>NC_141013.1:9818934-10516723 GCF_052327205.1 Somniosus microcephalus
GGGAAGAGAGCGAGCGACTGGGGGGGAAGAGAGCGAGCGACTGGGGGGGAAGAGAGCGAGCGACTGGGGGGGAAGAGAGCGAGCGACTGGGGGGGAAGAGAGCGAGCGACTGGGGGGGAAGAGAGCGAGCGACTGGGGGGGAAGAGACGCGAGCGACTGGGGGGGAAGAGAGCGAGCGACTGGGGGGAAGAGAGCGAGCGACTGGGGGGAAGAGAGCGAGCGACTGGGGGGGAAGAGAGCGAGCGACTGGGGGGAAGAGAGAGAGCGACTGGGGGGAAGAGAGAGAGCGACTGGGGGGAGAGAGAGAGCGACTGGGGGGAAGAGAGAGAGCGACTGGGGGGGAAGAGAGAGAGCGACTGGGGGGGAAGAGAGCGAGCGACTGGGGGGGAAGAGAGCGAGCGACTGGGGGGGAAGAGAGCGAGCGACTGGGGGGGAAGAGAGCGAGCGACTGGGGGGGAAGAGAGCGAGCGACTGGGGGGAAGAGAGCGAGCGACTGGGGGGGAAGAGAGCGAGCGACTGGGGGGGAAGAGAGCGAGCGACTGGGGGGAAGAGACGCGACTGGGGGAGAGAGCGAGCGACTGGGGGGAAGAGAGCGAGCGACTGGGGGGGAAGAGAGCGAGCGACTGGGGGGAAGAGAGCGAGCGACTGGGGGGGAAGAGAGCGAGCGACTGGGGGGAAGAGAGCGAGCGACTGGGGGGGAAGAGAGCGAGCGACTGGGGGGGAAGAGAGCGAGCGACTGGGGGGGAAGAGAGCGAGCGACTGGGGGGAAGAGAGCGAGCGACTGGGGGGAAGAGAGCGAGCGACTGGGGGGAAGAGAGAGAGCGACTGGGGGGAAGAGAGAGAGCGACTGGGGGGAAGAGAGAGAGCGACTGGGGGGAAGAGAGAGAGCGACTGGGGGGAAGAGAGAGAGCGACTGGGGGGAAGAGAGAGAGCGACTGGGGGGAAGAGAGAGAGCGACTGGGGGGAAGAGAGAGAGAGCGACTGGGGGGAAGAGAGAGAGCGACTGGGGGGAAGAGAGAGAGCGACTGGGGGGAAGAGAGAGAGCGACTGGGGGGAAGAGAGAGAGCGACTGGGGGGAAGAGAGAGAGCGACTGGGGGGAAGAGAGAGAGCGACTGGGGGGAAGAGAGAGAGCGACTGGGGGAAGAGAGAGAGCGACTGGGGGGAAGAGAGAGAGCGACTGGGGGGAAGAGAGAGAGCGACTGGGGGGAAGAGAGAGAGCGACTGGGGGAAGAGAGAGAGCGACTGGGGGGAAGAGAGAGAGCGACTGGGGGAAGAGAGAGAGCGACTGGGGGGAAGAGAGAGAGCGACTGGGGGGAAGAGAGAGAGCGACTGGGGGGAAGAGAGAGAGCGACTGGGGGGAAGAGAGAGAGCGACTGGGGGGAAGAGAGCGAGCGACTGGGGGGGAAGAGAGCGAGCGACTGGGGGGGAAGAGAGCGAGCGACTGGGGGGGAAGAGAGCGAGCGACTGGGGGGAAGAGAGCGAGCGACTGGGGGGAAGAGAGCGAGCGACTGGGGGGGGAAGAGAGCGAGCGACTGGGGGGGAAGAGAGAGCGAGCGACTGGGGGGGAAGAGAGCGAGCGACTGGGGGGGAAGAGAGCGAGCGACTGGGGGGAAGAGAGCGAGCGACTGGGGGGAAGAGAGCGAGCGACTGGGGGGGAAGAGAGCGAGCGACTGGGGGGGAAGAGAGCGAGCGACTGGGGGGAAGAGAGCGAGCGACTGGGGGGGAAGAGAGCGAGCGACTGGGGGGGAAGAGAGCGAGCGACTGGGGGGGAAGAGAGCGAGCGACTGGGGGGAAGAGAGCGAGCGACTGGGGGGGAAGAGAGCGAGCGACTGGGGGGGAAGAGAGCGAGCGACTGGGGGGAAGAGAGCGAGCGACTGGGGGGAAGAGAGCGAGCGACTGGGGGGAAGAGAGCGAGCGACTGGGGGGGAAGAGAGAGAGCGACTGGGGGGAAGAGAGAGAGCGACTGGGGGAAGAGAGAGAGCGACTGGGGGGAAGAGAGAGAGCGACTGGGGGGAAGAGAGAGAGCGACTGGGGGGAAGAGAGAGAGCGACTGGGGGACTGGGGGGAAGAGAGAGAGCGACTGGGGGGAAGAGAGAGAGCGACTTGGGGGGAAGAGAGAGAGCGACTGGGGGGAAGAGAGAGAGCGACTGGGGGGAAGAGAGAGAGCGACTGGGGGGAAGAGAGAGAGCGACTGGGGGGAAGAGAGAGAGCGACTGGGGGGAAGAGAGAGAGCGACTGGGGGGAAGAGAGAGAGCGACTGGGGGGAAGAGAGAGAGCGACTGGGGGGAAGAGAGAGAGCGACTGGGGGGAAGAGAGAGAGCGACTGGGGGGAAGAGAGAGAGCGACTGGGGGGAAGAGAGAGAGCGACTGGGGGGAAGAGAGAGAGCGACTGGGGGGAAGAGAGAGAGCGACTGGGGGAAGAGAGAGAGCGACTGGGGGGAAGAGAGAGAGCGACTGGGGGAAGAGAGAGAGCGACTGGGGGAAGAGAGAGAGCGACTGGGGGGAAGAGAGAGAGCGACTGGGGGGAAGAGAGAGAGCGACTGGGGGGAAGAGAGAGAGAGCGACTGGGGGGAAGAGAGAGAGCGACTGGGGGGAAGAGAGAGAGCGACTGGGGGGAAGAGAGAGAGCGACTGGGGGGAAGAGAGAGAGCGACTGGGGGAAGAGAGAGAGCGACTGGGGGGAAGAGAGAGAGCGACTGGGGGGAAGAGAGAGAGCGACTGGGGGGAAGAGAGAGAGCGACTGGGGGGAAGAGAGAGAGCGACTGGGGGGAAGAGAGAGAGCGACTGGGGGGAAGAGAGAGAGCGACTGGGGGGAAGAGAGAGAGCGACTGGGGGGAAGAGAGAGAGCGACTGGGGGGAAGAGAGAGAGCGACTGGGGGGAAGAGAGAGAGCGACTGGGGGGAAGAGAGAGAGCGACTGGGGGGAAGAGAGAGAGCGACTGGGGGAAGAGAGAGGGCGACTGGGGGAAGAGAGAGGGCGACTGGGGGAAGAGAGAGAGGGCGACTGGGGGGAAGAGAGAGGGCGACTGGGGGGAAGAGAGAGGGCGACTGGGGGGAAGAGAGAGTGCGACTGGGGGGAAGAGAGAGTGCGACTGGGGGAAGAGAGAGAGCGACTGGGGGAAGAGAGAGAGCGACTGGGGAAGAGAGAGAGCGACTGGGGGAAGAGAGAGAGAGCGACTGGGGGGAGAGAGCGACTGGGGGGAAGAGAGAGCGACTGGGGGGAAGAGAGAGCGACTGGGGGGGGAAGAGAGAGAGAGCGACTGGGGAGGGAAGAGAGAGAGCGACGGGGGGGAGGGGGGAGCGACCTGGGGGGAGGGGGGTAAGGGGTAATGCGGGGAGGGGGGAGGGGGGGAAGGGGGAAGGGGGGAGCCAGCAGACCCTCTCCCCTCTGCCAGTGTTGAGAGTTGCGCTGCCGGCGACGGTTGGAGAAGGCTAGGCCCCAGGGCACCCGCACTGAGATGGCCCAGCCTAGCGCGAGCACCCCGGTCAGCCCGAGCTCCGGAGCCGCCTTTCAGCCGCAGGCCACAAAGCACCCGAGGCCAGCGCCGGCAACGGCTCCACGGTGCTCCGTGCCGCCCCACGCACTGACATGGCCCAGCCGAGCGCAGCGCCCCGTCAGCCCGAGCCCCGCCCCCCCGAGCCCCGCCCCCCCTCTCCAGGCCGGGCCTGAGGCGGCTTGAGCTGGCCGATTGCGACTGGCCAGGCCCGGTTGCTGGGGTAACCCTCCTCCCCTCTCCGCCCTCCCGATCTCCGGGACCGGGCCTGGGCCTGAGCGGCTTGAGACGGCCGATTGCGGCTGGCCGAGCCCGGTTGCCGAGGTAACCCTCTCCGCTCCCCCTTCCCGCTACCCCCTCCCCCTCCCGAGCCCCGCCCCCCTGCTAACCTGCTCGCTTCCCTCTGCCCGTGCTCTGTGGGCCCTGTGTGGAGGTGCGCGTGCGCCGTGCAGCGCGAATCAAGCGCGAGCAGCTTGTAGTGAGCCCAGCTGTGTGCCCAGCCAGCCTTTACCAAGATGGCTGGCCGCTGGTTCGGAATCGGGCCCAGCGGGACGGCCGGTGCGTAGCTCGGGCGTGGCTGGCAAGGAGAGGCCCCGGCTTCAAGGCCTGAGGCCTGCAGGCAGCAGACCTGGAGAAATCAAACAGATAATGGACTCATTTATTACACACAAAGTATATAAATGAGTTAGTTGGGCTCCTAAGTACCAAATTTGTGGTGGATAAAATGCCCTCCACACACAGACAAACTGGGGGAAAAAAATCAAGGGAGGAATCAAGATGGCGGCAGCTCAGCTTGGGTCAGAATGATTAGGCCCGCCCACACACGCAATGTGATGCACCGATTGGTCAACCATCAGGTCACTGAACTGTAGGATTGGTCAATCGTCACATCACTCAACTCTAGGATGGCCCGCCCGCACACGCGATGAACCCGCCCCCGTGACGCAGATATTGGTCGACCGTCGGGTCGCTCGACTGTACGATTGGTCGACCTTCACGTCACTCGATGCTAATGAGCAGATAATGAGCGGAATTTTGAATAATGAGCGGATAATGAGCGGAATTTTGAACGTTTTTTGGATACCGTGGGCACAATTTTTGTCCGACCGAAAAGTAAATACGCTTATGACCGTTCCGGAATCGTAAGCTTTCTTTTGATGTAACGCACGCGTAGGTACGCTCTATAACTTGAGAGTGTATAGCCGGACAGACAGACGGAAGGACAGACAGAAGTACCGCTTTTATAGATAAGAGAAGATAGATACGTGAGGAGCTTTGAGACAGGATATATTCTTCCGATCCATAATGCTCTTGTTCAATATGCAAGATGGTACAAGCATGGCATAATTGTAGTTGAAGAACAGCCAAATGCTTCTTGTTTTTTTCTTAAATTCAGAAAAGCTGAACGTTGCTTTTCTTTCTTCACTTTAGATTATGTAATATTTTAACAGGCTTCTAGAAATGGAGTGCTATGTTATAGTGGCTAAATTGTGGCTTCGCCATAAATCTTGTAAACAAATTTGTCAAATACTTGTAAGGACGGGTTTTAAGATTAAATTAAGAAACTATGGTGAAGTCATTTCCATTTCCCACGTTATTGGAGTCTCGAGAGATGACTGAAGCTGCTTTTATTCTATGTGGGACTTGCGCTAGCACAGCTGATTCTTGGAGTATGGGTTCTGCGCAGCCGGCTATAACTGAGATATAAACCTGCTGGATTGGCAAAGGCATTGTGGTGGAAATACGTGTCTTCTTGATTGTTGGCCTCAGTGAATCCTAGCAGATTTACTCTTGGGTTGCAATCAGTTGAGCAGGATTCATGTGTCAGGGCAGCAATGGTGCTAGCACAGGTCTTGTACAGCATAAAAGCAGTTTCAGGTCTACACTGATGAAAGGCCAATTGGCCGAACTAGCTCATCTCTTCATAAAACCCAATGGTGCCCCGAGCACTGCATCAATCACAAACAGTAACCTGTCTTTCCTCTTTGGAAATGCTGTGCATTGGAAACTGTGTCAGCCAGTGGCTCAGTTGGTAGCGCCCTCGCCTCTCAGTCAGAAGGTTGTGGGTTCAGAGTCCCACTCCAGGGACTTGAGCACAAAAATCCAGGCGGACACTCCAGTACTGAGTGCTGCACTGTTGGAGGTACTGTCTTTAGGATGAGACATTAAACTGAGGCCCTGTCTGCTCTCTCTTTTACATCCACCTGCTCTCTCAGGTGGATGTAAAAGAGCCAATGGCACTATTTTGAAGAAGAGCAGGGGAGTTATTCCCCGGTGTCCTGGCCAATATTTATCCCTCAATCAACATCACTAAAATAGATGAAAATAAAACAGAAAATGCTGGAAAAACTCAGCAGGCCAGGCAACATCCGTGGAGAGAAAATAGAGTCAACATTTCGGGTAAAACCCTTTGTCAAGACTGAAGAAGCACGGGAAATGAAATAGATTAAAAGGCCAGTATGGGGGCTGGGAGAGAACAAAAAAGAGAAGTGAAGAGACATTAAGAGGTATTCAAAACGAGACGAGATGGTGATAGGAGTAGTGGAGACAAAAGACAGCTCTAGATTAGGTGTGAAATGCGCGGGCAGAATGGGAGACAGCTGTCATGTAGGAGAGAGAAAAAAAAGAAAGGTGGAGGTGTGGATAAAAAATATAATTAAAAATGTAATAGGGGCTGAGGTTATGATCTGAAATTGTTGAACTCGATATTGAGTCCGGAAGGCTGTAAAGTGCCTAATCGGAAGATGAGGTGCTGTTCCTCGAGCTTACGCTGAGCTTCCGTTGAACAATGCAAGAGCCCGAGTACAGTGAGGTCCGAGTGGGAATGGGGCGGTGAATTAAAATGACAGGCGACCGGAAGCTCGGGGTCATCCTTACGGACTGAACGGAGGTGTTCCGCAAAGCGGTCACCCAATCTGCGTTTGGTCTACCCAATGTAGAGGGGATCTGGTCATTCTCACATTGCTGTTTGTGGGAGCTTGCTGTGCGCAAATTTGCTGCCGCGTTTCCTACATGACAACAGTGACTACACTCCAAAAAGTACTGCATTGGCTGTAAAGTGCTTTGGGGCATACGGTGGTCGTGAACGGCGTGATAGAAATGCGAGTCTTTCTTTTAATTTTCTATTTTTTTATTTCAGATTCCCAGCATCTGCAATTTTTTTTTCACCCCCAAGCTTGACCCCTTTCAAACAAAAATAATGATTTCTCTCTTCAACTAATGGCATCCTCTGCAATAGACTGTAGTGGGGCACCATGAAAACGCCACCTGCCTGTCTTGTTGCCTCTGTGCTGTAACCAGATGGATCAGAAAGCCCCGCCCCGTGCGCGTTCCCATTGGCCAGCCTGGCCGACCACTCAGCGGCGCCGGCGCCCGCTCTCACCAATCCTGTGCCTCCGACTGACGTTGATTGACAGGGGGGGAAGCCGAGCCCCGCCTCCACGCCCCGCTCCCCCCTAGCCCCGCCCACCTCTGGCCCGCCGCGCCGGCTCCGCCCACGGGAGGCAATCCCTCGGTTCCGATTGGCTCGGTCGCGACGCCCCGCCCCCCTCCCCGCGGCTCCTGTCACTCACACCTGCGCCGCGTGACGTCGGCCGTTCGTCAAGTTGGGTTGAGTCGCGGCTTGTACATTTTAAAACACTCAAAGAAAGCCGAGGGCTGGTGTGCGCGCCTCCACCTATAAAACCCACCTTTAGAAAAACCCGACACGTCGTGAGACAAAAGAAACCGGCTTCTCTAACGCAAATTATTTAGATGTGAAAAAAAAACCTTACGTGAGAGAAAATAAAAAGCATTTGTTCTTGGGATTACCTTCGGTTCAGGTAGGCCGCTTCGACGGAGTGAATCGGACCTTTTTTGCCCGATTGCTTTGATTATTTTCTGTTATGTTTAACATCTCTCTCTCTCTCTGGACCGGGGATAGCGAGCTCGCGCTTCAGCCCGCCCGCGCGCGCGCGCCCTGCCTCCCCTTTCCACGCCTCCCATTGGCTATTGCTGGAGGGGGGGGGCGGGGGCTGGTCTCCGGCTGCCGGTTGGCTGCCTCCAGCTGTCAATCAGCCGGTGCTGGTCAGGGTGCGCGCGCCCGCCCCGCCGCCCCTTTCCCCGCCTCCCATTGGCTACTGCTGGAGGGGGGGGGCGGGGGCTGGTCTCCGGCTGCCGGTTGGCTGCCACCAGCTGTCAATCAGCCGGTGCTGGTCAGGGTGCGCGCGTGCGCGCTCGCCCTCTGTCTTCCCTTCCTGGGTCTGGCTGGAGTTGGCGAGCTTTGCTCCTGTTTGTCTGCTATCGTTGACCGGGTAGGTAGGTAGGTCGATCGATCGATGGATGTTGCAGAGTTGAGAGGGATGGGATGGGTGTCTTGCTATTCACATCATGCCCTCTTGTGTGTCCGCCTGATTTTGTAATGCTGCAAAATTTATATTGGCGGAAAATAATTGCCTGCTTTTTAAAAAAAATCTAAAGTGCAACAAACCCATTTTATTTTGCGTGTCAGAATCAGTGCCTCTGTTGTGATGACTGAACACCTCCTGTGGGACCGAAATGTACGACGTTTGATATTTTTCAATTCAAGTTCTCTGTAGACCAATAGTTCAAAATGCGCCCTCTTGTAATGTCTTTGCATTTTCCCCTCCCCTGCATAAAACATAATGGTGTGTACTTAACTGACATGCTTGGTTTACCGAGTGCAGTGGAATTAGATTTTTTTTAAGATGGTGCATGTGGAATACCAAAATCTCAAGTTCGGAATGGAATCGTGCTCCAAATCATTGGACGGGCACAGGCATTTAGTAAAGAAGTAACAGGTATGCAAATCGAGGCCATAACACAAGAATCGGATATCTTTTGTCTTGTTGCTTAATGAAAGCTACCTAAGCCAGTGTCATTTGTTTACTGTATGCCAACTTCATCTCTTTTGTGTTGCCTCCTCTGATGGTTACTGCGCGTCTTTGAAAATCTGTGCTGAGACAGTTAAAATTTGCAAAAAGGCTGAACTCATGTATAACCAAATCTGATTTGAAAATGTTAGCTTTTTGATAGATTTTGGAATTACAGTAAGTAGAAGATACACACTGCATGTCACCGTTTTATGTCAGTATAAGTCCACACAAGTTAAAGTTCCTCAATCTTCATATTTAAAGATTGGATACGCAACAGTTGCTGCCAGTTTCTATAACAGTAAACTCCTGTTAACTTATTTTGCTTTGGTTTATTTAAAATAGAATACTGTAAAATCATATTCATAAATAGTGTATCAATTTTATCACGATCTGTGGGATTTGGTGACCTTATCTAAGGTCTGACTAATGTCATTAGGATTTCAGTAAAGCATAACTATGCATGTGTGAAATTTTTGTACAATTTCCATTTGAATTGTCACAAAACAGCCACCAGTACAATTCTATATTTTGACCTTTCAATTGTGAGTTGTGATTTGGAATGAGCATTTTGAAATTCATAGTATTGGGGTGGGTATGGGACATGTTGGTTGCAGGTCTCCCTGGTTGTGGGAGCAATTTGAGATGGGAAGTTAGGAGGAGCGCACAAGAAGGTTATTGGTACATTTAAGCATATTTGCTTAAGTGCAGTTTCTCCTGAAGTACATTGCTACCAATATGCTAAGTATGCCTCTGGATAACACCGTTCACAAAGTGTTAATGGACAGTTGTAACATGGTATGTGGAGTGTCTTCTGTATCGAGATCATTCAGTTAAATTTAGACCCATTTTAACATCAGCCCGGCTGGAGAGGTATTGGGGTACAGATGGGCAAAGGAGGCATTCTGAACTTCTTCATGGGAAAAGAAAAGATCCATTTTGAAGCTGTCTGCGTTCTTCTGGTTTTTAAACTGTAGATGTAGCATGCGTGTTTATGTGATGTGCTTTGGCGAACAGTGAAAGGAAAGGGGAGAAAGACAATATTTTTTAAGATTGGGAAATGGATAATCAGATGTCGGTATTCTTCACGTGGAGAAAGTGATTTTGTTTCTATTCACTGTACCACATTCAGTACCCATGCAACAAGGGAGGCTGTTAATTTAATATGAAGCTTAATATATTGTGCATCAATCTATTTTCAGTTTCCTCTCAAATCTTGCAATAGCGCAATGAAACATATTCTTAATTGTATTGGAGGATTCTCATTATCATGATTATTTGAAAGCAAGGCATTTGTCATAAGCATTTGAATGCTTTTTTAAATTAAAATTATATTTCATACTGGCTTAATGCTTTGGATGAAATGCATAATTTGTGCAAAGTGGTTTAGATTATTACAACCTTCTCTTCATTATTGGTTTGCCTGACTAAATGTTTAGATCACTAATACCCAACAACAAATGTGTTTGGTTGACATAATAACTTGAGTGGGCAAGTCTTGAGTGAATTATTCCATCGCCTATGTATATTTCATAAATGTATTGATATCTGGGGTTTTTCAAATATTAAAACATTTTTTTGTATAAATGAAGAATACAAAATTTATTGAAATTATAAAGCTGTACTATGATGGTACGAGAATGCAAATCTCAGCAACCAAGCAATCAGTAAAATTTTATTGTAGTGTAGGATTAATGAGGAAATACATTCCTATTATTTCAATGGCACTGTAAATTCATTCCAGTAATTGTTTTATACCTTGGTTATGCTCGGTTGTATTTGGAGTTTCTTCCTCCTGTTGGTGAAGCCATCCCATTTATCAAATGAGGGAGTTTAAAAACATGGCTGTGGTAAAATAAAGTGTTATTGTCTAATTTTTTTCACCTCTTCCTGTTGCGGTTTCACAGAACTTTTGGACATGTTTCTCTTTACAGGTCTGAAAACAGGTTTATAGGATGTGGAAAGAAAGAAATCTCTTGCGTTGTGCAGGGATAGGTTGCTGTTAAAATCTGTGCATGTTGGCACCTGTGCATTAAATTCTTTTGTTGTTCTTTGAATGTGGGTGACACTGATGGAGCAATAACTATTGCCTGGTCACTAGGTGCCCTGATGACCTTGAGTCTAGCACGTGGAACTGGAGTCGCGCGTAGCTCAGACCAGGTAGGGGGTGACCGGTTCCCTTCCCCGAAGGAGGTTAGTGAGCTAGGTTGCTGGTGCGAGCACACAAATTACTAGATTTTTTTTTTGCTACAGTAGGATTTAAACTCGTGACCCCTGGGTTGCTAGCCCAGCATCATAACTACCAGGCTACCGTACCCTACATTCAATTCTCTCCCAGATCTACGCATGTTCCAGGTAAGTTGTGTGAAGTACCGGGAGAGCTTGCTGCAAGGTAGGCTGAGGCAAGGTGGCCCCCGTTAGTAGCTCCCCCTAGCCCTGTGATGCTTTTAGTACCTATTTATGCTTTTGAATAGATAACAAACTGGTGGTGAGACCATGCTGTTGTGCTATTTGCAGTTTTGTAAATGCCTTGAACAGCCAAGTTACTGTAAAATCAAAACTAATCACTTGAGCATCGTGATTTGTGAAGTTCTCTTCTCCCTCCCCAGCCATATCCTTGTTCTGTATTAGGTAGACATTATTTAGATTGTTCTGTTTTTTATTTTATTTCCACTAGCAAAACTTTATGGAATGAGCCCCCAATCTAACATGCAGTATGCTTCCTATACTTTTCTAAAAGTTCCAAAATGTGTTTAAAGAAAGAAGTTAAATTATGTAGTGCCTTTCATGTCCTCGGGGAAGAGCTTTACAGCCAATTATTTTGGGGTGTAGTCACTGTTGTACGTTGGTAACTGTGGCAGCTAATTTGTGCATAGCGCAAACAGCAATGAGATCAAATAACCAGTCATTCTGTTTAACACCGGGAGAACGCCCCTACTCCTCTCGGAATAGTGCCATGAGATCTTTTACTCTCTTTTGAACAGGCAGATGGGGTCTCGGTTTAATGTCTTCTGAAAAGTGGGGGTGGGGCAGATATTGGGGAAAAAACCCACTAATTTTCTCAGCTAAATTTCTAGGCTGTCTTCTGTGGAATCTGCTTGCGATCAACAACTATTTGAATGGTAGAATTTGAGAATCCATAAATTCTGTGAAATATTACTTTTTTTTTGTTAACCTCAATCCACTGTGGATGAACGACTGCAGATTCTCAGTAACTACACAAGTGTGTGTGTTTTTTTTTCTCTCTCCCCTTTCCACTGTGTCCTTTAACTAGTTTATCCAGTTACACCCAGGGTGAACTGAAGCCCTCATTATTTTAATTATTTTTCTCTTGACACAACAGAGATGCCACTCCTGTGGTACTGCTGAGGTGACTTAACCTTTGGCCTTGTACTTTCTGTTAAATCAAGATCTGTGTATAACTGTATATTAGAGTACAGGAAACTTTCTGGTATCCGGCACCGACGGGACCGAGCTGGTGCCGTTAGATCAAAACTGCCATAGAAACCAGCGCTAATGTTAAAACATACGGAGCTCAGAGCTCCGTGTGAAGCAACAAACCCTGTTGCTTAGCAACAGCTTCAAAACAGTCGGCGCAGCTTGCAAGCGTCTAGCTGAAGCTGTTGCTTAGCTACAGAGACGCTTGCAGAGCCAGGACTGGAGAAAAGAAGCAACGAAAAGAAAAAAAATGATCTGAACCGACTCCTGAATTTTGCCAGTAGATAGAGCTTTCCGGACATTTAACCTCCGGATAAACGAAAGTTTCCTGTAATACCAAACCGCAGTAACTTGATGGATTAAAGTTGCCTATGTTTTTGCACATAATTTTTCTGTACGATGTTAATAAAAATAGTTTTTAATATGCTTCAAGATTTAGGAGTTGCACGCTATATTACGAGACGTGGACTGCGTTGCCAATACATTTTTCTTGTTGGTGAGAATTCATTAGCAGTACTTAAACTATCACTAGCTGAAATGATGAAGTACTGGACCCGGCTATTACGGAACTGCCTCTTCTCAGTGGCACTGCCTTCCCTGGTTCCATTCCTAACTGTTCTAGAGTAGCCAACACACCAGCTGAAATGGCCTCTCCTTCAGTGCTCACACAGCCACCTCCAGTGTGCCCGTAGGTTCTTCTGTTCCTCATCTAATTACTGGCTCTCGGCATTTACCCGTAAGAATGGAGTTGACTTCTGTATACGTCGACGAAACCCAGTTTTATCTCTGCCACCACCCACTGCACTCCATGACTGCCTGTTTGGCATCAAATTGGGGATGACCTGGAACTTTCTGCAGCTCGACATTGCCAAGATCAAAGCCATCCTATTTAGTTCTTTCCAGTAACTTCACCTTTTTGCCACCAAATTCTTCCCGCTTCCCATTTCGACGGAAACCAATAGACCGCGACTTCGTTGATTTGACCCTGAACTTTGCTTCAAACATCCGATCCAATCTATCATCTGTTTCCACCATTATGACTGCCATTTGTGAAAAATTGCTCTGATTGTTGTGCAAGAAAATTGTAAACCTGTTCCTTTTGAATGTATTTACGATATCCTGTCCACAGCCGCCAGAGCAGTTCTCCCCCCGCCCCCACCCCATTAAGTTTTATTTCTGTCAGATCCTCCATTTGCTAGTTTACATAATAGTACATATTTTGAAGAACAATGATATAACAAGAAGGAAGTGCTGGAGTTGCCAGGGATTGTATTGTCAGGAGTACCATACAAATTTTGTCGTAACATTGCTGTTAAACTTGCATGATGACTGTTGTGTGCCAATTACAGTGTTAACAGCAAAAAAATATTTAAAACACAAGTCAGTTTTTAAAATTCTAATCAAATGGTATTCCAGTTATTCAGACCCATCCAAGTATAACGTTCTTCTGATAATGCATATTGTTGTTTTACCCCTTGGCTCTATCTACTGTGAACTCTGCTAACCATCTCTCGTTCTTTTGAATACTAGTTCACAGAAATCACAGAAATCACAGAAACCCCACAATGCAAGATAGAGGCCATTTCGGCCCATCGAGCCTGCACCGACACATATCCCACCCGATCCCCGTAACCCCACGTATTTAATCCCCCTAACACTAAGGGTCAATTTATCATAGTCAATCAACCTAACCCGCACATCTTTGGACTGTGGGAGGAAACCAGAGCACCCGGAGGAAACCCACGCAAACACGGGGAGAATGTGCAAACTCCACACAGACAGTCGCCCGAGGCCGGATTCGAACCCGGGTCCCTGGCGCTGTGAGGCAACAGTGCTAACCACTATGCCACCGTGCTGCCGTAGTTATTTACAAACAGATTAAGTGAGATGATGGGGAAATAAATGCTGTATTGTATTAAGCAGGTTTTTACATGCAATGTTCTCTTTGGGCAGAGTTCAACATGATTTTACCTGCTTTTAAGTCAATGTGTGGAGACGGCATACTTTTTTAAGAACCTCAAAGCATCCAATCCACTCAAGCATGCAGAATCTTCCAACCTACTTGAGTTTTTTTTTTAAATTTTGCATGTAGCTATTTTGACTTCAGGGGCTGGAATGTTTTCTGCTTGGCGTTGCAAAGGATTAAATCAGAGATACAACAGCACTTATGCATGTTGAAAATTATCTTTGATTTAAAACTTCCCTTGTGTTCTGGAGCAAAAATAAATGAAATCTCGGGTTGTATTTCTCGGCTGGTGTGTCACTATTATACTGTACAGACACAGTCCATTTATTAATATGCTTCAGAGGTTAGAGGATACATTTGATGCACATCACGTGTACAAATATAGAACTTGAGAGGCTGCTACTGAAATATCAAGTATCTAACAATAGTGGCACTTCATTTTTTTTAAATGCCTGTATGGTGTTTTAGTTATGTGTGGGAGACCTGCTGGCACTCGTCAAATAATCATTAATTCGTTCTATAAACTACAGTATAAAATGTAGGCTGGACAGGATAGATGCAGAGAGGACGTTTCCCCTCGTGGGGGAATCTAGAACTAGGCATAATTTCAGAATAAAAGGCACCCATTTAAATTGGAAATGAGGAGGAATTTCCTCGGAGGGTCGTGAATCTTTGGAATTCTCTGTGGAGGCTGGGTCATTGAATATATTTAAGGTGGAGATAGACAGATTTTTGAATGGTAAGGGAGTCAAGGGTTATGGGCAGCGGGCAAGGAAATGGAGCTGAGGCCAAGATCAGATCAGCCATGATCTTACTGAATGGCAGAGCAGGCTCGAGGGGCCAAATGACCTACTCCTGCTCCTACATCTTATGTTCTTATGTAATGCGGGTGGCATTTATAAAATTAAACTTTGCCGCATAATCAGGTGACGCACAAATGAAAATAGCAATAGTAATATTTCTCCCCACCATGCTCTGTAACACTAGTGAAATGGGTCTAAAAGTCTTCCTGAGTGATTTCAGCTATGTTCAGGGGCAGAGGCAACATCAATTGAGGAATGAAAAGCATACTTGATAAATGAACACTTGCATTTAATTAAAAACTGTTTATATCCTTCTGCACAACTTATAAATAGTTTTAACAATCAATCAAACTTCATTTTAGATTTTTAGCAGGTGCTGGAGTGAGCTGCGTAAGTGGTTGGAAGTGCAACATTCAACTAGAATGTTGCAAATGAGTTTACGTGCCACTCAAAATTGGTTTACCTCAGTTGGCTGAGTCTTTTCACAACAGAAGAAACTAGTAGAAAGATTGACCGTGATTGTGTGCAGTGCTACTGTGATGTTCGACATGGTAGTGTGTAAATTGACATGGCTTGATATTCTATCTCTCCCAAATTTCTAGAAAATTCTATGTAAAACAAAATATAGTACAACAGGAAACTCTCCCTTTACCGGCACCCAAACAACCGGAAATCTCGGTTAACCGGCAAAATTCAGGAGTAGGTTCAGTTAAGTTTTACTTCATATTAGTGGCCATTCCTGGATCTGTGGCCGTGTAATCGGGGTTCCTGCACTTGTTGTAAGCAACAGGGACGCTTGGTCTGTGGCCGGGGTTCCTGCAGCTGTTGCTAAGCAACAGGGAAGCCTGGATTTGTTGCTGCGTACGGAGCTCTCGTACCTTTTAACTATACCTCCTCTGTAATCCGGACTTTTTGATAAACCGGCACCACGCCGGTCCCGTCGGTGCCGGATTAAAAAAGGAGTTTCCTAAACATAGTTTAATTTGGAAGTGTAAAATCTATGCCTATTATAAGGTTGGCTAAAAAATAACCTAACAATTGCTTCAAGGTATTCCCACATAAGATTAGGAAGTAGATAAAGAAGGTACAAATGAACTGATGCCACGTACATAGAATATGCAGCACAGAAACAGGCCATTTGGCCCAACCAGTCCATGCCGGCGTTTATGCTCCACTTGAGCCTCCTCCCGTCTTTCCTCATCTAAATCTATCAACATAACCCTCTATTCCCTTCTCCCTCATATGCTTATCTAGCCTCCCCTTAAATGCATCTATACTATTCGCTTCAACCACTCGCTGTGGTAGCGAGTTCCACATTCTCACGGTAAAGAAACTTCTGAATTCCCTATTGGATATCTTGGTGACTATCTTATATTGATGGCCTCTACTTCTGCTCTTCCCCACAAGTGGAAACACTCTGTGTGTCTTCTCTATTAAAACATTTCATAATTTTAAAGACCTATTGGGTCATCCCGCAGCCGCCTTTTTTCAAGAGAAAAGAGACCCAGCCTGATCATCCTTTCCTGATAGGGATACTCTCGCATTTCTGCTACCATCCTCGTAAATCTTTTTTGCTCCCTCTCCAGTGCCTCTATATCCTTTTTTATAATATGGTGACCAGAATTGTACGCAGTACTCCCAAGTGTGGTCTAACCAAGGTTCGAGACAAGATTTACGGTTTAGAGGAATTTGTAACGCCTAAAAGGTTCTCATTTGCAGGTAGAGCACAAACCGTACCTAACATTTGTAACAAACTCCATTTTATACGGTGCTTTTCATGTAATGGAATGTTCCAAAGCACTTTACAGGAGGGAGCAGTGGAGACCAAACAGGAAATGAGAGAAAGTTTAGCCAAATGATTGAAGGCATGGTCACTAAGGTATGTTTTTCTGAGGAGGATTTTAAAGAGGGGGAAGGTAGGTTACAAGCCTGAGGTTCAGGAAGAAAATTGTACAAAGATGTGTTGGCCACAGGCTACTCCATGGTGGTGGAGTCGATGATCTCACTGTAAACTAGTCACGAACGGATACAGCTGGGATGTAGTGCTGGAGTAGGACGTGGCCAAGCCATGGAGGGATTTGAAATACAAGATAGGGAGGCAGTGGTCAATAAGGACACGGATAGTGGGTGTGTAACCTTTGTGTGGGCTGTAGAAACTTGCATATGTTGGCTTTGTGTAGCGGGAAGATGAGACTAGTCAGAGCAGCTTGGGAGAAATCAGGTTTTTAGGTAAACAATGCTGGAGGTAGAAGTGAATGGTCTTGCTAATAGACTGTATGTCACATTTGAAGTTTAACTTGGAGTCGTACAGAGGATGAGTTGTGCACTTATGGATTCAATTCTGAGTGAGCATCAGGGAGGGCAAAGGAATCGGCTGATGAGCTGGAACATTTTAAAACACTGATGAATTTCAGAAACCACTTGTGTCTGAACTTGTTCATGGCATGCTTAATTGATGCCAAAAAGTTTTCATAGTTTGATCAATCATACTGTGTTTCTCCAGATTTTTTCTTTTTCATTTAAACTGTTTTCTGTATATAATTAAAAATTATTTTTATTTTCAAATAATGACATCCAGAGATAAAGCAACAGGGCTGGTTTTTTTAAACATGCTTTGTTAAGTCACTACATTGTGTTCCAATATGTTTGCAAGATTGTACATTTGGTAGATGCAGTTCCTTGGCAGAGTTGTAAATGCTTGGGTGGTGTTGAGGGGGCTACAGTGGAAAGGAGGAGTTGTGTGAACCTATAGAAAGTGAGCACAGGTTGTTGCCTACAATTTTCCAGGCTGTTATCCTATGCTGCTTTCTCTAAAGCTTGCAACTCCAAAGGTTGAAAGTGTGTAAACAATAATTTTCAAAACAAATCTGCAGTACATTTAGTAGATTGAGATCCAGATTTAAAGCTGGCTTGAAAAGTTATTACATTGCAAGCCTAGACTTGGATGGATTGTCTCTTCTATTTGCTGTGCCTGTAAAATGATCAATTACAACGTGAACCCATTTCCTGGTGAGCATAAGCCTCAGAACAAAACTAATTGGCAATCTCCTGCAGAGATGGCTACTGTGAAAAGTGCAAAATGTTCAGGTGACGTGGACACCTTTGTTCTGAGATTGTGACTGAGGCACATTGTAATAAGAGTATAAGGATCTTTAACCTGCATCCCACAATGCTGCATCTGACTTTAGACTGCTTGATGATGCCGTGAGGTGCCTGAAAGTAGGAGTAAAGGGTAGCTATTCACAGGGGCAGAAGGTGGGTAGTGGTGTTCCACAAGGATCAGTGTTGGGACCACTGCTGTTCACAATTTACATTAACGATTTAGACTTTGGAATCAAAAACACAATTTCTAAATTTGTGGATGACACCAAATTGGGAGGATAGTCAATACTGAGGAGGACTGTAACAAATTACAGGAGGATATTAATAAACTTGCAGAATGGGCATATAATTGGCAAATGAAGTTCAGCACAGATAAATGTGAGGTATTACATTTTGGTAGGAAGAATAGGGAGGTCACTTATTACTTGGAGGGTGCGAGTCTGGGTGGGGTAGAGGAACAAAGGGATCTCGGAGTACAAATACACAAATCACTAAAAGTTGCAACGCAGGTTAGCAAGGCCATAAAAAAAAGCAAACCAAGCACTAGGGTTTATTTCTAGAGGGATAGAATTGAAAAGTAGGGAAGTTGTGCTAAATCTGTATCGAACCTTGGTTAGACCACACTTGGAGTACTGCGTACAGTTCTGGTCGCCATATTCTAAAAAGGATCTAGAGGCACTGGAGAGGGTGCAGAGAAGATTTACAAGGATGATACCAGAAATGTGAGGGTATACATATCAGGAAAGGATGAACAGGCTGGTTCTCTTGAAAAAAGGCGGCTGAGGGGTGACCTAATAGAGGTCTTTAAAATTATGAAAGGTTTTGATAGAATGGATACAGAGAGAAGGTTTCCACTTGTGGGGAGGAGCATAACTAGAGGCCATCAATATAAGATAGTCACCAAGAAATCCAATAGGGAATTCAGAAGAAACTGCTTTACCCAGAGAGTGGTGAGAATGTGGAACTCGCTACCACAGGCAGTGGTTGAAGTGAATAGTGTAGATGCATTTAAGGGGAAGCTGGACAAACATATGAGGGAGAAGGGGATAGAGGATTATGCTGATAGTTAGATGAGGAAAGACGGGAGGAGGCTTGAGTGGAGCATGGACTGGTTGGGCCGAATGGCCTGCTTCTGTGCCGTATATCCTATGTAATCCTATGAAATGGTTCTGTTTCCCAGTGCGAACATCCCTACTTTGAACAGAAAATTCACCAAAATATAATGGTACCAATGGCAAGAGTATAGGCCAGGATTTTAACATTTTGTATGTGGTGCCCCAATCTGTAGACCCTCGCTGCTGAAATCTCAAGCATGTATGCAACTAGCCAGGATTGAATACTGGAACTGCAGGAGTACACAACTGATAATTGTCTTGACAGATAATTGATTTGAAATAAAATTTAAAAAAATCTTTTAGTTTTGAGATCATTTAAAATGTTCAAAACATGATCTTTGATTCCTGCATTTGATCTCTTTGGCCTACCTGCTTCTGCAGTTATTTCATTTCATTGAAATTTTATTACACAAGGCCATTTGGCTCATCATATCAAGCCTGTACATTTCAATCCCATTTCCCTGCTCTGCTTGTGCTTCATTATTTTTCTTCAAATGCCTAATTCGCTCTTAAATGTTGTAAATAACTACTTGTAATACATTTCATATTTTAATTATTACTCATTCAGTAAAATATTTGTTTCCTCAGTACAGGTAGACTATCCTTTATCCGAACTTCCGAAAACCGAAACCCTCTAAAAACCGAAAGTTTTTTCGTTCAGCGTAAGTCGTGCGCACGACCCCGACCCCCACCCCCGACAAATTTCCCAGTCTTATAAAATACCTTCTGAAAACCGAAACACGGCTGGTCCCGAGGTTTTCGGATAAAGGATAGTCTACCTGTGGTAAACCACTGTTTGTATTCCACTGTGTACATGCCTCGGCTGACTCCTCCCACAAGTCCTAGTATAAAGGTGACTGCTCCCCAGCCCTTTTGTATTTCTGGACCGGTCGACCACTCGAGGCAGACCATCATTCTTTTGTTAATAAAAGCCTTTAGTTACTCTCTTAACTCTCAGTCTTTTATGAGTAATTGATAGCGCATCAATTTTATTAACAAAATTTTTATAATGGAGAAGATCCTCACACCAGCATGCCTGGACTTAGATCATCGGGAGGCGGACTCATCCACCAAGTTTACTCACTGGCTTAAGTGTTTCGAAAAATTCCTGACCGCCTCCGCAGCAATCAAATCGGACGAGGACAAACTGGATGTCCTGACCTCCAAAGTGAACCACCGAGTGTACTCGGTCATCCAAGACGCGACCTCGTACGCGGACGCTATCAAGCTCCTCAAGGACCAGTACACGCGCCCAGTGAACGAAGTGTACGCCAGGCACCTTCTGGGGAGTCATAAACAACAACCTGGGGAATCGACCGTGGAATACCTTCAGGCACTGTCTGTGCTTGGCCGGGCCTGTGGTTGTAAGGATGTAAAGGCCGCCGTGTACACAGAGGAACTTATCCGGGACGCTTTTGTAGCTGGCCACAGATCCAATTACACCCGACAGCGACTGTTGGAGCAGAGTGACCTCGACCTCAACAAGGCCTCTGAACTCGCACTATCATTGGATGCAGCCTACCGGGGCATGGATGCCTACTCCTCTGCACCGTGGACGCCGCGGGGAATGACAGCCTGGGACACGGTAGGACTGCCTCATAGCGCCGTGCCACCCCAGCCACACCCCAGCAACGGCCCAACTACCGCAGCAGTGTCGCAAGGCCAGACAGCAGTGCCCCAAGGCCAGAAATGCTACTTCTGTGGCCAGGCAAAACACCCCAGAGCGCGCTGCCCGGCGAAAAACGCGATCTGCTCGGGCTACGGGAAGAAGGGACACTACGCTAACGTCTGCAGGGCTAAAGCCACCCCGAACCCCAGCAGCGCCACGTGTGGGCCATGCGGGCCGCCATCTTGGGCCTCCCCGGCCATGTGCGAACCACCGGTACAGCAGCCATTTTGGACGCCTCCAGCCACATGGGGATCATGGACGCCGCCATCTTGGACGACAGCCGGAACGCAGCAGGCCCCCAACACCGCCTCATCTGATACCCGCAGTGACACACCGACCCCTACGCTGGCATCCGTTACACTGGACCAAGCGAGACCGCACCAGCTGGCCAGTTCCACAATGGACATTAAGGTAAATGGCCACGATACAATCTGCCTTTTTGACTCTGGGAGCACGGAGAGCTTCATCCACCCCGACACGGTGCGGCGTTGCTCTCTCCCAGTCCTGCCTGCGCACCAGCGGATTTCTATGGCCTCCGAGTCCCAGTCGGCGGACATTGGCGGCTACTGCGTAGTGATACTCGTAGTAGACGGGACCGTGTACGATCATTTTAAACTTCTGGTCCTGCCCGACCTCTGCGCTGCCGTTCTGCTGGGGTTAGATTTTCAGTGCCACCTTAAAAGTGTTACGATGGCGTACGGTGGACCCCTACCCCCACTCACAGTCCGCAGCCAGCAGCTCCCAAATTGCCCGCCGCGCACCAGGTGCAACCTCTCCACACTCAGTCACCCCCCCCCCCACCACTGTTTGCTAACCTCACCCCCGACTGTAAGCCCATCGCCACAAAGAGCAGGCGATACAGTGCCGGGGACAGGGTTTTCATTAAAACCGAAGTGGAGCGGCTCCTGAAGGAAGGGATTATTGAGGGCAGCACCAGCCCCTGGCGAGCCCAGGTTGTGGTCGTTAAGACTGGCGAGAAGCAGCGCCTGGTCATCGACTACAGCCAGACAATAAATCGCTACACCCTGCTGGACACCTACCCACTCCCCCGCATAGCTGATATGGTCAACCAGATCGCGCAGTACCGCGTCTTCTCGACCATTGACCTGAAATCAGCGTACCACCAGCTCCCTATCCGCCCTGAGGACCGCCAGTATACTGCCTTTGAGGCAAACGGCCGCCTCTACCCTTCCTTAGGGTTCCCTTTGGCGTCACCAACGGGGTCTCCATCTTCCAAAGGGAGATGGACCGGATGGTAGATCAAAATGCGTTGCAGGCCACTTTCCCATATCTGGACAATGTGACCATCTGCGGCCGAGACTTGCAGGACCATGACGCAAACCTCGAAAAATTCCTCCGCACCGCCCAACTCCTGAACCTGACATATAACGAGGAGAAGTGCATATTCCGCACAAACTGCCTCGCCATCCTTGGCTGTGTTGTGGAACACGGAGTCATCGGCCCCGACCCCGACCGGATGCGTCCCCTTGTGGAACTCCCACTGCCTCAAGGCCCTGAAGAGGTGCCTAGGGTTTTTCTCCTATTATGCCCAGTGGGTCCCCTACTATGTGGACAAGGCCCATCCGCTGATCAAGTCCACCTCTTTTCCCTTGACGGCAGAGGCCCGCTTAGCCTTCCACCGTATCAAGGAAGACATTGCCAAAGCCACCATGCACGCAGTGGACGAATCCATCCCCTTCCAGGTGGAAAGCGACGCGTCCGACTTTGCCCTGGCCGCTACCCTCAATCAGGCGGGGAGACCCGTGGCCTTCTTTTCACGAACCCTCCAAGGCCCGGAGACCAGACACTCCGCTGTTGAGAAGGAGGCCCAGGCGATTGTGGAGGCTGTGCGTCATTGGAGGCACTACCTGGCCGGAAAACGATTTACCCTGCTCACTGACCAACGTTCAGTTGCTTTCATGTTTAACAACAAGCAGAGGGGCAAAATCAAAAATGACAAGATCTTGAGGTGGAGAATCGAACTTTCCACCTACAATTACGAGATCTTGTACCGGCCCGGGAAGCTCAATGAACCCCCGGATGCGCTATCGCGTGGCACCTGCGCCAGCGCGCAGATCGATAGACTGCGGGCCCTCCACAATGACCTCTGCCACCCGGGGGTCACCAGGTTCTTCCACTTCATCAAGGCCCGCAACCTGCCTTACTCTATTGAGGAGGTCAGGACCATGACCAGGAACTGCCAAGTCTGCGCTGAGTGCAAACCGCACTTTTATAGACCAGACAGGGCCCACCTGATAAAAGCCACTCTCCCCTTCGAGCGCCTGAGCGTTGATTTTAAAGGGCCTCTCCCCTCCTCCGACCGCAATGTGTACTTCCTCAATATTATTGATGAGTACTCCCGTTTCCCGTTCGCCATCCCCTGCCCGGACATGACCAGTGCCACGGTCATTAAATGTCTGAACGACCTCTTCACCTTGTTCGGTTTCCCCAGCTATATCCATAGCGACCGGGGCTCATAGTTTATGAGCGACGAACTCTGTCAGTACCTGCTAACTAGGGGTATTGCCACAAGCAGGACCACCAGTTACAACCTGCGGGGGAATGGACAGGTGGAAAGAGAAAATGCGACAGTTTGGAAGGCCGCCCTGCTAGCCTTAAAGTCTAGGGGCCTTCCAACCTCCCGCTGGCAGGATGTGCTCCCCGATGCGCTCCACTCTATTCGGTCACTGCTCTGCACTGCCACTAACGCCACCCCTCATGAGAAAATGTTTGTCTTCCCAAGGAAGTCCACATCGGGGACATCGCTACCGCCATGGCTGACGTCCCCAGGGCCGGTCCTACTGAGAAGGCACGTGAGGACCCATAAAACGGACCCCCTGGTCGAGAGGGTCGACCTCCTCCACGCCAACCCCCAGTATGCTTACGTTGCGTACCCGGACGGGCGGGAGGACACAGTCTCCATAAGAGACCTTGCACCCTCGGGGGCCGCAGTAACCCACTACTCACTACCACCCCCCCCCCCCCCACGATCCGATATCCAGCCCCAGCAGACGGCAGGCCTGGGCCCCGCGACCCGCTCGACATCTACGAGGACGACACGCCTGTGCCACAGCCCACGCAGGACTCGACGCCGGAAGCACCACTACCCCTGCCATCGCCACGCCGATCACAGCGGCAGACAAGACCTCCGGAGAGACTCCAATACACTAACTTTTAATACACTTCACCCCGCCGGACTCAATTTTAAACAAGGGGTGAATGTGGTAAACCACTGTTTGTATTCCACTGTGTACATGCCTGGACATGCCTCGGCTGACTCCTCCCACAAGTCCTAGTATAAAGGTGACTGCTCCCCAGCCCTTTGTATTTCTGGACCGGTCGACCACTCGAGGCAGACCTTCATTCTTTTGTTAATAAAAGCCTTTAGTTACTCTCTTAACTCTCAGTCTTTTATGAGTAATTGATAGCGCATCACTACCTGTATAGTTATTTTACATAGAAACATAGAAGATAGGAGCAGGAGTAGGCCATTCGGCCCCTCGAGCCTGCTCCGCCATTCAATGAGATCATGGCTGATCATCCAAACTCCGTACCCTGTCCCTGCCTTCTCCCCATATCCCTTGATCCCTTTAGCCTTAAGAAATATATCTAACTCCTTCTTGAATATGTTTAATGAATTGGCCTCAACTGCCTTCTGTGTTAGAGAATTCCACAGGTTCACCACTCTCTGGGTGAAGAAATTTCTCCTCATCTCAGTCGTAAATGGCTTACCCCTTATCCTTAGACTGTGACCCCTGGTTCTGGACTCCCCGGCCATCGGGAACAGCCTTCCTGCATCTAGTCTGTCTAGTCCTGTTAGAATTTTATAAGTTTCAATGAGATCCCCTCTCATTCTTCTAAACTCCAGCGAGTATAAGCCTAATCGACCTAATCTCTCTTCATACGTCATTCCTGCCAACGCAGATATCAGTCTGGTGAATCTTCGCTGCACTCCCTTTTAGATGCTTGAAGTCCTTTTTTTAAATTCCTTTCCACAGTGCTCTTTGACATGGTTCTCGTTGTAATGGTAGTAGGCAATTCTTCTAGTGGACATCTGTTGAATGTGATCAAATAAATAATGAATGTTCAGGATACTGATGCGTATTCTTGGAAGAATTCTGCACACTTGTAAGGAGACCTGAAATTTAAATGACATTCTGTGGTGCACAGTAGCACTTCAATTTCATTGAATCCAAATAATTATGCATTTTCTTTTTAATTTACAAAGAAAAAGTGGCACTTCAAATTTAGAGTAGAGTAATGTGACCTGATGTTTGGGTGTCTCATTGGGACTGAACTGGTAACTTTACTCTGGGGCAGTATGGATGGCTGGAGGGCAGAAACAATTCAGTGATGCAGTCAGGGGTACTTATTTATGACATTGGGGTGAAGTACGGGGATCTTTACTATATACATATTTAATCTATCAGAGTGCTTGCTGCTGACATGCGATACAAACCATATCTCTTCTCTTGCCTTGAGTGCAAAAGGTTCTTCACAATACTATATACCGTGTAACAGAAAGCTTGAGTTAAGCAACTATCATGAAAGTGCTGAATATTGGACAGCAGAGGTTAATCATAACAAATTTTAGAAACTTGGATCAATAGTAGATTCTGCTGGCAGAAAATCTGGCATATTACATTTTTATATCTCAAAAGTCTTTATACTGTACTGAATAATTTTCGGGAGCGAGTGGCTTTGTTTTGTGAATTTAGTGCATGGACAAAAGTATGTACTACTGTACAGTACCTGATTACAGACTGCTCTGTAGCGCGCCGGAACAAACTTCCAGAAGACGATTCGAAGGAAAGCCGTTAAGAGAAATTCTTCTTGTAGTCTAACAGCAGATTTCTGATTTACAGGCCCTGAAATTAAGGACAGCATGATAACTAATTGCTTTCTGCTCAAACCAATAACTCAACCATAATCCCTCATTCAAGTGCTAAATTTTGCACTTACACAAATTGGACTTTAAAAACATTAACACTTGGCTTTAGATTCTCCCCATTGTGCTCTTGGCTGAAGAATCATAAAGAGGTAGAGTTGAAAATCCTGTCAGTTGAAGCGCCGTTAATGTGTACGGTTGGATTTCATTTGAATCATGTAAATCTGAAATGAATTTGCTTTACGGGATGTGTTTTGTTTTCTTTTTGATGTGCACTAAACTATCATATTGCAGATTTGACGTGATACGGTGTACTGCAGGGATAGAGCTGAGCAGGAATTTGAATTGAAGTGTATGCAGAATTGTAAATCTGGCTTGATATCTACACCCTCAGATTTCAAAGGAACACCATTTAAATTTAATGGATGGCTTGTATGGAATGCTGTACAGCATTTTTAGTATAGAGTTGTGTTCAAAGCTCTGCAGTGAATAGCTTTTGTCCTTCTGGTACAGCTGGCCATATCATTTGGCTGTACTATACTTCTTTTCTCATCTTTGCCACACACATACTCTGGTTTATTTTCTCCAGCCTATGTAGATCAACTGTGAAAACAACGTGCATTTATAAAGCAATTGGCATGCAAAAGAATGTGCAGTGCTTTACACTGAGCAAAAAAGTAGAAATGGGGAGGGAAGAGGTTGAATTCACTGTTGGGTACAGTTTTTGAAGGTAGCAAAGTGATGTTTTTCAGAGAATTCCGGAAGGGTATAATGGCTAGAAGATTTAGTTCCAGTGGCAGAGCACAGGGAAGTGGAGAATGAACATGGGGGTCAGCAGAGTGGAGGGTGCAGGCAGGAACTTGTAGCTGGAGAAATGTACTTCAGTAGGGTAGAGTAATCTTGAATTTGATTTGCAGGGGCACAGCAAGCCATGGCGCTCATCAAGGATAGGGGGCTGGGTATTGGAGAGGATTTGGGCAGTAGATTTGCTGAAATTTTTGAAGGAGGGAGGCTGTCAAGGACATTGATTTTTCAAACAGTTTATTGAATCATAGAATGGGTACAGCACAGAAGGAGGCCATTCGGCCCGTCAAGCCCGTGCTGGCTCTCTGCAAGAGCACTTCAGCTAGTCCCACTCCCCCGACTTTTCCCCTTGGCCTTGCAATTTTTTTTTCCCTCAGGTACTTACTCAATTCCCTTTTGGAAGCCACGATTGAGTCTGCCTCCACCACCCTTTCAGGCAGTGCATTCCAGAGCCTAACCACTCGCTGCGTAAAAGGTTTTTCCTCATGTTGCCTATGGTACTTTTGCCAATCACCTTGAAACTGTGTCCTCTGGATCTCGTCCCTTCCGCCAATGGGAACAGTTTCTCTCTATCTACTTTATCTAGACCCGTCATGATTTTGAATACCTCTATCAAATCTCCTCTCAACCTTCTCTTCTCTGCTCTAAGGAGAACAACCCCAGCCTCTCTAGTCTATCCATGTAACTGAAGTCCCTCATCCCTGGAATCATTCTCGTAAATCTTTTCTGCACCCTCTCTAAAGCCTTCCCATCCTTTCTAAAGTGCAGTGCCCAGAATTGGACACAATACTCCAGCTGAGGCCGAACCAGTGTTTTATAAAGGTTCTTCATAACTTCCTTGCTTTTGTACTCTATGCCTCTATTTATAAAGCCCAGTATCCCGTATGCATATTAAACCGCTGGCCCAACCTGCCCTGCCACTTTCAACGATTTGTGCACGTCTACCCCCAGGCCTCTCTGTTCATGCACCCCTTTTAGGATTGTACCCTTTAGTTTATATTGCCTCTCCTTGTTTTTCCTACCAAAATGTATCACTTCGCAAATTTCATCTGCCACGTGTCCGCCCATTTCATCAGCCTGTTCTATGTCTTCTTGAAGTCTATCATGATACTTCCAAGTTTTGTGTCATCTGCAAATTTTGAAATTGTGCCCTGTCATCATTAATATATGTCAAGAAAAGCAGTGGTCCCAGTACTGACCCCTGGGGAGCACCACTATACCTTCCTTCAGTTTGAAAAACAACCATTCACCACTACTCTTTTTGTTTCCTTTCACTTAGCCAATTTCGTATCCATGCTGCCACAATCCCTTTTATTCCATGGACTTCAACTTTGCTGGCAAGCCTATTATGTGGCACTTTATCAAACGCCTTTTGGAAGTCCATATACATCACGTCAACTGCATTGCCCTCATCAACCCTTTCTGTTACCTCATCAAGTTAGTTAAACGCTATTTGCCTTTAGCAAGTCTGTGCTAGCTTTCCTTAATTAATCCACACTTGTCCAAGTGACTTAATTTTGTCCCTGATTATCGTTTCCAAAAGCTTCCCCACTACCGAGGTTAAACTGACTGGCCTGTAGTTGTTGGGTTTATCTGTGCACCCTTTTTTGAACAAGGGCGTAACATTTGCAATTCTCCAGCCCTCTGACACCACCCCTGTGTCTAAGGAGGATTGGAAGATTATGGCGAGTACCTCTGCGATTTCCTCCTTAACTTCCCTCAGCATCCTAGGATGCATCCCATCTGGTCCTGGTGACTTATCAACTTTAAGTTCAGACAGTCTTTCTAGTAACTCCTCTTTATCAATTCTTATCTCATCCAGTATCTCTACTACCTCCTCTTCACTATGACTTTGGCAGCATCTTCTTCCTTGGTGAAGAAGACACATGCAAAGTACTCATTTAGTACCTCAGCCATGACCTCTGCTCCATGTGTAGGTCTCCTTTTTGGTCCCTAATCGGCCCCACCCCTCCTCTTACTACCTGTTTGTTTATTATTTATATGCCTATAGAAGACTTTTGGATTCCCTTTTATGTTAGCTGCCAATCTATTCTCATAACCTCTCTTTGCCCCTCTTACTTTCTTTTTCACTTCCCCTCTGAACTTTCTATATTCAGCCTGATTCTCACTTGTATTCAAAAAAGCAAATTTAGCTTTCAACAGCACTTGGCGATAATGTTTGGATTCTGTGTGTTGTCCCCTGTTCCCCAATCAAGCCAGTTCTAGCCTCTTAGTGCTGTTTTTTTTTCCTCTTCTCTCTCCCACTACATTTATGAAATAATTACTCTTTGCAGTTGATTGATATGCGCTAGTATTTCATGCCATTAATGTTGTGGTATACTAGTAATTATAGAGCTCATCAGATGAGATTTGATTGTACTAATGGTATGTAAAAAAAAAATTCTGACTTGCATCATGAAGATATTCTTTATGGTTTGCTTCTTTCTCTTTCTCCCCCCCCCCCCTTTCCCCACCAACCAAATCGAATTCTTTGAAATGCCAATTAGTGCCATTGACGTAAGAAAACTACTAGGCACTTGGTCTAAGCGTTAAACAAAGCTTTAATCAACTGTTTTACAACATGGAGGTCTAGTTGTGTCCTTCACTAGTTCCTGTTAATGTCCTGCGCAAGCTGGGCCCGTGCCCGAGTATTTATACTCCCCCTGGACAGCGCCACCTGCAGGTTGCTCAGTATTATTTCATAAGTCTTTCTTTCATGAATGACTGATTCATGTCAGCCACTACACCCACAAATAATTGCAGTTCTCTAAAACTATTAACAGTGTTACCTTTTGATGCCCATATCCTGACTCGCACTAAGCCCCGTTCGCCCATCACCCCTGTGTTTGCTGACTGACATTGGCTCCTGGTTCGGCAATGCCTCAATTTTAAAATTCTCATCCTCATTTTCAAATCCCTCTATGGCCTTGCTCTCTCGTTCCAAATGCACTGAACAACTTTTCAGTTTGGGGACTTTCTTTCTGTGAGGAATTTTAGGGATGTACCCAATTCCTGCTGTTGGGCATGCTGGTTCATTGCACCCTGAGCTGCTGTCTTTTTTAATGTTCAAATTTGAATTTAATATTTTTATTGGGCTGAAGAGATGTAGTTGATTCTAAATGTGGTACTAGTAATGTCAGAAGACTTGTGGAAAGACATTGGATTTGAAGGATTTGTTTTATAAGATTTTGTAGGCTACACTTTAAGTGATCAGTGGTAATCAACTGTTACTGTATGCGAGTGCAAAAGGGCAATCAACATCTGTGAATATGTGCTGTGCTAGAAATTTTCAGAGGTATTCAAGATTTTGCCAGATCGAGCATGCCTGTGGAATGAGTGAGTTGTTTCTCACCAGTGTCAAATTCCAAGCATTTTTTTTTACTGTTGTACTGTAATTCATTTGCAATTTGTCGAGTAGTGGTCATTTTTCATCTGTGAACTACCATAAACTCAAAGCTACTAATCAATTTGCTTTGTAGCCTATTCAGGTCATCATTCTGAATTGTCATTATGTTTTAATGATTTTTTGTTATAAAACTATTTCCTATAGTTTTAGCCCCATTCCTGTGTCATTACAGGATTAGAGAAAGCAGATTCAAGCAAGAAACAAAGGTTCGAGCTTTCTTAAAGTCTACTTGAGACCATTGCATGTTCACTAAACTGTCTTGCATTAGATGGGGTTATTGAAGGTATTTGTATTGTTGAAATGTAAAAAATCTTGCTTGGTGCATGTTATGTGCCATAGTGTGGTAAAGAGACCAGATTATGTCTGCCTGCAGCTTTCTCCAAATACAGTAAGTTGCTAATCTTGGATTTGCTATTGGTACAATGCAGAGTTGCTTGCAGGCTAGTTGCTTTGCTGCAAAGGAATTGAAACTCAAGGTTGGAATGAGTTGCCAGGAAGGCTGGTTGAGGCCAAGACACTGGACACATTTAAGAAACTGATAGATGCTATATCTGGAAGTTAGGGTTAGGACTCTAGGTGGCTGAGGGGCTCTGAAGCTCTCCTTTTATCTTCTGAAAATCTTGAGTCTGTCAGCTGAGGCATTTCTAATGCACCTTTTTGATTTTAAGGCTAGGATGTCCAAACTCCAGCCTGTCTGATAAATGCAGCCCACAGGCCCTGGCATTCTTGCCCCCAAAGCCCCGACAACTTCAATGGCTTAAATTTGTATCCGTGGAGTATCTGTGCTGTTCACTCCTGACTCTTCCAACTAGCAGCAAATAAATGCAAACCTGTCTGAATCTCTAAGACCATTGGTCAGAAAAGCCAGATTAAAAATGCATCTTCCTGGATACCAGCATTAGTGGATATGGCAAGTTTTCAGTGAGGATGCATTGGGCTAGGTGAGACTGTGCTTTGGGATCCTGCAGCACAAGCACCCTTTTTATATTTCTACTTGTGCTTATTTCTTGCTGTTTTTGTTCTGTTGAATTTTGCGAACCTGGAGGTTTGGGAAAAGGAGCTCTGGGACTGTAGTCTGCTAAAGTAAATCCTAAAATGGAACACCAAGCACAAATCCTAAATTAGGACACCAAGCTCATTTCTTTTTGTTATGTATGAGTAACTAGTTTCACAAATGCCTCAACTTGCCCACAAACGATGGACAGTACAAGTCAGGAGGCAGCCATTTCCAGTGGTATTTAAAGGGATCCTCACCTGAACTCAGCTGAAATGTGCATAGTTTTGGGAGACATTTTGCTTGTATTACATTGTGGTTTTTGCAACTTGAACTATTTCAAAGTGCTTGCAGTGGCTGTACAATGTTCTAATCTCTGAAGGGACTTCTGGCAGCACAATTTTTTAATCATGAGGGTCCTTCTCACAATTGCACTCTGGCCAGAGGCAGAGGAGCAAGGAGCAAACAAAATTACAGTTCCAGGGAAACTAAATAGACGGGAGCGGTGCTTGCAGGAATCCTTATCCTCCCAACAGAATGTATACACCCATGACAACATATCTGCAGTTTTGAGGAGCAGCGCATAAGAAGTCTGTGCTTCTCTAGGAAGGCTCAGAGTTATTGCCCCCTGCAACCAACTGCCAGTTGCAGTCGGAGTCGCTGCAGCCCTCCAATTCTTTGGCAGCCTGGAAGGAGCAGGAGGTACTGGGGAGATCCATGACATCCGTCAGTCTGCAGTCCATTCTTGCATTAAGCATGTGACTGGTGCATCTTTGCTGAGGAAAAAGCACTTTCACCATATTTCCCATGGGTAATCTGGAAAAGTAGGATAGAATCATAGAAATTTACAGCACAGAAGGAGGCCATTCGGCCCATCTTGTCCGTGCTGGCCAACAAAGAGCTATCCACCCTAATCCCACTTTACAGTTACTTGGTCTGTAGCCTTGTAGGTTACGGCACTTCAAGTGCATATCCAAGTACTTTTTAAATGCGATGAGGGTTTCTGCCTCTTGCCACCCTTTCAGGCAGTGAGTTCCAGACCCCCACCACCCTCTGGGGGGAAAACATTTCTCCTTGACTCCCCTCTAAACCGCCGACCCAGTCTCTGGGATTCCCATAGATTGCAGGCTTTCCCAAGTCCAGGGCCGCATTGATTGCGGGCTCCTTCAAATAGCCCCACTGCTTTCATGAATTACAAAGGTGTCCACTCCATTAATGTACGACTGGTATGTGATCAGCAGCATATCATGCAGGTCAGTACGTCCTTTGCTGGCAGCTGCTGTTATGCTTTTATATTGTGCCAATTCTTCTGGAAGTGTGGCCAAGTGGGAGAAATAATTGTGAGGGTAGTAGTAGATATTGAGGGCGTGTGCGCAAACAGGAGGAAAGGCATAGGAAGTGGGGGAGGAAAGGATTGTTGGTGCTGGGGCTAAAATAGGGTGGTGCAGGATCGTGTCGAGAGTAAGTGATGTGAAGGGCACTCCTGCCTAAGTGAGGTCATTCCAGGACCGGGCTGCAGGAAGAAATGTAAATAATGCTGCTGGCATTGGCTTGCTCTTTCACCTCTCCGTTGCTACTGATTCATTTGATGGGGCCATCATCGATCCGAGGGAAAGAGGACCTTCATCATGTTCCCCACTTTTTCTATGAGCACCAAGATCTTGGCTGCATCTGAGAATTAGATCTGGGCGACCAAGTGTGCCTGCTGTTTCAGAAAATAGCTTTCTACTAATCACTTGAAAACTGTACCTCCCCTTTTAAGGGACTGCCAGCCACCTTGACGTAGTGGCCACCCACCGAATTTCTCACCATCCCAATCGGCAAGCTTTGGCAAGCCAATTTCAATTTAAATGAGGTCTAAATAGATCTCTACTCCCCCCGACTCCATTCGTGGTGTGGATGTCCTTTCTGGTGAAAGCTGCATAGGAAAATTGATCCCCATATGTCTGCCGGGGTCGCATGAGGAGGATTCATCCGTCCTGCTCTTTACCACCCCCCCCCCCCCCCCCCCGAAACCCTGCCCAAACCCAAAGGAGAATGCCTGAATAGCACTTTTTTGGCACTGTTGAGATTAACCATTCTCCAGTGGGGAAATGTCAGCGTAAAATCCTATTCTATCACAATTATTGGTGTTCAAAGCAGTACCCTGACTAGAGGACCAGGTTTTTCACGTGTACTTTCTCTCCAGTTCAAACTATTACAAAATATTCTGATTTTTTAAACCCTTAAATGTTAACTTTCAGTAGTAGGACTATATTCCAATATTAAATGTGTAACCATGCCAAAACTGATCAGTTTCTGATTTTGAAATCAGGTGCTGACCTTGAGCAAATATGTCAAAGTACTGCCACAGGGCCTCCTAGTTTGAAACCTCTCTAAGCATGCCCCTTTTAAAATTGGTGTGTGTTGAAAGTGGTACTTATCTGGATTGGAGTATTCTTGTGCCTGTTCCCTCTTTTTCAGATTGCTTTAGTTCTGGTCAATGTAAAATGATTTGAAGTGCTCAAAGCTCTTTGGAACAGAACAAAATGAGTGCGTGTGACATTGAACAAAAACAACTCTGTCGGATCTGAAGTTCGATTAACTAACAACCTGTCCTTTTAACATTTTCCAGGCTCCAGGTCCTATGAATGAACCTCCTGTAGATATTGAGATAAAAATGCTTCAAGTGCGTCTTTGTGTGGCCAAAGGCTCTGGTAGCGGTAATTTACCCATCACAATAAGCTAGGTGTTCTGTAGTGAAAAAAGATATGGGAATCAAAATTTTGATGTCTAATAATTGGTTCTTATTGCAGCTGCATATAATTTTTCAAGAAGCAATCCATCAATAATGAGTTTAAAGCAGGCAAAGTTCCTGGAACAATCTAAGTTGAAATTTATGTTGGCCTTTGGTCCCAGTTAAGTTGTGCTGCTATGTCTGCTCTACAGTGAGTTTTAAAAATTTGGTGTACATATGGGGGTGGGGCGGTGTAATGTTTTTTTTAAACTGTTGGAACCTCTGAGCTGCATTAAATAGTTCTGCCTTGATCACATTAGACATGTGTGTCATGATGTGTATTGGATTCTGAGGTGTTGGCTGTAGAGACTGTAGGTCCCGCATTGGATTCATCAGTCACTTGCAAACTCATTTTTAATGTGGAAGCAAGTCATCCTCGGTTCCGAGGGACTGCCTAAGAGAAGAGAGTTGTTGGCTCCACAGTTGAGCCAACTATTTTGCAGGCCTTGGAGACAGGACAACTGAATTAAAGTAAGAGTAAGCTGCAATGCTATAGTTTAACCATGCACTTAACCTTAAAAATCTGTTTTTCCTTTAAGTGCAACACAGTTGGTTTCCAGTAAAATAATTTATTGGCTTCTATCTGAACAGCTCTTATGGAAGTAATTCTTTTGATTATCAGTCAACTGCATAAAAATCAGTCATTGTTCAAAAAAATTTAAATTATTCAGTACTTTGAATTAAGAGATGTAAGTTATTTTTCATTAAGGTTTTCTGTGCTGTTCTTGACTTTTAAAGTAAAATAAGGTAAACTAGTCATGGTTTTAAACATGTACTGTCTTGTGGAGCATTTGATAAACAGAATGATTAAATTTCTCATAATTTCAGTTTGAAAAGATGCTGCAACATATTTCGACCTTGAACTTGTGTCTTGACTTTTACATTCATGTTTTTCCTTTATTTTACTTGTTTACATAAAACAAAGCTGGTTTATAAAAACTCCCAAAGGCATGCCTGTTTGAATTGGGACATCACTTCATTCTTTGAAAGAGCTTCCAGCTGTGCTTTCAGCAGATTCCATAGGGGCTTTTAAGATAATTTCTCAACCAATTTCTCTTGTTGGATATCCGTTTAATAATAGTTCTTTGAATAAAGCTCGCTGTCTCCTTTTTGCAATTTTTTGACAAAAGATAGTCAATGTTTGAACAATTAAGGTAAAAAGGACATTTTTGCAAATGAGACTCCCTCCCTGTTTTTTTTTAAAGTGTCATCCTACATTTGTCAGCTGCTAGGAAGCATGAGAGCAGACTAGGATAATGTATAAGGCTGTGTATTTTTTCTGCAGTTTTGTTACTTGATCTCTATCAGCAGTTATCCAAAATACTGTAACTTGCAATATGGACGGGTGTAGATGTGGACATGTCTAGCTAATTGCAATATCACTACTCTGCTTAAATGGAAATTAGCAGGAGAACAAAATTAGGGACCCAAATGCTGTTGCGGTTTACCCATATTTGTGAAACTTTTTTTCTTAATTGGCCCTGATGAATGTGTGTTTAATCTCTCCCTAGCTCTCGATTTATTTTTCCCCCCTCTTTTGTATAAATATTTACAAGCGCTAAAGTTGTAAGTACCCTTTTGCGACTCAATCTAAGCAGTCTTACTAAATTGTCATATGGTTTCCTTCTTGCACATGTGTTTTTAATACAACGCATGCTTTGCATAACTTTTATAAATGGTTTTTTATTTTTGTGTGTATTGGTGAGACAATTCGACATGTGGCATTTGACACTTATACTCTGTGGAAGTGGCTGCTGTAAAATAATTTTATGGTCATTCATATTTGGTTCAGAAAGGCAATGTAAAAGTACATTGTTTTTGTTTTCTGTTAGACATGGAGGGGGAGGTGCGGGGGAAGAGAAAGGAGACAGTGCGGTGCCGTATTTCTCCTCGCTTATGAAAGAAACTAACATGCCATTTCAGCTAGAAAAAAAATTGCAAACTCTGCTTGGCATTCTAGCTGTTCTAATGCATCTTGCAAAGAAAAAGGATGTCTGTTATTTGTTAGTGTTGTTGAGGATTTTTGAAGTTTCAGCTTTTGATGAAAATGACTGTGGACTGCTAGAAGTTGGGACAGCTCAGCTCAACAATCTAATTTGCTTCCAGTTTTTAAAAAAAAGTAAATTATTTTGGGCCAAAAATTGGGCAGACATTAGAACATTTTATTTTCACGGAATTGAAAGTTCAATTAAAGCTCAAATTTGTTGGATTGCTAGTGATTCAGTATTTTAAATGGCTGCTAATGCATCTGCTCCAATATCTTTTAATGTACCTGTTTATAATAAAAATGAAAGTGCACCAAACATCATGGGGTCGATTTTGATTGACCCGTGGATTGGACGCGTGCGGGGGGGGGTTAAAGTCTCGAATTTGGGGGTCCCGACACCATCCCGCCCCCAACCCACCTCCATGTAAGTTTCAAAGGAGGCGGGTACCCGCCCCGCACTGGGACCCGCCTACCTGAGGCGGGAAGTAATTAGTGCCAATTAACTACCTGTTAACAGATAGTTAACAGGCAGTTTTTAGCCTAATCCCTATTTTTAAGCTTGAAGTGTGGGATTCCCGACGGCTCCAAACCACGCCAAGTTAGAGTCGTCGGGTTGAAGGACTTGGAGGGGTCGAGATGTCGGTGTTCAGGTGAGTGATGGGTGCATGAGTGCAAAGGTAAGTGTGTTTGGTTTGTCTAAAGTGTGTAAAGAAGTTTAAATTACCTGTACTTACCTTTTCAGCCTTCCTTCCTCTAGGTTTCGGGAGTCCATCATCTAACCGGCACAGAAAGCAGAACGGCTGCGAACTGTCAAGTGACAGGCTGTAGCTTTCTGTGCCGGAGAGATTTCTAACTGAGTCTGTGTAGAAGGACTCAGGTTCGAAGTAAGACTGTCAGTGTTTGACAGCTTCAAACAGCTGCGAAACGCTGATATTTCATCTGTCAAAACGTCTTGACAGATGAAATTTCAGTCTGTGACGTCACCTGTTGCCGGGTGGCCCTTAATTGGCCTGCTGAGCCCGCTGGGCGGGCTCAACAAGGTCAATCAAGTTAAAATCGCATGGATTGGCCGCATCTCGATGGAGGCGGAACTACAACCCCGAAAGTTGTAGTCCCGCCTCCAACCCGACTTCTGAATGAAAATCACCCCCCATGTGTTTCTTTGGTCTTTGTCTCCCTGTCCATTTCTCTCCTATATAGCTGGTTGATAGAACTGGCACCATCTCTAATTCAAAGCTGGTGGTTTGGATCATCATTGTACTGTTGGGGAATTTTATTTTGTTTTGAAATCTTCAAAACCAGCTATTACCATGACTAGAACCCATTGTGTCACTGCAAGATTTTTTTTCTCTTAACTTTAACATTTTTCCAACTTTACTGTGTAAATTAGTAAAAGCAACTCAATGAACAAGTATGCAAAAGTTTTTTCCCATAAGATTCCTTTTTTTATCCATTGTGTAAAAGCATTAATTTTCATTTCATAGATATTGCCTTGCCCTTCCATATGTGAAGATGCTGAGATAACTATTGTTTCTTGGATATCATCAGACCTCTAGTAGTTTAGCCATTCTTCATGGGTGAGGCTAGACAGTGAGTAGATTTTTGGCAAGCTATTTAGGGGGAGGGAAACTCTCGGCATTTTCACCTTCAATTTAGGTTTTTTCTAAATTGAAGACCAGAAGAACCTGATCCGTAAGCACAAGGTATAGACTATACCCAAATGAGTATTGAACAATTTGATGTGATGTTAACGGAGTTGTTACTCGTAATGAAAATGTGCACCAGGAATTTGTTAATGCTTCAGGTGTATTGTCAAATGAAGAGACTTGTTGGTTTGGATCATCATTGTACTATTGGGGAATTTGTGTTTTGTTTGAAACCAGCTGGTACCATGACTAGAACCCAATGTGTCACCAAGTGTTTCATAAACTAATCTTGTTTACTTGGCATTTGGAAGAGGAGATTTTACTTTTGAATGGTTTTCAGTAAGTTGAGTTATGGACTCTACTTCCCCCAAAATGATCCATCCTAAATTTAGAAGAGCACCATAAAGTGAGCTTCATTTATCCTGAGTCCTCCTAAATTTGCAATATTTAGTTTTAAGTGAGACCAGGTACGTCTGTGTCTGTCTGTCTCTTTCTGCATTAGGAACCAGTTTTGCAATATCAGAAAAACACATTTGTATTGTGTGGGAGTTTTCTTAGTAGCCATAACAATATTTTAAGAATTATGCATGCTAGTTTTAAAGTTGCTATTTGTCTAGCTAACCGATAAGGTACAGGAACAACGTTACAGGCCAGCAAGTGCAAAACTGCCTTGCTAGCTTGTACCAGTGGCCATCCCCACGCCTCCACTATTCGCCTTCAAACAGCCGCCTAACCTCAAACAGACCATTGTTCGCAGCAAATTACGCAGCTTTCAGGAGAACACTGACCACGACACCACACAACCCTGCCACGGCAACCTCTGCAAGACATGCCAGATCATCAACACAGATACCATCATCACAGGTGAGGACACCACCCACCAGGTACATGGTAGATACTCATGTGACTCGGCCAAAGTTGTCTACCTCATAGGTTGGAGGAAAGGATGCCCCGGAGGATGGTACATCGGGGAGAGCATGGAGACACTGCGACAACGGATGAACGGACACCGCGCAACAATCGCCAGGCAGGAGTGTTCCCTCCCAGTCGGGGAACACTTCAGCATTCAAGGACATTCAGCCTCCGATCTTCGGGTAAGCATTCTCCAAGGCAGCCTTCGAGACACACGACAACGCAAAATCGTCGAGCAGAAACTGATAGCCCAGTTCCGCACCCATGAGGACGGCCTCAACCGGGATCTTGGGTTCATATCACGCTACATGTGACCCCACCTGACGTAGGGTCATCCAGACTCGAGTCGTCGTTGGCTTGTTCTCTCCACACAGGTGCGGCCGGACCTGCTGTGATTTCCAGCAAAAAAAAATGTTTTTTTGTCTGTCTTTTGTTTTTCATACAGACCCCAGCATCTGCAACATTTGACCCCTTGTGACCCCACCTCATTGTTCTTTGTTGTAATGTTTTCCTGACTAACCTGTTTGGACACCATTCACACCTTTTGATCGCTGTGATTATCTCTCTGCCGAGGTGTGATAAATGGCAGTTAGAAAGATTACCTGTAATCATCTGGTATTATTCTCTGACTATATAAGCTGTGTCCATAGGCATCTCTCCACTTCACCTGACGAAGGAGCAGCGCTCCGAAAGCTTGTGATTTCAAATAAAACTGTTGGACTATAACCTGGTGTTGTGTGACTTCTTACATCTGAACTGTTTAACCCACTAACTACCAGAAAACAACTACTGCAAGTGGCAAGTCTGATTCTGTGTTCATTGGGAGCTGCGCTGCATCTGTGTACACCTATGGAAACCATTCTCTTATTGTGTTGTAGTTCCTGATCTCGGCCACATTTTGGGGGTTGGTGAAGAGACCAGCTGAGTGGAGGTAAGGTATTCCAACATACAGGGAATGAAAATCCCCATTTCACAACTGCTAATGAAATTATGGGAGCACTTTGAAATCTGTGATGGTTAGGGGCATTTAATTATGGATGAAAATAGGCATTCTTCAGTTTTCAAAAAAGGAATTATTTCCCAAAGAGAGGAAAAATCTGAAGCAGCAGAATCTGTGACCACCCCCCACCCACTCTGTTTTTGCTGGCTAGTTCAGAGCGGTATTGGATAGCTAGTAGAAGGTTAGTCACAGGAATGGCTCTGGGAATGCAAGGAATGTGAAAGAAGAGGAATTGATGTTTTCTTGAAAAAAACCACCTTCATACTTGGGATATAGTGTTCAGTGTGTGAAAACTTAATTAGAATTGCATTGCTGTTTGCCATCAGAGTGTGCTATGCGGTCGATTGAGATACACAGATCAGGAAGGTTCCTGTTCTGATCAATTGTCTTGTGCTGAATTAACTGATCTGATCTAGGGTTACATTGGGTCACTTCAACTCATATCTGTCTCCCTAAACTAGGAATGAGATGGGGTGAGTAATTTTGAGGTTTCCACATTACTGTCCAGTGACAGTCGCTGAAGATGTATTGTGTTTGATAAGAACAGGATCAGGTGTGACTGTTCATTTCTTTCTTTTTCTTTCCTTCCCCGCACCTCCCCCAGTTCAGTTGAATAGTATCCTAACACTGCTTTGGCTAACACACAAATGGTTGCTTGAGTAAGATACTAGGTTGAGGATCTGCCCCACCGCATAAGGGAGAGGAGGAGTAAAGGGAGAACGTCCCAAAGAAATAATTTTGGGTCTACTTTTATACCATGCAATTTATATTTATTTTTTTTTAAATTAAATGCAGCAGTAGACCAAAACTACCACACTGTTAAAGGTGTCTTTATTACAAATCTCTGAGCAGTCTAGTACTGAACAATGAGCATAATTTTCATGAAGGTTCCAAATGTTAAGTTAAGTGCTGCCTGAATTAAGTTTTATTGTATCATTTTCAAAAACTGCTCATTTGGAGCCCTCTTTTATTCCTTTCCTCTTGCCCCCCCGCACCCCTCCCCCCACCTCCTCCTAACCCAATTGTTCAACAAAAACTTGGTGATGAAAATATTACTGTGCTCCTTTTAAATCAGCTACCAGTTTCTTAAACTACAGATTAAGTGATAACAGGCAAATAATTTCAAACTATGATACAGGAAACTTTGTGATATCCGGCACCGACGGGACCGAGCTGTTGCTGTTAGATCAAAACTGCCGGACAAACCAGCGCTAATGTTGAAACATTCGGAGATTTTCAGCTCCGTGTGAATCAACAAACCCTGTTGCTTAGCAACAGCTTCAAAACAGTCGGCTGCAGCTTAAAAGCGTCTCTAGCTGAAGCTGTTGCTTAGCTACAGACCTTGCACAGCCTGACTGGGGGGGGAAAAAAAGCAACGAGAAGTAAAAAAACTTATAGGAAACGGCTCCTGAATTTTGCCGGTAGATAGAGCTTTCCGGACTTTTAACCTCCGGATAAACCAAAGTTTCCTGTAATGTATGTTACAAAATGGCCCATATCAAGATACAGCAATAAGAAATCCAGTTCAGAATTTTTCTCCCGTCTCTCAAATCCCATTTATTCCTCCCACTCAAATATAGGCCGTGCTGGGCAACACAGGCAAGGGTTTGGCAACTTCTCCAGAGCCAAGCTTCTGTACAGTATTTATTTTATAAAAGCATATTTGCAACACTAGCTTGACTCATTTTTTTAAAAGTTAAATCTGGTGTACATTTTCTGGTTCATTTAAAACGACAGACTATTCTGTGATTCTCCACTTGGAGAATGTAATGTCTTTAGGATGAAAGCCGCTTTGTTGTAACAACTTTGTGCAAATATTTGCATTTTACTTCGGGGAAAATGTCCAAAATTCTAAATATCCACCTTTATGACCGAAGTGGAAAAATGTGTGTGGGTCCTGAACCTCAGATATGTGGAATTTTATTCCAGTGTTAGATGGATGTTTAAGAGTTTAATTTAATAGAATGTAATAAGTTTGAATAATTGTGATTTTTTTTTTATGGGGTCTTCATAAATGTTTCCTCCCATTCAACATATTTATCACCTTTTATAGGATTGATGTCTTTTTTTGGGGGGGGTGGAGATTGCTTGCTTTGAAGATGGCATTTTAAAAATAAAAGTGCGTAAATCGGATCCATCTTCATGCAAATATTTGCTCCAATAACTGCACAGGAATTTTAAGCAGCGTTGTCCTTGCCTATATATGTATGATCTTGTTGTATGTTTGGCTTGACAAAGTATCTTTATCTTTGTGAACTTCGTATTTTGTAATGCTATATGTAATTTAAGATGTGTCTTTTGAAAGGGATGATATGGGATTCTACAAACTCAGTTATCTAACTTTTTAAGGAGGGTCTACCTGTTGGCAGTATCAAAATAAAAGGTAATTGTGGAGGAAAGCATACTTTAGAGTTTTTTGTATTGCATATTATATATATATAATGTGTGTATGAATACTGAAACCTCTTGTTTTGGCGAACGTTTTAAGTTGGAGGCCACTGACGATTTGGTTTCATGAAACCAGCGTTCTTGCAGTTTACATACGCACATTATTTTGTTCATTTTTCAATCGATAGAACGATTGAAGCCATTAGGCTGCATGGCTCATTTGTAAGATTCACTTCATTACCTTCTACTGTTTCATTAGATACAAATTGAAACAAAAGTGCATTTTAGCAAGATTCCTTGCAATTGTTAATAAATTATGTATTCCATTAATGTAAACCGAATGTTCCATATTAGAAAAAAGGTTGAGATAACCATTTATTCCACTGATCGAAATAGAGAACACAAACGTGTTTTCCACACATACTTGCACTCTAATGAAAGCTGTACAGCTCATATTGTCATATAGATTAAAACTAAGCCATTGGAAAATTCATTTGGCACAGATGGCCTCATGTACATGGATCAGTGTTGGCACACAGTAATTTATAAATATGATTACAGCATATCTAAATCACAGGTATAGGTTTTCCTCATTTAGTGGGGAGGGTGAAGACACACAATTCAACAGTTTGGGGCAAGAAGCTTTTTTAGAAAATGAGATGTCGTTTTATCTCCCACCTGTATGCACCCATAATATTTGCATATATGGGTACAATGCACTATAACTGAAAATCTGGCATTTCAGTAGCAAGATAATATGAAAGCAAGTCATGATTTTGAGTAATTTGCATTCTTGATGCTGATTATTCTAACAAAGCTGAGTGCTTGCAGCAGTATCTACACTGAGAAATGTTACTGAACTTGGCAATCTTTGTAAGGCATAATTAATCACAACCAAAAATGTTATTTTGCACACACTAAACTGCTCGCGTGCACCTTTCTTTTGAAACAGCAAAAGAATAGGTTAATCATTTTAGTGAATGTTTAAATTTGTATGCAATTATGATTTTTTGATCTGGGGCAGTGTTTGCTGTGAAGCTGCTTCAATCTAAGCAGACTAAAGGGGTTGGTCAAGACATGACTATTTGAAGATTAATGCATCAGGATTATTGATCTCTGTGGAACCTCGACCCTGTCTGTTTCACCATATACAGTTTAGTGCATTGTGGTATAGCAGTTTAAAAAAAATAAAAAAATAAAAAAAAATTCTTGTCTGATTTATTTTGTTAATTGTTCATTTGATTGCGTTACTTCCCTTGTGTATGTAAATATATAAGTAGAACTGCAAAACTGACTCTCATTTTATCAAATTAATCATGGATTGCAACTGGAAGTGCAAGACGTGGACATGTGGCATATTTTCCATAATCTATGGTACACCTAGCTTTGCCACTGCTGTTCCATGCAAACTTTTCTTTAAACACATCAATGCAGGGTTCCCTTCTCAGTAACCATAATGTGCACACAATCCACCCCAAATTTGAGTCATCTCTTCTCTCTCCTCTTCCCCGCCCGCCCCCAATGTATAAAGAGCTCTAATTGACTGACATGAAAATAGTTAATAACCTCTCGGAGATTAGTGTTGCTGCAGCTTTTTGATGCGCCAGTACTGGTTGGGACCATGTCTCTGCATCCTGTGTAACACCAAGAGGAAGACCATTTTGCCTGAGGTAACAGTGCATCCCAGCCCAGGTCCCTGCTCCCTCCTTTTGTACTTGGCATTTCTGCAGCTTTTGTGGTGGGACAGTGTGAGCCGTGAGTAGGTGGTGGGACGATAAGGAAATTGAGAGATGTGTGGATAGAGTCACATGTAGAGCGCATGCATGAGAAGAATACAGAACGAGTGGGAGGTGTACAGAGGCGAATAGGAGACTTTCAGAAAAGGGGAGAAAGAAGTGACGATGCAGAGACGACCATCTGATTATATAGGGGTCACCTGCTATGATAGGATGTGAACTCATGGGTTCTGGTTTGCGTGTGTGTTCTCATAGAAAATTACCAAATTGTTGTTAAAACCACAGCTGGTTCGCTGATGTCCTCCAGGGGAGCGAGACTTGCCACCCCTACTTGATCTGGCTTACACGTGATTCCAGTCCTACACTATGTAGTTGACTCTCAGTGCCCTCTGGTCAACTTGACATGAGCAATAAATACTGCATTGCCAGTGTCACCCATGTCCCAAGAACTATTTTTTTTAATAAGCATGTACACAGGCAAAGAAATAAAAAGGTGAAATAGAAGCAGAGATGCATTTAAAAAAATTTAAAAAAATTCTCTGCAATTATCTGGAAGATCAATTAATAGTATAAAGATCACTACCAAATAGGAAAATGGTCAGTAATGTTATAGCATTGGGAAGTAGTAGAAAATGAAAATGTTTTTAAAATTTACCTTTTACTCTCTCCAGGACCAAATAAGAATTATTAACAGAGCCGTAACATCTGTGTTGGATAGCCTCAGTTTCTGAGATGTTGAAGGGGAGGAATCAGCAGTGCCCATGTCTCTTTTTTTGGATCTTTCCTATAGCCCCACCATTCTAGGCATTAGTACATATATGGGTCAAAACCATGCTGCAATAAGAATGGCTCTTAACCCTGTGCATTGTTTGCTGGACTTTCATGCAGATATCACATCTGTTCCGGGATGGGCGGGTTTATTTAACATTCTAGTACTCCGCTGCCAGAAGGGGATGCCATCACGATTTCCTTGGAGCCCAGTCATTTTGGAAGTTTGCCGAGCAACAGATTGTGTTCTTTTCAGCTTAACCAAACTAGCTTTCTGTGGGCCTGCCGTCCTTTACTGGAGTATTGCAAATAATTGAGTTTCTCATCCTCCCATTGTTTGCAATTTGCCTGAATGACCTCAAAGGGTTGCTGAGATAGATCAACAATGGGGGTGAAGAACTTGATATTTCAGGGTTATTTGTCCCTCGTCTTGTGGTTTCAGGACAATTTTGGGGGAAGGGGGATTCTTTTGTTTCATTATGGCACTCTCCACCCTTGCTGGTGTTTCTATGCTGAGATTAGTTCTCTAGATGTTTGTGTAATCTCCCTCTGTTTACCCTTGCCTATCTGCTTTAGCTAGTTAATTGATCTGGTGATTATTGCTTGCTATTTTTGTTTTACTGGTTTATTAAAGTGACTTTTATATTTTTCCTATGTGTCGTTCAAGGCAATTTGTGTTCTGACAAAAGGTCATCGACCTGAAACGTTAACTCTGTTTCTCTCTTCACAGATGCTGCCTGACCTGTTGAGTATCTCCAGCATTTTCTGTTTTTATTTGTGTGATACATTGTTTTACCTAATTTAAAATATATTGTGACACATGCTTACATTTTTCTTGCACAGTATTGTGGAAGTGTTGGTATTTTCTGGTTGAATTCCATGTTTGTAGTGTAAATTAGTCACTGATTTATTATTGATTTCCATATGTAGTTAATTTGATCCTTTTTCAAAGTTGAGGGCGCAGAGAAAGATGGTACTGATTATGTTCCAGGAATGGTGTGGGTGTTGAAGTGAGAGCAGTGGGAAAGAGCTGATGGGGCATGGAAGGACCAGAGAAATGTCAGGGTCTGAGCGCAGTGGGGAGGGGGAATTGGTGAAAGTGGTGGTTCTGGGTTGTGATCTTGGGTTTTGGTGCTTGGGAGCATATAAGGCTATCGAGGGATATGGAGAAAAGGCAGGTATAGAGTTGGAAGTACAATTCAGCCATGATGTAATTGAGTGGCGAAAAAGGCTCAAGGGGCTAAATGGCCTACTCCTGTTCCTGTGTTCCTCGTAGGCGTGGCAGAGTGATCTTGGTGTATGGCATTACTGGGATAATGTGGAAGTAGAGTTGAGGTCTCGAGTATTGTTTTGGAGTGTGGTAGTGGTATGGGGGTTCTGAACTGCAGCAGTGGTGAGAGGCTGGTGCTGAAGTGTAACCTGCTAGAGGGCTTCTATTTTTTTTTAAATAACTTGCTTAAAAATTGTGCTTTTTGAAAATTGCGGCCTAAAATGGGGTTCGTAACTTTTTTTCTTGTAGTCACCATGCATTTGAATTAAATGTTACGACTTGATTCCCTTGCCTTTTGAATCTTTTAAGCATGTGTTTTTCTAATGGCCTATATCTGAAATAATTGTAGGTTGGTCTTTTATGTAATGTTAATCCTGGGAAGTCTCTCTTTAAAAACTGAGCATACTGAGGTGAGATTTGAGATGAACTATTTTTTTTAAATTCCTAACTGTAACTTTTGAACTGTTCAGTTTTTAATCCAATGTAGTAAGTGGCTTTCTGTCTTTGGATGTGGGACTTGATGGGAGAAAAGAGGAAATGGCTGGTGGGGCCCACTGCATATTAAGTGATCATTTATATAACTTGTTACTGGTGCATAAATTGCTGATGCCGGTTTCCTACAGTGCATGTTTAAAAACTTACTCTAGAATCTTAGTAAATTTGGAATCTGCCAAATTTGAAATTGTGCTTTAATTTTAATCTTTTATAAAGTGTTTTTTTTTTAAAAGAGTAATTTCCTCTAAGCTCCCAAAATGCCATGTTGCTATTCGTCATAGACAATCTCGCGTGGCTTTGCACATGATAAGACACAGGAAATGTTACGTCTTTTAGCTCTGTTGTAAGAGGTTGCGAGAGGTTACAGCGCCAATGATGGAGCCTGAGGAAGAGAGTGTTTGAAGACCAGGAACTCAAACCCGGCACCAACCTCATGGTCTACAGAGCAGTAGTGCTACCCACCCTCCTGTCTGCTTCAGAGACATGGACCATGTACAGCAGGCACCTCCAAAGCACTGGAGAGGTACCACCAACGCTGCCTCCGCAAGATCCTGCAAATCCATTGGCAGGATAGGCGCACCAACGTCAGTGTTCTCGCTCAGGCCAACATCCCCAGCATTGAAGCTTTGACCACGCTCGATCAGCTCCGATGGATGGGTCACATCGTCCGCATGCCCGATACGAGACTCCCAAAACGAGCACTCTACTTGGAGCTCTGACACGGCAGGAGAGCCCCAGGTGGGCAGAGGAAACGCTTCAAGGACACCCTCCAAGCCTCCTTGGAAAAAGTGCAACATCCCCTCTGACACCTGGGAATCCCTGACCCAAGACCGCTCAAAGAGGAGGAGAAGCATCCGGGAAGGCGCCGAACACCTCGAGTCTCTTCGCCGGGAGCAAGCGGAAGCCAAACGCAAACAGCGCAAGGAGCGCACGTCAACCCAAGCACCCCACCCACCCGCCCCTTCAACCACCGTCTGCCCCACCTGTGACAGCGACTGTAGGTCCCGCATTGGGCTCATCAGTCACCTGAGAACTCATTTTTAGTGTGGATGCAAGTCATCCTTGGTTCTGAGGGACTGCCTAAGGAGAAGAAGCATGATAGAGCAATCAAGGATAACAACTAATAGCACCGTCCAATGGAAGAACCAAGAATAGCAGAAGTTAATGTTACAGCATTACCCATGGGGGTGTTATGTTCACCAATTCAAAGATTTTATATAAATATACAATATTTTCGAGTTGATTGAATTAAAAGGCTAAAGTTGGGCTTTTTGGACAGTAGTAGGGTTAAGATTATCACCATACCAGTGGAAGTGCTGTTTGACACTAGGGCCTAGGATTTCTGTATTCCCTCCACCTTTTTGATTGAGGCGCAGCTCTGTATGCAAACCTCGCCCCAGCCCAACCCTATTTTGGCTCTGGAATTACTTGCATATGGTATGCAGGCTTCCCTACTTCTGCCAGGCTTGCACAGAAGAAGAAATGGGTGGATAGCAAGCTGCCTGTTTGAGAACAAAAATTCCCTTTTAAAAAGAATCTCTACTTTTATTAATGGGGTATTGTGCATGGCAGCGCTCAAACAGGTTTGGTCTGACCTCCGCTTGAGAGGTGCTATTGCCAGTTAAAACAAATAGATTTGCAAGATAATGGCAATTATATAATAACTTACAGATTTGATCTTTTTTTACACTACCAAGAAATACTTGGTTCCAACAGCTGAGATAGTTATGCTTGTATCAGTTCAAATAGCAATTGTATTTTTCAACCCCAGAAAAGTGGGAGTGGGGGACATGTTAAAAGAGAAGGCTTGCATATCTGTACTTGTCACATTTTGGTTTTCCTTCTAGCTTAACTTTTATTTTTTAAATGTGTGGTTAGTGGGATGAGAGAGTAGTTGTCTGCTATGGGTATTGATAGACTTGGGTACGAAAATTGTGTTGAAACTTATTTAAACAACTTAATATTGCAGAAAACTGCATTGAAAAGAGGATATGTGGAAATTTAAATGTATGCAAAGCCTAAGTGAAACTGCACCATTTACTGATTACTAGCTGAAAGCTTCTGACAAGCATATCGTCTTTGCCTAGTAACATCTGAATTATTAAAGCTGCCTTTGTTCATTAAGTTGAGCCACCAATAAGGTGACTATACATAAATTAGGGAAGGGAACAGGAAGAAAATGTGGTTGTGCATTGCAGTGCTGGTAATCATTTGCATACAAAAGATCTCTTGCTGCCATTCAATGATGGCAGACCATTTGACTTGATTAAAACAGGAAAATTGAAAGCCCGGTATTTGATGCAAGTCAGGGAATGTGTCTGTGTACAGTATAAGACGATTTCTTGCAACTGTTTTTCAACAATAATCTATTTTGTTCAATATTCCAGTTGTACTACCCATCATATTTTTATGTTGTAAAACCTCCCTTACAAAATACTTATGCAGTATAATATTGTCACTGGTTCTCCTTCTCCTTCCAGTAAGGAAAGGTGGTTGTGTAGTGCTGACTCCTTTTTATGACTTATGGTCCATTCTGCTCTGTGTAATTCAGGTCTACCTTTTGTATTATCCTCTGCCACCCAGGCAATCTGGCCAATAAGAGTATATTTATTTGAGGTAGAAACCAGTTGAATCTATGATTTGACCTTCTAGCTCCTTGAATTTGAATTGGGCTATTGAACTAATATCATGCTGTCGTGATATTCCAGGATGATTTATTTCCTTCTCCCTGCACGCCCGCTCTTTTTTTCCCCCCCCCCCCCCCCCCCCCCACCCCCGGCAAAGTTTTTTGCTTTATAGATGTGCTACAAATAAGGACTTATGCAGCCTAAGCATAGTGTTCTTAGCTTTATATTGCATATTGCTCCAGAAAAACATTCTATAACCCTACTTGCCACCTCAATGGCCTCTTCACACAGCTTGTGGACCCTAAGGGGGAAAAATTGGGTGAGTGGCGCCACCTGTTAGCGCCTAAAGAGGCAGTCAGTGGCTGTAGCACCACTGGCTGCGCCTCCCGCGATATTCAGCAGGGGCGCTAATGGTGGCGTTAGCCTTTTGCGCTGCGCCGCCACCGATGACGTCATCGGTGTGTGCAGCGCCCCGATCGCGATATTTGGTAGCGAACGCCGCTGTAGCGCCGTTCGCTACCCGCGCCCGGTTCACGGGGCCTTGCTGCAGCGGCGCAAGTTAAGGTGGAGGTGCGAGGCAGCCGCCTGCCAGCACCTCCGTTCCCGGCCTCCTAGTCTTTCCCACCCCCCTGCGGCATTGCCGGCTGTTTCCCGAGAGCCCGGCTCTTTTGCCGGCACGCACGATCGGGACTCGCGCTGTTGCAGGCCCCTCCCCCTTAAAAGTGGGAGGTAGGCCTGCAGTACCGCAGCGTGCCGTGCCACAGCGTGTGGCGCTGTGGCACGTAGCACTGCGAAATTCACTTTCAGCGCTCTAAGAGGGACGCGGAGTGCCTCGAGCCGCACCCCGTCTCCCTCTAGGGGCACTTCAACTGAATTTGCGGCGATCGTGGCGCAAATTCCAGCACCCAGTCGAATTTTGCGCCGCTTGGGCGCCTCAGGCCAATTTCTAGGCCTTAATGTTTTATCAACTATGACCGTGGCTCTCTTGCTTGATATACATGGCAGCGCTTGGCATATTTGTGTCCAGTTTTGGCCCCCTACACAACGGGATATCCAAACCTCTGGCGAAGGTACAAACGAGAATGACCGAAATGTTATCTTGTGGCTTTTAGTTATCGGTACAGTCTCCCGGAATTGGTTTTTTCCCACGAAATACAGGTTAAGTGGTTATCCTGGCATGGTATAAGTGTCTGAAGTTTCCCACACCCAAATGTGTAACACTGCACTTGTCCAACATTGATACACATCTCCCATATGTGGGTTCAATCCTCTAATTTATCTAAATCTCACTGCAAACTGTTGATTTGGCCTAAATTCTCAACCCCTGTGCAAATGTTTGTCATCTGTAAACTTGTGACTGGTTCCATTTGTGACATTGGTGATTGCTACAGTACTGCAGCATTCTTGTATTTTCATCAAAATCTTTATAATTTTTTTTAATTAAAAGGGGACATGTACTTGAACTAGTGTCAGAGGAGGGACAAGATTGGTTGTTGAGAACTGGTACAGTAGTAATTTGATGGAAAGCAGAAATATGTCTTAATTTTCCTCACTTACTGGTTATTTATTCAACTATTTAATTGCACACTCAAATTACACCTGTGGTGACAGAATCTTGACTTTTTTGTGTTCATTACTATTATAGTCTAATGTGTCGAGGTTGCAGGGTTTCACAGTATTACTAAATATAATTCAACTCCCAATTATTTTTTTTACTTTGAAGTGTAGGCTGACTGTTTCCTCTCTACGCTATTGGGAGAGAAAAACTATTGCTTATTGTGCAACGGGTGATAAAGTTGAAAGAGCTAGTCCCTCTATTTAAAAAAAAAAATGTATATTTGTTTTCTATTTTTTAAAACTATGGATTACATTAGCGGTACTGGCTTTGAGTAAGTAACTAACAAGGGCAGTAAATTATCAACGGCAATAACTGTTAATCCAGGAGTGCCTTGAGTGTTTTAGTTCAGCGCGCTCCCACTATCTGGCTTAATAACAGCTCCAGGCTCGTTTCCCCGGTAATCAATACTTATGTAGGGCACAAATAATAAGGGATGTTAAACTTGAGTTTGTAATACAGATGTCCCTGCTAGAAGATGAAACGGTTCTCTGCTTCTGGTGTCTGGGGAGTTTATGCCATAGACTTGTACCCATAAGTAACTTCTGTTGAGACTGCCCAAGCTCATTTCATTTAAGCCCCAAGGCACTGCTCATGAGAATTTGACAGTGACATGATGGAGCAGACACTGTTACAATCAGTTGTCAAAGGAGTGAAGTACCTGACATTACAGCAAAAAAGTCACGATTAATCTTTTTTTCAGTGACACAGCTAGATCCTTTTTTTTTAAAAAAAAGCTCTGAGCCTTAATTATTTTAGCTAATTTTCAAGAGGTTTTTTAACCAGAGGCCAATTTTGACCCTATGTATGGGAGGAGAAATTAAGTAAACTATTGTTTAAAATTCCTTTTTAAATGCTTGTAGAAAAGTTAAAAAATAGATTAGCTTTGCTTCTAAACAAAATGGAGTTTGTTTAAAACTGATTTAAAAAGAAATACTATTAAAAGAAGTCACTACTGACATCCGAACAGTTTTATTAGGCTTTGTTTCAGCATTTTGAAGCATTTGCTGAAATCTCAAGCTGTCTGGTGCCGAGGGCCTGGAGTTCCCTGGAACTGCCAGTGTTTTAATGGTTCAGATAGAAGAAACCTTCATCCATCAATCTGGATTAGATTCAACCATCCGTTCTAAAGGGTAAAGGACAGAGTTATGTCATTTACTACACCGCTTTCTTTAGTTATTTGTTGTGTGAGTAATGAGCTAGTTGGTGTGTCTACTAGAATTTAAACTGAATATAGAAGCAGGTAAAAGTAAGCATTTAGCAGTTTGACCAGAGTGCTATAGAATGGATTTGGTTATAGAAACTGATTTGTGTGGCTAATACAGTTTATATTTATGTACATAGTGGGTTTTTTTGGCTTGTATTTACTTTTTTTTTAAATGACTCACTAGTGGCTTGTAATTATGATGCTATATATACACTTGTGCTGAATGCTACCTGGTATTGTACTGGGTAATTGAGAATCGGGCGATCCATTGAATTGTGAGACTGCACCGTGTTGGAGATTGATCCTCATGGAGCTGATGCAATACATACATTTAATAAAATAGAAACCAAGACTGCTGGAATAAAACAGTCGGCTGATCATCTGAAAAGAAAACCGACAGCTTACTGAAGCGGTTTGCCAAAGCGGGAGAGTCACTTTATTTGGCCAGCCCAGTCAGTGGCAGGGGGAAAGGATTGTGCACTGTTTGGAATTTATGGGGTGGGGGAGGCTTGTTATACTTGAGTATATCCTTCATGCTGTGCCTTGAAGAGTAGACAGTAAACCTGATATTTCTGAAACTTCTTTATGGAAAAAAAGAAATTGATGAATAATATACATGTGGTATCTTGTAAGCTTTATATTCTTGCCTAGTTTTGTTTTAAAGGGATCCATCTCAGAGAGCCCTGCCACTGATTAAGTGAGTACTGCTGCTACAGATTTTGAAGCTGCCACAGTTTCTCCCCATGAATTCTGAAAGGAAATAAGATTATTCTTTGTCTGGATGGATAGTGGCATTGATGTGAACCATCCTGTTGCAATGCTGCTGGAAAGAAACATCAGCTGTAGTGTCTTGGTAAAAGTGTACAGAATAAGTGAAGAGGTTTTTTTTAATGGCTCTATAATATGACATTTACCCTGAATGTTGAGCTCCGATGGATGCGAGGACATTCATTTGTAGCTGTTGGTTGGAAGGTTGTAAATTGTGTCCTTTTAAATAGGATGTCGGTGTATTTTTTTCGTGGGGTGGAGTTACGTACATTGGCTCAGGATTTGCAGTCAGCAACGAAGCAAAGGCGTCAGCCGCTGGCCCTGAAGAAAGCTGGCGAGAAGTTTGCCTTTTTTGACACGTAATTGATTTCAGCGTAGTGTAGTGGGAATTCCCTAGTTCTATCTGCTGTGACGTCAACAAGTTGTCTAAGCAGCCAATCATATTGCAGAATTCTCACAGACAGGGAACCAGGAAATGAGAAGCTGCTTTTATCTGGACTTAAAAATGTTCCAGAGCACAAAACAAAGATTGGGGATAAGGTAGAACCTAAAATATCATGAATAAATTTTTTTTAAATGTAGTTTCTTGAAAATTGTAATTTTTATCAATGGAGAAATTTGACACTCCAAAAATTAGTTTTTTCAGGGCCATAACGTTTGTTTAGCAGTCAGTACGCTGTTAAAACCTCAGTTACACCTAATCCAACAAGGCTTAACATTTAATGGGATATTTAACAGCGATATTACTGCGGAAAAGCCCAAGTTTTCATCAGTTTCACTGATTTCTCTGATTACACAGAATGTCAGATATTGGGGGTGGGGGGTCCACAGCGCAGCCAGTGTTGGAGCAGTGAATGACCGCAACTTCAGGACTTCTGCGTTTAGATGCACATGCGCTAAATCCTGAAGTTGTGGTCAGTTTCAAAGGGGTAATAATGGCGATCGCTGTTATTACCCACTGCAAATTCCAGCCCATTGTATCTTGTTAAGGCTGAAGGCATTCGCTAATGCATGTAGAGAAAACTGAATTTCCCATTTAAAGATCCTTGCACTTAGTGTTCATTTTCAATGTGAGGAACTTGTACAATATTCAATTACAAACTCTGCAGGGAGGTTATGAAGTGTAGAAAGAGGAGAATGCCTTGAGAATTCGTTTTAGCTGAACATTAAAGTCATTTTATTGGAAAACTACTCCTTTCTGAAAATAATTAGATTAAAATTTGATTTAAACCAATTACATATTACAATATTTTCCACTTCATATTGATGCAGCTGTTCTTTTCCACCTATTTTGTTTCCCTAAAATTACTTTTTTGTGAACAATGCGCAGAGGGAAATGAAAAGCCACGCTAGCAGTTGAACAAATCAAAAAGTCCCAGATTCAATTTCTTGCATGTGGCTGAGGTCAGCTAATTCAACAGGGTAACATTTGGAGTGCTATGTGGTCTTGACACTCCTGCATTAGGAAGGGAAAGATCAGCTAGCGATCCACTCCCGGTTGCAACCAGTACAGAAAACGGCAGATGTGTGGACATCAATTGAGCATTGGATCGAGCCCACCCTGTGATTTTATTTTTTGTTGCGTAACATCCAGACTCTCATGTATGAAGAATGGAATGGCCACTTGGATAAGGTAACAAAAAAAGAACTGTCAGTGCTTGTGGAAGTATACACTAGCAAGTACAGGGAGGTGGGAAGGGTGCCGGGGAGCCTGATACATAAGAACATAAGACGCAGGAGTAGGTCATTTGGCCCCTCGAGCCTGCTCCGCCATTCAGTAAGATCATGGCTGATCTGATCTTGGCCTCAACTCCACTTCCCTGCCTGCTCTCCATAACCCTTGACTCCCTTACCATTCAAAGATCTGTCTAGCTCCACCTTTAGATATATTCAATGACCCAGCCTCCACAGCTGTCTGGGGAAGAGAATTCCAAAGATTCACTACCTTCCGAGAAGAAATTCCTCCTCATTTCCGTTTTAAATGGGTGCCCCCTTATTCTGAAATTATGCCCCCTAGTTCTAGATTCCCCCAGGAGGGGAAACATCCTCTCTGCATCTACCCTGTGAAGCCCCTTCCGAATCTTATGTTTCAATAAGATCCCCTCCCATTCTTCTAAACTCCAATGAGTATAGGCCCAACCTGCTCAACCTTTCTTTATAAGACAACCTCCTCATCCCAGGAATCAACCTCGTGAACCTTCTCTGAACTGCCTCCAATGCAAGTATATCCTTCCTTAAATAAGGAGATCAAAACTGTGCGCAGTACTCCAGGTGTGGTCTCACCGACACCCTGTACAGTTGTAACAGGACTTCCCTAATTTTATACTCCATTCCCTCTGCAATAAAGGCCAACATTCCATTTGCCTTCCTAATTACTTCCTGTACATGAACGGTGGGCCTCATTTAAATAATTCTGTGCAGACTCCCACCCGACAGCTGACCAGATTGACTGCCTAGCCAGTGAGCGGGAGTGGAAATTTAGCAGGAGACCACAGCCGGAGATACAGATCTTGTTTGTTGTTCACAAGCCCAGCTCTTCAAACTGGCATGCGGTTGTAACCCTCTTCTCTTCCTTGATCTGTATCATTATCTCAGCATCACTCAAGCAGTGCAAGGAAACATATCTTGTAGATCAGTCAACCTCTGCAACAATAAATCTGTTCCAACTCAGTAAAACTTTGACATGTTATAGGGCATTTAAATGTATATATGTGATCAACAACTAGTTGACTAATAACTAACATAGAAGATAGGAGCAGGAGTAGGCCATTGGGCCCCTCGAGCCTCCTCCGCCATTCATTTAGATCATGGCTGATCATCCAAATTCAGTACCCTGTCCCTGCCTTCTCCCCATATCCCTTGATCCCTTTAGCCTTAAGAAATATATCCAACTCCTTCTTGAATATACTTAATGAACTGGCCTCCACTGCCCTCTGTGGCAGAGAATTCCACAGGTTCACCACTCTCTGGGTGAAGAAATTCCTCCTCATCTCAGTCCTAAATGGCTTACCCCTTATCCTTAGACGATGACCCCTGGTTCTGGACTCCCCGGCCATCGGAAACATCCTTCCTGCATCTAGTCTGTCCAGGCCTGACAGAATTTTATAGGTTTCGATGAGATCCCCTCTCAATCTTCTAAACTCCAGTGAGTATAAGCCCAGTCGAAACAATCTCTCCTCATACGTCATTCCTGCCATCCCAGGTATCAGCCTGATGAATCTTCGCTGCACTCCTTCCATGGCAAGAACGTCCTTCCTCAGATAAGGCGACCAAAACTGCACACAATACTCAAGGTGCAGTCTCACCAAGTCCCTGTACAATTGCAGCAAGGCATCCTTGTTCCTGTACTCGAACCCTCTTGCTACGAAGGCCAACATACCATTTGCCTTCTTAACCGCCTGCTGCACCTGCATGCTTACCTTCAGCGACTGGTGCACAAGAACACCCAGGTCTCTTTGCACTTCCCCTTCTCCCAATCTATTGCCATTCAAATAATCTGCCTTCCTGTTTTTGCCACCAAAGTGGATAACCTCACATTTATCCACATTATAGTGCATTTGCCATGTTCCTGCCCAATCCCCCAACCTGTCCAAATCGTACTGGAGTTTCACGACATCCTCCTCACAGCATACCCTCCCACCCAGCTTTGTGTCGCCTGCAAATTTGGAGATATTACATCCAATTCCCTTGTCCAGATCATTAATATATATGGTGAACAGCTGGGGTCCTAGGACCGATCCTTGCGGTACCCCACGAGTCACTGCCTGCCACTCGGAAAACGACCCGTTTATTCCAACTCTTTGCTTTCTGTCCGCCAACCAGTTCTCTATCCAAGTCAATACCTTGCCCCCAATCCCATGTGCCTTAATTTTGCACGCAAATCTCTTATGCGGGACCTTATCGAAAGCCTTCTGAAAGTCCAAATACACCACATCCACTGGTTCTCCATTATCTATTTTACCAGTTACATCCTCAAAAAAATTCCAGTAGATTAGTCAAGCACGATTTACCTTTTGTAAATCCATGTTGACTTTGTTCGATCTTGTCACTGCTTTCCAAGTGCTCTGCTATTACATCTTTTATAATGGACTCTAGCATTTTCCCCACTACCGATGTCTGGCTTACCGGTCTATAATTCCCTGCTTTTTCTCGACCACCTTTTTTGAATAGTGGGGTAACATTAGCTACCCTCCAATCCATGGGTACTGTTCGAGTCTCTTGAGTTCTGGAAGATGACCAGCAATGCATCTACTATTTCTAGGACCACTTCCTTAAGTACCCTAGAATGTAGATTATCAGGCCCTAGGGATTTATCGGCCTTCAGTCCCATCAATTTTCCTAACACCATTTCCCTACAAATACTGATTTCTTTCAGTTCCACCCTTTCATCAGACCCTATGTTCCCTGGCATCTTTGGGAGGCTATTTGTGTCCTCCTTTGTGAAGACACAACCAAAATATGTATTTAGTTGTTCTGCCATTTCTTTGTTCCCCATTATAAATTCCCCTGATTCTGACTGCAAGGGACCTACGCTTGACTTCACCAATCTTTTTCTCTTCACATATCTATAAAAGCTTTTATAGTCAGTTTTTATGTTCCATGCAAGCTTACTCTCATATTCTATTTTCCCCTTCTTAATTAATCCCTGATGCGCTATCAATTACTCATAAAAGACTGAGAGTTAAGAGAGTAACTAAAGGCTTTTATTAACAAAAGAATGAAGGTCTGCCTCGAGTGGTCGACCGGTCCAGAAATACAAAGGGGCTGGGGAGCAGTCACCTTTATACTAGGACTTGTGGGAGGAGTCAGCCGAGGCATGTCCAGGCATGTACACAGTGGAATACAAACAGTGGTTTACCACATTCACCCCTTGTTTAAAATTGAGTCCGGCGGGGTGAAGTGTATTAAAAGTTAGTGTATTGGAGTCTCTCCGGAGGTCTTGTCTGCCGCTGTGATCGGCGTGGCGACGGCAGGGGTAGTGGAGCTTCCGGCGTCGAGTCCCGTGTAGGCTGTGGCACAGGCGTGTCGTCCTCGTAGATGTCGAGCGGGTCGCTGGGCCCAGGCCTGCCGTCTGCTGGGGCTGGATATCGGATCGTGGGGGGGGTGGTAGTGAGTAGTGGGTTACTGCGGCCCCCGAGGGTGCAAGGTCTCTTATGGAGACTGTGTCCTCCCGCCCGTCCGGGTATGCAATGTAAGCATACTGGGGGTTGGCGTGGAGGAGGTCGACCCTCTCGACCAGGGGGTCCGTTTTATGGGTCCTCACGTGCCTTCTCAGTAGGACCAGCCCTGGGGACGTCAGCCATGGCGGTAGCGATGTCCCCGATGTGGACTTCCTTGGGAAGACAAACATTTTCTCATGAGGGGTGGCGTTAGTGGCAGTGCAGAGCAGTGACCAAATAGAGTGGAGCGCATCGGGGAGCACATCCTGCCAGCGGGAGGTTGGAAGGCCCCTAGACTTTAAGGCTAGCAGGGCGGCCTTCCAAACTGTCGCATTTTCTCTTTCCACCTGTCCATTCCCCCGCGGGTTGTAACTGGTGGTCCTGCTTGTGGCAATACCCCTAGTTAGCAGATACTGACGGAGTTCGTCGCTCATAAACGATGAGCCCCGGTCACTATGGATATAGCTGGGGAAACCGAACAAGGTGAAGAGGTCGTTCAGACATTTAATGACCGTGGCACTGGTCATGTCCGGGCAGGGGATGGCGAACGGGAAACGGGAGTACTCATCAATAATATTGAGGAAGTACACATTGCGGTCGGAGGAGGGGAGAGGCCCTTTAAAATCAACGCTCAGGCGCTCGAAGGGGCGAGTGGCTTTTATCAGGTGGGCCCTGTCTGGTCTATAAAAGTGCGGTTTGCACTCAGCGCAGACTTGGCAGTTCCTGGTCATGGTCCTGACCTCCTCAATAGAGTAAGGCAGGTTGCGGGCCTTGATGAAGTGGAAGAACCTGGTGACCCCCGGGTGGCAGAGGTCATTGTGGAGGGCCCGCAGTCTATCGATCTGCGCGCTGGCGCAGGTGCCACGCGATAGCGCATCCGGGGGTTCATTGAGCTTCCCGGGCCGGTACAAGATCTCTTAATTGTAGGTGGAAAGTTCGATTCTCCACCTCAAGATCTTGTCATTTTTGATTTTGCCCCTCTGCTTGTTGTTAAACATGAAAGCAACTGAACGTTGGTCAGTGAGCAGGGTAAATCGTTTTCCGGCCAGGTAGTGCCTCCAATGACGCACAGCCTCCACAATCGCCTGGGCCTCCTTCTCAACAGCGGAGTGTCTGGTCTCCGGGCCTTGGAGGGTTCGTGAAAAGAAGGCCACGGGTCTCCCCGCCTGATTGAGGGTAGCGGCCAGGGCAAAGTCGGACGCGTCGCTTTCCACCTGGAAGGGGATGGATTCGTCCACTGCGTGCATGGTGGCTTTGGCAATGTCTTCCTTGATACGGTGGAAGGCTAAGCGGGCCTCTGCCGTCACGGGAAAAGAGGTGGACTTTATCAGCGGATGGGCCTTGTCCGCATAGTAGGGGACCCACTGGGCATAATAGGAGAAAAACCCTAGGCACCTCTTCAGGGCCTTGAGGCAGTGGGAGTTCCATAAGGGGACGCATCCGGTCGGGGTCGGGGCCGATGACTCCGTGTTCCACAACACAGCCAAGGATGGCGAGGCGGTTTGTGCGGAATATGCACTTCTCCTCGTTATATGTCAGGTTCAGGAGTTGGGCGGTGCGGAGGAATTTTTCGAGGTTTGCGTCATGGTCCTGCAAGTCACGGCCGCAGATGGTCACATTGTCCAGATATGGGAAAGTGGCCTGCAACGCATTTTGATCTACCATCCGGTCCATCTCCCTTTGGAAGACGGAGACCCCGTTGGTGACGCCAAAGGGAACCCTAAGGAAGTGGTAGAGGCGGCCGTTTGCCTCAAAGGCAGTATACTGGCGGTCCTCAGGGCGGATAGGGAGCTGGTGGTACGCTGATTTCAGGTCAATGGTCGAGAAGACGCGGTACTGCGCGATCTGGTTGACCATATCAGCTATGCGGGGGAGTGGGTAGGCGTCCAGCAGGGTGTAGCGATTTTATTGTCTGGCTGTAGTCGATGACCAGGCGCTGCTTCTCGCCGGTCTTAACGACCACAACCTGGGCTCGCCAGGGGCTGGTGCTGCCCTCAATAATCCCTTCCTTCAGGAGCCGCTCCACTTCGGTTTTAATGAAAACCCTGTCCCCGGCACTGTGTCGCCTGCTCTTTGTGGCGATGGGCTTACAGTCGGGGGTGAGGTTAGCAAACAGTGGGGGGGTGGTGGCTGAGTGTGGAGAGGTTGCACCTGGTGCGCGGCGGGCAATTTGGGAGCTGCTGGCTGCGGACTGTGAGTGGGGGTAGGGGTCCACCGTACGCCATCGTAACACTTTTAAGGTGGCACTGAAAATCTAACCCCAGCAGGACGGCAGCGCAGAGGTCGGGCAGGACCAGAAGTTTAAAATGATCGTACACGGTCCCGTCTACTACGAGTTTCACTACGCAGTAGCCGCCGATGTCCGCCGACTGGGACTCGGAGGCCATAGAAATCCGCTGGTGCGCAGGCAGGACTGGGAGAGAGCAACGCCGCACCGTGTCGGGGTGGATGAAGCTCTCCGTGCTCCCAGAGTCAAAAAGGCAGATTGTATCGTGGCCATTTACCTTAATGTCCATTGTGGAGCTGGCCAGCTGGTGCGGTCTCGCTTGGTCCAGTGTAACGGATGCCAGCGTAGGGGTCGGTGTGCCGCTGCGGGTATCAGATGAGGCGGTGTTGGGGGCCTGCTGCGTTCCGGCTGTTGTCCAAGATGGCGGCGTCCATGATCCCCATGTGGCTGGAGGCGTCCAAAATGGCTGCTGTACCGGTGGTTCGCACATGGCCGGGGAGGCCCAAGATGGCGGCCCGCATGGCCCACACGCGGCGCTGCTGGGGTTCGGGGTGGCTTTGGCCCTGCAGACGTTAGCGTAGTGTCCCTTCTTCCCGCAGCCTGAGCAGATCGCGTTTTTCGCCGGGCAGCGCGCTCTGGGGTGTTTTGCCTGGCCACAGAAGTAGCATTTCTGGCCTTGGGGCACTGCTGTCTGGCCTTGGGACACTGCTGCGGTAGTTGGGCCGTGGCTGGGGTGGCACGGCGCTATGAGGCGGTCCTACCGTGTCCCAGGCTGTCATTCCCCGCGGCGCCCACGGTGCAGAGGAGTAGGCATCCATGCCCCGGTAGGCTGCGTCCAATGATAGTGCGAGTTCAGAGGCCTTGTTGAGGTCGAGGTCACTCTGCTCCAACAGTCGCTGTCGGGTGTAATTGGATCTGTGGCCCGCTACAAAAGCGTCCCGGATAAGTTCCTCTGTGTACACGGCGGCCTTTACATCCTTACAACCACAGGCCCGGCCAAGCACAGACAGTGCCTGAAGGTATTCCACGGTCGATTCCCCAGGTTGTTGTTTACGACTCCCCAGAAGGTGCCTGGCGTACACTTCGTTCACTGGGCACGTGTACTGGTCCTTGAGAAGCTTGATAGCGTCCGCGTACGAGGTCGCGTCTTGGATGACCGAGTACACTCGGTGGTTCACTTTGGAGGTCAGGACATCCAGTTTGTCCTCGTCCGATTTGATTGCTGCGGAGGCGGTCAGGAATTTTTCGAAACACTTAAGCCAGTGAGTAAACTTGGTGGATGAGTCCGCCTCCCGATGATCTAAGTCCAGGCATGCTGGTGTGAGGATCTTCTCCATTATAAAAATTTTGTTAATAAAATTGATGCGCTATCAATTACTCATAAAAGACTGAGAGTTAAGAGAGTAACTAAAGGCTTTTATTAACAAAAGAATGAAGGTCTGCCTCGAGTGGTCGACCGGTCCAGAAATACAAAGGGGCTGGGGAGCAGTCACCTTTATACTAGGACTTGTGGGAGGAGTCAGCCGAGGCATGTCCAGGCATGTACACAGTGGAATACAAACAGTGGTTTACCACAATCCCTTTGTCCTCCTTTGTTGAATCCTAAACTGCTCCCAATCCTCAGGATTATTGCTTTTTCTGGCCAATTTATATGTCCTCTCCTTGGATCTTATGCTATCCCTAATTTCCCTTGTTAGCCATGGTTGAGTCACCTTTTTTGATTTATTTTTATGCCAAACTGGGATGAACAAATTCTGTAGTTCATCCATTCGGTCTTTGAATGTTTGCCATTGCCTATCCACCGTCAACCATTTGAGTGACATTCCCCAATCAATCCTACCCAACTCGCGCCTCAGACCATCGTAGTTTCCTTTATTTAAATTTAGGACCCTAGTCTCTGAGTCAGCTACTTCATTCTCCATCTTAATGAAGAATTCGATCATATTATGATCGCTCCGACCCAAGGGGCCTCGTACAACAAGATTGCTAATTAATCCTTTCTCGTTACATAATACCCAGTCTAAGATGGCCTGATCTCTGGTTGGTTCCTCGACATATTGGTCCAGGAAACCATCCCGTAAACACTCCAGGAATTTCTCCTCCACAGTATTGTTACTAATTTGGTTAGCCCAATCTATATGTAGATTAAAGTCACCCATGATGACTGCTGTGCCCTTATTGCACGCTTCTTTAATTTCCCTTTTAATGCCATCCCCAACCTCTGCATTACTGTTTGGAGGTCTATATACCACTCCCACTAACATTTTCTGCCCCTTAGTATTTCTCAATTCTACCCATACAGATTCCGTCTCATCAGAGCTAATATCCTTCCTTACAATTGTGTTAATCCCTTCTTTAACCAGTAATGCTACCTTGCCTATCGTTCCTGAATATCGAATACCCCTGGATGTTGAGTTCCCAGCCTTGGCCATCCTTGAGCAACGTTTCCGTAATCCCAACCAAATTATATTCGTTTACCTCTATTTGCGCAACCAATTCATCCACCTTATTACAAATGCTCCTCGCATTAAGACACAAAGCCTTCAGGCTTGTCTTTTTAACGCTCTTAGACTTATTAGAATTATTATTTACTGTGGCCACGTTTGGTTTAAACCGTTGATTTCTCTGACTGCCACTTTTGGTTTTTCTCCTTCCTATCTTTTGCTTTTATCCTTGTTTCCCTTTCCTCTGTCTCCCTGCTCAGGTTCCCAACCCCCTGCCATTTTAGTTTAAACCCTCCCCCAGAGAACTAGTTTGAATTAACCACCGTACAAGTTTAGTGTATAATTCAATAGATGCCCATGAAGAGTTTTTCAATATAAAATTTTCGCAACTTTAGTTGTTTACCATGCCTTGGATGAACTGGTATGTCTGGCTTTAGCACCCTATACTATTTGAACAGGAAAGATTTGTGCATCCTCCCAACCCCATGAGAGCAAACTGGCCCTGGGCCACAATTAAAACACACACGGATAATTTCCACTTCAGTACTGCACTGTTGCTGCCTTTTTTTTGGATGAGTTGTTAAACCATCTGCCCCCTCGGGCGCTATTTGCAGAAGAGCAGGGGACTTCTCCCATTGCGCTGACCAATATTTATACCTCAGCCAACATCATTAAAACAGATATCTGGTCCTGCATCTCCTTGCCGTTTGTGGGACCTAACTGTGCACAAATAGGCTGCTGCGTTTCCTACATTACAACAGTAACTACACTTCAGAAATACTTCATTGGCCGTAAAGCACCTTTGGCTGTTCTGAGGTTGTAAAAGACACTATAAATGCAACTCTTTTTTCCTTGCCAGCATTTTTTAATATCCTGATGCCTGAGACATCCGCATGTGTCCATTAAACTCCATTTATAATGGGCACAGTACATTTTTGATGAAATGCAAAGTTTCAGTTAGCTATTTAAAGTGCTTTATCGATAACGCATCGTGAAAGTGATCGATTGTTCCATTACAACACAAAATACAAAAAGAAAATGCTGCAGATGCTGGAAATCCAGAAAATGCTGGAGATACTCAGCAGGTCAGGCAGCATCTGTGAAGAAAAAGAGTTAACGTTTCAGGTCGATGACCTTTCGTCTGAACTGGAAAAAAGCAGGAAATGGAACAGATTTTTAAGCAAGTGTAGGAGCTGGGAAAAGGGGGGGTGATGAAAGAACAAAAGGGAAGGTCTGTGATAGGATAGAAGGCAGGCGAGATTAAGAGACATTGAGAGATATTCAAGGCAAAAGGAGATGGTAATGGAACAGGTTAAGAAACAAAGGATGGCTCTAGATGAAGTGTAAATTGCGCTGGCAGAATGAAAGACAGCTGCCATGTGGGAGAGAAGAAAACACAAACAATGAAAAAAAAAGTGTGGGGGGGGGAATATTTTATATGATAGGGGCCGCGGTTATGATCTGAAATTGTTGAACTCTATGTTGAGTCCAAAGGCTGTAAAGTGCCTAATCGAAAGATGAGGTGCTGTTCCTCGAGCTTATGTTGAGCTTCAATGGAACAGTGTAAGAGGCCGAGGACCGAGAGGTCAGAGTGGGAGTGGAGCGGAGAATTAAAGTGACAGGCGACCGGAAGCTCAGGGTCCCCCTTACGGACTGAACGGAGGTGTTCTACAAAGCGGTCACCCAATCTGCGTTTGGTCTCCCCAATGTAGAGGAGACCGCATCGTGAGCAGCGAATACAGTATACTAGATTGCAAGGAGTACAAGTAAATCGCTGTTTCACCTGGAAGGGGTGTTTGGGGCCCTGGACAGTGGGAAGGGGGGAGGTAGATGGGCATGTGTTGCATCTCCTGCGCTTGCACGGGAAGGTGTTCCATTGTTCCATTTGTAGTTTGATTTAATGCACACCTTGTCTTAATGACCCTTATTGTTATTGCCTACAGTAACTTTTTTCAGGAAACGGGAATTGTTGAAGACTGCATAGCACATATCATTTGTTTTAGCAAGATTTTCTTCAATTTATTACATTACTGATGGGAATAGTGTGTTGGTGGGTAGGTGCGTTAGTGTCTCCAAAAATTTTAAATATGTATTGTCACTGCCTATTATTTATGGCCTTAGTGCAAATCTATAATATTAAAAGACAATTCCAGTAACCACCCCCATAATTTAAAGTTTTATGAAGCCAATATGTGTTTCTGTGTGGCTGCATGATGTATCAAATAACTTGGAATCTATGACTGTATTTTCTGCTGTAATCAAATTACTGTGTGAATTCAAATCCTGATGAATTAGCAGGCATGCTAGATTATAGGTCTGACAAATTGACTATACAACTCATTTATGAAATAATTACTCTTTGCAGTTGGTACGTATAATTTATATGCGCTAGTGTTTCATGCCATTAATGTTGTGGTATACTGGTAATTAGAGTTCATCAGATAAGATTTGATTGTACTAAAGGCATCTAAACTTTTTTCTGACTTGCATCATGAAAATATTCTTTCTGGTTTTCTTTCTCTTCCCCTTTCCCCACCAACCAAATCAAAGGCCTCTGAAATGCCAATTAATGCCACTAGACCCACCGATAATTGCAGTTCTTTAAAACTATTAACCATGTCATCTTTTGATGCCCGTATCCTATCTCGCAACAAGTCCCATTCACCCTTCAGCCATCACCCAGTTTAGCAACGCCTCAATTTTAAAATTCTCATCCTCATTTTCAAGTCCCTCCATGGCCTTGCCCCTCTCTGGCTCTGTCTGTAATCTCCTCCAGCCCTACACCCTAGAGATATCTGCTCTCCTCCAATTCTGGCCTCTTGAGCATCCCTGATTTTAATTGCTGCACCATTGGCTGCGTGCCTTCAGCTGCCTGGGCCCTAAGCTCTGGAAATTCCCTCCCGAAAACTCTCCATCTCTCTCTAGCCAATGCGCAGGCTGAGATCAACTAACTTAATGTGGCAAGGATTTTTTGAGAAGAAACTTTATCCCGATATTAACTGGTACATTCACAGTAGTGAGCAGTTAAATAAGGACATGTTGACTTGTAACTGGACTTTTCTTTTTGGTTTTATTCCATTATTGGGAAGAGGGGAAGGTAAAGATTGAGGACTTTTCTCATGCTGACATTTCAATCTCAAAATTTCTGAATCGTTATTGAATGTGATTTTTTTTTTTTATTCCAGTGTTCACCTGTAGAACATCAGGATACTAAACCAAGTTCGGACATCCTTTTCTGCAATAGAAGATGAATATTGCTTTGGGGGTCATCAGTGTAGCTTAATGACGATATATGGAGCTGATCTATCAATAAAGTGAAAAGGGTGAGTTCAGGTTTCCTCTAGTCTCTAGCACAAAGTTAAGAGAAAAAGTTGGTAGAATATTGAATTTATAAATATCCCTCTTGTAATTTGAGAATAAGCTCTTGATTGAAGGTGGAATAAGAGACTATGCAATATGAAGATAACTGCATGAGTCTTGAATGGACCAGGTACAGGAGTACAATTCTAAACTTGGCAGACCTTCATAAAGCCATGAGTACTGAGTGCATTTTCATTTATATATTTATATCTCTAATTTCTACAGCGATTGAATACGCCAAAGACCACAGTGGTCACTGAAGGGAAGGAATTTATTGAGGTGTACAGAAAAAGACGGTATTTGGGAGGTCTTTAAAGGCAGGGAGAGAGTTAGTATGGTGAAAGTATTGCATCGTATGTAGTCAAATGATGACTGGTCTCCAATAGTGGAAGAATCGAGCTGCAGCACTGTGGAATTTGTGGATGGAGATATGTGACTTGGAACAGTTGCTCAGATAGGTTGGAGCAAAGCCACAGAAGGATTTGAACATGACGATTAGGATCTTTAAGTTAAGTCATCAGGAGCTAGAAGAACTGGGGTGATGGGTTTGCCACAGAAGACATGTGCTGTGACGTTGTGGGGTAGCTGACATTTGGAAATGGGGAGGGTGGCAAAGAAACTGTTGTAAAAATCAAAAAATAAAATACAGCAGATGTAAGGAATCTGAAAATATAAACACAAAATGCTGGAAGTACTCAGCGACTCAGGCAACATCTGTGGGGAAAATAGCAGTTAATACTTCAGGCCTTTGGCCCATCCTCAAGATTAGTCTTGACAAAGGGCCAGAGGCCTGGAACGTTGACTGCTGTTTACCCCACAGATGGTGCCTGACTTGCTGAGTATTTCCAGCTTTTTCTGTTTTTAAGAGATGAGCATGAGAGATGGATTGTGAAGGAGATTAGAGTGGTTATGGTGGCAGAGAAGTTAGTGAGCCCCTATCAGTCTTGCAGGATATCATTGGTGTTTTTGACCAGGCTGTGGGCGGGGTAGAAACCGGATGGAGCCGGAAATGGTGAGCGAGTTCAGTGGCAACCACTTATTCAAGGACCTTGCAAAGAGATTGGTAATTAGATTAAGTAGAGACATTGAAGGTATGCTTTTTAAGAAAGTGGCTGGTAGTTTTAAAAAGTGAGGAATGCCAGAGTATAGGGAGGTGCCGTCTTTCAGATGACGTATTAAACCGAAGCTCCGTCTGCCCCCTCGGGTGGATGTGTAAAATTCTATGGCACTATTCGAAGAACAGGGGAGTTCACCCCGTTGTCCTGGCCAATATTTATCCCTCAACCAACATCACAGAACCAAATGATCTTCGAAGAGCAGTCCAGTTACACCACTGCTGCTGAAACCATTAGATTCATTCTCCAGCATCGTCCTTGTCAGCCTACTATCTTCTACTGTCTATAAGCTCTCAATTTGTTCAAAAACTCAGCCACACATCAAGCTTTGCATTAAGTCCCACTCACCTTTCATCACTGTCCTCGCTAATCTACATTGCCTCCCTGTCCTTCAATACATTGAATTTAAAATCTTTATCTGCAAAGCATTTTAACAGCCTTTTGCAACCTCCAACAGCCTTGTGTTCTCTCCTGTACACTCCAGTCCTCTGACTCTCTGCTATATGTGCATTCCCCACAAATACTGTTTCACCCTCCCCACCGCCCTTGCTTTTTGTCCACTGCTTGGTGGCAGTGCCTTCAGCTGCCTCAGCCCCATACTCTGGAACTCCCTCCCTAAATCCTACAGCCCTTTTTAAAACACAAACCTTCTCAAAACCCATCTTGTTGGTGTAGTTTTAGTCACCACCTATCTTGGCATGATGTCTGTTACTTTATTCCCTGTTTATCTTTGTTATGTTCTCATTCAGTGTCAGCTGTGGCTTAGTTGGTAGCGCACTCGCCTCGGAGTCAGAAGGTTGTGGGTTCATAGTCCCACTCCAGGGACTTGAGCACATAAAGCTAGGTTGACTCTCCAGTGCAGTGCTGAGGAAGCGCTGCACTGTCGGAGGTGCCGTCTTTCAGATTAGACATTAAACCGAGGCCCCATCTGCCCTCTCAGGTGGACGTAAAAGATCCCATGGCACTATTTTGAAGAAAAGCAGGGGCGTTCTCCCCGGTGTCCTGGCCAATATTTATCCCTTAACCAACAAAAACAGATTATCTGGTCATTATCTTGCTTGCTTTCTTTCTTTCACTCCCCACCCCATTTAATGACACTACGTAAGTGCACGTTGTAATTGTACTTTGATCTTGTGGGGGTTTTTAATGGTACTTTTACCTTCCGAGTTCTTTATTAAAGCGTGCTGCTCCAAAAATTGTAGTATTAGGAAATATTACCTGCTTTCACTTGGGTTTTTACAGTGGTTTGTAGTACAGTTCTTCCAAGCCTATTTTAGAGTTTTTCTTGTTTATTTTTACTACCTATAAGTAAACTGTACATTTATCTTCTCAGCTGAACTGTTGCCAAAGGTAAAACCTTTTGAGTCAGATCATCACTTCAAAGAGTGACATGTCAGTGAGCAATTCCGCCTGGTAATAAATTGAAGTGCAGAGGTCTGTGATTGCAAAGGATAATGCTTTTTGTGTAGGATGCTTTGGAGGGTGCAATATCTGCTGCTTCAGTATAGTTTATTCTGTAGCTATTTGCAGAGTTTAGTCTTATGAGAATTCCTCATGAGAAAAAAAATAATTCCAGTTTGGTGAATAGCTGGTTTCAATTCTTCCCTCAATTGTAGAACAACAAATTCACAATTGATCGTGTTGTAAAGCAGTAATCTGTTTGAAGTGTTCAGGTGGCATCATAAAGCACAAGAACAAAGCTATAGCAATTTATGAATGTCACCTGAACCTAGATAAGATTACAATCTTGAAATCCCTGCCTTCTGATTTTATAATAAATGCCTGGCATTGCTTATCTTTAACATTTCCAGCTGTGGGCTTGCAATTTAAGATATTGAGAAATTTTCATGTTGGCAAAATGAAAACTGTGCTGCGCTTATACCCAGGAATTTCAGTCTTGGCTATGCTGTAGGGTAGGTGCTGATTAGAGGCCACGAGGAAAACATGAAAAATTATTCTGAAATAAAAACGCGTATCTGGGGTTAACCCTATATTCTCTCCACAGATGCTGCCTGACTGGCTGAGTGTTTCCAGCATTTTCTGTTTGTTTTTTGTTTCAGATTTCCAGCATCTGCTGTATTTTAATTTTTGAAGAATTATTCTGGCTTATTATGCACACAACCTAGCAACTGCTAAGAGTTGGCTGCAGCCGGTCACCTAACTACTGTCATGGCGTGTGGTTCAAGGACAGCTAAAAGGGAGCTGGACAAAAACCCATTTTTATGTCACCTGCTGGTGAATTAAAAACATGAGTAAAGCTCTTTATAATAGCAAAATACTGCAGATGCTGGAAATCTGAAATAACAACAGAAAATGCTGGAAATACTCAGCAGGCCAGGCAGCATCCGTGGAGAGAGAAACAGAGTTAACGTTTCGGGTCTGGGACCCTTCATCAGAACTGGAAAAAGCTGGAGATTTAACATATTAAGCAAGTGCAGAGACGGGGCGGGGGGGGTGGTTAGGAGGGGAGGAAGGAATTGAAAGAACACCCTGTACTTTCGTAAGAGGCAAGAAAGATAAAATGTTGCAAATGGGAATGGCAAAAATCATACTGCATGAAAAATGGGGGCAGGGATAATTATCAGAAATTGTTGAACTCCATGTTGAGTCCGGCAGGCTGTAAAGTGCCCAATCGAAAGATGAGGTGCTGTTCCTCGAGCTTACGTTGAGCTTCATTGGAACAATGCAATAGCCTGAGGACAGAGAGATCAGAGTGGGAGTGAAGCGGTGAATTAAAGTGACAGGCGACCGGAAGCTCAGGGTCACCCTTACGGATTGAACGGAGGTGTTCCGCAAAGCGGTCGCCCAATCTGCGTTTGGTCTCCCCAATGTAGAGGAGACCGCATCCTGAGCAGCGAATACCGTATATTAAATTGCAAGAAGTACAAGTAAATTGCTGTTTCACCTGGAAGGGGTGTTTGGGGCCCTGGACAGTGGGAAGGGAGGAGGTAAAAGGGCAGGTGTTGCATCTCCTGCGCTTGCACGGGAAGGTGCCAGGTGAAGGAGACGGGCTGTTGGGGGTGATTGAGGAGTGGACCAGGGTGTCGCGGAGGGAGCGGTCCCTTTGGAATGCTGAAAGGGGAGGTGAGTGGAAGATGTGTTTGGTGGTGGGATCACATTGGAGGTGGCGGAAATGGCGGAGGATGATCCGCTGAATGTGGAGGCTAGTGGGGTGAAAGGTGAGGACAAGGGGAACTCTATCGTGGTTCTGGGAGGGAGGGGAAGGGATGAGAGCAGAAGTGCGGGAAATAGAACGGACACGGTCAAGGGCCGTGTCAACCACGGTAGAGGGGAATCCTCGGTTGAGGAAAAAGGAAGACATGTCGGAAGCACTAGTATGGAAGGTGGCATCGTCAGAACAGACGCGACGGAGAAACTGGGAGAATGGAATAGAGTCCTTGCAGGAAGTGGGGTGGGAGGAAGTGTAGTCCAGGTAGCTGTGGGAATCGGTGGGCTTGTAGTGGATGTTTGTTGAAAGCCGATTGCCAGAAATGGAGACGGAGAAGTCAAGGAAGGGAAGGGAAGAGTTGGAGATGGACTATGTGAAGGTGAGGGAAGGGTGGAAATTGGAAGTAAAGTGAATGAACTTATCTAGTTCAGGGCGAGAGCAGGAAACGGCACCAATACATTCATCAATGTACTGGAAAAAGAGGTGAGGGAGGGGACCTGAGTAGGACTGGAACAAAATGTTCCACATATCCCATGAACAGGCAGGCATAGCTAGGGCCCATGCGGGTTCCCATAGCAACACCTTTAATTTGGAGGAAGTGAGTGGAGTTGAAGGAGAAGTTGTTCAATGTGAGAACAAGTTCAGCCAGGCGGAGGAGGGTGGTGGTGGATGGGGACTGGTTGGGCCTCTGTTCAAGGAAGAAACGGAGCGCCCGAAGGCCGTCCTGGTGGGGGATGGAGGTGTAGAGGGATTGGACGTCCATGGTGAAAAGGAGATGGTTGGGGCCAGGAAACTGGAAACTGTTAAAGTGACGGAGGGCGTCGGAAGAGTCGCGAATGTAGGTGGGAAGAGACTGGACAAGGGGAGAAAAAATAGAGTCGAGATAGGAAGAGATAAGTTCCGTGGGGCAAGACCAGGCTGAAACGATGGGTCTACCAGGGCAGTCCTGTTTGTGGATCTTGGGAAGGAGGTAGAAGTGGGCTGTGCAGGGTTGGGGGACTATGAGGTTGGCGGCCATGGAGGGAAGATCTCCAGAGGAGATGAGGTCAGTGACACACTTGGAAACAATGGCTTGATGTTTGCTAGTGGGGTCATGGTCCAGGCGGAGGTAGATGTTGGAGAGTTGGCGTTCAGCTTCCACACGGTAGAGGTCGGTTCGCCAAACAACAACAGCACCGCCCTTATCAGCAGGTTTAATGATAATGTTAGGGTTGGATCGGAGAGAATGGAGTGCTGCAAGTTCAGAGGGAGGTAGGTTGGAGTGAGTGAGTGAGGGGAGCAGAGAAATGGAGACGGCCGATGTCACGTCGGCAGTTAGCAATGAAAAGATCTAGAGAGGGCAAGAGACCAGAGGGAGGGGTCCAAGTAGAACGAGAATTTAGAAAGCGGGAGAAAGGATCAGCAGTGCGGGTGGAGGATTCCTGGCCAGAGAAGTGGGCACGGAGACGAAGGCGACGGAAGAAGAGCTCAGCATCGTGCCGAGCTCGAAATTCCTTCAGATGGGGGCGTAAGGGGGTGAAGCTCAGGCCTTTGCTGAGGACTGATCGTTCGGGGTCAGAGAGGGGAGGGTCAGAGGGGTTAGTGAAAACACGGCAGGGGGTGAGATTGGAAGAAGGGATGGGATCAGAGGAAAATAACGGAAGAAGGTTCTGGGGGGGCGTTGGTGTCCACGAGTTGATGAAGCTTGCGCTCCTTGACATCAGAAAGGAAGAAAAAAAGTTTTTTGTTGAAGCGTCAGATGAGTCAAAGGATGAAATGGAACTGTGGACCCGGACAGCATTGAAATATGCAGTATGATTTTTGCCATTCCCATTTGCAACATTTTATCTTTCCTGCCTCTTACAAAAGTACAGGGTGTTCTTTCAATTCCTTCCTCCCCTCCTAACCTCCCACCCCCCCTGTCTCTGCGCTTGCTTAATATCTGTTACATCTCCAGCTTTTTCCAGTTCTGATGAAGGGTCCCAGACCTGAAACGTTAACTCTGTTTCTCCCTCCACAGATGCTGCCTGGCCTGCGTAGTAAAGCTCTTTACTTGCTTTCTCTCCTCTGTGGGAATTTGCCTATCTAGTGTGGCAGGGCAGGAAGGTCCTGAGTTGATCTTGATCTATGGTGTTAGTAGATCCATGAGGAGTAGGATGCCAACAATTGACCTGTGTCCTTTGGGTTGTTGAGGGAGGTATAATCGACTGGGATTTCTGCCCCTGTTTGCCATTTACCAAGCCCTGTTGAAAGTGCGCATGTTTGCTGCTGGATGCAGACAGATTTGGGCTAAGTTGTGATGGTCTCAAGTCAAATAACCCGCTTGTGCTCGCTATTGATTGCTAGTTGCCTTTGAGAAGTTGATGATGGGCCTTATTCTTGAACCAATGCAGTCCATGTGGTGAAGGTACTCCCACAATGCTGTTGAGTAGGGTACAGGTTTACTCGTAATTCCCTCCCCCCCCCCCCCCCCCCCCCACTTTCTCATGGGGTACCTAATCCAAATGACTGGCGGCTGTTCATCACTGAGCCTTGACAAGTGAAAGTTGGCAGTCTTGTCAGCTGACAGAGCCTGTTGTCCACAGAGGGATTCCTGGATAGTGGTCAGCAGTGGAAACCCTTGTGGTTCATCAGACGTGATCTTTAAGCACAGGAGGAAGAAACAGTTAGCTATATAATGCCTATCCAATAACAGGTGTTAGTTAAACCATGAGGGAGCAGTGCCATGGAGGTGGAAGAAAAGATGTTGTGACAGTGAGACATGTCTTTAAGCTTTAGTGATTTTTGAATAGTGTAGTCTCTGTGCTTTTGGTGGAGTGGAAGTCTGATCAGAGCAACTCAAACAAGAATAATGGAAGACAGGTGATGACCAGAACTTTAGGGAAATGGAAGGGCAGAGGTGGGATGGTAGTTGGAAATAATGGAGGAGTTTATTTTGACGAGGTAACTGGTGGTGGCTTTGAATCATGTGGTGAAGGGGAAGGAGGGGGAAGAGAAGATGGAGCATCGAGCTGGAGGGGAAATTAAGTGGTCAGGCGCTAGAATGGGAGGGACAAGGGAGCAGTTGGTGGGTTTTATGGAATCAATGATTTTAGTGACAGCTGGGAAGAAATGAAGGAAATGCTGTGGTGAATGGGTGCTTGGTCAGGACAGGGGCACAGGAGGCCTGGGAATTAAGTTAAGCAGAAGAGGGGAGGAAAAAGTAGAGGCGGCAGAGCACATGGCCTTGATTTTGGAAACCAAGAAGCTCATGAGCTCACGTGTGATATTTAAGATGACAGATGTGCAATGGGAGGAGGTTGGAAGTGACGTTTGCAGAGGAACCGGGGAGTTGTTCCTGCTCTTTTGGATCAGCAATAGAGCACTTTGGGGATTTGGCTGTGGAAAAGGAGTGATGGTAGAATTTGATTTGTTGAGCCATATTGAGCACAAAACAGCTAGAATTCCTGTAGGCCTTGCTTTAATTGCTACTTTAATCAAACTTCTCATCTATAGGAAGAAAGATTTGCATTTATATAGCGCCTTTCAGCACGTCCCAACGTGCTTTACAGCCAATTAAGTACTTTTGAAGTGTAGTCACTGTTGCAATGTAGGAAACACGGCAACCAATTTGCACACAATAAGCTCCCACGAACAGCAATGTGACAAGGACACACATAGTAAGTATTATTATATAAGGTATAAGGCGGTGTTCAGTTCATTTTTTTCCCCCCCTCTGGCTAATTTGGTTTGTTGTCAACCCTGTGTGTGTGCGCGCTCTATCACTTGAGCAGTATATTGTATGGCTTTGTGTTCCCTTGGATGCTTTAGTGAGTTTACAGTAAATCAAATCCAATCTGTGTATATATAGTACTTCAGACAAAGTACAGTCCCTTGATACATTGGCTTGCATTTTCTGCAGGATCCACCAACTTGGTATTTTAAATGGATTTAATTGAATGCTGAATTTAACTCTGCGTGTTGGGGTAGAGAACAAGCTTACAGTGATCTATAATTTACTGTAAATATAGAGCAAGTAAAAAAAACTTCCTAGCACCCACATCACCTTCCAGCCCACTGCCCCATCCCCCATTTTCTATCCATCAAATGGGAGGGGGAAGAGACGTTTTTGCCACTCCAAAACTTGGTCGATGCCTCTTTAATTTTTCCTTCCTGCAAATTAAAAAAATTTCTGGTCAGACAAAGGGTTCTGCCAGCCTTTGTTTTTGCAGACCTCATTATTTTGACTGCCAACAATCTTTTTCCTTTCATTTTCCCATTAAATGGATCTTTCAGACATTTACGTGGAGACAACAGTGCCACATTGTCTCCCTTTCTTCCCACATCTCGCACCGGTAATTGACCTGATCCTGGAATTTATAGTGAGGTCAACCATTCTGAGAGTGGGCACATGCAAAGCTCGCTCTGTAGCCAGAGCGGCAGGACTGGGCAAATATACAGCCGTATATGGCTGTGGCTCTACGACATCCATATAGATGGCCCTTGAAGACGAGAAGCTTGGGCACTCTAGATAGATCATGCATGACTGTGATAGCCAGCTGTTGCTATAGTGTAGTGGTCAACATGGCAGCAAGTTGAGTTGGGCAAACATGACTTTGTTTTAGACGAAAGATTTTTTTTTGAAAGAAATTCAAATCTATATAACCTACAGCCATGTGGATTTGAATTTAAATGAAATTTGTTCCAATCTTGTGCCAGTGTAATAAGAATATATAATTTGAAGTCAAATCTACTATAATTTGAGACTGGATACTGAAGTTACAGCCTTCTGGACTCCATATCGAGTTCAACAATTTCAGCTCATATCCTCGGCCCCCATCACATTTTTACTTTTTTATCCACACCTTTGTTTTGGCCCTTCTTCCCCCCCCCCCCCCCCCCTTTTTTTCCCCTCTCCCACATGGCAGCTGTCTCCCAATCTGCCAGCGCATTTCACACCTAATCTAGAGCCGTCTTTTGTCTCCACTGTCCTATCACCATCTCGTCTCGTTTTGAATACCTCTTAATGTCTCTTCACTTCACTTCTCTTTTGTTCTCTCCCAGCCTGGCCTTTTAATCTATTTCATTTCCCGTGCTTTTTCAGTCTTGACAGAGGGTTTGACCCGAAACGTTGACTCTCTTTTCTCTCCACGGATGTTGCCTGGCTTGCGGGGTTTTTCCAGCATTTCCTGTTGTTGTTTCGGATTTCCAGCATCTGCAGTATTTTGCTATCATACTGGATAAGTACTTTTGGTGTGAAATATTTAACGATCTCCCTCTCTCTCCTCTTGCCCCCCACCCCCCCCCCCCCCCCCCCAGGCTAAGTAAAACATCTACATAAGCTGTATTAGCATAACTTAGCTCATGGGGAAACTATATTGTTGGTCTCAAGAAAAAGTTCTAACAATGACACCATGTCTTTTCTTGAAGTTTTATATGGTATGGGCGAGTACTATACTTTGTACTGAAAGTTCTCTCTCATACTTTCATTTCCCTTTATGATCTTTATAGTCCTAATATTGAAGCAAACATTTGTAATTCTCACCTTCAAATCTGTTTTATAGCTGAGAATTTAAAATATTTTTGGGTTGCATCCATTTTTTCCATATTTGAAAAATGCTGTCCTAAAAAACGAATTTAAAAGCTGCATTCCCCTACAATTTTTCTTCAATAAAACTCAACAGTAGTCTCAAGGGGCCAACAAAATTCCCAGGACTAAAATAGGGAAGGCATTTGAAAAATTAAAATAAATCTCATTCCCACTGCTAAAGTAAATTCTTTTTAAATGCAAATTGTTGTCACACTTGTGGCAGTGTGCTTAACAGTCTCAAACTGGCATTGATTTTCCTTGCATAAAATTTCCAATAAACAATGCATCCAATAGTTAGTATGCATTCATGTGCAAAGTGGTGTACCATGTTTTTAACACATGTGAATTTATTGTGATTACCTCCAAAACAATCAAATGGGAGTGACAAAATTAAATTAATGTAGTTTTGGCTCAGTCTTCTGACTCATTCAAGAAAAAAACCATGGTGGGGTGATGGGAGCAAAGAAAGGGTAGTATAATTATAGGCCTTCATTGTTTGGTTCTTTCATTCCTGGTTGCTACACTAATTGAATTGAGAATGGGCGCACACCACAGACGGGTGTTATTAGAATGGGCATGCTCGCAAGATTTGCTGTTAACGAGGTGTCCTTGGCTGTAAAGAGTCTGTAGTGATTTTAAAACTTGAGGCTTATGAATGACTTGGGGGGAAAACACTGAAATATTTAGTTCCTTCTGCTCATAGCATTGTTTGTGATAACCTGATATTGCTTACTTGTTAGTGGTAATATTCAAGCATAAGGCTAAACGATAGAAATTTAATTTAAAAGCTATAGTTGATTCATCTAGTGTGTAGTGCTGGATTAAAATTGTAAGAAGTAAGACTTCAGAGAAAAGTGATGTGTTTTTATAAGATATATAAAATCATTTTATGTAGGCTGTGCTCCAGCAAGCTTCCACAATAACGATCACTCAACTGCATGGCACTAGTTGAAAAAATGTTATTGCACACTTGTCAGCAGCTGCCACAGTTTGAAGTTATTATTTGTGCCATTAGCAAAGATTTTAATAACAGTACCCATCTGGTGATTAGTTAGACTTATTGGACCGTACCTTAAATGGACTTGTAATTATGACAGCAATTTTCACAGAGGCTGTTCACGATTTGAATGATGTGCCAAGTAGCTAGCTGTGGGAAACAGACTGAATCCCATGAAATTCATTCGCTGTTAGAACTCTTAATTGTCAGTAAAAGCCATATGGTGGCAGACCACTGCATTTTGGTTCAGCATTTTATGAATAATTGTAGTGTTTGTTTGAGGCCTACAATATTGCACTTGTTCATAATCCAATTTAGTAAGTAAAGTCACAGAGCATGGGTGTGTGCAGGACATATGTGCACAAAAAACATGTTGGATGACCATCCTCTTGCTTCATCTAACAAAATGTGAAATTAGGACTCCTTGTGCAATGCTTTCAAGTCTTAAGCTAAATCCATGATTTGTTCTTGGACTTAGTGTGTAGTAGAGTACACAAGTGTTATAAGACGTACCAAGAAAAATGATTGAGCAGTTTTATGATACAGGAAACTCTCTCTTATCCGGCACCGACGGGACCGACGTGGTGCTGGTTCATCAAAAATTCCGGATAACTGAGAGCTATAGTAAAAGATACGGAGAGCTGAGAGCTCCGTATAAAGCAACAAACCCTGTTGCTTAGCAACAGGCGCAGAACAATGGCCACAAGTTCCAAGCGTCTCTGTAGCTTAGCAACAGCTGCAGCCACACGCGATTGCACAGCAACAGATCGAGGAAGGCAAGTAATATGAAGTAAAACTTACCTGAACCTACTCCTGAATTTTGCCGGTTAACCGAGATTTCCGGTTATTTAGGTGCCGGTAAATCGAGAGTTTCCTGTAGTGCATATACTGTGTATGGATCAGACATTACAGCTATTTCCAATGAAGCAAAATCTCAAATACTTAATTGAGACTATAGCTTCATAATGATATGTAATTCATAATGAAATGTAACCCCACTATTTATAAAAGGAGGGAGAGAGAAAACAGGGAACTACAGACCGGTTAGCCTAACATCAGTAGTAGGGAAAATGCTAGAGTCTATTATAAAGGATATGATAACAGGACACTTAAAAAATATCAATGGGATTAAACAGTCAACATGGATTTATGAAAGGAAAATAGTGTTTGACAAACCTACTGGAGTTTTTTTTGAGGATGTAACTGGTAGAATAGATGAGGGAGAGCCAGTGGATGTGGTGTATTTGGATTTTCAGAAGGCCTTTCATAAAATCCCACAAGAGGTTAGTATGCAAAATTAAAGCACATGGGATTGGGGGTAATATACTGACATGGATTGAAAATTGGTTAACAGAGAGTAGGAAAAATGTAAGAAGTCACACAACACCAGGTTATAGTCCAACAGCTTTATTTGAAATCACAAGCTTTCGGAGCGCTGCTCCTTCTTCAGGTGAAGTGGAGAAATGCATAAAGACACAGCTTATATAGTCAGAGAATCATGTCAGATGTTTACAGGTAACCTTTCCAACTGCCATTTATCACACCTCGGCAGAGAGATAATCACAGCAGTCAAAGGTGTGAATGGTGTCCAAACAGGTCAGTCAGGGAAACATTACATCAAAGAACAATGAGGTGGGGTCACAAGGGGTCAAATATTGCAGATGCTGGGGTCTGTATGAAAAACAAAAAAAGCAGACAAAAAACATTTTTTTTGGCTGGAAATCACAGCAGGTCCGGCCGCATCTGTGTAGGAATAAATGGGTCTTTTTCAGGGTGGCAGGCGGTGACTAGTGGGGATCAGTGCTTAGGCCCCAGCTAATCACAATATATATATCAATGATTTGGATGAGGGAACCAAATGTAATACAGGTAGACTATCCTTTATCCGAAAACCTCGGGACCAGCCGAGTTTCGGATAAAGGAGAATTTCGGATTTCGGAAGGTGGGTCGGCGGGGGTCCGCGGGGGGGGGGGGTCGTGCGCACGACTTACGCTGACGCTCAGCGTAAGTCAGTCAGGGTCGGCGGGGGTCGGGACCGGCGGCTGGTTTCCTTTTAATCTAGCATTCTGACACACTGAGTATATGACTTGCCCGTGGTCCTGGAGATCTGGTTTAAATGTAAAATCTTTGTGGAAGGTGGATCCTATTAGTCTTGAGCTTTGGAGTGCACGTCATGCCTGATGTGAGAAATTGACTGTCCGAGAGGCCGTGGTGCATTCAAAACTGTACGCTGATCTTGCAAATTCTTGTCCTCATCACAAACAGTGTTAGAGATGAAAAGTGATTGGAGTAACCCAGGTGACTCAGTGAGTAAATACATTTCTGCAAAGGATCTGAGATTAGTGGGGTTGCATAATCCGCAAAATTCAAAATCAGAACACCAAGTCCTGCTGGCGGTTGTCGGGGCTGGCGGGGTCGGCGGTTGTCGGGGCCGGCGGGGTCCGCGGCGGGGTCGGCGGTTGTCGGGGCCGGGGGGGTCAGCGGTTGTCGCGGCTGGCAGGGTCCGCGGGCGGTTGTCGGGGCTGGCGGGGTCCGCGGGGGGGCTGGCGGTTGTCGGGGCTGGCGGTTGTCGGGGCCGGCGGGGTCCGCGGGGGGGTCGGCGGGGGGTCGTGCGCACGACTTACCTTTTATCCGAACTTCCGAAACCGGAACCCTCTAAAAACCGAAGGTTTTTTCGTTCAGCGTAAGTCGTACGCACGACTTACGCCGAACGAAAAAACCTTCGGTTTTTAGAGGGTTTCGGTTTTCGGAAGTCCGGATAAAGGGTAGTCTACCTGTATTTCCAAGTTTGCTGACGACACAAAACTAGATGGGGTTGTGAGGAAGATGCAAAGAGGCCTCAAGGTGATTTAGACAAGTTGAGTGAGTGGGCAAATACATGGCAGATGCAGTATAATGTGGATAAATGCGAAGTTATCCACTTCAATAGGAAAAACAGGAAGGCAGAGTATTATTTAAATGGTGATAGATTGGGAAATGTTGCTGTACAAAGGGACCTGGGTGTCCTTGTCACCAGTCACTGAAAGCAAACATGTAGATGCAGTTAGCAAGGCAAATGGTATGTTGGCCTTTATTGCAAGAGGATTTGAGTACAGGAGCAAGGATGTCTTACTACAGTTACACAGGGCCTTGGTGAGACCACACCTGGAGTACTGTGTGCAGTTTTGGTCTCCTTACCTAAGAAAGGATATACTTGCCATAGAGGGAGTGCAGTGAAGGTTCACCAGACTGATTCCTGGGATGGCAGGACTGTCTTATGAGGAGAGATTGGGTCGACTAGGCCTGTATTCACTAGAGTTCAGAAGAATGAGCGGGGATCTCATTGAAACGTATAAAATTCTGACAGGGCTAGACAGACTGGATGCAGGGAGGATGTTTCCCCTGGCTGGGGGATCGAGAACGAGGGATCGCAGTCTCAGGATATGGGGTAGGACATTTAGGACTGAGATGAGGAGAAATGTCTTCACTCGGAGGGTGGTGAACCTGTGGAATTCTCTACCACAGAAGGCTGTGGAGGCCAAGTCACTGAATATATTTAAGAAGGAGATAGATTTCTAGACACAAAAGGCATCGAGGGGTATGGGGAGAGAGCGGGAATATGGTATGAGATAGAGAATCAGCCATGATCATATTGAATGGTAGAGCAGGCTCGACTGGCCGACTCCTGCTCCTATATTTCTATGTTTCTATGTCTCTTTCATTTTTGCCTTTAATTTTTGACGCATTAATGAAAATTATCCCTGACCTAAACAAACCAATAAAAATAATATTAATGCTCCATCACCGGAGGTCAACAACACATTTAGGAAATGCTAATTCTGTTTAAAACTATGCTGAAGGTTTCTAGAGGCAGAATATCATTAGTGCATTGTTTATCCGTGTTGATATCTCTGGTCCAGTATCATCCCATGAAAAATTCAGCTTTTGAATTAGAATCTTAGATCAGCTTGTGTATTGCAGTCATTAAAGAGATTTGACAATTTAGTGCAATGTTAATTCTGTCTTTTATTTCTGATATCAAAGCTATATCATTTTACAATTTTCTAGAAATTCTTGATAAAATAACCCTAAACTGAATCCAGTTATATTTGGTGAATGCGAGATGAACATTTCTCTTTTATTTTTCCATTTAGAAATGACAAGGAAACAATATGGAATAACAACAGAAAATGCTGGAAAAACTCAGCAGGCCAGGCAACATCCGTGGAGAGAAAATAGAGTCAACGTTTCAGGTCAAACCCTTTGTCAAGACTAAAAAAGCACAGGAAGAAATAGATTAAAAGGCCAGGCTGGGAGAGAACAAAAGAGAAGTGAAGAGACATTGAGGTATTCAAAACGAGACGAGATGGTGATAGGACTAGTGGAGACAAAAGACGGCTCGAGATTAGGTGTAAATGCGCTGGCGGAATGGGAGACAGCTGCCATGTGGGGGAGAGAAAAAGGCGGGGGGGTGGGGGGGGAGGCCAAAACAAAGGTGTGGATAAAAAATAAGTAAAAATGTAATGGGGGCTGAGGTTTCAGATCATAACCTCGGCCCCCATTACATTTTTACTTTTTTTTATCCACACCTTTGTTTTGGCCTTCCCCCCACCCCCCCTTTTTCTCTCTCCCACACGGCAGCTGTCTCTCATTCATTCTGCCAGCGCATTTCACACCTAATCTAGAGCCGTCTTTTGTCTCCACTAGTCCTATCACCGTCTCGTCTCGTTTTGAATACCTCTTAATGTCTCTTCACTTCTCTTTTGTCCTCTCCCAGCCTGGCCTTTTAATCTATTTCATTTCCTGTGCTTTTTTAGTCTTCACAAAGGGTTTGACCTGAAACATTGACTCTATTTTCTCTCCACGGATGTTGCCTAGCCTGCTGAGTTTTTCCAGCATTTTCTGTTGTTTTTTTCGGATTTCCAGCATCTGCAGTATTTTGCTGTCGTAGGAAACAATATGGGTTTGTCACCTGACTGGGGCCTGTGTTCCTAGTCCTGAATATGGAGAGCTCCAAATGTGAACAATTCAAAAACTCCTTTCTAATATTGCATGAGGTGGTGAATTGTTTGTTCCAAACTGCAGTTATTTAGAATTGTTTTAAACTCTTCTCATCTGTTCCTTCTTATCCTGCAGGCATTGACTGCTTGCTATAGTTCCACAGACCTGGGTTGTCATCTAGTACCTTCAAGTATTCACTTGTGAATCTTGGCAAAGAGTGCAGTAGGCTAATTGAATGTAGAGGGCATCATAGCAAAGCCCCATTCTGTCCATGCCCAACATTAACACACACGCAGACTTCCAGCAGGGCTGACTGGCTAGCAATCTGGGGGAATCTCGCTGTCGACTTTTCTTCCCCATTCCCTAAACCCGGGGATGATTGGTTCAATTGCAGTTCCTCTACCAAAAGCTGGCTAACTCATTATGGATCCGAGGTTGAATCTGGAGTCCCTCCTGGTCTGTATGGCTTAGCTACTTGATGGCCCATCAGGGGAACTAGTCCTTCTAAAGAATTGTGGGATGGTACAGCTTTAAATGAGAAAAGGGGTAGTAATACTAAAAAGTAAATTTAATTATGCATAATGGGATATATATAAAACTGTGTACAGTTTTGGTAACCTTGCCTAAGGAAGGATATACTTGCCTTAGAGGGAGAGCAACCAAGGTTCACTAGATTGATTCCTGGGATGAGAGGGCCGTCCTATGAGGAGAGATTGAGTAGAAAGGGCCTATACTCTCTGGTGTTTAGAAGAATGAGCGGTGATCTCATTGAAATGTATAAAATTCTTAGAGGGCTTGACGCTGAGAGGCTGTTTCCCCTGGCTGGACAGTCTAGAACTAGAGGGCATAGCTTCAGGATAAGGCATTGGCCATTTAGGACTGAGATGAGGAGAAATTTCTTCACTTGGAGCGTTGTGAATCTTTGGAATTCTCTACCCCAGAGGGCTGTGGAGGCTCAGTCGTTGAGTATATTCAAGACTGAGATTGACTTTTTGGGAATCGAGGGATATGGGAATAGGGCGGGAAAGTGGAGATGTTGTATGATATGAAATATTTCTATTAACGTTATGTCGGTGATTAGTTTCAAGTGCTACTGGTATTTGCCTACCACTGCATGAAACCAGAATAATGGTCAGCATTTGGATGACATTCATTATTCAACTATACAATCAATAGTTTAGCAGCTGTCGCCCAAGAACATGTTTCTTCAGCTAGTGACAGATTGAAAATAAAAGGGCTACTACACTTAAGGTGAAGGCAGATGGATAACCTATTGTACCGCGGTATCCTCCAGAATTTGATGAGTATCATGTTTTTAAACTCTTGAACTGCCACCAGCTCGAAGGAAATTCATGTCTCCCATGCCAGGTGACTTTAAGCTTTAGTTTGTACACAGAGATGCATGTTAATATTAGTATTAATTTTATTGGTTTTAGGATTATTACAGTTATGTAATGCAGTATTTTACAGTAATAAAGTAAAAATATAGAAACTTTACTGTAATATTCTTAGATTAAATACAATTTTAATTAGAATTTTTTTTAAAAAGTCAATGCTGCTTACTTTGTTTCTTCCCCATTCTTTTTCTCAACTTGTTTGCAGTCCTAACTCTCTCTCTCTCACCTAGTTTTTTTAGAAATAATATTTAAAGCTGCCCTCTTGCTTCTTTCCTCTTAGTTCTCACGTTTAGTTTGGAAGTGAGCAGTTATTTTCCAATGGTTAAACACCAGCTTTAAAGGACGTTTTCAGACAGTTGAGCACAAAATGTAAAGATTCAAATGATCAATATGTGACCCGTAAAACTCGTCAAATGCAACAACAGCTCCACTGAGAATACTTACTGCTAGGTGGCCCTCAGAACCTGACCGCATCTGGCTAAACAAACTAAAGCTGTGGCATAACCAGGATTAAAAAGGAGTCCTATAACTTAGTTTTAAAGCTCGAGTGGGGTAGAGGGCTGTAACATGCACTGAGTCTGGTGAATGGATTGCGGTCCCTTAAAACTCTTCTACCCAACTCTTGTTGCATGTAATGAATTTTAAAACGTGCGTTTTCTTAATTTCTGGCTATAACTGAAGGGATAATGCTGGTTATTTTAAACATAATACCTGTCGTGATTGATGCTGTCAGTTGGTTCCCCTTCCACTACCAGTATCAAAGCAATTGTTTCGCAACTTGTAAACTAATTTTATGTGGAGAACAATGGACAACTGGGAGTGACTTGAGGCAGTAATCGGAGGGTTTCAGATAACATCCTAAGTTTCAAGAACAAAGCTTAAGTTTTTTAAGTCATTTTCAACTACTTCAAAATAATTCCCATTTTTATAATGCGTTCTGTGGAGTTTGAGGATGGATTATTTGTAGGATTTCTTAATCCTTCAACATGGATGTGAATAACAGGATACCCACCACCAAAACCTCCCAAGTTCATCAAATAGTAATTCACAGTTGATTTTTGAAATAGAACAGTTCATGTATATTAAAATGGTAGAAGTGCTGACAAAAATTTAGTAAAGGCATTGTAGATGGGGAGTATGAATTGCTTTGAACAAAATGCAAGGAAGTAACCAACTGAGTAATTTGGCCGATGCTCTAAACTGAGTGAAGCTCAAATCACCTGTTATAGAAGCTTTCCCTCTTAAAATGAACTGCAATAATGAGCATCTAATTTTAAACATCAGCATAAAGCCCTACATACCCTATTTATGTGATTATGTAGAATGGAGCTGCCATTTAGCACGCAGCTGAAGTGCCTCTTTGTTCATAACTTTATTACTCGGGTCAGCGCCCTGAGTTGGATTGTAGGTGACATTGCTTGGCACATAATCAGATTGAGGAAGTGAAATAAGATGTAAATTTTAAGGATGCGACTGCTGCCAACGACACAGTAGTTGCTCAATGTGCAGTTCCAGTGGGCTTTTGGCTGTCCTCACCGGACTTCCCACAGATTGGCGCGCGAGAAAGGTGAAGGGTGGAAATTTCAGGTACGGAGGTCTGTAATGTGACTTGAAGGTGATATTAGGATGTTGTCAGCTTGAGAGAGTTTTATTGTGATCTCGGAGTGTGTTTATTGCAATCGGGTCCTCTGTTGTGGTTTGTACATGCGGCTGGTGAACAAAATGCAGGTGCAGGATGTTCAGATTTAACCGGGTGGGAAAAGGATTATTGAGAGAGAGAGTAGACACACTGCGGAGAGATAGAGAGAGGAGCGCTAGACAAAGACTGGGGAGGAAAGCGAGAGGGAGGGCGGAGAAGAGAGAGTGGCAGCGATGTGATTAATTCATCAGAATGAACTGCTAAAACTTCCAGTACAATTTAACGAGGAAATGTGACTTGAAGGTGATATTAGGATGTTGTCAGATTGTGAGTTTTATTTTCGCTATCGGCTCCCCTGTCTGTTGTGGTGAACATTACTTTTTCAAATTTCAGACCTGACATTTATGCGCAGAATGCTTCTGTGCAGCTTCCAGTTCGTTGGCAGCAGTCACTCCGCAATGCCTGGTGGAATTCCTGTCCGTTTTTTCCCCACTGTAAATTCCTGTGCCCACGTTTATAATGAAAGTTACCCGTGTGAACTGGTTACACTGTAATTACACTCTCTCCAATGTGGTGCTGCAGCACCTCCAGTCTTGTGTTTCCCAGTCTGCACTGCACTACTTTCCAGCCAACTCCACTTCTCAAATTGCCATAAGTTCATATTTAAATATAAATGGCATAAAATTAAGTTATTATATATGGAAATGAGTGTAATGACTGAATTACTTCTGTGTTCACCTGAAGGCTACACTTGGATTGACAACCCCCTCCCGCCAAGAAAAATATAAATAAAAACAGAAAATGCTGGAAACACTCAGCAGATCAGACAACATCTGTGGAGAGAGAAACAGTTAATGTTTCAAGTCGAAGACCATTCATCAGACAGAAAAATATAAATATGATTGAACTGACAAAAATAGCCATCTGTGATGCAAGTTTTGTTTTCAAAACCTGCCTGATACTGAAAAAAACTTGAGTTGCATCACTTTGCAATTAAACATTTTCATATATCCATGTAACTTCACTCAACCACAACCTTACATGGACAATGCAGCATAACTGTAGAATATTTTACCCACAACTTGCTCATTAATTATGTAGCTTACTGTCTGGATTTTTAATCCATTTATGCATCACTGCAGCTTGCTGTCTCAAATGATTTACATGGGACTGAAAGACCGATACTTTGTTTTTTTGTATGTCTGGAAAAAGGTCATTTGGACCTGTGGAAAATGTTTAACCATTGTTAAACAGTAGGTCACAATGTTGGCGTTTCTGCTTTCTGCCAGTAGAGGACCTCGCTAGGAGTAGTTTGGTGTGTAGCCTTTCCCATCAGGGTAATTGTTTAAGTGTTGCCTGATTTCTATATGTCTGAACCCAGGCAGACAGAGTGCTACAAACATAGTGTGCTGAATGCTGTAATGTGTCTTTTCTGTGCTTGCTGACTAACATTTCTATTGCTGTATAATAATTTCCTGCTGTGATGGCACCATTTTCCTTTTGGATAGCTGAATTACTCTTAAAAGTTAGGATGGGGAGAGAGGCTTTACAGGCACTGTCGATACTTGCAACTAATTCGCTGTGCCTATATTAAAAAAAACCCAGGTCTGGTGCCTGAAATCCAGTACTGTCGTTGTTTGTTCCAGCAGTGGGTGACTCGAGAGAAATTTGATTCTGTCCTGATTTGCACTAAGTGGATTGTTGACTAGGTGCCAGGTTTGCTGGCCATTTACTCACTCGTCCTGATGTGAATCCTGTACATGAATGGATTCCTGTTGTAAGTAGGTTTCCTGTGTGAATAATCTCACTCAGTGATGTAGTTAGAAAATGATGCTCCATTTTAAAAATAACGGCTTCTAATTGCTATGATCCCTGCAAATGTTAGTGTAAAATGGATCATCCTACACAAGTTAGTCTTATCTCTGGGCATTTTATTTACAGATGAGGCACAAACCAGTATATTAAAAGTTAAGTTTTATCTTCACCCCTTTTTCCCACCCCCCACTACTCAAAAAAAAAAAAAAAACATAATGGACCACTGAAAGAAACTGCAGCCAGTATTAGAGAAAAGTGTGAACTAGTTTACTCTAGTTTCCAAACCAGTTTGCGCTGGGAATGGGAAGTGCTGTGACTTGCAAAGGGATAAGCAAGTTGCAAATGGACAGATGTGTTTCCTTTCAGAACTTGCTGGTCGATTTACGCAGCTCCGCCATTTGCTTTTCGCAAACGGCATCTCGCCCTTAGCCTCCCTGTTTTTCAAATGCTGGATTTGCACATTAATTGCCCATTAAACTCGGTACAGAAAGTGAAGTCTGATAATTAAGAGCGCAAGCACCCCGAGCGAATAGGAATATCGTCAAAATTGTGCAAACAGTGCTATCCCAGAGTCTACACTCCAGGAGACGAGCGGGTGCAGAGCTTGCCCTGCCACCAATTCTTCTTCCCACCAGATTGGAAATTCTAGCCTCCTGTCTTTTGAACAGCCATTCTAAATTGGTCACTGCTTGGCTCCCCTGATTGCTCAGTAGCTGGATGCTGGTGCGGTACTTGGGCATACGGACCAGAAGGATCATGTGTACACTGATAAAATGGCATAATGGCTGAAGTACTCTTGATTTAATAATTTGATTTTTTGAGAGGGTAGATAACAAAGAATTGCTTTCACAGGTTAGTTAATAATAACTTGGGTATAGACTCCAAATTATTAACAGGAGGAAGGAAAAGTTTCTTCCCCTCCCAAGAGGGTTAGAAGAACAAGATTATTTTACCGCAAATGGTTATTGAGACAGAACCTCTAAAATAATTTTAAAAGGAATTGGATAAGTGTTTGAAAAGGATGTGGGCAAGAGCAGGGAAATGGAATAGATAGCCCTAGTTGAAGAGCTCACCTCAGTACAGGCTCATTTCCTGTCATTTCTGATTGTGATTAGAGATGTAGATTGCTGCTTTTAAAATCAAATCATTTAGCAGTGGTGCAGATTTCAAACCAAAAATTCTTTATGTATCCTACTAAATTTATTTTTCATCCCTGATCTTTGAACTGCGTATGACTTGACCGCTTCAGAACTCTACACTGTATGATTAGCCATGTAGCAAAGCCTTAGCAGTGATCATGTATTGATTTCAAAGTCTAATAGAATGACTAGCTCACTGAAATGAGTCCACAGCTAGCTGCCATGGCAGATTGGCACTGTTAACTGATCAAACAACACAGTCTTGGTTGTGTTGTCAGATCAGAATAACATTACATTTTTCATCCTGTCTTGTCGAGATACTAGAAATGTCTGTTATTGGTGGCTCCAAGACAAAATTTCACTTGTAAGTAAAATAGAGTTGAGCTGTCTAAATGAAAACTATCAGACAAACTTTTTTTTTAAATTTGAAACCAGGAAGGAGTCTGAGTGGGTATTTCTCATCTTGTTAATATTTGATTTTGAACCATATGTTTGCAAACTAAAAAGGCTTGCCAAATAATTTCATAAAGATAATGCTCCTTTATAGCACTTAACTCCCCACATTAGTTCGATCCGTTTCCACATTTTGGGGTGGGATGGTGGATGGTGAAAGAGGTAATTTTGGTGTGTGTTTTTATTGTCTTCTGAAAATGCAGATCAAAATGCTAGTGTTTGAGCTTTGTTATTTGTATAATTAGAAACCCCAGTCTAACCACTGTAATTAGTGCAACTACTGGTGGGCAGTGGGGCAAGAAGTGGCACTTAAATCTTGCTTGAAATGTAAAAAAAAAATCAAAGCCGTTCAGAGAGGTGTACAGATGTATCGTAATTAATCTAATAGTGTTTAACCCTTAAATAGCTATTTTTAGAGGCAGTTCTTTCCCTGTCTTGTGTCTCCTTTGTCAAATGTAGAACTGTTTTGGGTAGCGTATCCTCTAGCATCTCTTCTGCATACTGAGCCAATGTTATGTTAAATATATAATTGCCTTAGCAACAACCTGCAGGTACACGTTTTTTTCTTAGCATTGACACTGATTTTTGGCACAGTTGGTGAAACATAACTGGAAATTTCCTGGTCTGTGTGGATCTGTTCCACACCAGGCCGTGCATGTACTTACCCACTGGGGCATCACAGGAGCCTTTTGTTCCATTGATGGTGCCAAATATTTTTATTTGCTACTGTACGTAGTGTGTTTAAACATCATACTAAACTGTTCACCATTGTACTTCCTTCTTTGAGACAAATGTAAAGATTACCTAAGGGCTTTAAGCAGGTTCTGGAATGCTGTTTGCAGCTGACATCTGGAGTACTGTAACAATGCACTAAAGTGGATTAGTATTTTTTGTCTTTTTTGTACTTGAGTGAATAATTGCTTGGACAAGCAGCAAGATCAACATCTGCTCCCATGGAATAAATTGATTTGTGTTTGAAACCTGTGGAGGTCTATTTCCACTTTTTACTCCCCCCCCAAAATAAATTTCTCCAAAAGGAAAGTGTTGCTGTATACAAGTTTATACTGTCCACGGGTTATGCTGGGAGTGGATTAATCTGAATTATTTTGTTTCTTTAAGTGATGTATTGGTGCCTTGATTTGACACACCGTATATATTCCAGGCTAGCCAAGGGTTTTGGTAAAATGTAGAGTTCATTGTGTTCCTTTGACTCAGATTAGTCTTTTGTACATGTACTTTGGTCTTTACAGATCGGAATTTGCTTCCTTGAAGGCTTTTGCAGTTAAACTTTGCTTTCTTTTTAATGAATCGTTCTAGAACACTCTGGCTCAAAACATGAGTAAGCCAAGTTTACAGCACAGTACCTGGGTGTGATTCTGAAAATTAAACTGCAGAAGTAGAACTTTGGGACATGGGTTCAAGCTAGTAAAATGTAATTTTAGCACTGATGAGAAATTCTTCAGAAAAAATGACTTCCAAATAGAGTAGTGGAGGCAAAAACCCTGAAATCATTGAAGAAACAATTGGATGCTACAGTCGGGGAACATTTAGGATCTACCTGGATGGGTGAATTGGAATAAACCGAATAGCCTCCCTCATCTTATAATCATATGATTTTGTAATGGGAGCTGCCCAACTGGGACAAGGATCCAGTATTTATTTTTCTGTCAGACAAGCTATATGCATGGAAGTGTTGGTCAACACCACCATCAGATATTCTAGCTGAGACGCCTGACACAACAGGCTCGCATCTCCAGGTGGGTCAGCAATCCCAAAGGACAAGCTTTGTCTCCTTGTAGCAGGTAATCAAGTTTTTTTTTTAATTGGTTTCTCAAAGTACATTAATACATTTGTTATGAAGCCGTTGTACATTTTGAATGCATGGCTTGTGGGGAGGAATGCATTCATATATCCAATTAGTTATTTCAAACAATTACATAATTCTGGACAAAGTTTGTGTGAAACAGCCACCTAGTCGTTCTATATCTGTTAACTGATTTAAATGCTGATCTAGCTTGCTGGTTGTAGCTACTTCTGTCTCCACCGTTCTCTTGCAAACAATAAGATGAAAAAGCTTCCTATATCCGTAGTTTGTTTATAGCCATGCACTTTCTCGTCCTGTGTAATTAGACATCAAGAAAGAAAAGCAAATCAAAGCCACACTCTTCACATAGCTAATAATAATAATCAACTTTATTGTCCTTGTTAGTGCACAAGTGCAGTACAACGAAATGTAGGCTTGCGGCTCCCGAGAGTGTACATTTAGATTAAGACATTTAAACATTCAACATACATTTGGCTTGTAATACATTAACATAAACATAACCATAATAAAGTGCATTGGCAGATGTGCAGGCTTTAGAGTTTATTTGTGGAGTTCAGTAGGATGACAGCCCTGGGAAAGAAGCTGTTCCTAAATCTGGTCGTACGGGTGCAAATGCATCTGTAGCGTCTCCCAGATGGCAGGAGGGCGAACAGACTGTGGCTGGGGTGGGTAGGGTCTTTGATGATGGACCGTGACCTCCGTAGACAGCGTTTCTGGTATATGTGCTCTATGGTCGGTAGCCGGGTGCCGGTAATGCGTTGGGCAGTTTTGACTACCCGCTGCAGGGCTTTCCGGTCATAGTAGCTACAGCTGCCATACCATACTGTGATACAGTTCGTCAGGATGCTCTCTATTGTGCATCGGTAAAAGTTAGAGCAGATATGGGGCGACAGGTTACATCTCTTCAGCCTCCTTAGGAAATATAGGCGCTGCTGGGCCTTCTTCACCAGAGAGGAGGTATTGAGGGACCAGGAGAGGTCTTCTGTGATGTGGACTCCGAGGAACTTAAAGCTGTCCACCCTTTCCACCACAGCCCCATTGATGTGGATGGGGGTGTGACTTCTGCCTTTAGACTTCCTGAAGTCCACAATGATTTCTTTGGTTTTCTTGATGTTAAGGGCCAGGTTGTTATCGGCGCACCACTTCACGAGATGCTGGACCTCCTCCCTGTAGGCTGACTCATCGTTGTTGGTGATCTGGCCTACTACCGTGGTATCATCCGCAAACTTGATGATGGTGTTGGAACCATGAACAGCCACACAGTCGTGGGTGAAGAGGGAGTAGAGGAGGGGGCTCAGCACACATCCTTGTGGGGCCCCCGTGTTCAGGGTCAGGCGGGGTGGGGGGAGGTGTGGTTACCTAATTTGACAGACCAAGAAATGGTAGGAGTTCTGGTCCAGATAACTCGTGTATTCCATGAAGACTGGTTTCTCCGGCCATTCAGTAACCCAGCTGGAGAGACTATGTAATGGATCCGCTACAAATACCCCTGAAGAAATATTTAAAATAATCTTTGATTCTTAAAAGTCAGATGCCTGATCCATCGCCACTGAGTAAACCTGTTTTGTCATTTATTGTGATTGTCATTTATTTCTTACAAACAATAAATTCTGTTGTATTGTGTTTTTTTAAACTAAATGTTACATTACTATATGAAGTATAATTTGCCAGTTTTCTCCTCTTTTGAACCATTGACTCATTGCAGGGCGACAGTTCCTTGGGTACTGGTTGCCCTCCAATATCTTGCACAAGTTTCCTTTAATTCATGTATGTGCCAGCTATTTGGCTGCAAGAGGCTTTACTACCAGCCTAATCCTGTCTTCTTTTTTCTTCCAATGTCCATAAGCACATATTTCCAATAGGAGGCACTGGGCAGCAAGCGAGAATCGCTGATAATTTCTAATCCCTAACCTTGGGGGACTGAGGCCAATTGTAGCATCCTATCACGACACCAGCTGAGATTAACTAACTCAACATAGATTGATGATCAAAGTTGGGACTTTCCAGTTTGTCTCTGTAAGCTTCTAAAGCAAAATTCTGATACTTAATACTTTGAAGTTCTGTCTCGTTAACTTTCCATAACACAGAATTCCTGATGGATATGGCAGCATTGTGTACTGAAGAACTGTACATAGTCCTAACAGTTTTCAGTGTTTATTGACTAAATACAAGTGTTCAGTGATCCATGTCTTCTGAAGTAGGGGTGGTGTACGCTGATAAAATGATGATGGTTCTCATCAAGAACCCTGTTTTTTGTGCAGGGATTTGTATATGATTAAACCCACCGTGTCTTGTAGAGATAATTGTAAGCTTTAATCACAGTTAGCAGAAACAGTTTAAATCCTTGCTTTTGTAATTCAAATTGTGGCATTCAGATATTTGAAGAAGCTGCATCAGTATTGTTGGCATCCATAATTTGTATGGTTTGTGTCCTGTGAGGAAGAATGCTTAAGGTTCCAGGTAGAATAATTGGCCGGTGTCCACTATTTTGGTTTGAATTGCAAAAACCTGTGTTGTATATGCTGAGCCTATTTTGAAGTAATATTTGACAATTACCTACAGTGGAATTATCCCCATATCACTTGTACATCTTGTATGTAATTTTAATGCAAGATTTTTTTTTAAATGCACCAACCTGTAAGAGTCCAACATAAAATGAGATTTACATCGATCTTAATCCCAGTTCCTAGTAAACATGAGGATACAAACAAATCGCCCATAATTTAGCACTAAATTGGTAGTCTTGCATCAGAGCCCATAAGAACGGCTATTGAGGAGAAAGGGGAACATTCCTCAGTGGGTAGAATAGAGGTTGAGCTTTTGAGGCATGTGGTTGGGGCAAAGTAAAGGGACTCTTATGCATATGGCAGTACCATACTTGATGTGGGGGTGCTTGAAATGGAAGAAGTCTTAAGAACATAACATAAGAAATAGGAGCAGGAGTAGGCCAATCGGCCCCTCGAGCCTGCTCCGCCATTCAATAAGATCATGGCTGATCTGATCCTAACCGCCAATCTACTATCACAGAACCATCTCCTGAATCTAACAGAATTGGACACACGAAATAGGAGCAGGATCAGGCTACACGGCCCCTGGGCCCGCTCCGCTACCCACAGGGCCATGTCCGATCCGAACCTAGACTCGTGTCCAAATTCCTGCCCGCTCCCCGTAACCCTTAATTCCCTTTACTTCTAGGAAACTGTCTATTTCTGTTTTAAATTTATGTAATGATGTAGCTTCTACAGCTTTTTGGGGCAGCATATTCCATGGACCTACCACCCTCTGCGTGAAGTAGTTCCTCCTCATCTCAGTTTTGAAAGAGCAGCCCCTTATTCTAAGACTATGCCCCCTAGTTCTAGTTTCACCCATCACCGGGAACATCCTCCCCGCATCCACCCGATCCAGCCCCTTCACAATCTTATGTTTCAATAAGATCGCCTCTCATTCTTCTGAACTCCAATGAGTAGAGTCCCAATCTACTCAACCTCTCCTCATATGTCCATCCCCTCATCCCTGGGATTAACCGAGTGAACCTTCTTTGTACTGACTCGAGAGCAAGTATGTCTTTTCTTAAGTATGGACACCAAAACTGTATGCAGTATTCCAGTTGCGGTCTCACCAATACCTTGTACAACTGAAGCAATACCTCCCTATTTTTATATTCTATCCCCCTAGCAATGAAAGCCAACATTCCATTGGCCTTCTTAATCACTTGCTGCACCTGCATACTAACCTTTTGAGTTTCGTGCACCAGGACCCCCAGATCCCTTTGTACTTCAGTACTTTCCAGTTTCTTGCCATTAAGATAATAACTTGCTTTACGATTTTTCCTGCCAAAGTGCATAACCTCACACTTTCCAGTATTGTATTCCATCTGCCAAATCTCTGCCCACTTACTTAGCCTGTCTATGTCCCCTTGCAGGTTTTTTATGTCCTCCTCACTCACTACTTTCCCTCCCATCTTTGTATCATCTGCAAACTTTGATATGTTACACTCGGTCCCCTCCTCCAAATCGTTAATATAGATTGTAAAGAGTTGGGGACCCAGCACTGACCCCTGCGGTACACCACTAGTTACTGATTGCCAGTCTGAGAATGAACCATTTATCCCAACTCTCTGCCTTCTGTTAGATAGCCAATCCTCTATCCATGCCAGAATATTACCCCCAATCCCGTGATTTTTTATCTTAAGCAATAATCTTTTGTGTGGCACCTTGTCAAATGCCTTTTGGAAGTCTAAATACACTACGTCCACTGGTTCCCCTTTATCCACCCTATATGTTACTTCCTCAAAGAACTCCAGCAAATTTGTCAAACATGACTTCCCCTTCATAAAACCATGCTGACTTTGTCCTATTAAATTATGATTATCCAAATGTCCTGTTACTGTCTCCTTAATAATGGACTCCAAAATTTTACCTACCACAGATGTTAGGCTAACCGGTCTATAGTTTCCAGCCTTCTGTCTACTACCCTTTTTAAATAAGGGTGTTACATTAGCAGTTTTCCAGTCTGCCGGGACCTTTGCCGAGTCCAGGGAGTTTTGGAAAATTATTACCAATGCATCCACAATCCCTACCGCCACTTCTCTCAAGACCCTAGGATGTAAGCCATCAGGTCCAGGTGATTTATCCACCTTGAGTCCCATTATTTTACCGAGTACCACTTCCTTAGTGATTTTGATCGTGTTTAGCTCCTTCCCCCCCCCCCCCCCCCCCCTTAGCCCCGTTTGTCCAGTGTTGGGATATTCTTAGTGTCCTCTACTGTAAAGACTGATACAAAATATTCATTCAGTGTTTTTGCCATCTCCATATTTCCCACCATTAATTTCCCGGTCTCATCCTCTAAGGGACCAACATTTACTTTAGCCACCCTTTTTCTTTTCATATAACTATAAAAACTCTTACTATCTGTTTTTATATTTTTTGCTAATTTACTTTCATAATCAATCTTTTTGTTATTTTTTGCTGTCTTTTAAAGTTTTCCCAATCCTCTATCCTCCCACTAGATTTGGCTACCTTATATGCCCTTGTTTTTAGTCGAATACTATCCTTAATTTCTTTACTTAGCCACGGATGGCTGTCTTTTCTTTTACACCCTTTTCTTCTCAGTGGAATATATATTTTTTGGAAGTTGTAAAATAACTCCTTAAATGTACACCACTGATCATTTATCGTCTTACCCTTTAATCTATTTTCCCAATCCACACTGCTCAATTCCGCTCTCATACCTTCATAGTCTCCTTTATTCAAGCTTAGCATGCTTGTTTGAGATCCAACCTTCTCACCCTCTAATTGAATATGGAATTCAACCATGTTATGGTCACTCATTCCAAGGGGATCCTTTACTAGGACATTTTTAATTAATCCTGCCTCGTTACACAGGACCAGATCTAAGGTTGCTTGCCCCCTGGTCGGTTCAGTTACATACTGCTCAAGAAACCCATCCCTAATACACTCAATGAACTCATCCTCAAGGCAGCCCTGCCCAATTTGATTTGTCCAATTAATATGATAGTTAAAATCCCCCATAATTATAGATGTTCCCTTATTACAAGCCTCAACTATTTCCTGATTGATACTCCGTCCAACAGAGTTGCAACTGTTCGGAGGCCTATAGACTACGCCCACTAGTGTTTTTTCCCCCTTATTATTCCTTATCTCCACCCAAACTGTTTCATTATCCTGATCTTTTGACCCAATATCATTTCTCTGTATTACAGTGATTCCTTCCTTTATTAACATAGCCACCCTGCCTCCCCTTCCTTCCTGCCTGTCCTTCCTGATTGTTAAATAACCTGGTATGTTTAATTCCCAGGCATTGTCACCCTGCAGCCATGTTTCTGTAATGGCCACAAGATCATACCCATATGTCGTTATTTGTGCCATTAACTCGTCTATTTTGTTACGAATGCTACGTGCATTCAGATAGAGAACTTTCAAAGATGTTTTGTGACACTTAGTTCCTGCTTTTGCCCTTTTTATTACTTTACCTTTTACTCCATACCTTCTGCCCCTTCCTGACATGCTCTGGTTTTTAATTTCCCCACTGCTACCTAAGTCTATGACCTTCTCTGTTATTTTTATTATTTGCTCTCTAGGAACCTCCCCCCCCCCCCCCCCCACTAGTTAGTTTAAAGCCCTCTCTACATCCCTAGTTATATGATCCGCCAGGACTCTAGTCCCAGCACTGGCCAAGTGAAGCCCGTCCCAACGGAACAGCTCCCTCCTGCCCCAGTACTGGCTGCTGGCTACATTCCCCAGCACTGACTACTGTCCCATTGAGTGCAAAAATGTCACCATCACCCCCGCCCCCCCCCCGGTCATCTCGCGATGTGGTGGTTAGGCTGCCATCTTACCAGCACTTTTTGAAACTTGGTGCAGAAATGTGATTTTTCATCATTTTGTTTTGGGTCCTGACACCTACATCTTATTGCTGATTGTTTTCCATGGAGCAATGGGATGATGTTGAGCACCAAGTCCATGCAGTAATATTCTGTTTCTGTGCCCAGCTTCAGAAAATGTAGAGATGATTTTGTAGATCAACACTCAGATTATTGTAGGACTTTATATCCCTTTAAGGGAGTACAACCTCTAGAGATTACTGTAATTTTGAGGGCATATCTTGCATACTAAAGTGCATGGGCAATGCAGTTTTAACACTATTTAAAGAAAACCCAATGTTTTGAATGTGGAAGCCTATAAAGTAGTTGTTCTATTCTGAAATGCTGTAGGTTGATTGATTGTGTTTTGTGTTTTTTGTTTATAGGTATGATGTGAATATGCGTTGCTTGGCAGCTCGAGTTAACTACAAGACTCTTATCGTCATCTGCGCTCTCTTTACACTGGTCACTGTACTTTTGTGGAACAAGTGCTCCAGTGATCAAGCAATCCAATTTCCAAGAGACCTGGGCCACCTGGAGGACCTGTTCAGGGGAGAAGGTTTGGAAAAGCGGGAGGTTGACTCTGACGGTAACAGCGATGTGAATAGCCTTTTACAAGTGGGAAAGTCTCCACCAAAGCAGCCGTCGGCAGATGCATCCCATCAAGAACAGCAGAAAGCTCCTCCTGTAGCTAATCTTCTAAATATCAATGCCAACAAACTGTTGGGTCTTAAATATGAGGAGATGGATTGCTTAATAAATGACGACTACACAATAAAAGGACGTAAGGAAGGCAATGAAGTCTATCTGCCTTTCACCTGGATTGAGAAATATTTTGAGGTTTATGGAAAGATTGCCCAGTATGACGGCTATGACCGGTTTGAGTTTTCCCACAGTTATTCAAAAGTCTATACCCCACGGGGTACTTATCGGCCAGATGGGGTATTCATGTCCTTTGAAGGCTACAATGTGGAAGTCCGAGACCGTGTGAAGTGCATCAGCGGTGTTGAAGGTTGGTTTTGCTATACAAAATTATTTACACTAGCTTCTCTTCTTCCCCACCCCAATTAGAAATTCCACCCATTTTTTACCAACATAAATAATGTAGCTTGCTCGCCAGAATCAGAAGCTGACCTGCTCTGAGTTTTATCACTAATGAATTATAGTCCAGTGACTGCTTGTGTAGATGGGGGATAAAAAAAATTCCCCCCAGCTGCTAGTTTCTTCAAACATTGGACTTTTCGTATGCTCAGAATCACAGTATTTCAAGTAATCTTTATTTTGATATGCTTTTGTAGTTTGTAATTTTCTTTAAAAAATTACAGAATTTTGAATGTTCTACTTGTCAATTCAAGCTCCAATGTTTTGCTTTTTTGTTAAAATTTTGAACATTTGTGAGTATGCAATTGGTGTGACACCTGAATATAGCTTCAAAAGGCTTAGTTATATATTTGTGAATAAATTTTATGTATGGCTGATCTATTTCTTGACTATACATGATCACTTGTGTGATCAGGAGATTGGTTTTTCATGTATAATAACGATTGGCTGGAATGTATTGAAAGTGTCTAACAGAGTTGGGGGCTCAGGAAAAAGAAAGAAAGTTATATAATGCTTTCATGATCTCAGGACATCCCAAAGTGCGTTACATCCAGTTAAGTATTTTTGAACTGTAGTCAGGTGTTGTAATGTAGGCAAACACAGCAGCCGATTTGTGGAGCCTCTGAAATGATGCCCACATATGATATTAATATCTTAATCATACAATTTGAATGCAACGCTTCCAGACACTTGACATTTTGATACGTGTTTAGAATTTGATTCAGAGGGGGAAAAGTCTTTATCTAATACAACAGGAAATGATTGTTAGCCTAAGTTCTTCATGCATGAAATCCTCCAACAAGCTGTCTACACTTGAACAATTCAAATATTGTGATGAATGCACTTATAATATGACAGGAAGGAAATGCTTATTTTTCATAGTAATAATACTGTCTAAATTTTTGTGACAGTTATTCTCTATTGTATGCTTGTTGTGGATCATATCATCTGACTAGCTTCTCCCTCCATTTCCCCCCCCCCCCCTCTCTAATTTCCTTCCCTCATTTTCTAAAGGTATGAAGTCCTTGGGGTGGTGTGCTACAGCTGCCAGTTGCCCTCCAGTATCTTGCCTCAATGACCATGTGTGAGGCTTGACAGCAAGTATCAGCAGGCTATTAAACCTTTGGGAGGAGTTCAGGGGGAGGCCTCATCGACTAGCATGATCCAGCCCTCATTCCTGTCTCCACATGTGCCCTTCCAGGAAGGATGTCTGGATTGCAATCAGGAACAGGAATCCTAACCAATATACACCAAATATAACTTGGCACTGTTTAATGATGGCACCTAGGACTTTCTTGGTCGGATAAACATGCTACATCTAAGTCATTTTTAAGGTCTACAGTGTTCATTTTTCCACAAGAATAATACCTGCTATAATGTACAACATAAAGTTTCCTTGTGTATAACTTCAGATATCTCAAATATCTGTCCAACTGAAATCCTGGCTAATTCTAACCCTACCTACCCAATGAAAACCGGGCAGGTGGGCAGTTAAATTCGTCCCAGGTTACTTACCTGCTGGAAAGCCCCAGGAGCCCACTGTTCTGAATTTTAACCTGCTTTACTGAGCAGCTGACGAGGACACCCGGCCAAAGCCAGCAGGGTCCTTCTTTACATATGCATGTCAGGTCCTGATGACATTGGAACCCGACGGCAAGTTTAACTGGTGACCCGAGCGGGGAAACTGCTGTGGCTTTCCCGCCAGGTGAAGACCGCAGGAAGAGGAGCCAGGGCCAGCAGAGCCCCAAACAGTTACTTTTTTTTTTACTTCCTTTGTGGGGCCAGGAAGAGCAGGATGTTCGGGACCCTGCAAGGGAAGCTTAGACCACCGGGCTGCACTATTTCCACCACATTCCACCCAGAAATCGTGGGCAGGTAGCCAGCGGGATTTGAATGTCCAGGAGTTAAGACAGCCTGGGCCTTGTTTCTGGAGCAGCCTCTCCACCTACCCGGAGTTAAAATCAGGGCTTTAATCTGATGCCCAGTTAACCAATCTCAGTGGGGACTCATTTGTCTCTGGAGGGAAAAATATCAGCCAGTTTTTCCATACCCATCCGCTGTCCCAATTACTCCCACTACATGGTTGACGTGTGTGAAATGCAGCTGGTAAAGACAGGAATCAAGCTCAGTTGTAATTGGAACTGATGAAGGATTTCAATCCAAAACGTTAAGGCAAATGGTATGTTGGCCTTCGTAGCGAGGGGGTTGGAGTACGGGAACAAGGATGTCTTGCTGCAGTTGCACAGGGCCTTGGTGAGACCACATCTTGAGTATTGTGTGCAGTTTTGGTCACCTTATCTGAGGAAGGATGTTCTTGCCATGGAAGGAGTTCAGCAAAGATTCACCAGACTGATACCTGGGATGGCAGGAATGACGTATGAGGAGAGATTGGGTCGATTAGGCTTGTACTCGCTGGAGTTTAGAAGAATGAGAGGGGATCTCATTGAAACTTATAAAATTCTGACAGGACTAGACAGACTAGGTGCAGGAAGGATATTCCCGATGGTCGGGGAGTCCAGAACCAGGAGTCACAGTCTAAGGATAAGGGGTAAGCCATTTAGGACTGAGACGAGGAGGAATTTCTTCACCCAGAGAGTGGTGAACCTGTGGAATTCTCTACCACAGAAGGCAGTAGAGGCCAATTCATTAAATATATTCAAGAAGGAGTTGGATATATTTCTTAAGGCTAAAGGGATCAAGGGGTATGGGGAGAAAGTCGGGACCGGGTACTGAATTTGGATGATCAGCCATGATCGCATTGAATGGCGGAGCAGGCTCGAGGGGCCGAATGGCCTACTCCTGCTCCTATCCTCTATGTTTCTGTTAATCTAGCTGTGTTTTCCCTTTCCAGATGTTAACTGACCTGTAACTCCAGAATTTCCCAACTTGCTTCTCCTTTCTCAAGTTTTTGTAACTCCAAATTGTACTGCACTTTGTGACCTTTAAACATAGATCAGATTTATCTGACATACTTGTCTCTTAGAGAGCCATTGCAGTGACTAGAAATACGAAACTGACCATGGAAACAGAAGTTTTCCTGAGTGGTATGTGATTAAAACTTCAGGTTATATTTTACACTGATCAACTTGATTACTTTGTTAGAACTGTGCGGCAACTGAAGAAGAAAATGATTAATATCCTGAAATAAGAAAATAATACTTTGCTATCCAGTAATAGAGAATTTTGAAGTCTGTAAAGTGGAAGTATTTGATAAATGTAAAGGGCATCGAGACTAACCAAGCCCTGGAGGCAAATGGCATATAAACCTAGGGTTTTGAAAACTAGGGAGGACATTTTCAGGCCGTTGGCTATTCTCATGAAGGAATCATTAGGCACTGATAAGGTTCTGCAGAATGGGAAATGAGCAAATATAGTAGCTATATATTTTAAGAAGTGAAAACAAATCTGACCCAGGTAATTGCATGCCTATTAGCATAGCCATTATAAGTAAAATAATGGAAACTGTACTTGGGTTCCCTGGAGGAGCACTCCTACAATATATATAGCTTGATAAATAGCTTAGATTCAGAAGGGGGAATTAATCCTGGCAAACTTTTTAAGGTCATTACAAATGAAGTAGATAGCAGAACTCCCTACGATGCAATTTATTTGGGCTTTCAGGAAAGCTTCTGACTCAATTCCTGATGGAGGACTCTAATTATACAACGAGCCACAGGAATCTAGTGTAGAACCACAGGAATCTAGTGTAGAACCTATCACAAGCTGAATTAAAAGAACATTTTAAGAGAGCAAGTACTCCATGTAGTGTCAGATTGTGTGGGAGGTGTTGAATCCTACAGGCCTCAGTGCTTAGACCACAGTTTTTAATCTATATTCATGACTTGGATACTGAAGCCAACATAAACTTGTCAAATTTGCTAACAACACTTAAGTAAGGAGTAGAGATTGAGGATACAGCAAAAGGTTTTTCAGAAGATTTTAAAATTTCTATGCATAGAAATGGCAAATGAAATTTAATCATGGTAAATGTAAACTGCAGCCTGCTGTTCAAAAAATGTCAAAATATTTTGTGAAAAGAATTGAATTTATCAGAGTCTTTGAAAGGAATCGGAGAGGAATAGACTCATCCCTTTTCATTCACTAGACAACATGGGAAAGCAATTTTAAAAGCCACCGGAATGCTCGACTACATACCCAGAACAGTAGAATACAGGTCTTGAGAGGTTAAGCTTAGGTTTTACAATGCACTAGTTAAACCATGCTTGGAGAACTGAGGTGGGCTCTGGTCACCATGTTGCAAAAACAATATATTTTGGAGAGGGACAGTACTGATCCCAAGTGTAAAAGGGATAAGCCATGAGAAAGATTGGAGAAGTTCAAACTCTTATAGTTCTAGAAAGAAGATGGTTTAAGGGGGATGGGAAAGTAAGCCAGCAAAGTACAACATGGGGATGTAAATTTGAAGTAACGAAAAGCAAACGTAAAACAGATATGAGGAAACATAATTAATTTTTGGAATAATCTTCCAGGTAGAGTAATTGAGACAAAAAATGTAGATGTTCAGAATGTGGCTGGACGCAATCGTGGAACAGCTAAGGTATTGAAGGGCCAAGCTTCAACGTGCCACATGCCATTTTCTCACCCTAAAAGTTTTCCCCATCTGAATGTGAATGTTCAGACTGGCCAAAATTAATTGCATATTACCTGTGCCTCACTAAAAATAAAATGATTATAGTTAACCTGCTGGTGCACCATTACGGCAGGGTGGCTTCACACATGTCTGTTTTTGAAGAGTTAGGAAGGCTGTTTGGGTGAGGGGAATTCATTGATCTCTGTGGTGCTCAGTCACCCACAATGTTTCGGCCTCAACTATGTATTGAGCTCCAGTTTCTCCATTTACATTCACTACTTTTCACTTAAACAAAAACTGATTGCTTCCTTTTTTAAGCAACGACTACAGTACTTGCATTTCTGTAGTGTCTTTAACATAGAAAAATGTTCCAAAGTGCTTCACACTAGTATAATCACAAAGAATGGGATACAAAAAACCTATTCAAGGGCTACAGATGGTGGCACCAGTAATTTAACATTCGAAAGGTATTTCTTTTTTTTAAAAAGGTAGTGGTTATCGGCATTAAATTGATATACTGACATGTCAGTGGTGGTTTAGAGTGCCACATTGACTATCCTGCAAGTTTTAATCTAAACTTGACCACCATGAAATAAGTCTATAATGTCAATGTATATTTGATTCATATAACCAGTAACTCCATCACATTACTCTGATGTTTTGAGAAAGCAAAGTTGAGGGTGAAAATCTAATTGGTGGGGACTTCTGCTACTGATAGTTATGTGAAGCTTGCTCACTTTCCACAACCTGTTTTTATGCTGAGAAACAGAAATAATCATGTGCCATTGTTGAGTTTTAGGAAACTGCTCGTATAGAAATAATCAATTGTGTATCATGTCTGCTCCTGGTTTCTGTACGATTCTGGGATTGGATTTTGAGAGATTATTACAAAAATCTGCTTTGATCCTGTTGCGATTCAGGCAGCGTTTGTGGAGCCGATTCAGTGACTTATCTAATGTCCTCCACTAATGAGTAGTTGCAGTTTCTTTAAAATATTAATCTAATTTCAAGCAAAGTATGAAGTGCATCATTTAATTCGGCTTGATCTTTGTACAATTAAATGTACATTCTGTTGTGTATATGTTGTGGGAAAGTCACAGTTTATATTGAATATATAATTGTAGAATCAATTGGTCACGCTGAAGCAATGCAGTATATTATCACATACAGGAAACTTTTTGGTTTAACCGGAGGTTGTATGTCCGGAAACCTCGATCCACCGGCAGAATTCACACTCCGAAAACAGCGCCTCAGTAACCGGCAATGTTGCCGGTTCCGAGTCTCCAATGGTTGCCGAGTTCGTCAGTGGGGGTAATTCTACAAACTGCCACTACTCGGCCTCTTGGCGCTATCGGAAGTCGGAACACCTCAGAAACCCTGCACTCTCCCACGCTGCCGGTAGCAGCCTCTGATCCGCCATGTTTCGGGGTTCCAGTACAGTACTGTGTGTCTCCAACGCTGCTGCAACTCATTGGACTGCATTATGGAAATCCCAAAAGTTGATCCAACCAAAAGGAAGAGAGTGGTGTTAACTTTAAAACAAAATCGATATATGCAAACGACTAGAAATGGGAGCGAAGCGTATGCACATTATGAATGAATTCAAAATCAGTTCGTCAACAATGTACGACATCAAAGCGCAGAAGGATAAGCTGCTCAAGTTTTATGCAAGCTCGCAGACATCTAAGAGTGTAGAGAAACGGCACACGCTTCGTAAACCTAAGCTTGAAGAGCTGGATACCGTGCTTTGAGTGGTTTGCTCTGAAGCGTTCAGAGGGTGTTCCGATTTCCAGACCCATGCTAATCGAAAAAGCGAAGGATTTCTACGCAAAGATGGAGCTCGCTGACAAGTGTGCTTTCTCTGATGGATGGCTATCGTGCTTCAAGGCACGGCATGGGATACGACGACTCGATGTTTGCGGGGAGAAGAAATCAGCTGATCACGACGCTGCAGAAGAATACTGCAATCATTTCAATCGGATTGTGCAGCAACATGATTTGTCGCCAGCACAGCTATACAATGCCGATGAAACTGGCTTATTTTGGAGGTTTTTGCCAGAATCAACACTTGCTGGGGTTAGTGAGGCTAATGCTTCAGGTTACAAGAAAAATAAAGATCGTGTAACCGTGCTAACATGTGCGAACGCTGCTGGATCACACCAGGTTAAACCTCTCGTCATTGGGAAGTATAAAAATCCCCATGCATTTAAAAATGTGAGGCACTTGCCTGTTGAGTACAAAGCTCAAACAAATGCTTGGATGGATAAGGAAATCTTTTCAAATTGGTTCCATCATACTTTTTGCTCCATCTGTGAGGGGACATTTCCATAGAATAGGGAAACCTGAAGATAGCAAATGCATTTTATTGCTTGATAACTGTAGAGCCCATCCGCATGAATCCGAGTTGGTTTCTGGAAATATTTTCACCATTTATTTGCCACCAAATGTAACTTCTCTCATACAACCCATGGACCAGGGCGTTATCCAAAATCTCAAGTGTCATTACAAGAAAGACTTCCTACGTAGACTGATAAGCCAAGATGACAATACAGGTATTCAGGCATTTCAGAAGGAATACAATCTTAAAGATGCCATCTTTAATGTTGCATGTTCCTGGAAATTGGTGAAAGGTCACACTTTGAGACAAGCCTGGTGCAAATTGTGGCCTTCTATAATGTTTGCTGAAGGTTCTTCTTCAGAGGAGGAATTTCATGGGTTCAATCTTCATCCGCGGAAGACTGCAGTAATGGAAATGGCTGACATGGTGAAAGATGTAGGCCCAGCAAACCCTCTACGTCACCTCCGTGAACGTGATATTCAGTAGTGGGTTGATGCAGATAGAGAAGTTGCTGTTGTGCATTTGCTAAGTGATGATGAAATAATGGAGACTGTTTTGAATCCAAGGAAAGTGTGATGGAAACTGAAGACGATGAGATTTCTGAAGTGAACAAGATTTCTTGGGCTAAAGCTGCAGGAGATCTTGCTTCATTCATGAAATTTGCTGAAAGCCGTTCTTGCTATTCTGCCCAAGAAGTTATGCAGCTCCATATTCTGCATTCCATCTTTCTACAAAGAAGGCAAGAGTCCACTAAGCAAGCAGACATCCGGGACATGTTTAAGAAAGCTTCCAAAAGAGTTGAAGCAGTGGAAGTGCCTGAAGAATCTGTTGAAGTGCATGATCCTGATGACCCAGCTGGCATGGATATTCCTGATGAACCAGTTGGCTTGGAATAAGTGTACAGTCAACCACCGTACAGTACTTTATACTGTGCTGTACAGTCGTTTAAGTTTTGCTGCACTGCACAGTCGTTTATAAGTTTTGTTTTACTGTTAAGTAATTAAAGAATTATGGATTACCATCAACTTGCAGTACTGTACTTAATCAAGCATCTTTCACCATCCATTTAACACAACATTCTGTAGGTGAGTACCCAATTACTGTATATTGCACATTTCTTGATTTTTAAATTTTTATTTGTTAAAAACAGCCTGGGTAGATAACCCGCTCACTACTCCGGAACTTTTGATAGATCGGCAACACGTCGGTGCCGGATATCACAGTTTCCTGTACTTGGAACAGGTATATTTAATGTATCTATTTGTGGAAATCTATTTGCTTTGTTGAACGTTAAAGCAAAGTAAAGGGATAATAGCTAAGCAATGGGAAATAATACAACCCTTCAAAACTTGCTTTTAACAATGTAGATTTCAAAACCGTTTCTTTTGAACTATAACTCGCTTGTTCCTCGTCATGCAAACTCCAGTGGAATGTTAAAGTTGGAGTAAATGAATTGTGCATACTCAACAATTCACTGAATTGTAATGAACAGATGACAACTGCAGTAAAGTATTTGCTCTTAAAATGGAAATGAGTGTTTCTTCACACAAACGGTCTATACAGGATAAAAACATGAATATTAAGTAGCGGAGGAACTTGTACATTGCAATTTGTAATGGTGTCAACTACTGTAATTTTATTGGCATTGATTCAAAAATATTTTTTGCAGTGAGGCTGTATATGTCAACAGGTTTCACCAGCATTTCTTCTATACAGGGCTCCCCGAGATACCATTTACTTCTGAAGTGGTAATGTGATTAGGTAAATCTGAAATTGTAGAACCCACTGTCTATAATCGCTTCAGTTAAGAATTGTCTTTGAGTTCCTTTGATGCAGTGATGACACCGCTGCCTTAATTAGAAAATATGAACATTCATTATTTTAAAGGATTAGCATTTTGGGCTCCATGAAAAGTACTTTGAAAAATTTCCATCTCATTCTGAAATGTTGGAAGTAGTTTTGTTTATGTTGCCCAACCTCTGACTGGAGTGCATATTGCCTTAACTGTGAGGATCCGGGTTGCATAGTCTTCAAAATTGTGCACAGTATAATCTAGTCTTTTTGAATATTTAATTTCTTTGTGTTGGGTACTGTTTTTATATATTTTTTTAATTAACTTCGAAGAATATAGTAGGACACTACAAAAGCAGAAATTCCCTCTCGGCTCAGTAGGTATCGGCACTGCACGTTCTAGCGCTCAACCATACCGATCAAGCATATTCCTATAAGTCTTTAATGTAATTGTGAAAGATGAATATATGATTCCCTTTGTTATTGGTTGAACTTAAAAGGGGATAGAAAATATGTTGGACCATCTTGCTCGAGTTCATCAGTTCTGAGGCTGTCAGTAGGGGTTGGAGTCAGTGTGTCTGACAAAATCCACCTCGATATTGTGTTGCAGCTCTGATCCAAGTCTAATCTTGACGAAGGGTCATGCCATTTGTTTTTATATTGAGGAGGTGCAGGCAAAGTTCCATGAACTACTGTACTGTTTATTGGTACTGCTTTTTTACTAAACCTGTTGCATAGTTCATGGCCTAAACCATGGTTTGATAGAATTTTTATTCTAATGCTTCCTGAAATCTAGGAGATTGTAAGGAGACTCATGACCTATCCAGTAAGCGAAATATAATTGAGTTCCGGCTCACTACATTGCCAGAAGTAATCTTTGGCATTAAGCAGAAGATTTTCTTTTCACGGTGTGTACTTGAGTGTCATGCATCAAAATAGCTCTCATTTCTAAAGCAAAATGTGAGATTGCCACTTTTAATGAGTGCAACTTGGCAAATCTAGTGGTGGGATATTTGGAGAGAAATCGAAACGAAAGTAGTTAATACAACATTGATTAGCTACTTTTAGTGTTGCAAAAGCATCTGGCTAAAGACTGTATACAGGAAACTCTCGTTTTAACCGGCACCTAAATATCCGGAATTGTCTAATAACCGGCACAATTCTCACTCCGAAAACTGCGGTATACAGTCGTTTATAAGTTTTGTTTTACTGTTAAGTAATTAAAGAGTTATGGATTACCCTCCACTGGCATTACTGTACTTAATCAAGCATCTTCCACCATCCATTTAACACAACATTCTGTAGGTGAGTACCCAATTATACTGCACATTTCTTGATTTTTTTAATTTTTGTTTGTTAAAAATAGCCTCGGTAGATATACCTCTCCGTTATCCGGAATTTTTTATCAACCGGCACCATCCCGGTCCCGTCGGTACCGGATACCAAAGAGTTTCCTGTGGTATGTGAACACTTAAGATCAACTGTTCTATATCAATTGTTATTAGAGGAAGGATATTGAAGCCAAGGAAAGGGTACAGTGACGATTCACTAGAATGATGCAAGGAATGAGAGGTTACAGTTATTAAGAAAGGCTTAATAATTTATGGTTTTACACTTTGGTGGTTGGGGGGGGGGGGGGGGGGGAAGGTTAAGAGGGATTTAAAATTTTCAAAATATTAAAAAGCTATGGGGAAATAACAAGGAAATAGGATTAAAGGTAGATGGCTCTGAAAGAGCTGGCACCAGCAGATATGATGTCCTCTTCCTGTGCTGTAATTTTTATGACTACAACAACTACTTTTATTTATATAGAGCCTCTAACGTCATAAAACATTCCAAGGCGCTTCACAGGACGTTATGAAACAAAATTTGACAACGAGCCACATAAGATTTTAGGGCAAATGACCAAAATCTTGGACAAAGAGGTAGGTTTTAAGGAGCATCTTAAATGATGAAAGAGAGGCGGAGAGATTTAGGGAGGGAATTCCAGAGCTTCGGGCCTTGGCTGCTGAAGGCACTGTCAGCAGTGGTGGAGCGATTAAAATTGAGGTTGCTCAAGAAGCCAGAATTAGCGGAACACGGATATCTTGGAGGGTTGCGGGGCTAGAGGAGATTACAGAGGTAGGGAGGAGCGAGGCCATGGAGGGATTTGCAAACAAGGATGAGAATTTTAAAATTGAGGCGTTACTTAACCGGGAGCCAATGTAGATCAGGGAGCACAGGGGTGATGGGTGAATGGGACTTGAGTTAGGACATGGGCAACTTCAGATCTCTTGGGACTGTAAGAATGGCATCGATCAGTGCAATATTACAATCTGTTATTCAGCTGTGCTTTCCTTTCATTAACTTTGTGCTTTGGGAAGTAACTTTATTTTCTTACGGCTTAACTGTGGTTATTCACACCACTCATCTTAAATTAGAAAGTCATAATCATCTGAACTGAACGAATGGCTCTGTAAAGAGCTTGCACATCGAGCTAAATAATCTTATCTTGTTCCATACTTGTGTTGTTCTCTAATACTGGTAATCCTACCACCAGCAATTTGCAAGACACTAGGGGCTATCCATAATTTTTGTTATTTGAGTATGTTTAATTTCTTGCTTACCTCTGAAAAGTTCTGTATAACATTTGCTCAGCCGTCCTGCTCCACTCTATTGATTAGTGGCAGCTTTTCCTGCTAGGTATTGTTGTATTTGACTGTTGATTTCTGCATACACACAGTAGCAGAACTTAAATTTATTTGGAATGTGCAAATTTCAAAATTGATGGAAAAGGAGGTAGAGACTGCACTTAAGATCCCAGCCGCCCCTCCTCTTTGGTTCCAAAAGCCCTCCAATTATATGGAGTACTGTTTTGCAGTTGAATTCACCAATAATTTATCAGTCTCAAAGTGGCTTAAACATGTGCAGAGATGGCATGTTTAGGGAAAAAAAGTGGTTAAAGATGCAAACATATGAATTCTTTAATACAGCTCCATCAAGTCTGACAATTCAGTAAATCAACTGAACAGCTAAGCATAGGTGAGTTTTAAAGTTTGTGTTTTTGGCCTGCGATGGACAGACTGTTGGTATTTCCACTTTCTATAAAGAAACTCTTTGAGTTCAACAGAATCCACTTTCTGGGCAGTTGAATTATGTGGAATGACAGTGCTGTAGATATCCTTATACTTTTCATGGATTAATACATTCCTATTTAGATGTTAAGTAAAGTTTCCTCTACACTACCCTAGCCTCAAGTGCCCCACACATTTCACACCTCTGACTGTAAACGCTCTCCATGGTTCCAAATCAGCACAAACAAGACCTGTCTAGTGCTGATGGTGATTCCTTAGTGGCTGCACAGAATTCGTGCAGTTAAAATTCTAGCATTTAAAATACCTTATAACTACAGGAAACTTTGGTTTATCCGGAGGTTAACTGTCCGGAATGCTTGAGCCACCGGCAAAAATCAGGAGCCGTTTCATTAGTTTTTTTTTCTTTTTGTTGCTTTTTTTTCACCAGTCAGGCTCTGCAAGGTCTCGCTGTTGCTAAGCTACAGAGACGCTTGCAAGGTACGGCCGACTGTTTAGAAGCTGTTGCTAAGTAACAGGGTTTGTTGCCAGATACGGAGCTCAAAATCTCCGTATGTTTCAACATTAGCGCTGGTTTGTCCGGCAGTTTTGCTGGGACGGCAACAGCTCGGTGCCGGATAGCACAAAGTTTTCTGTATTGTTAAAAAGCTCCTGAATGATACCTGCTTTTTAAAAATTTGTGTGGAAAAAAGACAGACTTACATTTCTATAGCGCCTTTCATGACCACCGGAATTCGCAAAGCGCTTTACAGCCAATTAAGTACTTTTTTGAAGTGGAGTCACTGTTGTAATGTGGGAAATGCAGGAGCCAATTTGCGCACAGTAAGCTCCCACAAACAGCAATGTGATAAATGACCAGATAATCTGTTTTTGTTATGTTGATTGAGGGATAACTATTGGCCAGGACACTGGGTAATAACTCCCCTGCTCTTCAAAAAAGTGCCATGGGATCTTTTACATCCACCTGAGAGGACAGATGGGGCCTCGGTTTAACGTCTCATCTGAAAGACGGCACCTCCGACAGTGCAGCACTCCTTCAGCACTGCACTGGAATGTCGGCCTGGATTTTTGTGCTCCTGTCCCTGGAGTGGGATTTGAACCCACAACCTTCTAACTCGGGCGAGAGCGCTACCCACTGAGCCACAGCTGGGTGAGTGAGGGATATAACTCTGTTTTCTCTCACTTATTGGAGGAGGTTACTTTTTATTTGTAAATGAGGTACACTATTGCTTTTAAACCATCCTGTTTTTAACCAGATACCTGCTTGACACAGTTGGTAGAATTCTCCGCTTTGAGTCAGGATATTTGTGGTCCCATGCCAGGACTTCAGGGCACAATCTAGGCTGGCACTCCAGATCTAAAGGAGTGCTGCATTGTTGCAGGTGTTATCTGGATGAGATGTTAAATTGAGGTACAGGTAGACTATCCTTTATCCGAAAACCTCAGGACCAGCCGTGTTTCGGTTTTAGGAAAATTTCGGTTTTCGGAAGGTGCGCGAAAACACTTCGGTTTTCAGAGGTAATTCGGTTTTCGGGAGTGCGGATAAAGGATACACTATCCCTTATCCGAAAATAACGACTATAAATACTGTAGTTACAGGGATAAATACTGTAGTACAGTTTGTTTGTAAGGAAAACATTCAGTAAAACTTCAAACATGTACAGGTACAAACTAAGCTAAATACCTGTACATAAACATGCAATAAAGGTACATTACATCTGGCTTGAGGATCTTGGAGAAGATGGTACATCAGTATTGTCATCAGGTTAGAGTTGGACGGCTTGAGGATCTTGGAGAAGAGGGTACATCAGTGTTGTCATCATTGTCATCAGGTTGGAGTTGGACATCTGAAGATGGGCCAGGAACAGGATTCTCAAGTGATGAAGCATGACTACGACAGACGGCCTTTTTAAAGACTTCTTCCAGTGTCATCTGTCTCATTAACATTGGTTTCTGTCTAAGCAGTCTCTCTTTAATTGAGTAAACGTGCATAATCTCTTGCTCACTGATAAATGCACGTTTTTCAAGGCCAGCAATTAACTGATCACACATTGTCACCATATCGTCTATGGGGATTTTTTCACCTGTGTTCACAATGTCATCATCATCATCACTACTGTCCTCATGCTTGTCTTTATTTAACACCATTTCAGCAATTTCCCCATCACTCAACGAATTCACAACAGGTGCATCATTGTCAGTGTTCAGCACTTCTTCGATGTCAGCTTCCTCTAACGTATTTACACTTTCGGATGATAAACCTTTGGCGTAAGTGAGGAGGTTTGATATCATCATCTTCTCCTGACTGACAGGAAATCCTTCAAACTCGTCATCTGCAGGTCCATCTTCATGAAACATCGTTGAAGGCCAAAGTCTGTGCCAAGCATTTTTTAATGTTGGTTTGTCAACAACGTTCCAAGCATTAGCAACTGCATAAATGGCATCCTTAACATTGAATTCTTTCAGGAAGCTTTGGATTCCTTCGCCTCTGTTGATTGCATCAAGCATAGAGTTCAAAAAAACGTCTTTATACTTGCTCTTCATGGAGCGTAAAATTCCTTGGTCACAAGGCTGTATTAAAGATGTCACATTAGGGGGAAAGTTAATGCCGAAAACATAACTTTTCACAAGAAGTTCAGGAGGGGGATGTGCGGAGCAGTTGTCCAGGAACAATAACATTTTGCAGTTTTCTTCCAGTCCAACTTGCCTGCAATGAGCTCGTGTCGCTGGTACGAAGTGGTTATTGAACCAGTGAGAAAATATTCCTCTGGTTACCCATGCTTTCCTGCTCGCATAATAATGCACAGGTAAATTGCATACACCTTTCAAACATCTCGGATGTTGGCTTTTTCCAATCACTACCAACTTTAACTTGTGTGTGCCTGCAGCATTGGCACACCTAAGAACAGTCAACCTGTCCTTAGCATCCTTAAAACCTGCTGGTGCACTCTCATCAGCCGTTGCTAATGTTTTTCTAGGAACGTAGCGCCAGAACAGAGCTGTTTCATCAGCATTGTAAATTTGTTCAGGACCGAGGTTTTCATCCGATATTATTTTTGCAAACTCATCTATGTAATTTTCAGCTGCTTCATGATCAGCAGAAGCTTTTTCACCACAGATTTTCAGATATCTTATACCATGACGCTTCTTAAATTTATGCAGCCAACCTTCTGAATATTCACACTCAACTTCAATGTTCAGTTCTTCATGGTCATGAAGCAAGCTAGAATATACCATCAAACCAGTCAGTGGCACACGTTCACCTCTGCGTTGTCGAATCCACTCAATCAGCACACGGTCAAGATCTTCATTTTTTGCCCTATGCAATGTTTTCCTAATTTTCATTAGTTTATGGTCATCACTGTCAGTGTAAAATTTCAACAACTTGTCTTTCTGTTTCTTTAAGTCATATACGGTGGTACTTCCCACACCATATTCTTCAGTAAGATGTCGCACAGACACACCACGATCAAGCTTCTGCAATAACTCCACTTTCTGCGATATCGACAATGAGCGACGCTTCCTTCTCTGCTTCTCACTGTTACCCATTGGGGTATCTGCAGCTCTTTTTAGCATTTTCACAAATTGTTAAAAGCCAGCAAATATCTAAGAGCAGCAAATATCACACAGAGCAGCATAACACCTGCGTGGGTCAAGCATCGGCAGCGTCGGGTCATGCTATGCGCCACTTTCGGCTTTCAGAGGTTTTCTGGTTTCGGATGTGTGGATAAAGGATGGTACACTATCTCTTATCCGAAATTGGGTGGGGTTCGGCGGGGGTGGGGTACGGCGGGGGGGGTGGGGGTCGGGTTCGGCTGGGGGGTCAGCGGGGGTCGTGGTCGTGCGCATTTCGGTTTTCAGAAGTCATGCTTTGCTCCACTTTCGGCTTTCAGAGGTTTTCTGGTTTCGGATGTGCGGATAAAGATTTCGGTTTTCAGAAGTGCGGAAAAATGCTACACTATCCCTTATCCGGCTAGGCCTGTAAGTCGTGCGCCACTCTGGTCATGTCGTGCGCACGACTTACGCTGACCGAAAAAACCTTCGGTTTTTAGAGGGTTTCGGTTTTCGGAAGTCCGGATAAAGGGTAGTCTACCTGTACTGTCAGGTAGATGTTCAAATCTATAATCTGAGGACTGTTGGGTTGGTGCTTTGGAAGGATATTAAATTCTTCATCTCAATCAATAGTCTCCAGAAAACATCGGATAAAGCCGAAGTAGCAATGTTCCTAGTTACAGTGCTGGATTGTGCAAAATATAATGCATGGTTCAGAAGACTAGGTACATTTTCAATTCATCCTCTTTTAAAATGATAGTTTCCTTCTTCAAATACTTGCAGTGTTAGCCAAACAAGTGTGCGGTATCTGGAGGCATCTGAGTGTGTTCCTTACTGCCAGGCTGAATAATGTACAGTTTAATTTGTACAGTTGTGCATTCACATGGTGCTGTGTGCTTATCGCATTTGAAGATAAATGACTGCATTGACCATGGACTGGGTTTCATTTATTTTTCTTTTCACTACTCTTGAGTACTTACCTTGAGCTGTCTTGTAGATAAATGGCAGCAGAGCCTTGTAATTTGAAAGTTGAAACATTTTACAACACAGTACTGTGTTGAAAGCCAAGGTTCAACAACTGGATGAAAGACTCAAACGGGGCTGTTTGGTGCATCAAGCCCACTCCTTCCCTTGGACGTTGTAAAATTTGCAATGGCATGAAATCTTCTCTAAATGTTGTCATCCCTGAACGCTAAAGGTAATCGGGCAAAACTCCACGGTTGTTGCTTATTCGGAAGTCCAAAAATCAATTGAAACAACAAAAAAAACACATCCATTTGTACTGAATTGAAACAACAAAAAAAACACATCTATTTGTACTGATCTTGGCAACATTTTGAGTGAGCCAATCAAAAAAAAAAGTGTGACAAATATGTTGCATTGCACCCACATTTGGAGTAGTGTAACAGTTTTACACTCAAGACTTTTAATATAGACTAGCTGATCATGATGAGTTGCCGCATACCTGTTTTTATAACGGTGTTATGCCTTGTAACACCCAAAGCATTACGAAAGTCACTGATTTTATAGTGAATGAATAAATCGGGATTCTTTTTATTGCATGGTATTTCACTGGTGTTTTGGGGATTGAATTCGGTGATCGCTAACCTTTTTTTTTCCTGTGAAAACAACATCGGTGGCTTTGATACTGTATGTTCTTTTACCTAAGTACTCGGGATTTTATTTCTTGCCATTTTTCAACAGCCAGGGACCTCAACATGATATTGGAGATGGGAATTGGGATCAGGCAGCGGGTAGCTATCCTGGATGTAATTTTTTTTTTCTCCTCCTTGTCCTCTAGCCACAATACCCTGATGGACTGGAATTTCTCCCTACCCCATTGCTAGTACAGTACTAGGCCCTGCCAAGGGACAGGCCTGTGCTTGGGACGTCACCTGGACAGGTACTGCACACTTCAGTTATATGTTGCTCTTGTCCAGTACCTGGGAGTGGCGCGCCAAGAAAATTGACCCCATTATCTCCAGCCCCCTCCCGGTCATGGTCTCAGCTTGAACCATACCATGCACAGGCTGTGCACCCTGTTCCACCCTGAGTTGAACTTCAAGCCAAATATCCTATCTCATCAAGACCACTTACTTACACCTGGCATTTTGTTGCATTCGACCCTACCTTAGCCCTGCTGCTGCTGAAATTGTTATACATGCTGTCATGAATCTTATCATTCATGAAGAAATTACTCATGAAATAACACTGGGCGACCAAGGAGTATAAATACTCAGGCGTGGGCCCAGCTTGCCCAGGACGTTTTTGTAACCAGGAACTAGTGATGTAACTAGAACTCATGGTTGTGAAACAGTTGATTAAAGCCTTGTTTATACTCAAATCAAGCGCTTAGTAGTTTTCTTGCGTCACATGCCTTTGTCACTTCCAGACTATTCTTGACTATTTCCTTGCTGTTCTTGCCCATAACATGGATTTATGCACTTTCACTTACTAATAAAATAATTACAGCTCCGGAAGAAATTAGCTCCAATTCCCTGCTCCCTCCGCTCCAGTTGTGCTCCTGCTGTCCCAACATTCATGACTTGGTAAGTTTAATCATGTAAGATATTTTTAACCTTTTTACTTTCAACCCTCCCTCCTGCCCACCCCCCTCCATATGTCTGTCTGTTAACTGAAAGAAGAATGGTGACAAAAAATTGACAATATTTTGAGTGCTTTTGATTGTTTCAGCTTGGTATTTTTAATTGACAGTGTTGTCGTGGTCTGTTATGTTTGGAATATGAAATTGGGCGAAGATGACCCAGAATTTTATCTGAGTTGGGTGACACCAGAAGTGTTTTCAGACAATAGGAAATGTGTGCAGTCATGCCGTTTTCTTAATTCTATTCATGTGCTACAAATTTCGGGTCTCCAAGATATTTTCTCGGACTCTGTCCCCACTCGCTTCTGTAAGTGGACCTTGCCACTCTACAATCTGGAGTGTACCTTTACAGCCTGATATCTAGTTGAACAATAGTAACCTGGGGCTTGTCACAATACAATTCCTTGTAGTGTGTACTGGATGCTGTAATTTTTCATGTGCTGTGTGTTCTATCTTTTTAGAAGGTAGACTGAAAGCACTCTCGCGAGACAGAGTACATCTGTAAATCAAACTACATTTAACATGAAATACAAGAATGTTCACGGCAAGATTTACCCATTTCATATTGCTCCTTGTACCATCAAAATAATAGTTTACTCAATTTTGCCCCTTATGAGCTAAACTCACTTCACAAATCAGCAGTTCTTGAACAGACTGGCACTCTCCTTAGAAAGTGAGACCTCGCTATCTCACTTTGACTGTTCCAGACTAAGCTGCCCAAGACTCTATTTTCCAGACAGTAACTGACCTCTGACCCCTCCGTGTCCGGTTGGTTTGGCAAGTTGCTACTCAAAGCTACCATTTTGAATGGGGGGGGGAAAAAAATATCCTCTGCTTTGCTTAGCTTAGCTAAGCTTCTGCTTGAGTGCTTTGAATGAAAACCATTCTTGCATCAAATGTGCAAACAGCTCTGAAGTATGTTTATTGACTTTCCATTGCCTCAAAATTAATGTGTGTATAACAGTTTTAATGATAATCTCAAATGTTACACCACATCATATTAACTTGATTGTGTTACATTTATCAAGAGACTGAATTACCACCACATTAAGAAAAATAAATTCTTGACTAAATGATTTGCAGTTGTTAAAGTTCTGAGAAAGTATGCTGCTATGCTTTTTTCTTTCTGTTGCGCATGTTGATATATTGTCTTGTCAGCCAAGACGATTTGTGCTAATCTTCCAAGGTTTTTTTTTATTGAAAATTCAACCTGAGTGGTGCATGTAGTAATGATTCACAAGCAAATCCAAGTCCTGGCTCACAGATTGGTACTACCTCACATTTATATAATGTCGTTAGTGTAGAAAAACCTCTCGAGGCACTTCAGAGGTATAATGGGCGGCCAGCCAAAGCAAGAGCTATTCGATGGGGTGATCAAAAGCCTAGTAAAAGAGGTGAGTTTTAAGGGCCCTCTTAAAGGAGAAGAGCAACCAGGAAACGGTAGAGTTTTGGAAGGGAATTCCAGAGCATGGGGCCTAGATGGCTGCAGGCACAGCCACCATAGGTGGGGCAAAGGGGTGGGGAGGAATTTACAAGAGGACAGTGTCAGGAACAGAGTTCTGGCAAGTTGTAAGGCTGGAGGAGTTTAGAAATAGAAGGGGTTGAGGTCATGAAGGGATTTAAACTCTAGGATGCAAATTTTAAATTGGAGACAACCGGGGGCCATTGTAGGTCAGCAAGCACAGGAGTGATGGGTGAGTGGGATGTGGTGAAGGAAAGGATGTGGGCAGCAGAGTTTTGGATAAGCTGAAGTTTATGGAACATTGAAGCAGGGAGGCTAGCCAGGAAAGAATGGGAATAGTCGAGTCTGGCAGTGGCAAAGGCATGGACGAGGGTGTTGGCAGCAGATGGGATGAGGCACGTGTGGAGGTGGGCATTATTACGGAGATGGATGTAGGCAGTCTTTGATAGAGAATCTGGGTTTGGAAGAATAACTTGGGATCAAATAAGACACCAAGGTTGTGACCAGCCTTGTTCAACCTCAGGCTTTGGCCAGGGAGGAGAATGGAATCAGTGGCAAGGGTTACGGTATTTTTGATTCTCTAAAGGGTCTAGTAAGTATTTTGAATTGTCTCTAATAGAAGTCCGAGGGCACCCAAACTCCATCATCTGCTCCTATTTTAGCCAAATCTAGTTTAGAATTTATGCTTTGTTGCATGTAGTTCGATTCAATTTGATTTAGAATCTTGAGCATGGGACCTGAACTAGCTTGACTACAATAAAATATTTAACCAAATTGTCCCAACTTGTATCCCACAAATGGGTATAACATCAAAGCAGCTTTCTCAATTCTACACGAATTATTTTTTTCAATTCTTTTAGAAAGTCAGACTAATCTAATTGCTTCTGTCTATATATTCTTAATACTAAGTTTAAAATGGCACCTGCAAATTACCATGCAGTGCCTTATAAACTTCGATGTGAAAATGTTACTGCAGAAATGTTTTGTATTCACTGATTCTGTCTGATGCTATGAGGTGGGAGACGATCGTTTGGTTGGATGTAGGAAGCATTTTATGGATTTCAGTTGCTAATCAAAAATTGGTACATTTGTCAGGAAGTAATTGGTACTTTCAGACAAGGAAGCTGCACTTTTGTCTTGCTTAATGTACCTCCTCATGTTAATCTCACTTTCTGGTGTGTGATAAGCATAAGAAAAGTCAGGTTTGATAAAAGGCTATTCCTCCCATAGAGCCTTGTCCCTCATTCTGTTCCTAGCTCGGCTCCTGTAGTATTCTCAAAGTACAGCAAACTCTCTTAACCGGCGCCCAAATATCCGGAAATCTCTCTTAACCGGCAAAATTCAGGAGTAGGTTCAGGTAAGTTTTACTGTATATTAGTGGCCGTGTAACAGGGACTCTTGGATCTGTGGCCGTGTAACTGGGACTCCTGCACAAGTGCCGTGTAACCGGGGCTTCTGCACCTGTGGCTGTGTACGGGGCTCTCGTACGTTGGTAAGTATACCTCTCTAATCCGGATTTTTTGATCAACCGGCACCACGCCGGTCCCGTCTGTGCCGGATAAAAAAAAAAAGTTTCCTGTAATGGATTGCTCAGTTAGCGCCAAATTCTGAAAGCTGCAAATAGACAAACATGCACATCACAACTTCTTTTTTAAAGTCTCCATCAGTGCGAATTGGCAGGACCTCGCCAGAAAATGTGGTTCTGCTCATGAAAAATGAACTGACTCGAGGCAACTTTTTGTGTATGCCTTACGGTGGGCTGCATGCAGTTTGGGTTGTCGGACTCCAAATGACATATGTTCTCTTTGGAGTGCCAATATAAACTTAGCTGTGTAAATACTCCATATCCTGAGTATGAGAGCAACTTTTAATGTGAAAGGAGGTTGATGTATTAATTGTCATAACATTAATCCATAAAACTTCATTACAACTTACATTAGTGGTTGTGCCTTTTTAAATTTGTAGCTGTGCACTTAGTGAAGATTATGGTTCCTTGTAATTTCAGAATTTTTAAATAGTAAATTGTCATTAACTTTGTATCTAGTTGACCTAGTAAGAGATCAATGCAATAAAGATATGTCTTTGTTCAGCAAGAAAGGTGATCTGTAGAGGTTTATTAGCATTCAGATTAAAAATAGCCCAAAAAGTGACCTCAATTAGTATTAAGGTTATGGAATATATATATATCACAAGCTCTTGAGATCATAAGATTGGGATAGCAGGAAATTAAGATTTTGATTTACCGTAATATTACGCCTTCCATCACTGCTGTCCATGTTATTTTCACCATGTAAGCTTGAGGGTGATCCATAATCTTATCCCACCAACCGAGTACTGTTTTTTTTTAAAGACATTCATTCTGTAAATCTGCCATTCATCAGGGGGGAAAATCAAAGGAACAGTATCCCTGTAGTCTTGCAAGAGTCATAGCCCCAAACTAGTCCCCAGTGTTCTGGTTTTCCTAATCAGCAGTACTATTGCTTTTACATTTGGTCCTTCAGCCAAAGTCATCTGTTTCTTCCAAGCATCCTACACCTACCATATGGCGTGTCAAATTGCTCATATACTGTATCCCATAATATTTTCTGAAGTAAATCTATCACCAAAAACTGATGATCAGCCGTGACATCGTCCATCTTAATTTTTCTAATCCCCTCACTCACCCTAACCTACTTCCCTTTGAACTTGCAGTACTCCGTTCTTTCGGGCCCAACTCTGACATTGTCATTAAACCTGCTGGCAAGGGTGGTACTTGTTGTTTGGCAAACAGACCTCTTCCTTGCAGAGGCTGGACACCAGCTCTCTGACGCCTCCTCCTACCTCCCCCGGACCACAACCCCACGACCCAACATCAAGCCATTGCTTCCCAGACCGTCACTGACTTTATCTCCTCTGGAGATTTCCCCCACTCCCCCACCACGGCCTCCAATCTCATAGTCCCCCAACCTCGCACAGCTCACTTCTACCTCCTTCCCAAGATCCACAAACAGACCTGGCAGACCCATCGTTTCAGCCTGATCTTGCCCCACGGAACTTATTTTTCCAGCTACCATCATTACATTTGCTCCCACCCAGCTTCCTGCAAGGAGACTCTTCCATTCTCCTAGTTTCTCCGTCTCTGTTACATCAGTTCTGACAATACCACCTTTTCACGCTAGTGCTTTCAATATGTCTTCCTTTTTCCTCAGCCGAGGATTCCCCTCCACCGTGGTGGACCGGGCCCTCGACCGTGTCGTTCCATTTCCCACACTTCTGATCTCACCCCTTCCCCTCCCTCCCAGAGCCATGATAGGGTTGTCACCTTGTCCTCGCCTTCCACCCCGCCAGCGTCCACATTCAATGGATCATTTTCCGCCACCTCCAGCACAATGCCACCACCAAACACATCTTTCCCTCACCTTTCATCATTCCAAAGGGACAATTCCCTCCTGACACCCTGGTCCACTCTTCAATCACTCGCTCACCTTCCTGTACAAGTGCAAGAGATTCAACACCTGCCCTTTCACCTCTTCCATTCCTGCCATCCAGGGCCCCAAGCACTCCTTCCAGATAAGACAGCGATTTACGTACTACTTTCAATTTAGTATGCTGTATTCGTTGCTTACAATGCGGTCTCCTCTACATTGGGAAGACGAGACACAGCTTGGGTGATCGCTTTGCTGAACACCTCCTTTCAGTCCACAAGTGTGACCCTCCGTTTTACCATTTTAATTCTCTGTCCCCGTCCCACTCCGACACCTCTGTTCTCTGCCTCTTGCACTCTTTGCCTCTTGCACTCTTCTAATGAAGGTCGAGGAATAGCACCTCCTCTTTTGATTAGGCACTTTACAACATTACAGATTCAACACGAAGTTCAACAGTTTCAGATCGTAACCACTCCCTTTTTTCGGATAGCAGCTGCTGGTAATGATTGTGCTGTTGCCATTTACAGCTCCTCTAGACCCATTACCACTCTTTTGCCTTGCACCATCATTCCTTTTGTCATTTCCACCCAATCACAGACCTTCCCTTTTGTTCTTTCCTCCCCTGCTTCTACTTGCTTAAAACCTGTTCCATGTCTAACTTTTGCCAGTTCTGACAAAAGATCATTGACCTAAAACGTTAATTCTGTTTCTCTCCCCACTGATTCTGCCTGACCACCTGAGTATTTTCTGTTATTTCAGATTTCCAACATCCCCAGTATTTTGCTTTTGTACCAAAAATTGATTAACTGGATATTCATCTCATTTGTTTTTTGTGTGGTCTTCATGTACCCAAATTTGCTGCCATGTTTGCCTATATCAACAGTGACTGCAGTTCAAAATAATTCTTTGGATGTGACTTTGGGATGTCCTGAGGATGAGATAAGGAGCTATATTTTATTCACAAAAAAAATTTGAAATTGTTGAACTCAATGAGTCAGGAAGGCTGTAAAGTGCTTAATCGTAAGATAAGAACATAAGAAATAGGAGCAGGAGTAGGCCAATCAGCTCCTCGAGCCTGCTCCGCCATTCAATAAGATCATGGCTGATCTGATCCTAACCGCCAATCTACTATCACAGAACCATCTCCTGAATCTAACAGAATTAGACACACGAAATAGGAGCAGGATCAGGCTACACGGCCCCTGGGCCCGCTCCGCTACCCATAGGGCCATGACCGATCCGAACCTAGACTCATGTCCAAATTCCTGCCCGCTCCCCATAACCCTTAATTCCCTTTACTTCTAGGAAACTGTCTATTTCTGTTTTTAAATTTATGTAATGATGTAGCTTCTACAGCTTTTTGGGGCAGCGTATTCCATGGACCTACCACCCTCTGAGTGAAGTAGTTCCTCCTCATCTCAGTTTTGAAAGAGCAGCCCCTTATTCTAAGACTATGCCCCCTAGTTCTAGTTTCACCCATCATAGGGAACATCCTCCCCGCATCCACCCGATCCAACCCCTTCACAATCTTATATGTTTCAATAAGATCGCCTCTCATTCTTCTGAACTCCAATGAGTAGAGTCCCAATCTACTCAACCTCTCCTCATATGTCCATCCCCTCATCCCCGGAATTAACCGAGTGAACCTTCTTTGTACTGACTCGAGAGCAAGTCTGTCCTTTCTTAAGTATGGACACCAAAACTGTATGCAGTATTCCAGGTGCGGTCTCACCAATACCTTGTACAACTGAAGCAATACCTCCCTATTTTTATATTCTATCCCCCAGCAATGAAAGCCAACATTCCATTGGCCGCCTTAATCACTTGCTGCACCTGCATACTAACCTTTTGAGTTTCGTGCACCAGGACCCCCAGATCCCTTTGTACTTCAGTACTTTCCAGTTTCTTGCCATTAAGATAATAACTTGCTCTACGATTTTTCCTGCCAAAGTGCATAACCTCACACTTTCCAGTATTGTATTCCATCTGCCAAATCTCTGCCCACTTACTTAGCCTGTCTATGTCCCCTTGCAGGTTTTTTATGTCCTCCTCACTCACTACTTTCCCTTCCATCTTAGTATCATCTGCAAACTTTGATATGTTACACTCGGTCCCCTTCTCCAAATCGTTAATATAGATTGTAAAGAGTTGGGGACCCAGCACTGACCCCTGCGGAACACCACTAGTTACTGATTGCCAGTCTGAGAATGAACCATTTATCCCAACTCTCTGCCTTCTGTTAGATAGCCAATCCTCTATCCATGCCAGAATATTGCCCCCAATCCCGTGATTTTTTTATCTTAAGCAATAATCTTTTGTGTGGCACCTTGTCAAATGCCTTTTGGAAGTCTAAATACACTACGTCCACTGGTTCCCCTTTATCCACCCTATATGTTACTTCCTCAAAGAACTCCAGCAAATTTGTCAAACATGACTTCCCCTTCATAAAACCATGCTGACTTTGTCCTATTAAATTATGATTATCCAAATGTCCTGTTACTGTCTCCTTAATAATGGACTCCAAAATTTTACCTACCACAGATGTTAGGCTAACCGGTCTATAGTTTCCAGCCTTCTGTCTACTACCCTTTTTAAATAAGGGTGTTACATTAGCAGTTTTCCAGTCTGCCGGGACCTTTGCCGAGTCCAGGGAGTTTCGGAAAATTATTACCAATGCATCCACAATCCCTACCGCCACTTCCCTCAAGACCCTAGGATGTAAGCCATCAGGTCCAGGTGATTTATCCACCTTGAGTCCCATTATTTTACCGAGTACCACTTCCTTAGTGATTTTGATCGTGTTTAGCTCCTCCCCCCCCCCCCCCCCCCCCCCCCCCTTAGCCCCGTTTGTCCAGTGTTGGGATATTCTTAGTGTCCTCTACTGTAAAGACTGATACAAAATATTCATTCAGTGTTTTTGCCATCTCCATATTTCCCACCATTAATTTCCCGGTCTCATCCTCTAAGGGACCAACATTTACTTTAGCCACCCTTTTTCTTTTTATATAACTATAAAAACTCTTACTATCTGTTTTTATATTTTTTGCTATTTAATTTCATAATCTATCTTCCCTTTCTTAATCAATCTTTTTGTTATTTTTTGCTGTCTTTTAAAGTTTTCCCAATCCTCTCCCACTAGATTTGGCTACCTTATATGCCCTTGTTTTTAGTCGAATACTATCCTTTATTTCTTTACTTAGCCACGGATGGCTAAGATGAGGTGCTGTTCTTCGAGCTTACGTTGAGCTTCATTGGAACAGTGTAGGAGGCCACGGTCAGAGTGGGAGTGTGGCGGAGAGTTAAAATGATAGACAACTGGAAGCGCGGGGGTCGCGCTTGCATACTGAACGGAGGGGTTCTGCAAAAAGTCACCAACTGCATTTGGTATCCCCAATATAGAGGTGCCCGCATCGTGAGCAGTGAAAACAGTATACTAAACCTTATCTTGTGATCACAGTGACACGCCAGGGCAAACGCTATAGTTTGGAAAGAGCAAACGCGAAGAAGCAACATTGTCAAAATGACAATGTAACAGGATATGGATCAGGATATTAACCAGGACATGAGGCCTCTATCATTGTGTGATAAATGATGCAGGAGCATTTATCAGACATACTGCCATTAGCTTTCCGAATCGGTTATTAAAAAAGGATAAAGGATTATCCAACAAGGAGAATTTTTTTTTATGCAACAAGTTATGATCTGGAACACGTTGCCTGAAAGGGTGGTGGTAGCAGATTCAATAGTAAATTTCAAAAGGGAATTAGATTATTTACTTGAAAAGGAAAAATTTGCAGGGCTATGGGGAAAGAGCAGGGGATTGGGACCAGTGTTCCCCCTAATTTTTTTTTGCAGGGCTTTAAAGGGCTGCGCAGCCCATTCAAACTTCTGCGCATGCGCAGTTTTTTGCATTGTGAAGCCGGCTCACTAGCTGCGCGGGACTTCGAGACAGCTGTGCAGCCACGCAGTGGCTTTAGATTCACCTTTGTCCTCCAATCCGTCAAACAGTTTCCAAAGTCCAGGCCCGTTGAACGGACAAGACAAAACCCAAGGATTCAGGAATAAATTTCTTTACTTAAAATCAGCAAGAGGTTACAAGTAAGCTCTCACAAACTGCTGCATATAATACTCCCGATTATATCTAAGCATGCACAGGTTTATTTCCTTGGAGAATATTTCCTGGACAGTTTATCAGCGATAATAAGCCAACTCTACATACGTACTAACACCAGCGAGTGATCAATTCAGCGATGACCAGACATACAACTAACTGACAACTGACCAAGTTGCCCCCGACTGCAGAAGGACATAGCTGCCAGTCTGGGCCTGCGACAGGTGGCGAGAGAACCAACACGAGGGGAAAAACCTACTTGACCGCGTCCTCGCCAATCTACCTGTCGCAGATGCATCTGTCCATGACCGTATTGGTAGCAGTGACCACCGCACAGTCATTGTGGAGAAGTCCTGACTTCACACTGAGGACACCCTCCATCGTGTTGTGTGGCACTACCACTGTGCTAAATGGGATAGATTCAGAACAGATCTAGCAGCTCAAAACTGGGCATCCATGAGGCGCTGTGGGCCATCAGCAGCAGCAGAATTGTATTCCACCACAATTTGTAACCTTCTGGCCCGGCATATCCCTCACTCTACCATTACCATCAAGCTAGGGGACCAACCCTGGTTCAATAGAGTGTAGAAGAGCATGCCAGGAGCAGCACCAGGCGTACCTAAAAATGAGGTGCCAACCTGGGGAAGCTACAACACAGGACTACATGCATGCTTAAAAAGTGGAAGCGGCATGCTATAGACGGGGCTAATCGATCCCACAATCAACGGATCAGATCAAAGCTCTGCAGTCCTGCCACATTCAGTCATGTATGGTGGTGGACCATTAAACAACTAACGGGAGGAGGAGGCTCCATGAATATATCCCCATCCTCAATGATGGTGGAGCCTAGCACGTGAGTGCAAAAGACAAGGCTGAAGCGTTTGCAACCATCTTCAGGCAGAAGTGCCAAGTGGATGATCCATATCGGCCTACTCCTGAGGTCCCCACCATCACAGAAGCCAGTCTTCAGCCAATTCGATTCACTCCATATTGAGAAATGGCTGAGCACACTGGATACAGCAAAGGCTATGGGCCCCGACAACATCCCAGCTATCGTGTTGAAGACTTGTGCTCCAGAACTAGCCGTGCCTCTAGCCAAGCTGTTCCAGTACAGCTACAACAGTGGCATCTATCCGACAATGTGGAAAACTGCCCAGGTATGTCCTGTCCACAAAAAGCAGGACAAATCCAATCTGCCCAATTGCCACCTCATCAGTCTACTCGCAATCATCAGCAAAGTAATGGAAGGTGCCATCAACAGTGCTATCAAGTGGCACATACTCGCCAATAACCTGCTCATTAATGCCCCGTTTGGGATCCACCAAGACCATTCGGCTCCCGACCTCATTACAGCCTTGGTCCAAACATGGACAAGGGAGCTGAATTCCAGAGATGAGGTGAGAGTGACTGCTCTTGACATCAAGACAGCATTTGACCGAGTGTGGCATCAAGGAGCCCTAGGAAAACTGAAGTCAATGGAAATCGGGTGGGAAAACGCTCCACTAGCTGGAGTCATACCTAGTACAAAGGAAAATGGTTGTGGTGGTTGAAGGTCAATCATCACAGCCCCAGGACATCGCTGCAGGAGTTCCTCAGGGCAGTGTCCTAGGCCCAACCATCTTCAGCGGCTTCATCAATGACCTTCCCTCCAACATAAGGTCAAAAATGGGGATGTTTGCTGATGACTGCACAGTGTTCAGCGCCATTCACAACTCCTCAGATAATGAAGCAGTCCATGCCCGCATGCAACAAGACCTGGACGACGTTCAGGCTTGGGCTGATAAGTGGCAGGTAACATTCGCGCCACAGAAGTGCCAGGCAATGACGATCTCCAACAAGTGACAGTCTAACCACCGCCCCTTGACATTCAATGGCATTACCATCGCCGAATCCTTCACCAACATCCTGGGGCGGGGGGGTGGGGGTCACCATTGACTAGAAACTTAACTGGACCAGCCACATAAATACTGTGGCAACAAGAGCAGGTCAGAGGCTAGGTATTCTGCGGCGCCTCACCTCCTGACTCCCCAAATCCTTTCCACGATCTACAAGGCGCAAGTAAAAAGAAGAGAGACTTGCATTTATATAGCGCCTTTCACGACCACCGGACTTCAGTGCTTTACAGCCAATGAAGTACTTTTTGAAGTGGAGTCACTGTTGTAATGTGGGAAACGCAGCAGCCAATTTGCACACAACAAGCTCCCACAAACAGCAATGTGAGAATAACCAGATAATCTGTTAAGGAGTGTGATGAATACTCTCCACTTGCCTGGATGAGTACAGCTCCAACAACACTCAAGAAGCGCGACACCATCCAAGATAAAGCAGCCCACTTGATTGGCACCCCATCCACCACCTTAAACATTCACTCCCTCCACCACCGGCGTACCGTGGCTGCAGTGTGTACCATCTACAAGATGTACTGCAGCAACTCGCCAAGGCTTCTTCGGCAGCACCTCCCAAACCTGCGACCTCTTCCACCTAGAAGGACAAGGGCAGCAGGCGCTTGGGAACACCACCACCTGCAAGTTCCCCTCCAAGTCACACACCATCCTGACTTAGAAGTATATCGCCGATCCTTCATTGTCGCTGGGTCAAAATCTTGGAACTTCCTACCAAGCAGCACTGGGAGTACCTTCACCACACTGACTGCAGCGGTTCAAGAAGGCAGCTCACCATCACCTTCTCGGGGCAATTAGGGATGGGCAATAAATGCTGGCATTGCCAGTGACGCCCACATCCCATAAACAATTTTTTTAAATTTTTTTTTAAGTTTTTCAGTTCTTATTAATAGTTCATTAAGCAACCATGGGCCTTCAAGGCCAGTTGCATTCCATAGTCTGAAGATGTTTTAGCAATACTTCAGTCCCAAAGTCTGTTCCCACAGAACTTCAAGGTCTGTTTTCCTTATCTGTCGAAAGACAGTTGCAGCCTTTACAGCTTACAACTGCAGCATCTTTTTATTTTTGTTCAGCAACCAGTCTCTTGTCCTCGCGAAGCATGATGGTACATAAAATGTGGTCAACTTTTAAGTTTTGGTCAAGTTACAGCAGAAGTTACAGCAAATAGTGTGTTCTTACAGCAGCTTAAAGGGAATGTTGAGTGGGACAAATGAATTAGAAACAGGCTTTGAAGTGCGATTTTGCACTGCGTGTGGTTTCAACAGAGTGCTGCGAGTTGGGTGAGTCAGGGAGTTAGGTGAGGAGTGGAAGGAGGAGCTCGCCTTTGTTTTTCCTACCTTTTCACCCTGTAGGAAGAGGCCGGTGTCTGGAGCAGCAGGAGAGTACAGTGAGTATTTAAACTTACTTTCGCGGGCTTTTTTTCAAAGGCCGGTCAATCTTGCAGACCGGCGGCGGCGTTCCAGAGCCACGCCACAATTCAAAAAGTGACACGAGCAAGAGGAAGCAGCTGATTGGGTGAGAACGGCCAGGTGAGTATTTATACTCTCTAGTTTGACAGTTAAGGTTAATAGTTTATAAAGTTTAGAAGGTCTTAATTTTTGTGGTTATACTTTCTAAGGTCTCTGTTGTGTAGCGGGGAGTGCTAGTAAACGAGGGCCCTTGAGTATATCATTTACTTGTGGCTTTGATTTGATTTAATTTAAATTAATTAAAGGGTAAGTCATGGCAGCACAGCTCAGCCCCTCCTGCACTATGTGGGAAATCAGGGACACTTCCTGTGTCCCTGACGACCATGTGTGCGGGAAATGTATCCAGCTGCAGCTACTGACAGACCGCATTGCGGCGCTGGAGCTGCGAATGGATACATACTGGAGCATTTGCGATGCTGAGGACGTCGTGGATATCCTGTTTAATCAGTTGGTCACACCGCAGGCAAAGGCTGCACAGGCAGGAAGGGAATTGGTGACCGCCAGGCAGAGTAGTAGGCACAGACAGGTAGTGCCGTGGTCCCCTGTAGCCATCCCCCTCAAACAGATGTACTGCTTTGGATATTGTTGAGGGAGATGGGTTATCGGGGGAAGACAGCAGCAGCCAACTGTCTGGCACCATGGGTGATTCTGCTGCACAGGAAGGAGGAAAAAGAGCGGGAGAGCTATAGTGATAGGGGATTCTATTGTAAGGGGAATAGATGGGCGTTTCTGCGGCCGCAAACAAGACTCCAGGATGGTATGTTGCCTCCCTGGTGCAAGGGTCAAGGATGTCTCTGAGCATCTACAGGGCATTCTGGAGGGGAGGGTGAACAGCCAGTTGTCATGGTGCATATAGGTACCAACGATGTAGATAAAAACTGGGATGAGGTCCTGAAAGCTGAATATAGGGAGTTAGGAGATCAATTTAAAAATTCGGACCTCAAAGGTAGTAATCTCTGGATTGCTACCAGTGCCACGTGCTAGTCAGAGTAGAAATAGAAGGATATTTCAGATGAATACGTGGCTAGAGGAATGGTGCAAGGAGGAGGGGTTCAAATTCCTGGGACATTGGAACCGGTTCTGGGGGAGGTGTGTAGGATTCGCAAAATTGGACTTTGTATTACATAGAAACATAGAAGATAGGAGTAGGCCATTCGGCCCTTCGAGCCTGCTCCGCCATTCAACGAGATCATGGCTGATCATCCAAACCCTAGCACCCGGTCCCTACACAGACAGCCATCCCACCCAAGCCCTATCCCCGTAACCCCACGTATTTAATCCCCCCTAACACTAAGGGTCAATTTTTATCATGGCCAATCAACCTAACCCGCACATCTTTGGACTGTGGGAGGAAACCGGAGCACCCGGAGGAAACCCACGCAAACACGGGGAGAATGTGCAAACTCCACACAGACAGTCACCCGAGGCCGGATTTGAACCCGGGTCCCTGGCGCTGTGAGGCAACAGTGCTAACCACCATGCTGCCTCCCTGGTGCAAGGGTCAAATGGCAGAAGAGGCCATGATTTTAAAGACTGTTTTAAAAGAAACCCAGAAAAAGGGGCATACAAAATGGCCGCCATACCATGTGACCAGCTTATTGGGACACTTTTTAGAATGGTTCCTGCGAATCCTCAGACAGCTTTGTGGATTCAACCCACAGCAAGTTTTGGAAGCCGTTTCTGAGAGAACGAAACCAGACCCACACATATACATATGGATTAGATGCAGATCCAGTCAAGATCGGCCTGGAGACAGAGGCCATCTAAATGTTGACCCAGACAAAAGGGGACAATTTCATATTCATGAGAACAGCACCCAGGACTAGATAATGAGATCAGCAGGACATTAAAAACAATGAAGGTCATTCCAGACCAGAGATGGGCCTTTACCAGCCATCGAAAACATTTTAAAATATAATAACTACCCCGCTGTGCTCCCAGACCGCCAAAAGTTAAACAAAGACTAACCTGATTTTGGGCAGGAAGTGGAGCTTCTGGGGGAAAAGTATAACTGAAGGAGTTGGAGTTGTACGACACACTCAGGAAGAAGGACTCGCTCGGAGGACGCAGAGCTCACGCAGACACTCGGGAAGCACGCTGAAGGACACACCGGAGTTGTAGTTGGAGACAGCGGTGGGTGAAGAGGAGTCGCTTCGGGAGAAGATCAGCAAACTCCTCTCCACCATCGGAGGAGGAAGAAGAATCAAGCCAACATCAAGAAGGCCGTCTCGAAGCCGGCGTCCCGCCCCGGGGAAACACATCGGGAGATCATCGACCATCCCCGGGCCGTTGCCGAAATGAGAGGCCATCGACCCAACTTGGGAGAAGAAACAAAAAAATAAAGCCCCAAGAGAAGAAACCTTCCAGCCACTCCGGCTCGAAAAGAGACAGTAACGAACCAAGGAGATCTATGGGAGCCGGCCCAAGGCTCCTCTGACCAGGGTCGAGCCGACGATCCTCGACCCCGCCGACATCCAGGCCCGCCGGTGTCCAGCCGCCCTGACCCCCACCTCGAGAGAGGTGTGGCGCAGCTCGCAGGGGTTCCACAATCCACGAGGAGACGGAGCACCTGAAGGGACCAAAGCACAGACTTGAGTTCAAAACCTTGCACTTCCTAGTGGGATTGGTGAGCATGTTTCTGGCCCTTCACAATCCGATCTAGATAGGTTTAATAAGGGGGTGGATTTAAGGGTACAATTAACATAAGTTGTCCCTCGATGTTCCGTGTGTTTCCTTATTTCATGATGATCTTTGTAGAGTATAAGATGCCTGTATTTGCTTTAGTTAGTACTGTGTCATTATGATATTTGTTTGTGTTTTCCCTCCCATGTACTCTCTTATCTGCTTGCATTTGATTTGATATTTTTCCTTATGCAATAAAATTTCATTTTGTTTCATCAAACTTGGTCTACAAGAGTTTTCTCTACATTGTAGTTCCTGCCCCAAAGTCCAGAGTATAGAATCTAAGGGGCGAGTGGGTCGAACCACTCAAGGTTTTACTGTGCAAGAGAGAGAGGCCTCAAGAGAGAGAAACCTCAGGGACATCTCTCAGGAAAACCCCTTACAGGTGGGACCAGTACAAACTGGACGGTTTGCACCTGGGCGGGACCGGGACCAATGTCTTAGGGGGAGTGTTTGCTAGTGCTGTTGGGGAGGGTTTAAACTAAAATGGCAGGGGGCTGGGAACCTGTGCAGGGAGACAGAGGAAAGGGAAGCAAGGATAGAAGCAAAAGGCAGGAAGGAGAAAAGCAAAAGTGGCAGTCAGAGAAATCAAGGGTGTAAATCAAACATGGCCACAATAAATAATAATTCTAAAAGGTCTAAGAGTGTTTAAAAAAAAAAAAAACAAGCCTGAAGGCTTTGTGTCTTAATGCGAGGAGCATTCGTAATAAGGTGGATGAATTAGCTGTGCAAATAGATGTAAACGGATATGATATAATTGAGATTACGGAGACATGGCTCCAGGGTGACCAAGGCTGGGAATTCAACATCCAGGGGTATTCAATATTCGGGAAGGACAGGCAAAAAGGAAAAGGAGGTGGGGTAGCACTGCTGGTTAAACAGGAGATTAACACAATAGTAAGGAAGGATATTAGCTCTGATGATGTGGAATCTGTATGGGTAGAGCTGAGAAATACCATGGGGCAGAAAACGTTAGTGGGAGTTGTATACAGATCCCCAAACAGTAATGCTGAGGTTGGGGATGGCATTAAACGGGAAATTAGAGACGCGTGCAATAAGGGCACAGCAGTTCTCGTGGGTGACTTTTTAATCTACATATAGATTGGGCTAACCAAATTAGCAACAATACGGTAGAGGAGGAATTCCTAGAGTGTATACGGGATGGTTTCCTGGACAAATATGTCGAGGAACCAACTAGAGATCAGGCCCTCTTAGACTTGGTATTATGTAATGAGAAAGGATTAATTAGCAATCTTGTTGTGCGAGGCCCCTTGGGGAGGAGCGATCATAATTTGTCGGATTTCTTCATTAAGATGGCGTGTGAAGTATTTGACTAGGGTCCTGAATTTAAGTAAAGGAAACTACGATGGTATGAGGCGCGAGTTGGCTAGAATGGATTGGGGAATGTTACGAAAAGGATTGATAGTGGATAGGCAATGTCAAACATTTAAAGATCGCATGGATGAACTACAGAATTTGTTCATCCCTGTTTGGCATAAAAATAAAACAAAAAGGGTGACTCAACCGTGGCTAACAAGGGAAATTCAGGATAGCATAAGATCCAAGGAGAGGACATATAAATTGGCCAGAAAAAGCAGCAAACCTGAGGATTGGGAGCAGTTTAGGATTCAGCAAAGGAAGACAAAGGGATTAATTAAGAGGGGGAAAATATAGAGTATGAGAGTAAGCTTGCATCAGAACATAAAAACTGACTGTAAAAGCTTCTATAGATATGTGAAGAGAAAAAGATTGGTGAAGTCAAGCGTAGGTCCCCTGCAATCAGAATCAGGGGAATTTATAATGGGGAACAAAGAAATGGCAGACCAATTAAATGCATACTTTGGTTCTGTCTTCACAAAGGAGGACACGAATAACCTCCCAGAGATGTCGCGGAACATAAGGTCTAATGAGATGGAGGAACTGAATGAAATCAGTATTTGTAGGGAAATGGTGTTGGGGAAATTGACAGGATTGAAGGCCAATAAATCCCCAGGGCCTGATAATCTACATCCTAGGGTATTTAAGGAAGTGGCCCTAGAAATAGTAGATGCATTGCTGGTCATCTTCCAAAATTCTATAGACTCTGGAACAGTTCCCATGGATTGGAGGTAGCTAATGTAACCCCACTATTTAAAAAAGGTGGTAGAGAGAAAACGGGGAATTATAGACCAGTAAGCCTGACATCGGTAGCGGGGAAAATGCTAGAGTCCATTATAAAAGATGTAATAGCAGAGCACTTGGAAAACAGTGACAGGATCAGACAAAGTCAACATGGATTTACAAAAGGTAAATCATGCTTGACTAATCTACTGGAATTTTTTGAGGATGTAACTGGTAGAATAGATAAGGGAGAACCAGTGTATGTGGTGTATTTGGACTTTCAGAAGGCTTTCGATAAGGTCCCACATAAGAGATTAGCATGTAAAGTTAAGGCACATGGGATTGGGGGTGAGGTACTGACTTGGATAGAGAACTGGTTGGCAGACAGGAAGCAAAGAGTTGGAATATACAGGTCTTTTTCCAAGTAGCAAGCAGTGACTAGTGAGTTACCGCAGGGATCGGTGCTGGGACCCCATTTATTCACAATATACATTAATGATCTAGACGAGCGAACTAGATGTAATATCTCCAAGTTTGCAGACGACACAAAGCTGGGTGGGCGTGTGTGGACGATGCAGAGAAACTCCAGTATGATTTGGACAGGTTGGGTGATTGGGCAGATGCAGTATAATGTGGATAAATGTGAGGTTATCCACTTTGGTGGCAAAAACAGGAAGGCAGATTATTATCTGAATGGCAATAGATTGTGAAAAAGGGAAGTGCAACGAGACCTGGGTGTCCTTGTGCACCAGTCACTGAATGTAAGCATGCAGGTGCAGCAGGCGGTTAAGAAGGCAAATGGCATGTTGGCCTTCATAGCGAGACGATTCGAGTGCAGGTGCAAGGATGTCTTGCTGCAGTTGTACAGGGTCTTGGTGAGACCACACCTTGACTATTGTGTGCAGTTTTGGTCGCCTTATCTAAGGAAGGATGTTCTTGCCATGGAGGGAGTGCAGTGAAGATTCACCAGACTGATACCTGGGATAGCAGGAATGACTTATGAAGAAAGATTGGGCCGATTAGGTTTGTATTTGCTAGAGTTTAGAAGAATGAGAGGGGATCTCATTGAAACTGTTAAAATTCTATCAGGACTAGACAGACTAGATGCAGGAAGGATGTTCCCGATGGCAGGGGAGTCCAGAACCAGGGGTCTAAGGATAAGGGGTAAGCCATTTAGGACTGAGATGAGGAGGAATTTCTTCACCCAGAGAGTGGTGAACCTGTGGAATTCTCTACCACAGAAGGCAGTTGAGGCCAATTCATTAAATATATTCAAGAAGGAGTTAGATATATGTCTTAAGGCTAAAGGGATATGGGGAGAAAGCAGCGACAGGGTACTGAATTTGGATGATCAGCCATGATCTAATTTAATGGCAGAACAGGCTCGAGGGGCTGAATGGCCTACTCCTGCTCCTATCTTCTATGTTTCTATGAACAGCTCCTTCAGAAAGCCAGCAAAGGCACGATGGGCTGAATGGCCTCCTTCTGTGCTGAATGCTTGTATGAATAAATGCAAGTATTTTTATAAAAGTTTTGAATTTGCAATATTAATATGAGCTTGAGTTAAGTGTATTGTAGTATCTTGTATATAGACTTAATATGGCTGGTTAATTAACATCTGATCCATTCTCTGAGGTATATCCTGAGTCACGGGTAGTGCCAACATTTGCTAATCTTGCTCCATCAGATAATATTTAATTCTGCATTTGTGCGTCCTATGTCCCTGAGATAATGTTACATTATTTTTAAGTTAGTCATTCTATCTAAAACGTGTTCCCCATATAAATAATTTCAAAGGGCTATGACTCTGAACTCAATAAATTTTATAATAGCTGGATTTGAAAATAATAGTGCATTTTTTGAAAATTAAAGCCATACACAGTAATAACCTATTTTTCATTCCATTCTTATCCTGTTTCAATGACTCAAGTTAATGCTTTATAGAACTCAATTCTGAATGTAACGTTTTAAAGCCTTGAAAGGAATAATTTGGCATTAATTAATGAATTGGTTCATATCCACAGGGATGTTGAGAACGCCTGATGTAAAATTGCTGCAATTTTGCTCAGCAGGTTGAAACTTTTATCAGCAAATCCCAAAAGACGAGCAAAATACTTACTAAGGAAAATTCTCTATGCCAACATCTTGAATTTAATTATTAGCCATTTAAACAAATAAATCAGAATAATTGATGGAAGATTTTTGCTAAATCCTATCTAGAAAAATTTAAATTTTGAAAATGACTTGCATTGCTGGAAAAATATAATATTACTTGCATATTAATTTAGATTTTTTTTTAAAAACTGGTGACAAACTTAGTTGAGCTTTTAAAAATTGATTTCTTCTGGTTAAATAGTATTAAAATGCATTGCTTCACTACTCCTCAGGCTGCTTTGGGCCTTATCCAACAGGAAACCTGCTGAGCAATAGTGCAATAAAAACACAAACTGCTGTTAATACTCAGCGGGTCAGTTAGCATCTGAAGAGAGAAGACAATTCAGCAGGACCCTTCAGAACGAAAGAAAATGTTAAGCATGAAAACTGCAAACTGAAGCAGCAGTGAAAGTCGAGGAAGCTGACCGATCGTGGGGGGTTTCCAGGGTAACTTGTTGGGCCTGGAGGAAACAATCTTCCTCCTCCTCCTCCTGGCCTACAAGCAGTGCTGTAAAGCCTTATGGATCCAGCCCTTCTCGCTGCTTTTTACCTTCCGGGTTTCCAGAGGCCTGGGAAACCATGACAAGGTACTAAATGAGTACTTTCTACCAGTATTTACCAAGGAAGAAGATTTTGCCAAAGATATGGTAAATGAGGAGGTTGCCGGGATACTGGGTGAGATAAAAATAGACATAGGAGGTACTAGGAAGGCAGGCAATACATCAAGTGGATAAGTCACCCGGTCCGGATTGGATGCCCCCTAGGTTGCTGAGGGAAGTAATGGTAAAAATTGTGGAGGTGCTGGCCACAATCTTCCAGTCCTCCTTGGATACAGGGTGGTGCCAAAGGACTGGAGGATTGCACATGTTACACCCTTGTTCAAAAAAGGGAGAAGGATAAACCTGGCAATTACAGGCCAGCACCGATTTGTTACGGGCAAATTGTGTTTGACTAACTTTTCTGATAAGGTAACAGAGTGGATGAGGGCAGTGCAGTTATGTTGTGTATATGGACTTTAAAAAGGTGTTTTAAAAAAGTACCACGTTAGACCTGTTGGCAAAATTGACGCCCATGGGATAAAAGGGGCAGTAGTGGTGTGGATACAAAATTGGCTAAGGGATAGAAAACCGAGTTGTGATGAATGGCTGGTTGTTTTTCAGGCTGGAGGGAGGTATACAATGGAGTTCCCCAGGGTTCAGTACCAGGACCACAGCTGTTTTTGACGTACATTAATGACTTTGGGTACAGGACACAGTTTCGAAATTTGCAGATGACTCGGTGTAGTAAACACTGAGGAAGATAGAAATTAACTTCGAGGACTTAGGCTGGTGGAATGGGCGGACACATGACATGAAATTCAACGCAGAATAGTGAGAGGTGATACATTTTGATAGGAAGAATGAGGAGAGACAATACATGCTAATGGTACAATTTTAAAGTGAGTGCAAGAACAGAGAGACCTGGGGGTGTTTGTGCACAAATCCTTGAAGGTGGCAAGACAGGTTAACAAAGCAGTTAATAAAGCACATGGGATCCTGGGCTTTATAAATAGAGGCAGAGAGCACAAAAGCCAGGACGTTATGCTAAATCTAGATAAAACACTAGTTTGGCCCCAGCTGGAGTATTGTGTCCAATTCTGGGCACCGCACTTTAGGAAGGACATGAAGTCTTTGGAGCGGGTACAGAAGAGATTTACTGGAATGATTTCAGGGATGAAGGATTAAAGTTACGTGGATAGCCTGGAGAAGCTGGGGTTGTTCTCCTTAGAGCAAAGAAGGCTAAGAGGAGACTTGATGGAGGTGTTTAAAATCATGACGGGTTTAGAGCGAGTCAATAGAGAAACTGTTTCCAATGGCTGAAGGGTCGATAATCAGAGGACACAGAGTTATGGTGATTGGCAAAAGAACCAAAGGTGACTTGAGGAAAAACCTCAGTGTTTGGGATTTGTAATGCACTGCCTGATAGGGTGGTGGATACAGATTCAATAGTAGGCTTCAAAGAGAATTCGATAAATACGTGAAGGAGAAAAAATTGCAGGGATATAGGGAAAGAGCAGGTTGGGGGGGCGGAGGGAGTGGGACTAATGGATTGCTCTTCGAAAGAGCCAGTGCAGACTCGGTGGGCGAATGGCCTCTTTCTGTGCTGTACTATTCTATGATTCTATAACAGGTTAAAAAAAAAACATACAAACCTTGTTAAAATGAAGGTACGCAGCCTCCTTAAAAAGTTTCAACGACTGACATGCCCGAGAACAGATTGTCGCCTGTCCCTTGTTCTGCCTCCGTTAAAACCACGAGGGCGGGTTGGGTTCCTCTTTGAAACATTTAACACTTTTACTTCCCACCCAACCCAAACCCACCTGCTTTTGGGAGTTAAAATTACCCCCTCTCTCGCATGCATACCTGTTGCCATCTTTTTTTTTTAAGTGTGCCAAAGCTGAAAAGGCTTGCACAGTTGCCTCTGAGACTGTTGGAAAATGAAGCCAGAAAAATCTACAAATCCTATTCATATTTTCATGGGGGGTTTTTTGCCCTCGCTTTGAGCATTTTGATGTATAATTTCTATAAATGGCATGACAAGAAATTACTAGGTAGGATAATGAGGCCGAGAGGTCTTGCTGAAAGAATAAACATTAATGAGTGTTTACGGCCTGAATTTATTGAATAAATGCAGTTGCATGTTTGGTGACCTCATAAATTGGTGTAATCACTTGTATTCAAATATTCTGCATTTTTAAATGTCTGCTCCCAGGATTTTGTGAATGATGGGCTTTTTATAAAGAAACTCATCCATGTGTTTAAACTGGATCTCAACCATCTCCTACCTCGGCATCACTTTTGTAATTTTATTGCAGTGGTGCATATTGTGAGTAGTACAGCTGTTAAGTAGTACAGCTGTTAAGTTAGCTCTGACTGATTTGTGCAAATATTAGTGTTTTGCTAATGATACAGCATGCAATTGCAATATGGTCTACATGTTGCATTGTCCCAATTACCATGAAATTGCAAAATAGCAACAGATTTACTGCTTGTTGTTTCAATTATGCAAAGGTGGAAGATGGGTTGGTTTGTTATACAGAGGTTTCCTAAAAGTCTGCTTTCTGCAGATTAAATTCTTAGCTTGCACTGACTTGGTCACATATTTGATCCTTCTGTATATGTGTCATTGGGCACCAGCTGTAATAAACATCATTGAGTTTGGAATTAGTGTTCTGAAATTAAGTTACTGATTTGGGCCCAGTTAGATCATCTTGGTGGTTTGGATGCTGTTTAACTATGAAAGTACTGTTGAAGCAATTGTTGGTTCTTCATTTCTCAATACAGAAATTGGATGAAGACGCTTACTTCATTCTGTGTTTTGACAAGTTCTGCCAAGTGCCATTTATTACAAAAATGTTGGAGTTTACCATAGTAGTCACCATCAGGAGCATGCAGTTGGTGTACTCATGGATTTATTTGTGACCTATTTCAGTGAATACATGTATTCATGCGTTCTTGTATCTAACATCTACATCAAATACTTCAATATAATGAATAATACTGGAAAAAAAACCTGGACTTTAGTTCTGCTTATGTCAAAATAAATCTGACACTGGTAGATACTATTCTGACAGACTCTTCTGAATTACAAGCATGGTATCATTATTTACACACTCTCTCAATGCTTCAGATAAGGCTAAAGGCTGCACCAGTAGTTTGGAATGGCTCTTGAGCTGCCTTGAAGAGACGTTTGTCATGTGAACATTAGTGTTCTGTAGAAGTTCAGTAATAAACATCATTGAGTTTGGAATTCGTGTTGTGAAATCAAACTACTGGTTTAGCCAGTTAGATCTTGGAGGAGCTCAGTTGTCGGGTAGCACTTTACTCACCTAAACAAATGTTTTTAAAGTTTAATGTAAATTACGTCCCAGCACTCGTGAGTTCAAAGAATACCAAATGTCATACAGTACTAGTGGAGATGTTTCGATGTGAAATAACGGCATGGAATTGCTGGAATTCAAGTGACTTTCACATGACAGCTATTTTTTTGAGAAACATGTATACATGTTTTACAATACAGTTTTATTTCACAACGTATTGTTGTCATCACTGGTGTCAGTTTAGCTGTTTTGTCATAATTTAGTTTTCTTCCTCCATATTTTTGTCCATTCTTCTCCCCTTGCTGCTGTATGGTTCCAGCAAGCACTGGGAGCCCTCTGGTTCTTCCACCCAAGTGGCCATTCTTCATGTGTGATGCAGTGCTTGCCAACAGGCTGTAACATAGAAGATACGAGCAGGAGTAGGCCATTCGGCCCCTCGAGCCCGCTCCGTCATTCAATGAGATCATGGCTGATCATCCAAATTCAGTACCCTGTCCCTGCTTTCTCCTCATATCCCTTGATCCCTTTAGCCTTAAGAAATATATCCAACTCCTTCTTGAATATATTTAATGAATTGGCCTCCACTGCCTTCTGTGGTAGAGAATTCCACAGGTTCACCACTCTGGGTGAAGAAATTCCTCCTCATCTCTGTCCTAAATGGCTTACCCCTTATCCTTAGACTGTGACCCCTGGTTCTGGACTCCCGGCCATCGGGAACATCCTTCCTGCATCCAGTCTGTCCAGTCCTGTCCAGTAACATTGCAGTCAAGCCCAGTTCTGGTCTCATCTGATGCACATGCACTTCCAGCATGGAGTATTGTGTAGTGATTCGGAGATGGAACCTGGGATGATCTTCGCCCTGCATGTTCCTAACACAGGTGTCAGTCAATTGTAACTCTCCCCCTGCCACACCTGCTGGGATCAACTAACTTGAGTGCAAACCTGAGACCATGGCCCAGCTACTCATTGCCTTAACCAGCTGATTCCTTACTTCAGGTAACTTCACCAAAACAGCTATTTCTTGTTCTAAACCACAGGTTCTTGATTCCATCGAACAGCATTGTCAGTAGGATTTTAGCAATGTACAGTTATGTGAAATTTTTGTAACTGTTCCACTTCAAGAACAATCAGCAGTACAGTTATGGATTTTGACCCTTCCAAAACCTGGGATTGTATCTGGAGAGCATTTTGAGGTGTATAATGCTAGTGTGATCTACTGCTGGTTACAAATCTGTCACTGCTGGTAGAAGCAATTTTGAGGTGATTAAGAGCAAGAACAACTTCTCATCTGTCCCAAGGCTCTAATCCTGTTAGCTCTAGGTACCTTGTACCTACATTACAACAGTCATTGGCTTTGAAATATTTTGGGACATCCTGAGGTTGTGAAAATCACTATATAAATGGAAGCTCTTTATTAAATAAAGTGTACGACCTCCAGTGTGTAACTGAAAGTATCATGTAATATAACCTGTATTATGCTGCAACCCAGGAAGCTTTACTGAGTTCACTTAATTTTAAAAAAAATCTTAAAGCAAATCGCACATTAGAGCTTATTGACTTAAGTGCCTTTTTTTCCAAGTAAAGTAATAGTACCAGCATTCTCTGTGATCATATTCATCGAATATGGATCAAGTAGCCAGCCTTAAACTCCATTTTGATTGCTGGAGAGAATGTTACAAATGATTGTAGAGTAATGATGCATCACTGGCATCTGATTCTAGCATCTAGTTTCTGTTGGCTACATGACCATCTACTAAATAGACTGAGATTTTTGTATGAAGTTAATCTATCAGGGAAATTTTTTTACTATAATATCAAAACTTAAGATAAAAACTGTCATGTGGCGCAGCATGCCAAGTTGATGCATGTGGTTTCCCCATCATAAACTCTGTAATCTTAACAGTGCCAATAGAAGGGCTGCGTGTGGCGGTCTGGCCTTTTTGCTTTCTTGCATCCCAGGGTTGGAAAAACTGAGAGCAAGTTAGCCAAATCTGCTTGCACACCTAGTGGATGACTTAGTGACATTGTGGATGAAAGGCAAAGGAGAAAATTACAATAACCTAAAAATGGGTCCCAAAAACCCTTGTTTGACTGTTGGCGTGCTACATCTAATTGAAACCAACAATTGAGGAAAAATTGCACTTTTTGCATTTTATTTGTTTCTTTTTAATTTAATGTCAACTTGCTTTTACTTTTTAAGTGTATAAAGTACATGCCAGGCTTCAAGTAGGTTTGATATATAGCTGTAATGCTCAGGTCCTTTTGACTTGCCTATTTCAAAAAGCATTTTTTCAATCACTTTTTTCATTGTCCTTGGGTTATTTTAAACTTTAAGCCTAATCATTTTTTCCTCTCGTCTTTAGGTGTTCCCTTGTCCACTCAGTGGGGACCTCAGGGTTATTTCTACCCTATTCAGATAGCACAATATGGACTAAGTCACTACAGTAAAAACCTCACTGAAAAACCACCACATGCCGAAGTGTATGAAATCGCAGAGAAGAGAGACAAAGGCAGGCAAAATGACTGGATTGTGCCAAAGGGTTGTACCGTCTCTACAGTCTTTGACAAAACCAGATCCAGCAACGTAAAGCAGTTCACCACCCCAGGTATTTCATCTTACTGATCGATACTTGTTAGAATGAATGTGTCTGTTACTGAAGAAAGACAATGAAGTAATTATTGTCAGCACCAAAGCCTCAGATCTTCATAGGAAAGCTGTGAAAAGGTTTCCAGCTTTTGACATTGTAGAGAGGGAGGACAAACTGTGTTATGAAGTCTGTAATGTATTCCAGACTCCCCTCTTATTGATGGCAAAGTAATTTCCAGACCCCGTAGGCCACAGACAAATCCACTTATACTTAGGATGTCTTAACTAATGGATTTACAAGTGATTTATGCATTGATTTATTTTTTATAAAAATTTTAAAGAAAATTTTACGACCAATTCCCTTGTTGGCCAACATCTCAAAGCTATCTGACCTGGAAAACCTAAGATTTTTTTTCTTAAAGCAAATAATTTCCAACTGCATGCTTTAAATTCACAATGAATCGTGCAGCAAATGTTGGGTTAGAATCTGTTGCAAGGCTGTATTGCAGTATGTAGGTTATTTCCATTGGTCTAAATCATGAAAGCTGGAGTAGTTTAATAATATAGGGTCTCAGACAGTATTTAGGAGATTTGGATGATCTAGTATTTGAAATTGGAATCCCCCACATTGAAAATTGCCTAGGTGTTTAAAGATGAAATAATTTTAAGCACCAGGCATCTGCAAAATCCTACATCTCCCTCATCTAACTCTACAGAAAGCCCTGTAAACAGAGCACTGAGATTAAAGTTAAGCCTGCCAACACATTCCAACCTGTCTGCTGTAATGTGCAATGATTGGGCTATGTATATTAAAGTGCTGGTGTCAAATGTGGCATAGGTATGGCATCTGCTGTGATCGTTTTCTGAAGATAGGAGTGATTGTTAAGAGTAGAACTGGTGGTATAAATGTTTCACAAATCTAATTTTACTTTCCAATAGAAAGCCAGCCGTTGCACTCTGTCGTCACACTTCAAGTATTATACAAAAGTTTCAGTTTAATACTAAATCAAATTTTTTTTTCTTTTCAGAATCTTCGGAAGGAGTTTTTCTGATGCTCGGAAATGCGAAAGATTTCATCATTTCATTTGATATTAAATTCTTAACCAACGGGAGTGTTTCAGTGGTACTGGAGACAACCGAAAAGAACCAGCTGTTTACAATTCACTATGTCACAAACACACAACTTATAGCCTTCAAAGACAAAGACATTTACTATGGCATAGGCCCAAGGACTAGCTGGAGTACTATTACTAGAGATCTGGTAACTGACCTGAAGAAAGGAGTTGGCCTGTCCAATACTAAGGCTGTAAAGCAGACTAAAATAATGCCCAAGAAAGTTATAAAGATGGTTGCCAAGGGAAAAGGCTTCATTGACAACATCACAATAGCAACCACGGCACACATGCCTGCCTTCTTTGCTGCCAGCGATTGGCTGGTAAGAAATCAGGATGAAAAGGGTGGCTGGCCAATTATGGTGACACGTAAGCTAGGTGAGGGTTTTAAGTCTTTGGAGCCTGGCTGGTATTCAGCCATGGCACAAGGTCAAGCCATGTCTACACTTGTAAGGGCCTATCTGCTTACAAAGGAACAGGTGTACCTCAATTCAGCCTTACGGGCGGTAGTGCCCTATACCCTCAAGTCAGAGGATCATGGGGTAAAAGCAGTGTTTATGAATAAGTATGATTGGTATGAAGAATACCCAACTGTTCCCAGCTCTTTTGTTCTGAATGGTTTCATATACTCTCTACTGGGTCTATATGACCTGAAAGAAACTGCAGGTGAGAAACTAGGACAAGAAGCTAAAAAACTGTACGAGCGAGGCATGGAGTCTTTGAAAGCTATGCTTCCATTGTATGACACTGGCTCAGGTACAATCTATGATCTTCGCCATTTCATGCTTGGTACAGCTCCAAACTTGGCACGCTGGGACTACCACACCACCCACATCAACCAGCTACAACTGCTGAGCACAGTCGAAGATGCACCTATCTTTAAGGAATTTGTAAAGAGATGGAAGTCCTATTTAAAAGGAGGGAGGGCAAAGCACAACTAGAGCTGAAAGCCAAATTATAGTCTTATGAATCATACATATAATATATAAGGGAAGGTTCCTTAATTTAAACATTTTTATAAGTGTACAAAGAGTACCTTTTTGTATCCCTGCCATCTTCCTAATGGCACATTTTAAGAGTGTAACAATCAGTAATTCTAAAAAAAAAAAACATCAAATGGTTGCGAAGAATTCTCACTGCCTAAACATCCTTTTGTTTGTCTTTGTCTTTCTCTAAGTGGAGAAACTGTCATTAACTGGAGGTGATTTAAGCTTTCAATTCTGCATTGCTAATTCATCTTCGAAACACTTTCAGCCCCTTTCCGACAGTTCATCCATGTCATCAGCACTCTCTGCTTTACAGGTATATGCTTTTATTTCTGCCTTTGTGATTTTATGATTGGTTTTTCTTCAACATTGATTTTGTTTTTGCAACCGTTTGATTATATCATCAAATCATGTACCTTTCCAACAGTAGAAAAAGTACTGTTGCTTTTTTTTAGATGTTAACATCCACTTAGTGTTCCTAATATGGCACCAGTCTCGACACTTTTCTGTTTAGAGACTCTATATCCTTGTCCGTCTCCCTAGCCCCAGCACCCAACTAACGTATTGATTTCTACGCTTAATGAAATGTTGAAAATTGTGAATGACCCCTAAGGTGGTTTGTGGGCATGTTTTTATTTTATTTTCCATTTAGGGGTGAGGCTGTTCTTAAAAATTACTTCGAGTAGCACGAACTTTGTAAAATTTATCCATTAAGTGTTCATCTGTAACGAGCACACAATATTTTTCCATTGTATATTTTAAAAAATAATCCTTCAAAGCTTATTGCTCCTTTTAGCTTTTGATGCACATGGCAAAGCACAACACACAAAAAAGGTTAAAATGTAACTGCACAAGTATATAGTAATATATATGTATAGTGGATCTTGTAATACAGTGCAAGAGGTGAATTTGGTTTCCAATGGAATCACAAAGTTCCAAATGGTGGTTGGTGCCATTTCCACCCTTTCTTTTGCCTCGCCACCACTTTTTACCCCACCCCCTTCATTCATGAACTTTCTCCATTTGTGGCTGATTTGTGTAGTAGCAACCTAGGATTGAACCTTGTTTTGAGGGCACGTTGTAATAATTTTTGTGTGATTATGTTCATACAATTAGGCTTTTTAAAAAAAAAAAAAAAGTCTTGTTTGATTGCAATTAATTTGTTTGTGATATTTGGGCATTGCGTGCTTCCCTCCCACCCCACGATAACCAATGTGATAGAGGAATCTTGTCATGGGAATATTGATTTTAAGGAGACAGCTGTGTGGGACCTAGTCCACTTTTTGCAGTTTGCGAACATTCACAGCCTGGATTAAAAAAACAAAAAATGCTGGAAATGCACAGCAAGTGAGTCAGCATCCTTAAAGAGAAAAGGCAGGTTATTGACCGTTCGGGTGTGTCCCTTTTATTGGTTTTGATGAATGCTAGGTCAGTAATTGATCACTTCTCTTTGTAGGTGCTGACAAACCTGTTTGTATTTCCAGTATATTATGTTCGTATTTCAGATTTGCATTATCTGTCCTATTTTTCTTTTTATTTGAAAGCCTGGACTTCTTGACTATAAAACAGCACGGGGAGGGGGGTTCAAGTTATATTGTTACTGTATTTTAAAGTAGTGTGCATTCGACAATAAAATATCACCAGCCCAGAAATGGATTTGAATGCCAAAATCATTTGGATAATGTGAAAGGCTCCTAAGGATATTTTCATAACTATTTTGGTTGCCAGAATATCTCCCATGTTCAAAACATATGACACTTTTTTTTCTAGTATTTATCATCTATTATAGCCTTCTCCAAATAGACCCAAAATAGTTACTGGGGAGTGGGAGAAAGGGGGAAATACATTGCATCTAGTATATTTTGGGTTTCCTTACCTTTTTGCCATTTGATAACCTAGGAAACAAAGGACTAAATGAAGGTGGTGGAAATCTTGCCCAGTTTCCTTTTGTAAACCTAATTTTTGCAGTGACTTTTTTCACATATGGGACCAGACGGATGTTTGGAGCATTGATGCCTAGAATGAAGAGTTTGCTTCAGTGTTGATGTGGCCATTTGATTCAATCACAGATGAGATTGTTTGAAAGTCGCACCTTCCAGCTCTCCTAATATTTTGCCAAATCCTATTTCTAGCCACAAATGGAGCAGGCTTCATAAGATCTGACTTTGCTATTCCTGAGTAATTATAGTTGATCCAAATCAGTGACCCAACATGGAACACACTTCTATATAGTTAATGACTGAGTTAAAAGAAACTAGACAATCCCCCCCCTTTTTATTGACCTATCCCTACTAAGGATTATCCAATCTTCATACTGAAGTATGGAAGTCAGTGGCCAAAAATACAAGGGCTGATATTAACAAGATCAGTCTGCAATATTTATAGATATGTTGTTCAAATCAGATTCTTATTTAAAAGGAAAAACAATCAGCAATCTAATTATTTGCAAGTTGACTTGCAAATAATGTTGGGTAGCATGTTATCCAACAGTGTGTAATTTGTTTTTGCTGCAAAACTGATATCTATTTGATCTAACTAAATGGCATATTTGGGAGGTGTTCACTTTGGCAATTAAATGGGATAAAAATATTAAAGGGCAATATTTTGTCCTTTGTTATCCAAGCTTTTCTGTTGCTGAAATGTTCTCTGTATGCAGAATCACATTTTCTTTTTCCTTTTTTCTTTCCCCTTCTTCCTGCCCCTCCCCCATGGTTCAGTTCCCTATCTGTAAAGAAATTGGTGATGGTGTTGTATTAAAACATGTATTGTTCTGTGTTTCTTTTCCTCTTCATGTTGGGGAATTCTCTTTTTATATACTGTAGCTCTAAATCATCTTTTCTTCTGAGCTTAAGTGTTGTCAATACCAAAGCATTTTAAAAAAAACTTTCAGACTGCTCTGCACTTGAGCAGGCCTTGTTGATGACTCTTAATATTACAAATCATTCTGGTCATTGGATGCATTAGAATGCAAGATGCAGGTGGGTATATGCAAACAGATGACACATAAGCACAATAGTAGACTTTGTGCCGCTGTACCCGGTCTGGACAATGTGCAAGACTCTCACTGAAAGCTGCTATTTTCATTCACACTGTATTTTTTATCATTTTAACTTGTATTTTTACACGTGGATTTGAACCATATGTTGGATATGCAATAAACTGTTTACTGAACACTGTTGCCTGTTGACAGGGCGAGGCAGTGTTTTAGAGCTGTACCGATTTGCATTTGTTAAGCACAATGTGCACACAGTAGTACAGCTTTGCCATTTTGTACACGGCAAGAATTCATAATTTTTTCAAATAAAGTGACTATATACTACTATGTTTATATAAAAATATTGATTGGATCAATCTTTGCTGTGCTGAGTATCTTTGCTTACTGAAGTTGTACAATAAAACATTTTCTAAAAAGGGACTCCCTAGTTCTGTTTGTTTTGTTAATCCACTGTTGCATAAATGTAGTGTTTACACTACGGTTAAATCTGCATTCTATTCATTTTCCTCAACAAAGGGTCTTTGAGTCCTATCCCTGCGTGTCTAAAATTCCACGTTCACTGTCTCCTGGCAATAGCCTTCAGTTTCCTAAAATGTTACTAGCAAAAAAAAAAATAATAGCACCTTCAGCCATGCCACTTTCCAGAAATGGTTCCGCGATATGAGCAGGTCACAGGATGATTACGAGTCTAGGATCCTTTTGCATGGACATGGATTGAGGAATCTTGAGTTATATTCTCATGCAAGGAAAAATAACACTTAGCGCGGTGCTGTAAGTGGAGAAAAGTAATGCATGTGTCGTCAGTACTTTTGGACAAACCAATCTGTATTTTAACACACTGGGTTTGGACTGCCCGTGATTGTTCTGATTGCCTGCTTTGTCTGGACAACTAATGTTTGCCAACTGGAGCCCACTACATTTAAAATAACAAAGCACCCCCGTCGTTGTATAATGGGGTGGTGTATTAAAATTAATGCAAAATGTCCTCTCTTTGGAAAGGATTAATTGGATATAGTGATGGCATGTGCATTACTTTTCTCTTGTGTACAGTATGGTTTCCTGATTCTACTTTCCCCAACCCTTCCCAACTCCAATAAATCTCCACGCATCATAGATGAGCATTTTTATCCTATCCTATGTACAAGTAGCAAAAAAAAATAATTTTGTTATAACTGTAACTCTGGCATCATCGTGATTAAATTGGCACACTACTTCTGACTGGTCTTTTCTGCGGAAACTTAGTTTTGCCAAATGCTTTTTAATCAAGGTAGAGCATCTTGCACTTCTGAATTTGAGTGCTACAGCCTGCTTACCCCAGTGGTTCAAATGTTAAATGCACTGCCCAGTGTGGAACTGAGGCAGATCAGGAAAGTCCTTGGCCGGATGACCAATCTCTGTTTTATGGACAATTGGGCAAAGTATGTTTTTTCTGATCATTCACATGCAGGCTGATGTTTTAGCATTTCTCAGTTATCTCAGGGAAGTCTAATGTGCCATGTTCATGGAACATTTTATGGAACGTTCCTTCATCATGGGCGGGTCAAAATCTTGGAACTCCCTCCCTAACAGCCCTATGGGAGTACCTTCACCACACGGACTAACGGTTCAAGAAGGCAGCTCACCACCACCTTCTCGAGGGCAATTGGGGATGGGCTATAAATGCTGGGCTTGCCAGCGACTCTCACATCCCGTGAATGGAAAAAAATACAGTTGCTAGTTATGTAGGCAAATGGACAACCAATTTTTCACACCCAAGATACCGCACACAGCAAATGAACATAAGAACATAAGAAATAGGAGCAGGAGTAGGCCAATCGGCCCCCTCGAGCCTGCTCTGCCATTCAATAAGATCATGGCTGATCTGATCCTAACCGCCAATCCACTATCACAGAACCATCTCCTGAATCTAACAGAATTAGACACACGAAATAGGAGCAGGATCAGGCTACACGGTCCCTGGGCCCGCTCCGCTACCCACAGGGCCATGACCGATCCGAACCTAGACTCATGTCCAAATTCCTGCCCTCTCCCCGTAACCCTTAATTCCCTTTACTTCTAGGAAACTCTCTATTTCTGTTTTAAATTTATGTAATGATGTAGCTTCTACAGCTTTTTGGGGCAGCATATTCCATGGACCTACCACCCTCTGAGTGACCTTTTGAAAATGTGTTATGTTGGTCAGGACAGCAGAAGAAATTTCTGCTTTTCAATTAGTGCCATGGGATCTTTTCCATCCACCTGAGCAGGCAAACAGGGCCTTTTTAATGTCTCATCTGAAAAGATTGCTCCTTCAACAATGCAGCTCTCCCTCCAGTACTGCACTAGATTGTGTTCCAAGTCTAGAGCGAGACTTGATCCCACAATCTTAGGATTCCTTTGGAGTCAGAACACTTGCAGGTTTAAAAGAGACTTAAACCATTTTAATTTTTCTAGGCAAAGCAATGGGCGCTAGTGGAAGGCTTTATTCTTCACGGAGGATGGAGAAACTGATTAACTAGGCATCTAATGTATGCTGTATAAGGAGGGGACCTGAAGACAGAGCAGTGATAGGACTATAACACTGAGAGTGGATGTGCTATAAAGTAAAAAAGTTGTAACTTGACTCTCTAAAGTGACATGTCAGTGCTATGGAGGGAAAAAAATTAATACAAGCAATATGGCTGCATTTTAAGTGCTGTGAAGCCAGCAGGAAAATGAATGCTACATTGACAGATGCCTTTTGGCAACCAAGAACAAATGTTGATTTGCTTATTTTTTTTTCTCCCTTCCACAGTGGCATTTGTTTACATTGTTTGAATTAAGCCAGGAAAAAAAATTATAAATGTGTTGTCTTGGTGATAAATTTGAATTTTCAGCTGCATAATTTGTGACATCAGAATTTGTTCTTGAGACCCATCATTTCTTGGATTTAAATGGAAATTCTTTCAACAAGTCTGAAATCCTCCTTTGCCGTATCTTTCTGAATGTTTGGGGTGCTAGTTTTTGACTTTAATTGTGTGTATTTTGGTTGTATATAAAAGCTCCACAATCAAAGAACAAGCCCGGTTCAATTTAAAGCGTTCTAGATGTAATGGTGGATTTTCCAGCTACCTTTCTATTGCTTTTGACATTCTAGTGCTCCAACAAATAGCCTGCAAATCTTCAGATAACAACAGGAACCTTCAGTGCTGATACTGTAAGAGTAGAAAGCCCTTGAGACAGTCTCATACTGAAGGGAAATGTTAATCAGCCCATTATTTCGTTTTGGTCGAGTACAGATGCAAATTTGGGCACCAAATTACCCCATCCTGCATCAATACTCGAGTTGTTTTCTGGTCCAGTGCAGAACATCATCAATTTGCCTGGAATTGCTTGTGCCAGGGAAGAGTGAATAGGTGAGCACCAGGTAGATCCTGGGGCTATTTGTGCTCCTCCCTGTTTCTACGCACACATGCCGTATTTGCACTACCAGGTTAATATTGGTGTGAAGTGGCTTGAGCTTCAAACCAACAAACGAAACGCAGATTAAACAAAATTTAACTCAAACTATTCGATACTTGTTGAGTTTCTAACCTAACGAGACACCCATCTGATAGCCGGACCTGTATTCATCAAGGAGCAGGGCTTCAATGCTGGGGAATAGAACACTTAGCTACCCAGTGTCCATTTGGAGCACTCCCATCTTGCAGGATGAGTGGAGCGATGGACTGAAGGCAATTCACTGAGCTCTGCAGATGGAAAAGGATGTTAACCAGAGTCTGCTGGACCTGTACAAACTGTCCACTAATAAGACAGACCCTCATTTGTGTGACTTCCTGGACACTAGGTAAGATATATGCAGACCAAAGCACCCTGTACTATTCTGATATACATTAAGCTCAAGCACTGAATGGTACTCCTGACAATATTCGTATGATGTTTCCATTTTCCACTGGAGGCATCTTGCAACCTATGAGTGAGATTGCCAGTTTGTGCTAAATTATGGGTAATTTTGTGCTGTCAGGCCATATTTACCAAGAACTGAGGAGGCAGCTCAATCCAATGTACGTTTAAAGCCAGTATGAAAGGAATCTTTAATCCCATTGATCTGTGCTGAATCGAAAACCAAGATCCCAGAGGTGAAAGGACTGTGCACTTAATTCAGTGCATCACCTACCCTTGCTGCCTCATTTAACATTTCTGTTGAAAATGGCAGCTTTTGTCATAGGAGCACAGGAATTTCTAGATGAAAAAAGACCACGGTCCATCTCGTTCGCTTTCTACAATCCTGGTAGTCACATGTTACAACGATAATGCAGCTGTTGACTAATCGTAGCAATCAATCTCTTATCAATTAGTCTACAATAGACCCAGGCATCAGGCAAGGAAAACCCAGTGATAGAAAGCTTTGGGAACACAAGAAATAGGAGCAGGAGTAGGCCATTCGGCCCTGCTCCGCCATTCAATGAGATCATGGCTGATCTTCTGCCTCAACTCCATTCACCGGCCCTATCGCCATATCCCTTGATGCCCTTACTAGTCAGAAATCTATCGACTTCTGTTTTGAATATACCCAATGACTGAGCCTCCACAGCCCTCGGGTAGAGAATTCCAAAGATTCACTTTGAGAAGAAATTTCTTCTCATCTCAGTCCTGAATGGCCTACCCTTTATCCTGAGGCTGTGGCCCCTGGTTCTAGACTCCCCAGCTAAGGGAAACATTCTCCCAGCATCCATCCTATCAAGCCCTGTATAAATTTTGTATGCTTCAATGAGATCCCTTCACATTCTTCTGAATTCAAGAGAATACAGGCCTAGTTTACTCAATCTCTTCTCATGCGACAGTCCCGCCATCCCAGGAATCAATCTCGTGAACCTTCGTTGCACTCCCTCTATGGCAAGTATATCCTTCCTTAGGTAAGGAGACCAAAATTGAACACTACTCCAGGTGTGGTCTCACCAAGGCCCTATATAATTGGAGTAAGACTTCTTTACTCCTGTACTCAAATCCTCTTGTAATGAAGGCCAGCATACCATTTGCCTTCCTAATGGCTTGCTGCACCTGCACATTCACTTTTAGTGACTCATGTACATAGAAACATAGAAGATAGGAGCAGGAGTAGGCCATTCGGCCCCTCAAGCCTGCTCCGCCATTCAATGCGATCATGGCTGATCATCCAAGTTCAGTACCCGGTACCTGCTTTCTCCCCATACCCCTTGATCCCTTCAGCCTTAAGAAATATATCCAACTCCTTCTTGAATATATTTAATGAATTGGCCTCTACTGCCTTCTGTGGTAGAGAATTCCACAGGTTCACCACTCTCTGGGTGAAGAAATTCCTCCTCATTTCTGTCCTAAAAGGCCTACCCCTTATCCTTAGACTGTGACCCCTGGTTCTGGATTCCCCGACCATTGGGAACATCCTCCCTGCATCTAGTCACCCAGGTCCCTTTGAGCATCTGCATTCCCTAATCTTGCACCATTTAGGAAATACAGGTTGAGCGTCCCAAATCTGGAGTTCTGGAATCCAGACTCCGGGACAATTGGTGGCAGGGGTCCGGAATCCGTAAAATGTTCCGGAATCCGGACACCCTGAGGGAGGCTTACCAAAAACTGGAACCTGGGCCCAGGCATTTCCAGACTCGGCAGGTGTTTCTGATGTCCGAAGTCCGGAAATGTCGCAACCTGGGCTCGGGCGTTTCTGGACTTTGGACATTAGAAACACATTCCAAAGTCCGGGGAAACCCAAAAACCGACTCGGCCTTGGTCCCGAGGTTGCCGGATTTGGGACGTTCTACCTGTGCTCTGCCTTTCTGTTTTTTCTACCAAAGTGGATAACTTCACATTTATCCACATTATATTCCATCTGCCATGTTCTCGCCCACTCACTGAGCCTGTCGAGATCCCCTTGAAGCCTCTTCACATCCTCTTCACAACTGACACTGCCACCTAGCTTTGTATCATCAGCAAATTTGGAAATGTTACATTTAGTCCCCTCATCCAAATCATTGATATAGATTGTGAATAGCTGGGGCCCAAGCACCGATCCTTGCGGTACCCCACTAGTCACAGCCTGCCATCCTGAAAAAGACCCGTTTATCCCTACTCTTTGTTTTCTGTCTGTTAACCAATTCTCAATCCATGCTAGTATATTACCCCCAATTCCATGTGCGCTAATTTTGTTCACCAACTTCTTGTGTGGGACCTTATTGAAGGCCTTCTGAAAATCCAGATATACCACACCTACCGGTTCCCCTTTGTCTACTCCACTAGTTACATCCTCAAAGAACTCCAATAGGTTTGTCAAACAGGATCTCCCTTTCATAAAACCACCTTGACTCTGCCCAATCTTACTATTAGTTTCTAAGTGCCCAGTTATTGCATCCTTTATAATAGATACCAGCATTTTCCCAACTACTGATGTGAGGCTAACAGGTCTGTAGTTCCCCGTTTTCTCTCTCCCTCCTTTCTTAAATAGCGGGGTTACATTTGCTATCCTCCAATCTGCAGGAACCGTTCCAGAATCTATAGAATTTTGGAAGATGACAACCAATGCGTCCACTATTCCAATGGCCACCTCTTTCAAAACCCTAGGATGTAGGTCATCCGGTCCTTGGGATTTGTTGACTTTTAGTCCCATTAATTTTGCTAGTACTGTTTCTTTACTAGTAATAATTTCTTTAAGTTCCATAGATCCAAATTCACATGTTCCTCCCAAGCTATGCTATACTTACCACATGTCATGTCTCAAATTGCTCACACACTGTATCCCAAAATGTTATTTTCTGAAAGAAATCTATCTAATTTGAATGAATCAATACTAACTGCTTCCACCATCTCCCTAGGGAACCTGCTCCATAGATTGACCACTCACTCACTGAAAGATTGTTCCCTAAAGTTCAGTCTGTGTTCTGCAAAAGTAATGAATGGAGGAAAATAGCTTCCTGGAGCAATCCAACTATAGCCCAGCCTGATTCTGACATCCTCGCTGCAAGCTGCCTATTACTGACACCAGATCAGTGAAAGTTGGATACAGAGAAAAATATGATGGGCATACTTCATGGTAATTGACTTTCAAAAGGACACTGGAGCTGAAACTTTATCAATTTTATTTTTAAAATATATTTTAACATGCTTTATTCCCCTCTTGTAGTTTCCCTTTGCAACGCACATTATCTGGACACAAGGATAGGTTGGAGATCTACTCCCAGGCCTTTGCCAGCACGGCTGAGTTGAGGATATTCCCCATCCTTTACTCTTAATATAGGCACCTGGACTAGAAAGATATAGAGAGACGTCTGATTAATCAACTTTATTGATAAGCGCACTTAATACAACCCATTACATGCAGTGCTCGTGAGAATGACGACAATAATGCACACAAGCTCTGGTGAGTCCACACCTGGAGTATTGTGTACAGTTTTGGTCTCCTTACCTAAGGAAGGATATACTTACCATAGAGGGAGTGCAACGAAGGTTCACCAGACTGGTTCCTGAGATGGGGGGATTGTCCTATGAGGAGAGATCGAGTAGACTAGGCCTATATTCTCTAGAGTTTAGAAGAATGAGAGGTGATCTCATTGAAACACACACAATTCCTACAGGGCTTGACAGGGTAGATGCAGGGAGGATGTTTCCCCTGGCTGGGGAGTCTAGAACCAGGGGTCACAGTCTCAGAATAAGGGGTCGGCCATTTAGCACTGAGATGAGGAAAAATGTCTTCACTCAGAGGGTGGTGAATCTTTGGAATTCTCTACCCCCAGAGGGCTGTGGAGGTTCAGTCATTGAGTATATTCAAGACAGAGATCGATAGATTTTTGAATATTAAGGGAATCAAGGGATATGGGGATAGTGCAGGAAAGTGGAGATGAGGTAGAAGATCAGCCATGATCTTATTGAATGGTGGAGCAGGCTCGAAGGGCCAAGTGGCCTACTCCTGCTCCTATTTCTTATGTTCGTATAAGCAAAGAACTCATCAGGGGTTTGCAAGTTGCGCCCTCTGACTACTCACACTAGCCCTATGCAAGACTAGCTGGAGTTCCTAAAGTGTGCGGTACTTTTATATGTAAATTGTGTACAGTTAGTACGTATGCAGATTCCTGTTATGTGTGGTTACTGCGTAAGTATGCAAGATTAATACGTAAGTGCATCAGTCATCAAATAGACCACTTCTTACTCCCATGCATGCTCTTTCGTGTCACTATCTGTTTTTTGCTCTCCGGACATTCTTCATATAAATGAGTACAAATATCATTCACAACCTTCACTTCCTTTAGATATATATTACAGAGACACACATTCTCCTTTCACACTTTCTTCCTGATTCCAGACGCTCTGGTGTTTGTCCAGCTATTAACATTCCATTCACGCAACAGCCTACCCCTCGCCGCTGGGCCTGTGTCTTGGGAGTGGCTGGAGTATGATTTAATCCAATTTAAAACTTACTACTATTCTTGGCCTAGCCATCTGCACAATACCAGCAATTCTACCTGGCTTACTTTTTCAAGCACCGCTGTACAACTGAAATAAGGAGCTGAGTAAAAGCTGGCCCCCTGTGATTTTTCTCTCAGAACATTTCTGTTCTGAAAAAGGCTTGACCTTTTCTCTGCATGTCCTCATGATGGAATGATTGAGATGAAGAATCGACCATGTAATGAACCAGGGGCTGAAACCCACATCATACAATGAGGTCTAAAGAATCACGCTGCTGTATTAGCCTTTTATTTAAAAAAAAAATCAAATCTTTCACAGACATCTGCAATCACCTCAGTTTTCTGTCTGCACAATTTTCAATGAGATGTGTTTTTCTCCCTAATCGTTTTGACCAGGTATGAAATCAGTCCAAGCTCCTTTGGCCTCTCCAAAGCTTTCTAACGTCAACTGCAACACCACACAAACCTCTTTAATAAGCCAGATAAGACCTTTCTCCCATTGGTTCCACATGCACTCATGAAAAAACTTATCTCGAAACCTTTTTATAAAATGCCTGTTAGGAGCCATGACTTGCTCAAGCATTTTCAATAGGAATGAACGCAGGGGGTATGATCGTTGGTATACTGCTGTGCAGCCGAGAAAATACTATACCTCTGTGGGGGGGGGGAAATATGGATTTTATTCAGGAGAGGCACTGAGTACATGTCAATAACATAACCAGGCTAGCTGAGGTGGAGAAGGCCATATAAAGATTATATACTTATTGCCACAATTTTCAACACCACCACCACGTACCAATGTGCTTCACAGATGCACAAGGAAATAATGATTTTTTTTAAAATTCATTCCTGGGATGTGGGCGTCGCTGGCAAGGCCAAAATTTATTGCCCATCCCTAATTGCCCTCGAGGAGGTGGTGGTGAGCCGTCTTCTTGAACCGCTGCAGTCCGTGTGGTGATGGTACTCCCACAGTGCTGTTAGGGAGGGAGTTCCAGGATTGTAACCCAGCGACGATGAAGGAACAGCCGATATATTTCCAAGTCAAGATGGTGTTTGACTTGGAGGGGAACTTGGAGGTGGCGGTGTTCCCACGCGCCTGCTGCCCTTGTCTTTCTAGGTGGAAGAGGTCGCGGGTTTGGGAGGTGCTGCCAAGAAGCCTTGGCGAGTTACTGCAGTGCATCTTGTAGATGGTACACACTGCAGCCACGGTACGTCGGTGGTGGAGGGAGTGAATGTTTAAGGTGGTGGATGTGGTGCCAATCAAGCGAGCTGCTTTGTCCTGGATGGTGTTGAGCTTCTTGGGTGTTGGAGCTGAGTCAAAAGAGGAGAGATTAGGATGGGCGATCGAAACCTTGGTTGAAGAAGTGAGTTTGAAGGAGGAGTGAGAGGTAGAGAGACAGTGGTTTAAGGACAGAATTCCAGAGCGTGGGGCCGAACTTGTACATTTTGGCTGCCGCTCAGAACCTGAGCCTATTACTTCTGTTTCTAGTATTTTTTTTCTCTCTTGGCCCCTCCCAGGCCCTTCTCTCCTGTCTCCTCCCCTTCCTGCTACCCAGTCACGCCTCCTTTGTTTTGCTCCTCTCTTGGATACTTTGCTTCCCCCAGTCCCTACCTCAACCCATCATCACTCCTCTGCTTTCCTACTCTCTTGATACAGTTCCAGGCTCAAATCCCCCTTGGATTAGCCCACAGCTACCCTCGCTTGGCATTCTCCTAAGGGCCTACCGAGGTACCATTGCTACCTTCTTACAAGCAGCAACCCCAACTGCCCCATCCTCCCCTCTTGCTGACCTTCCCGCTCAACACCTGCTGCGGGTAAACTCGCCAACCTCCTAGTGCTACTCGCCCTAACCATCACTGCCACTCTGCCAGCAGCATGGCAATCACTACCCCTCTCCGCACTTCCCTCCAGAATGTCCATTCAGTCACAAACAAGGCCCCTGCCATCCATGACCTTATTGTGGATGATTGCATTGGCATCCCAGCTTTGTCTGAAAGCTCATGGGTGATGATACCTTGTCCCTTAATGAACTGGGCACAATACTCCAAGTGCAGACATAGCAAGGCCTGGTACAGTCTAAGTATAGTGTACTTAGTGTTGTCTTGTCCTAGCAATGCAACCCAAAACTCTTATTTGCCTTCCCAATGCTCTTATCACACTGCTTGTGAATCTACACCTTGGAACTAGTTTCCTATGGTTTGGAGTCAACACCTTCTCCGAAGCGTACGAGAGCATAGGCCTTACACTAAACATCCGTAAAACAAAGGTCCTCTACCAACCTGCCCCTGCCACACAGTACTGCCCCCCGATTATCAAAATCCACGACAAGGCCTTGGACAACGTGGACCACTTTCCATACCTCGGGAGCCTACTGTCACCAGGGCAGACATCGACGACGAAGTCCAACACCGCCTTCAGTGTGCCATTGCAGCCTTTGGTCACCTGAGGAAGAGAGTGTTTGAAGACCAGGACCTCAAACCCGGCACTAAGCTCATGGTCTACAGAGCAGCAGTGATACCCGCCCTGCTGTATGCCTCAGAGACATGGACCATGTACAGCAGGCAGCTCAAAGCACTGGAGAGGTACCACCAACGCTGCCTCCGCAAGATCCTGCAAATCCATTGGCAGGATAGGCGCACCAACATCAGTGTTCTTGCTCAGGCCAACATCCCCAGCATCGAAGCTTTGACCACACTCGATCAGCTCCGATGGACGGGTCACATTTTCCGCATGCCCGATACGAGACTCCCAAAACAAGCGCTCTACTCGGAGCTCCGGCACGGCAAGAGAGCCCCAGGTGAGCAGAGGAAATGCTTCAAGGACACCTCAAAGCCTCCTTGAAAAAGTGTAACATCCCCACCGACACCTGGGAATCCCTGGCCCAAGACCGCACAAAGTGGAGGAGAAGCATCCGGGAAGGCGCCAAACACCTCGAATCTTTTCACCAGGAGCAAGCGGAAGCCAAGCGCAAACAGCGGAAGGAGCGCACGTCAACCCAAGCACCCCACCCACCCGCCCCTTCAACCACCGTCTGCCCCACCTGTGACAGAGACTGTAGGTCCCGCATTGGACTTATCCGTCACCTGCAAACTCATTTTTAATGTGGAAGCAAGTCATCCTCGGTTCTGAGGGACTGCCTAAGAAGGAGAAGAGTTTCCTATCCATCATAATATCTGCCCACCAATCCCAAATGATGAAATCATTTTCCAATAGCTAGCTATGAGTCAGAAGGTTGCGGGTTCAAGTTTCTGTAGCCACCTCGATCCCTACAACCCGCCGAGATATCTGCACTCCTCTAATTCTGGCTTCTTGCACATCCCCAATTTTTATCGCTCCACCATTGATGTGCCTTCAGCTGTCTAGGCCCTAAACTCTGGAATTCCCTCTCTAAACCTCTCCGCCTCTCCACCTTTAAGACGCTCTTTAAAAACTACCTCTTTGAACTAAGTTCTAATGAAGGGTCAACACCTGAACCATCAACTTGTCTGTTTTCCCCACAAGTGCTGACTTGGCCTGCTGAGTGTCTCCAGAATTTTCTGTTCCGAACACACAAAAATGACGGACAGGAAAAGACCAGCTGGTCCATCAAGCCTGCCCCACACACTCATGGCTGGAGCATCATTCCTCTCCAACCCCCTCAGGTGATGGAAACCAGTCCAGAAAATCACGCTGACCATCTGTTAATCCACTTCCCTCCTATATGACGCGATCTCAGTCCCAGCCAAGAACCGGTCCAGCTCCCTCTTGAAGACAGAGAGTCAGCGCCCACCAACCAGCCCGCAACACATTTGAGAGGCTTAGGATAACATAGGATATACAGCACAGAAACAGGCCATTCGGCCCAACCAGTCCATGCCAGTGTTTATGCTCCACTCGAGCCTCCTCCCGTCTTTCCTCATCTAAATCTATCAGCATAACCCTCTATTCCCTTCTCCCTCGTGTGTTTATCTAACCACCCCTTAAATGCATCTACACTATTCGCTTCAACCGCTCCCTGTGGTAGCGAGTTCCACATTCTCACCACTCTCTGGGTAAAGAAGTTTCTTCTGAATTCCCTATTTGATTTCTTGGTGACTATCTTATATTGATAGCCTGTAGTTGTGCTCTTCCCCACAAGTGGAAACATTTTTCTCTGTATCCACTCTATCAAAACCTTTCATAATTTTAAAGACCTCTATTAGGTCACCCCTCAGCCTTCTCTTTTCAAGAAAAAGGAGACCCAGCCTGATCATCCTTTCCTGATATGTACACCCTTGCATTTCTGGTATCATCCTTGTAAATCTTTTTTGCTCCCTCTCCAGTGCCTCTATATCTTTTTTATAATATGGTGACCAGAATTGTACGCAGTACTCCAAGTGTGGTCTGACCAAGGTTCAAGACAAGTTTAGCATAACTTCCCTACTTTTCAATTCTATTCTTCTAGAAATAAACCCCAGTGCTTGGTTTGCTTTTTATATGACCTTATTATCCTGCGTTGCTACTTTTAGTGATTTGTGTATTTGTTCTCCGAGATCCCTTTGTTCCTCTACCACACCTAGACTCGCACCCTCCAAGTGATAAGTGACCTCCCTATTCTTCCTACCAAAATGTAGTACCTCACATTTATCTGTGTTGAAATTAATTGGCCAATTATATGCCCATTCTGCACGTCTGGTAGGAAGAATAGAAAAACAGAATATTTTTTAAATGTTGAGAAACTATGAAATGTTGGTGTTCAGAGAGATTTAGGTGTCCCCATACAGGAAACACAAAGCTAGCGTGCAGGGACAGCAAGCAATTAGGAAGGCAAATGACATGTTGGCCTTTATTGCAAGGGGATTGGAATACAAGAGTAAGGAAATCTTACTACAATTGTACAGGGCTTTGGCAAGACCACACCTGGAGTACGGTGCACAGTTTTGGTCTCCTTATCTGAGAAAGGACAGACATGCCTTTGAGACGGTGCAACGAAGGTTCACTAGATTGATCCCTGGGATGAGAGGGTTGTCCTATGAGGAAAGATTGAGTAGATTGGGCCTGGACTCTCTGGAGTTTAGAGGAATGAGAGGTGATCTCATTGAAACATATAAGATTCTGAGGGGGATTGACAGGGTAGATGCTGAGAGGTTGTTTCCCCTGGCTGGAGTGTCTAGAACTAGGGAGCAAATTCTCAAGATAAGGGATCAGCCATTTAAGACTGAGGTGAGGAGGAATTTCTTCACTCAGAGGGTTGTGAATATTTGGAATTCTCTACCCGATGTTGAGTCGTTGAGTATATTCAAGGCCGAGATCGATAGATTTTTGGAATCAAGGGCAATGGGGATCGGGCAAGAAAGTGGAGTTAAGGTCAAAGATCAGCCACAATCTTATTGAATGACAGAGCAGGCTCGAAGGGCCATATGGCCTACTCCTGCTCCTAATGCTTATTCCCTCATGTTCTTAAGTCTATTAATGTCTTCTTGTAAATTGTTGCAGTCCTCCTCAGTATTGACTATCCCCCCTCAATTTGGTGTCATCTCTCTGGGAAAAGAAGAACCACCCAACTCTATTTATACAAAAGCAAAATACTGCAGATGCTGGAAATCTGAAATAAAAAGAGGAAATGCTGGAAATACTCAGCAGGTCAGGCAGCATCTGTGGAGAGAGAAACAGAGTTAACGTTTTAGATTGATGACGAAGGGTCATCGACCTGAAACGTTAACTCTGTTTCTCTTGCTAGATGCTGCCTGACCTGCTGAGTATTTCCAGCATTTTCTCTTTTTATTTCAACTCTATTTATACTTTTGCATTGTTTAAAGGAATGTCCTCCCAATCTTTCAAACTGAAATAATCTACCAATAGGCACAGAATCCAGCCCTTTCATGATTTTATATACCTCTATCAGTTGCCTCTGTCTACGTTGCTCTAGAGTAAATAGACCCAGCTCTTTAAAGCTTATCTGAGTAACCAAGGTTCATTTAAGCGAGAAATCATTCTCGTAGCCCTCCCTCTGAACCTTTTCCAAGGCCACTATATCATCCATCATATGAAGGGACCAAAACTGGGTTTCAGTACTCCAGTGTGGGCTAACCAACGACTTGTATAATGACAGAATGGTGTCCTTTGATTTGCACTGAGTGGTTCTATATATACGCAGCCCAATACCCTGTTTGCCGCAGCTCAGTGGGTAGCACCCTTGCCTCTGAGTCAGAAGGTTGTGGGTTCAAGTCCCACTCCAGGGACTTGAGCACAAAAATCTAGGCTGACACTCCCGTGCAGTGCCGAGGGAGGGCTGCACTGTCGGAGGTGTCGTCTTTCAGATGAGGCATTAAAGCGAGGCACCGTCTGCCCTCTCAGGTGGACATAAAAGATCCTCTGGCACTATTTCATAAGAAGAGCAGGGGGAGTTATCCCTGGTGTCCTGGGCCAATATTTATCACTAAAAAAACACAGATTATCTGGTCATTATCACATTGCTGTTTGTGGGAGCTTGCTGTGTGCAAATTGGCTGCCGCATTTCCTATATTACAACAGTGACTACACTTGAAAAAGTACTTCATTGGCTGTAAAGCGCTTTGAGACGTCCGGTGGTCGTGAAAGGCGCTATATAAATGTAAGTCTTTTTTTTTACACAGCTTCTCTGCATACTGTTTCATTTCAAATTTCCAGCATCTACAGTTTTTTGCTTTTTGTTAAAAGAAATTCCTAATATCTGATTGAACATTTTAATCCAAAAAGGAAGTTCTCTGCTGTCTATGGTGTGTCACTGTGGGAACAGAAAGAAGAGTTTGTGCTGTTCAGGTGGAATTATAAAAATGTAACAACCTTTCTACAGCTTACATGTGACTAAAGCAAGTAACAACCGTCTTTTGTCTCTCCACTAGTCCTATCACCATCTCGTCTGGTTTTGAATACCTCTTAATGTCTCTTCACTTCTCTTTTGCTCTCTCATCCCCATTTCCCAGCCCCCAAACTGGCCTTTTAATCTGTTTCATTTCCTGCGTTTTCTCAGTCCTGACGAAGGGTTTCGACCTGAAACGTTGACTCTATTTCCCTCTCCACGGATGTTGCCTGGCCTGCTGAGTTTTTCCAGCATTTTCTGTTGTTATTTCAGATTTCCAGCATCTGCAGTATTTTGCTATCGTAACTGACTAGGAGGTTCTGTGATATTGATTTCGGTCTGCAATCAGGCAAGAGCAATGAGTAGAGGTGGGTGCCGACAGCAAAGTAGAGAGTGTTTAAGATAGCAATGCACTGCTAAACATGTTTTCGGAAAACCACAAAGCTTATTATTGTGTTTATAAGACTTTGAATGAGACTTCGATTGGAGCTTTTACAGAACCCAGTCCCACAGCTGCCAGGTTAAGTTGTTACAAGGCGTAATGGCACCATACTGTGTCTCTGTTACTCTCTGTATCATTAAGTGTTTTATTTTCTGTGAGCTGTTCTCATGTCCTTCATTCACCAAGCACTCTTGTATCTCACCACCTCTTTGAGTGTAAGTGACAGTTGCTAATGCAGTAACTAAAGCACAACTCAAATGTACAATTTTTTAAATCAATAAGGCCAAGAAAAATTAAGTTGTGTGTGTGTGTGTGTGTGTGTGTGTGTGTGTGAAGAAAATAGCAATTTCTGTCAACTTTGGTTTGTTGTGTGTATAACACTTTAAAGTTATCATAACCCTAATTTAGGTTGGGGTTACTTGTCCTTAAACCTAAAATGGTGTCCATCATCAGAGAATGACTGGAACACTGCTAAGGGAATTTACTTTGATGTGTATTTAACAGATTTCAGATTACTAATTGCTATTGTCAGCTCCGACATAAATAGCCTTGTCACTGTTCGATTGGTTAAGCATCCTTTTGATTAGCCTCCATCTGAGTCCTTTGTCAATTGAATTAACCTCAGTAAATTTTAATTGTTGCAAGTGTGAATACTGTCTATCGGTTGATGTAAGTAGGGTCTGTAGAGGGAGCTTGATTAACACTTTAATTATATAGACACCAATAGCCATTGAATTTCAATATTGATTTAATCCTAACTTCAAAGCAAAAATATGCAACCAGGATCCTTGTTTTAGAATCTGAGCGCAATCATTTGAGATCTGTGAGATTCTAAGAAATCAAACTATGTACAGTTATATTTTGAGATTCTGTCTATAAACTAGACTTTTCTGCTGGAGAGAAAAAACTGAGGTCATAACAGATCTTTAGTGCACTTTGCCTTGTGATTATAGTATTATGCCTAATTTGTAAGCTTCTGTATATTCTTTAATGTATAAATAAATGCTGTAGTTATTTTAGCCTGTACCAGTCTGGTCCTGTGTGTAGTGTTTCAGCTTAGTGGAAATCCCACATAAATTTAGCGTAGTTGGGTTAATTGTTCAACCTGCCTCTGTACGGGAGAGCTTGTGATCAGGAGCGTATGAGGGAGAAGCACATTCCTGTCCACATTGGGAGGGGTCTGCTCGGAGAAAGCACTGTGTGACCATTGAAAAGAAAATGTTTAAATACCCAAACCCGAACAGCATGACTGACACCTGTAACATTAGTTTTCTTCTTTTAGCTAGTGTCGGAAACGATTCTCTACCCAGCCCCATGATCCATTTAATACTGTGACAAGTATAAATGCTCTTTCTCCCCTCCCCCTCATTGAAATCATATTGAACCTGGAGTCATACCATGAATAGTAAATTCCAAACTTAAATTTTTGTCCTGCTGGTTTCATTTGATCACCTTAGTGACTAGGAAGAAATTTTAGCAAGTTTTCTAATCTTGAAACTTTCTCTGTGGCTATGCAGACTCTTGAGATTAATTAAATTGCATAGTATTACATAGTATTTACAGCACAGAAACAGGCCAGTTGGCCCAACAGGTCCACATGAGCCTCCTCCCACCTTCTTCATCTAACCCCATCAACATAAACTTCTATTCCTTTCTCCTTCATGTGTTTAAAATCTTAAAACCTACCTCCTTGACCAAGCTTTTGGTCACCTGCCCTAATTTCTCCTTATGTGGCTCGGTGTCAAATGTTTTTCTTATAATACTCCTGTGAAGCACCTTGGGATGTTTTACTACATTAAAGGCACTATATAAATACAAGTTGTTGTTGTTGTTGATCTAGCTTCCCCTTACGTAGACTCTACATCTATGTTAGTCCAAAGATGTGCGGGTTAGGTTGATTGGCCATGATAAAAATTGGCCCTTAGTGTTAGGGGGGATTAAATACGTGGGGTTACGGGGATAGGGCTTGGGTGGGATGGTTGTCGGTGTAGGGACCGGGTGCTAGGGTTTGGATGATCAGCCATGATCTCGTTGAATGGCGGAGCAGGCTCGAAGGGCCGAATGGCCTACTCCTGCTCCTATCTTCTATGTTTCTATGTTATTCACTTCAATTACTCCTCGAGTTCCACATTCTCACCTGTCTCTGGGTAAAGAAGCTTCTTCTCAATTCCCTGTTGGACTTATTAATGATTGTCTTATATTGATGGCCCCTAGTTCTGGTCTCACCCGCAAGTGGAAGCATCTTCTCTACTTCTACCCTTTTTGTAATCTTAAAAACCTCTATCAGGTCACCCCTCAATCTTTTTTCTAGAGAAAAGAGCCCCAGTCTGTTCAATCTTTCCTGATGGGTATAACCGCTCCGTTCTGGTATCATTCTAGTAAATCTTTTTTTCAATCTTCTCCAATGCCTTTATATCCTTTTCCTAATATGGAGACCAGTTCTGCGCACAATACTCCAAGTGTGGTCTAACCAATGTTCTATACAAGTTTAACATAACTTCGCTGCTTTTCAATTCTATTCCTCTAGAAATGAACCTCGGTGCTTTGTTTGCTTTTTTTTGGCTTTATTAACCCGAGTCACTACTTCTAGTGATTTGTGCATCTGTACCCCTCAATCCCTCTGTTCCTCTACTAGGGAGAGTCCACGAACCGACCAGCTGTAGATGGTCTTTTGGGAGGAGCGGGTTTGATGGTCTTTCTGTGTTTTACCCTTTTTGCCGGTGTAAAGGGGACTTAAATATTTTTCTTTATTTTACACAAACTCTCGTGATAAAAATTGTGCGAGACTCCAGCAGTGTACAACGGGGGATTTCCTACTGTGCACTAATGCCAACTTTTTCAGTAAAACTGTCGACCAAATGTTCATCGACTGCCCTTTCTTTCTGAAGCTTCAGTATCTTCAAAGAAGAAATCTATCTCTGGGCTAACTTCTGTTGACAAGCTGCACAGTGTAGAAATCTAATACAAGAATCTATGAACACAGAACTACAAGGGGGGGAGGAGAAGGCTCTACACCTACTCTACTCATCAGCCAAAACATGGTGGGGTAGAGTTTCCGCTTTAGGCGCAATTGGCAATTGCGCCCGTTTTGAAAAGTTTGTCCCTCCCCCGGGAGTTTCCACTCAAACTCATTTGCATATCGCCAGAATTTGCCATGAACCAGCACAATCGGGCAGCGATTTAAAACATACTTAAAAAAAAATCTTTTTTAAAAATTCCATGATATATTTAAGGGTGGTAACTTGGTGCAGTTTCATTAATACAGCTGAAAATGGGTTTATCACAAAAAATAAGCATTTTAAATCACATTGTCAATCCACCACCAGTGAGTAACCCGCTTTTAAATGACTGAAAATAATTTTAAAAAAATATACATACATGACATCGGATATACGGCTCAGAAACAGGCCATTCGGCCCAATCAGTCCATGCCGGCGTTTATGCTCCACTCAAGCCTCCTCCCGTCTTTCCTCATCTAAATCTATCAGCATAACCCTCTATTCCCTTCTCCCTCATATGCTTATCTAGCCTCCCCTTAAATACATCTATACTATTCGCTTCAACCATTCCCTGTGGTAGCGAGTTCCACATTCTCACCACTCTCTGGGTAAAAAAGTTTCTTCTGAATTCCCTATTTGGTTTCTTGGTGACTATCTTATATTGATGGCTTCTAGTTTTGCTCTTCCCCACAAATGGAAACATTCTCTCTCTATCCACTCTATCAAAACCTTTCATAATTTTAAAGACCTCTATTAGGTCACCCCTCAGCATTCTCTTTTCAAGAGAAAAGAGACCCAGCCTGTTCATCCTTTCCTGATAGCTATACCCTCGCATTTCTGGTATCATCCTTGTAAATCTTCTCTGTAGCCTCTCCAGTGCCTCTAGATCCTTTTTATAATATGGCGACCAGAACTGTACGCAGTACTCCAAGTGTGGTCTAACCAAGGTTCGATACCTTGCACCATCATCCCTTTTGTCATTTGAATCAGTCCTGCCCTCCACCCTATCACAGTACAGTACTGCGCTGGGAGTGTCAGCCTGGATTGTGTGCTCAAGTCTCGAGTGGGACCCGAACCCACAACCTTCCGACCCAGAGGCGAGATCGCTACCACTGAATCAGGGTTGACCTTTCTCCACAGATGCTGCCTGACCTGCTGAGTATTTTCAGCATTTTCTGCTTTTATTTCAGATTTCAGCCACAAAACTATTATCTGGTTAGATTGGGGTACGGTAGTGAGTTCCTTAGTAAATTTTTTAAAAATTCATTCAAAACGTGCCTATTAGTGCCCTTGCGCCCAAAACATCCAGCTTAATTTTTGGAGCCTCCTCGAAGGGCAGCAAATGGGCGCAATTAGCGGAAACTCCCGATGGTGATTAATTTATCCTGGGGAGGGGTCGTGGCCTGCTTCTAACGCAATGTTTTTAAAACTAGTGCAAAAGATTGGGGAAACTTGAGATGCGCTGAACACAACTTGCGGCTAAAATTCCATGATCTTTTGCGCCGGTTACGCAGACTGCGGGGAAATTGCGCCGAGAAACTAGCGCAATCGAGCGGAAACTCCAGGCCGTTATCTCCGTGCACCGTAGTGTCATGATCTAACACTAAAGATCTCATCCAGGGCAGCTGCTAAAATTGCTTCCGTGTCCTCCGGCTCCTGAGGGGAAAAACCCGCCAGGGTTCCAGCTCTTGATCCAGTGAATGTTGTTGTCAGCTTTGCTGTGATGCCACTGCAGTTGAATAGCCTGGCCAACCCTCACTGCCACTTGGGTAACAAGAGGGTGACTGGTGCCTGCGAAATCGTATTTCAGCAATGTCTTCAGGATAGGAGGGGAAAGCATTGGAGATGGGGAGGGGGGGTGTGGGAATGAGAGTCAGCGTCATTGTCCACATCACCCAGTTACAAAGAATTTTCATTAAAATGCTGCAATTTTCTTTCTATTTCTGCTGATCTTATTTGAATAGTTCTGTCTGAATGCTGATGGCATCATCATTGAAAGCAGCTCGGAGGAGTTGCTGTGTCTGTTTGAGAGTTGAATTAGCACGCACAATTACAGTTGAAGCATCTTCGGTTAATTAGTGTATCTGCACTGTTGCTAATTTGCCCCTCTGGCATTGTCAAGCTCAGTAACCCCTCTGAGTCAGGCCCTGTGATGATGATATCTGCATTCACTGATTAAACCAGAACTTTCAAAAATTTGACAGAAACGGAGGAGAATGTCGCAAGGCATACTAATGTGTTCAGAGAGCTTTCCAGCAGATCCAACGCCATTCAGAACAACCCCCTTTGCAAACCAGTTCCACACCTCGAATGTTGGCTGCCAGGGACGTCAGTGGTTGTACTGCAATCTGTGGTGAAGTGGTTTTCATGGGGAATATTTTATTTAAAAGGGAATAGCTCCCCTGTGCCAGTCTGAATCAGATACTGTTTTGTAATGACAGGTGCCTTATATAACAATAATAACAACATGCATTTATGTAGCACCTTTAAGGTAGTAAAATGTCTCAAAGCGCTTCGTTATCAAACAAAAATTTGACACCAAGCCACATAAGGAGATCTTAGGACAGGTGACCAAAAGCTTGGTCAAAGAGATGGTTTTTAATGAAAGAAAGACTTGCATTTATATAGCACCTTTCACAAACACCAGACATCCCAAAGCGCTTTACAGCCAATGAAGTATTTTTGAAGTGTAGTCACTGTTGTAATGGAGGAAACGCGGCAGCCAATTTGCACACACCAGGCTCCCACAAACAGCAATGTGATAATGAGCAGATAATCTGCTTTTGTTATGTTGATTGAGGGATAATTATTGGCGAGGACTCCGGGAATAACTCCCCTGATCTTCTTCAGAATAGTGCCACGGGATCTTTTACGTCCACCTGAGAGAGCAGACGGGGCCTCGGTTTAACGTCTCATCCAAAAGACGGCACCTCCAACAGTGCAGCACTCCCTGAGTATTGGCACTGGGAGTGTCAGCCTAGATTTTTGTGCTGAAGGAACTTCTTAAAGGTGGAGAGAGAGGCGGAAACGATTAGGGAGGGAATTCCAGAGCTTAGGGCCCAGGCAGCTGAAGGCACGGCCGCCAATGGTGGAGCGATGGAAATCGGGGATGCGCAAGAGGCCAGAATTGGAGGAGCGCAGATATCTCAGGGGGTTGTAGAGATGGAGGAGGTTACAGAGGTAGGGAGGGGTGAGGCCATTTGAAAACAAGGATGAGAATTTTAAAATCGAGGCATCCATTTGAAAACAAGGAAGAGAATTTTAAATCGAGGCATTGCCGGACCGGGAGCCAATGTAGGTTAGTGAGCACAGGGGTGATGGAACAAACAGTGTATTATACAACGCGGTGAATGCTTGCATCTTGATGGCCCTTTCCTGGTTGGTGTAAAGGGATTGCTTTGAAAAAGTTGTCTACTGCTGAGATGGAGCTGTGACTGATATCACCTGCCCCTTGAATGCTCAAATTCTAAATGACTGTAACTAGGCACCTCCTGAGGTCCACCAGAGACTGACTGCTGCTGGGGAAAGTCTGGCTGTTTGCAAGTCCCTGCCTCCTCCCTTCGGGGAGAGGCCAGTTGACCAAGGTCACGCAAGACTAGCAGGAAATGGGAAAGTTCTTATATCTCCAAGCAACTGGTTTAAAGAAGCATTGGAGGAGGCAAGGGTACCAACGTCCCAGTTACACGCTCAGCCCCAGCTCAGCAGGAGACCAGAATATTACTCTGGGGTAAACGAAAGACCGTGGCTGAGTGGGCAGCACCCTCGCCTCTGAGCCGGAAGGTTGTGGGTTCAAGTCCCACTCCAGCGACTTGAGCACAAAATCTAGGCCGACACTCCAGTGCAGTGCTGAGGGAGGGCTGCACTGTTGGAGGTGCTGTCTTTCGGATGAGATGTTAAACCAAGGCCTCGTCTGCCCTCTCAGGTGGATGTAAAAGATCCCATGGCACTATTTTGAAGAAGAGCAGGGGAGTTCTCCCTGGTGTCCTGGCCAATATTTATCCCTCAAACAGATTATCTGGTCATTATCACATTGCTGTTTGTGGGAGCTTGCTCTGCACAAACTGGCTGTCACGTTTCCCACATTACAACAGTGACTACACTTCCAAGAAGTACTTCATTGGCTGTAAAGCACTTTGGGACGTTCAGAGTGAAAGTCGCTATATAAATGCAAGTCTTCTTTACTGCCACAACACAAAGCCGGCAAATTTCTATCCCTAACAGTTCCAACCAAGTCACAGCTTTCCAACCTTTACAAAAATAGGGAGTGGATGTGATTAGCTTGCCTGGCCACACATTGACTAATAGTCAATACCCCAACACCAGTCAAGGGCAAAATTATTTTGTTGTAATTTGTGATTGCAACTCTTTGAGATTACTTTAGGATTCCGATCCGTATATTGCTCAAACTAATCTCATGAGGCACTCTAAAATATTAATGCACATCTTCTCTTCCGAGGCTCAATTTGAGCAATGTTGCTCTTAAGTTGCTGTGACAAAAAGGCAATGGTGTGCAATTTAATTCTGGAAATCAGGCTTTGGGAATTTGTGCTGTTATGGGTCCAAGAGAAATTGGCTTTGTAGAAAGATCATTTTATAGGTGCATTCAAAAAGAGAGACCTCCATTTATATTGTGCCTCATCACATCATCGAAACATCTCAAATCACTTTGTAGAGTAAATTAATTCTGGCGTGCTGTCTTTATGTAATCTGGCCATCTCGTTCTTTGCCTCAAGCCTCTGGCTTGAATTTCTGCCACAGTTATCGGGGACATCATCAATGGTAAGCCAGGTGTGCTTCAGGCAGTGGGCGGGGTGGGGGGTGATGAAAAGCAGAGGTTCCATCTCGGGACACATGACAGTGCTCCCCCATTGTGGCAGTGTCACTGTGTCAGCTGTTGCTCAGTGGGTAGCACCCATGCCTCTGAGTCAGAAGGTTGTGGGTTCAAGTCGCACTCCAGTCACTTGAGCACAGAAATCTAGGCTGCACTGTCGGAGGTGCTGTCTCTCGGATGAGTCATTAAACCGAGGCCCCGTCTGCTATCTCAGGTGGATGTAAAAGATCCCATGACACTATTTCGAAGAAGAGCAGGGGAGTTATCCTCGGTGTTCCAGCCAATATTTATCCCTCAATCAACATCACTAAAAAAAACAGATTATCAGGTCATTATCACATTACTATTTGTGGGAGCTTGCTGTGCACAAATTGGCTGCCGCGTTTCCCACATTACAACAGTGACTACACGTCAAAAAATACTTCATTGGCTGTAAAGCGCTTTGGGACGTCCGGAGGTTGTGAAAGGCGCTATAGAAATGCAAGCCTTACTTTCTTTCAGTGTGGAACTGACCCAATTCTAGTCCCCACTTTACTGGTTACAGTGTAAATGAGGTGCCAAAGCCCGAGCGAAGAGGTGGTTTTTGTTGGTTCCCACAGAGGCCGTGCCACCTCCAATGGTAAATACAAGCACAGTCTGCAGAAAGGCAGGGAGCCACCTTTCATGATACCAGGCAAGTCAAGCAATCAACCCACCCAAGTCTGCACTTTACAACTGTATAGCTATCAGGAGTGGGCAAGCGGACGATTTTACCTTTTCCTAGCCCAAAGATATTGGCTCCGTCATTTTTATATAGTGAACCCAAACAGGGCCTAACATTAATTGAGACCCCCCTGTAATCATAGAATGATACAGCACAGAAGGAAGCCCATCGTGCCTGTGCCGGCTCTTTGAAAGAACTATCCAATTTAGTCCCACTCCTCTGCTCTTTCCCCACAGCTCTCCAAATTTTTCCCCTTCAAGTATTTATCCAATTCCCTTTTGAAAGTTACTATTGAATCTGCTTCCGCCGCCCTTTCAGGCAGCGCGTTCCAGATCATAACTCGCTGCGTAAAAATAAAAAATCTCATCTCCCCTCTGCCAATTACCTTAAATGCACCCAACTTGTCCACTGTCTAATCTACAGGATAGCGGTGTGGAGGAAGAAAAGCACCAGTGACAGACACAGCATGAACCTTCATTGCTGACGAATAACTCTTCACTTTGAAGGTGCAGCGCCTGACAGTGCTAATCACATTCCATTCATTGCAGATCTTCGACTTGTATCCTCCCAGAAGTTATGTGTAGCAAAAAAAAATTAATTTCTTTCTGCTTGAACATTAATATTAAACCATTACCTGCATGGCAGTGTTTCTATAAAATTTATTGAAACAGCAGCGTGAGAAATGACTGCAATAAGCACTGAGTTACAGCAGGGAACCTTTCAAAATCGCAGAGCGTTCTAGTTTGCATGCTTGGCATTTAATCAGGTCTCAGCAGATTCATGTTGCTGTTGTAATTATTCTCCATAAATTATACATAAAATTTAAATGCATTAACTTTTTGAGTACTGAAAACCAGTTGCCAGATTTTTTTTGCATCTTTTTCCACCTGATCCCATCTGCAAGTACATATATTTTGTAAAGTTATATATTTCCAACTCCCCCTCCCTCCGCCTCCTTTTCAGAGTCAGCCGTGGCCCAGTGGGTAGCACCCTCGTCTCGGAGTCAGAAGGTTGTGGGTTCAAGTCCCACTCCAGAAACTTGAGCACAAAAATCTAGCTCTCCAATTAGTCCCACTCCCCCCTGCTCTTTCCCCATAGCCCTGAAAATGTTTCCTTTTCAATTATTTATCCAATTCCCTTTTTTTTTGGACTAACTGGATCGCTTTTTGAAAGAGCCGGCGCAGACTCGATGGGCCGAATGGCCTCCTTCTGTGCTGTACTATTCTATAATTCTGTGAAAGTTACGAGTGAATCTGCTTCCACCGCCCTTTCAGGCAGTGCATTCCAGATCATAACGAATCGCAACGTAAAAAAAAATTCCTCCTAACCTCCCACCCTGGTTCTTTTGCCAGTTATCTTAAATCTGTGTCCTCTGGTTACTGACCCTCTCGGCAGTGCAAACAGTTTTTGCCTTGTTTCCTAGCCACCCAATCCAGGAGGAGGAGGAGGAGGAGATTCTCTGCTCCGGGAATCTTCTCACTGACCCTCTCACTCTGCACAAAGCTAATGTAGAAGATGCAAATCAGTATCTGCCGATAAAGTGATTTTGTCTCTGTTGACTCTGCATTTCAATCCAGCCTGTTGCAACAACCCACAACCCTCTTATCGCCATGGCGATGCAGTGGTTAAAATGCCTCAGCTTTTCTGCAGTTGTGTTCTGAGTCCCCAGGGGGTCACTGATCATAGAAACATAGAAACATAGAAGATAGGAGCAGGAGTAGGCCATTCGGCCCCTCGAGCCTGCTCCGCCATTCAATGAGAACATGGCTGATCATCCAAACTCAGTACCCTGTCCCTGCCTTCTCCCCATATCCCTTGATCCCTTTAGCCTTAAGAAATATATAATTCCACAGGCTCACCACTCTCTGGGTGAAGAAATTCCTCCTCATCTCTGTCCTAAATGGCTTACCCCTTATCCTTAGACTGTGACCCCTGGTTCTGGACTCCCTGACCATCGGGAACATCCTTCCTGCATCTAGTCTGTCTAGTCCTGTTAGAATTTTATAAGTTTCAACGAGATCCCCTCTCATTCTTCTAAACTCCAGCAAGTATAAGCCTAATCGACCCACTCTCTCCTCATACGTCATCCCTGCCATCCCAGGTATCAGTCTGGTGAATCTTCGCTGCACTCCCTCCATGGCAAGAACATCTTTCCTCAGATAAGGCGATCAAAACTGCACACAATACTCAAGATGTGGTCTCACCAAGGCCCTGTACAACTACAGCAAGACATCCTTGTTCCTGTACTCAAACCCTCTCGCTACGAAGGCCAACATATCATTTGCCTTCTTAACCGCCTGCTGCACCTGCAAGGACACTGTACACTGTCTTAACTTTTACAGCCAGACATCAGTTCAGTCTGTGGGATTCATCTTAAACCTCTTCCCCCTTCCCCCACCTCCCCCCCAACATGCCCATGGATGACAGATTCAATCAAAATCATTTGAGAGGGATTCATTCGGGGAAAAAAACAAAAAGGGATTTCACGCTTGGCTTTGGCACGGTATCGGAGCAGGACAATAACAAAATCAAAAAGTGCTTTCCAAAAATGAAATTTGTTAATAACAAACTCTATAAATCAGCATTTTAGTTTTATTTTATGGGGCAGTGCATAGCTTTGCCTGATTTAAATATCAGATCATCGCTAAACTGGAGCCAATAATTGTCCCAGATTCACATTCTTCTAACAAGATTGCAGACACAGATAAGGCGAGGCCGGTGACGGTTGAAGCGGTTTTGTTGTAGCTCTCCGGCGGCATAGCTGGTAGGCATTCTGCCCAGTGTGAAACTGAACTCCACCTGGTCAGGTGAGGGCGGGGGGAAGATGTTCCAGCCATCATGGTGTGGGGTCAGCTTGATGGACCAGATGATCTTTTCCTGCCAATCATTTGCGTACGTTTGTATGATTGTCGCAGTCAAACCCCTCTATGGTTATATCACCTCCTAACTCGATGCCCTCGCCCTCCTCCAATAGTACAGGAAACTCTTTTTTATCCGGCACCGACGGGACCGGCATGGTGCCGGTTGATCAAAAAGTCCGGATTACAGAGAGGTATACTTACCAAGGTACGAGAGCCCCGTACACGGCCACAGGTGCAGGAACCCCCGGTTACGCGGCCACAGGTGCAGGAACCCCAGTTACACGGCCACTAATATATAGTAAAACTTACCTGAACCTACTCCTGAATTTTGCCGGTTAAGAGAGATTTCCGGATTTAGGTGCCGGTTAAAAGCAAGTTTCCTGTATGTCCCCGCCCATATCTACTGCTCCTTGGATACTGGTGGTCTAACTCTTCACTTCTAACAGGACTAGACAGACTAGATGCAGGAAGGATGTTCCCGATGGCGGGGGAGTCCAGAACCAGGGGTCACAGTCTAAGGATAAGGGGTAAGCCATTTAGGACAGAGATGAGGAGGAATTTCTTCACCCAGAGAGTGGTGAACCTGTGGAATTCTCTACCACAGAAGGCAGTTGAGGCCAATTCATTAAATATATTCAAGAAGGAGTTAGAGATATTTCTTAAGGCTAAAGGGATCAAGGGATATGGGGAGAAGGCAGGGACAGGGTACTGAATTTGGATGTTCAGCCATGATCTCATTAAATGGCGGAACAGGTTCGAGGGGCCAAATGGCCTACTCCTGCTCCTATCTTCTATGTTTCTATGTTTCAGCCTTGAACCCTGCCACTGTCAGCCATTAGTTCACCCACTATACCTCCAAGATCTGGAACTCTCTTCCAAAATCCTTCCACTTGGCCACCCGCCTTCCTGCCTTCAAAAGCCTCCTTACAATCGATCTCTCTGACTGTGCCTTCCCTTTCTCCCCTCTTCCCTTTCCCTCTCCGGCTCGCTGCACACAATGTTCAATACCATGTCAACCAGGGGGGCAGACTGGCGATTGTCGCAGGGAAAGGGGTGCGCCAATAACACAGCGCTATGGAACTATTCATGGGGGCACTCGGGAAATCTCTCGATTTCTCACATGGCCAGTCCACCCGTGATGTCAGTTTGACTCAGTTGGTAGCACTTACCTCTGGGTCACAAGGTTGTGGGGTCAAGTTTCCCTGCAGCCAACACAGCCATGATCTTATTGAATGGCGGAGCAGGATCGAGGGGCCGAATGGCCTACTCCTGCTCCTACATCTTATGTTCTTATGAAAGTCACCCCCCTCTGTTCCAACTAGCCCAAATTCAAAGAGGAGCCAATAGCCTACAGCTGAAGGATTTTGTGGTGATAAAACGAGTAAGAAATAAGAGTGTGATACGATGGCTGACGTTCCTGTTCAGGCTGTCAAGGAAGGCTCAGCTCCCAGGAGCAACGGTTTCCATCCCCTGTTGCCTGTGGATCTCGGGGGGGGGGGTTCTTCCTGGGAATGGGAGGGGTTGGAGTCCTTTAGGGGGAGTTTTAACTCCAAAAAACGGGTGGGTTGGGGTCAGGTGGGAGGCCAAAGTGTTAAAAAAAAACTAAATCCAGACCCGAACCCGCCCATTTCTGGTTTTAACGGAGGTGGGCTGGGGGCCGGGCAGCCAACCCGCTCCATCTAGCTGGCTGCGGGAAGGAAACAGACCTTTGAAATACAAACCAGGCCCTGCCGTTAAATTTGGTAGGGCCTGCGGGAAATCCGTTCTCCCGGGTTTCCCAACCGCTTCCGAGTAACCCCCCCTCTCCCAACCCACCTCCCGATTAAAATTCCGGCCCTGGAGTCTACTGCAGGTGGAAATGAAAGGCAGGGATTTTCCTCCTGAAACACAGACGCAAGCTTCAGACTCTCCACCTGGCCCGCTCCGAATGGAGGGTTGGAGATGGGCCGGTAGCGCAGGCCTTCTGGCTACTGACCACAGAGAGCTTCCAGCACTGATCCCTGTCCTACTACCCTTGGACGAAAAAAGAAAGAAGGTAAATCCTTTTTTCATTCAAGGAGAGGACAGGGATCAGCGCTAGATGTTCTCTGGATAGTAGCCAGAAGCCCCACAACACAGGTGGCCATTACTGCTACTGCAGGCCTCTCAAGCTTAGCCTTGGCGCCAATTGTTGTAATTAATTTTGCCCCCAGCACCATTACTGGCACCATCGGGTTTCCCAATGGGTTTCCCTAGGGAAACCAGTCAAACAGGGGGTCAGAGGCTGGGCTGGTCTGTCACTTGCTTCCAGACTTGTGCTTATACCTTGGGTTTACTATTTCTTTATTTTTGTCTGTCTGTTCCAAGTTGCTTACCCCTTCAGCTGCTAATGTGTTAAGATGGTTTCTTTGAGGCACCATAACCTTCGAGAATTTTATGTCCCCCTGATCATGCCACCCCCTTTAATTGTTGCCATCTCTTTTCAAATTTCACTCGCACGCAATTTTCTACTCCCGCCACTAGTGTGTGCCCTGGAGCCTTTTGAAAGCTTTGCTAATGAGCTGAACGAAGAAAATTGGATGTAAACAGTGACGTAAGAAAACTACTAGGCACTTGGTCTAAGCGTTAAACAAAGCTTTAATCAACTGTTTTACAACATGGAGGTCTAGTTGTGTCCTTCACTAGTTCCTGTTAAGAATGTTCTGCGCAAGCTGGGCCCGTGCCCGAGTATTTATACTCTCCCTGGACAGCGCCACCAGCAGGCTGCTCAGTATTATTTCATAAGTCTTTCTTTCATGAATGACTGATTCATGTCAAACAGCAAATTTCCATTTGAAATAAAATGCTGGAAATAGTCAGCAGGTCGGGCAGCATCAGTGGAGAGAGAAACAGAGTTAATGTTTCAGGTCGATGACCCTTCGTCAGAACTGGAAGATGTTAGAGAAGGACAACTTTTAAGCAATCACGGAGCCAGGGAAAGGGGTGGGTTGGGCGGTGCGGGGGGTGGGGTGAGGGTCAGGGAAAGAATAAAAGGGAGAGATCTGTGATGGGGTGGAGGCTTCCATTTTCTGTTTCAAATCCACCACTAGCCATTTGGGTCTCAGCTAAACTGATGGAGGAAAGTCTAGGCTTTAAGTATTTAAGCCTGCGTTATGTGATTGCTATGTATATAGTAGAGGGAGTAGGTCATGCCATCATTCCAGTGCTGAAACGTTAACTCTGTTTCTCTCTCCGCAGATGCTGCCTCACCTGTGGAGTGTTTCCTGCATTTTCTGTTTTTATTATTACTGTAATGCCATCATTGCTTGGCTGCGATGTAGAAGATCAGCAGTTTGCAACCTGGCTGCTGAAGCAGGCTACCAATAGACAGTGATCTTGTAAAAATAATGATTGGAGCTCGGCCGTTCAGGGGCGATGTCAGGAAGCAGCTCTTCGCACAAAGGGTAGTGGAAATCTTGAACTCGCTCCCCAGAAAGCTGCGGGTGCTGCGGGTGAGGGGCGAGTCAATTGAAAATTTTGAAACTGAGATCAATGGATTTTTGATAGGTAAGGGCTTCAAGGGATATGGAGCAAAGGTGGGCGAATGGAGTTGAGGTACAGATCAGCCATGATCTAATTGAATGGTGGAGCAGGTTCGAGGGGCTGAATGGCTGCCTCCTGTTTCTATGCTCCTGCAATGACATTTCAAGCTGAATTGGACCCAGTTCCACAGGCACATCTTTAGCTCAACCTGACCGAGTCCTCATTCAACATCCAAACATACACTTTCCAACAGGGATAGTGCTCAGGAGCAGGAAACCTGCCTGACTTTCTTGTCTATCTGTTGTGTATGTAATATGTGTGCTACTTTGAACCTATGGACAGGACTGCACTACTTGTTGGGCGTAGTGATACGCAGTACCACTCCTGGCCATAGGGGTATAAATAGTACTGTGGGTACTGATCTCCCCTCAGTTCCCGCCTGTGGGCATGAAGTAAAGACCTACGTATAGTCCCTACCTCCAACCAGTAAAGACCTGTTTGAGTTATACGTTTAAGTCTTTGTGTTAATTGTTCAATACAATACACATACTTAACACTGGCGACGAGTCAGGTTCTTACCCTGCGGCAGTTGAAGAGAGGTTTCAAACATCACCACCCCACTAGAAGCGACAGGCTTTAGGACTCTGAAGCCTCCATCAGCGACTGAGCACTGGAGTGCAGCAAACATCCTGACAGCTTCCAGCGACTGACAGAAGTCTTTCTGCAGTTTCCTTGTTCAACCTAGGTGGTGGGGTAAGCCGTGCAGTGTTGGCTGCAAAGACAGGGCTGGGGAAGTTGGAGAAGATAAGGGCGATCGCAATCCCTGATAAGAGCCGCGCGAGCGGGTGAGCCAGAGGCCGGGAGCCGCTTCAAGTGCGAGGCGCAGCGCGGGCCAGCGATCGGAACCAAAGATAAGGGCCGCACTCGGGGGCTGAAGGGAGACGGCGTCGGGGGACGGGTGAAGACCGCCAAGTGCGGGAAAACTGCCATTTTGTGGGCGGAGGACGACGGCAAGAGCGGGAAGCCGCCATCTTTGATAACAAGTAAACAAAATAAAATCTGAGAAATTGCAAATCTACAATGCCTAAACACGGGAATATTAGCACTTTTGATAGTGACCTCGAAGATTGGGCCATATATGTTGAAAGAGTAAAAAATTATTGTAAGGCCAATAAAATTCATGACCAAGATAAAGCTCTAACATTATTAAATTTAATGGGTGCGAAGACATACGGGCAATTGAAACACCTGTTATCACCAGATGAACCGGCGGATAAGACGTTCGATGAGATTGTTACTGTCCTGAAAGATCATCTAAACCCCACGCCGCTGATGCTAGCGGAACGATTTAAATTTTACGACAGAAGGCAGCTACAGCATGAAAGCAATGCTGATTATTTGCTGGAATTGCGTAAATTAGCGAAATATTGCCAGTTTGGAACGGGACTGACAGAGGCACTTCGAGACAAATTTGTGTGTGGTTTATTTAAACAGGATACACAAAAGCGACTGCTAGAGGAGAATGAGCTGACGCTTGAGAAGGCGGTCACTATGGCAGCAGCACACGAAGCCGCAGCGAGAGGCACGGCAGTAATGCAGCTACGGTCACCGGAGCTCAGTGCACACAAATTGGGTGTGAGTTCTGGCAAATGTTATCGTTGTGGAAAGACAACGCATGATCAGAACCAGTGTTGGTTTAAAAACCAAGAATGTAGAACTTGTGGTAGGCTTGGACATATAGCTAGAGTATGCAGGTCAGGGAAGAAGACCAGCAACAAGAAGTCACCGCAAGGAAAATACGCAGAGGTACACAAGGTGACCGAACAGGAGTCCGATTCAGACGCTAGCAGTAATGAACTGGCTAGCTTAAGCTGTAATGAACTGGCTAGCTTAAGAGTACTCAACGCTGGTAAGGGTGCAGACCTCCAGACAATTTGGGTCACTCTTCAGATAGAAGGAGTCCAAGTAAAACTGGAATTGGACACTGGATCGGCATTGACGGTCATAAATAAGAAAGATTACGGAAAGTTATTCCAACATATTCCCCTACAGGATACGGGGATTATATTGAAAACATACACGGGGCAAAGAGTGTACCCCATCGGGAAAATAGAGGTTGCAGTGGTCCACAAGGGCGAAGACAGTCAAATAATGGACTTATATGTGATATCTGAAGGAGGTTCTCCACTACTAGGACGGGAGTGGATTAGGAAAATGAATATGGACTGGCATTTCCTACAAACAATAACGAGTGAGAACTCGGTGAAGATAGTCGGCCCAGACTCTGGAACGGATGATGGTAAGCCCAACTCAGGTGCAAAAGACAAAGTTTCAGCACAGAATTCCACTGAGCAACAACAACATAGTTTAACTGTGGATTCTGAGTCTGGCAAGTCTACTGATGTGCCCATTTCTGAGGGACACCGGGCTCGAACTCAACTCCATTTCAAACTACAACAGCAATTAGAACAAATGCTTCGCCGTTGTGAGCAAGAGTTGAATGCAACGAAAGAGTTCTTTGATATAGAGTTGGAGAATCTGGAAAGACAACAGAAGCAGCTGATGGAGAAAATGGAGCAGGAGCACACAAAACGTCTGATGTCAGAGGAGTTAACGGTCAGCCAACTCCTGCATATGCTGAAGGACAGGACTCTGAAATGGGAAAAACTTGAACACGAACTTCAATATTCAAACGAAAGGGGTTCGGAGCTCTCAAAGGTTATTGGAAGAGCTGAGGTGGCAACACAGACTGAGATGACTGCAACAGAGCAGCCCTTGGATGCCAAAAGTATGCTGACTCACGTCAACGTAGAACAACAGACCGCTGAAACAGCTGCTCCGGTAGAGGGATTGAATAGTCCGATCAATCAATCTCCAAAAGAAGTTGAAGTAGTAAAATCTCAAATGAGGTCATTAGTAAACGACTTGCTGAAAGCCCAGAAAAAGCTGGATGAAGAGGTACGCATGAAGAAGTCTCTTCAGGAAAGATGTCTGGACTTGGAACAAAAGCTGGCTAACGCCCAGCTGGGTATGGAGGAAATAGAAGACCCTCTCGCTGGCCTAGATCAGGACGACACCGAATATTACTATGTCCTGTCCTGCCCAACTTGTAACTTCGACTCCCACCATACAGAAATCATGGAGGAGCACCGAAAGTCTACGGAACATCGGGAGAAGGTGGCTCTACTACGGAAAAAGGAGGGAGAGAAGGAGGAACTGCGCATGCAGCTGGCAGCTGACAGTGGAGCCCAGAGAGTCTCCAAGAAGCAGAAAAGGAAAAGTCGAAACAGAAGATGACCCATCTGAACCATTATTACCTCTACCAGATCACACACGTGGTCCCTCCGAACGGAGCCAATTCAGTTCGGAAGTTCAAACTGTTAAATCCATGGAAGGACTATTGAATGAGTCACTCCAGCAACGTGAACCGACTCCACCACAGAGATTGAATCTGTGAACTGTTTTCCGCAGAGACTGAATCTGTGATCTGTTTTGACATGAAGTTATCTATGTATCTATGTTATTCTGTTATGTAAACCTGAAGTTATATATGTATATATGTTATTACGTTATGTTAAATGGGGAGATGACTGTAAAGCTAGGAAGGGAGGAATGTTGTGTATGTAATATGTGTGCTACTTTGAACCTATGGACAGGACTGCACTACTTGTTGGGTGTAGTGATACGCAGTACCACTCCTGGCCATAGGGGTATAAATAGTACTGTGGGTACTGATCTCCCCTCAGTTCCCGCCTGTGGGCATGAAGTAAAGACCTACGTATAGTCCCTACCTCCAACCAGTAAAGACCTGTTTGAGTTATACGTTTAAGTCTTTGTGTTAATTGTTCAATACAATACACATACTTAACACTGGCGACGAGTCAGGTTCTTACCCTGCGGCAGTTGAAGAGAGGTTTCAAACATCACCACCCCACTAGAAGCGACAGGCTTTAGGACTCTGAAGCCTCCATCAGCGACTGAGCACTGGAGTGCAGCAAACATCCTGACAGCTTCCAGCGACTGACAGAAGTCTTTCTGCAGTTTCCTTGTTCAACCTAGGTGGTGGGGTAAGCCGTGCAGTGTTGGCTGCAAAGACAGGGCTGGGGAAGTTGGAGAAGATAAGGGCGATCGCAATCCCTGATAAGAGCCGCGCGAGCGGGTGAGCCAGAGGCCGGGAGCCGCTTCAAGTGCGAGGCGCAGCGCGGGCCAGCGATCGGAACCAAAGATAAGGGCCGCACTCGGGGGCTGAAGGGAGACGGCGTCGGGGGACGGGTGAAGACCGCCAAGTGCGGGAAAACTGCCATTTTGTGGGCGGAGGACGACGGCAAGAGCGGGAAGCCGCCATCTTTGATAACAAGTAAACAAAATAAAATCTGAGAAATTGCAAATCTACAATGCCTAAACACGGGAATATTAGCACTTTTGATAGTGACCTCGAAGATTGGGCCATATATGTTGAAAGAGTAAAAAATTATTGTAAGGCCAATAAAATTCATGACCAAGATAAAGCTCTAACATTATTAAATTTAATGGGTGCGAAGACATACGGGCAATTGAAACACCTGTTATCACCAGATGAACCGGCGGATAAGACGTTCGATGAGATTGTTACTGTCCTGAAAGATCATCTAAACCCCACGCCGCTGATGCTAGCGGAACGATTTAAATTTTATGACAGAAGGCAGCTACAGCATGAAAGCAATGCTGATTATTTGCTGGAATTGCGTAAATTAGCGAAATATTGCCAGTTTGGAACGGGACTGACAGAGGCACTTCGAGACAAATTTGTGTGTGGTTTATTTAAACAGGATACACAAAAGCGACTGCTAGAGGAGAATGAGCTGACGCTTGAGAAGGCGGTCACTATGGCAGCAGCACACGAAGCCGCAGCGAGAGGCACGGCAGTAATGCAGCTACGGTCACCGGAGCTCAGTGCACACAAATTGGGTGTGAGTTCTGGCAAATGTTATCGTTGTGGAAAGACAACGCATGATCAGAACCAGTGTTGGTTTAAAAACCAAGAATGTAGAACTTGTGGTAGGCTTGGACATATAGCTAGAGTATGCAGGTCAGGGAAGAAGACCAGCAACAAGAAGTCACCGCAAGGAAAATACGCAAAGGTACACAAGGTGACCGAACAGGAGTCCGATTCAGACGCTAGCAGTAATGAACTGGCTAGCTTAAGCTGTAATGAACTGGCTAGCTTAAGAGTACTCAACGCTGGTAAGGGTGCAGACCTCCAGACAATTTGGGTCACTCTTCAGATAGAAGGAGTCCAAGTAAAACTGGAATTGGACACTGGATCGGCATTGACGGTCATAAATAAGAAAGATTACGGAAAGTTATTCCAACATATTCCCCTACAGGATACGGGGATTATATTGAAAACATACACGGGGCAAAGAGTGTACCCCATCGGGAAAATAGAGGTTGCAGTGGTCCACAAGGGCGAAGACAGTCAAATAATGGACTTATATGTGATATCTGAAGGAGGTTCTCCACTACTAGGACGGGAGTGGATTAGGAAAATGAATATGGACTGGCATTTCCTACAAACAATAACGAGTGAGAACTCGGTGAAGATAGTCGGCCCAGACTCTGGAACGGATGATGGTAAGCCCAACTCAGGTGCAAAAGACAAAGTTTCAGCACAGAATTCCACTGAGCAACAACAACATAGTTTAACTGTGGATTCTGAGTCTGGCAAGTCTACTGATGTGCCCATTTCTGAGGGACACCGGGCTCGAACTCAACTCCATTTCAAACTACAACAGCAATTAGAACAAATGCTTCGCCGTTGTGAGCAAGAGTTGAATGCAACGAAAGAGTTCTTTGATATAGAGTTGGAGAATCTGGAAAGACAACAGAAGCAGCTGATGGAGAAAATGGAGCAGGAGCACACAAAACGTCTGATGTCAGAGGAGTTAACGGTCAGCCAACTCCTGCATATGCTGAAGGACAGGACTCTGAAATGGGAAAAACTTGAACACGAACTTCAATATTCAAACGAAAGGGGTTCGGAGCTCTCAAAGGTTATTGGAAGAGCTGAGGTGGCAACACAGACTGAGATGACTGCAACAGAGCAGCCCTTGGATGCCAAAAGTATGCTGACTCACATCAACGTAGAACAACAGACCGCTGAAACAGCTGCTCCGGTAGAGGGATTGAATAGTCCGATCAATCAATCTCCAAAAGAAGTTGAAGTAGTAAAATCTCAAATGAGGTCATTAGTAAACGACTTGCTGAAAGCCCAGAAAAAGCTGGATGAAGAGGTACGCATGAAGAAGTCTCTTCAGGAAAGATGTCTGGACTTGGAACAAAAGCTGGCTAACGCCCAGCTGGGTATGGAGGAAATAGAAGACCCTCTCGCTGGCCTAGATCAGGACGACACCGAATATTACTATGTCCTGTCCTGCCCAACTTGTAACTTCGACTCCCACCATACAGAAATCATGGAGGAGCACCGAAAGTCTACGGAACATCGGGAGAAGGTGGCTCTACTACGGAAAAAGGAGGGAGAGAAGGAGGAACTGCGCATGCAGCTGGCAGCTGACAGTGGAGCCCAGAGAGTCTCCAAGAAGCAGAAAAGGAAAAGTCGAAACAGAAGATGACCCATCTGAACCATTATTACCTCTACCAGATCACACACGTGGTCCCTCCGAACGGAGCCAATTCAGTTCGGAAGTTCAAACTGTTAAATCCATGGAAGGACTATTGAATGAGTCACTCCAGCAACGTGAACCGACTCCACCACAGAGATTGAATCTGTGAACTGTTTTCCGCAGAGACTGAATCTGTGATCTGTTTTGACATGAAGTTATCTATGTATCTATGTTATTCTGTTATGTAAACCTGAAGTTATATATGTATATATGTTATTACGTTATGTTAAATGGGGAGATGACTGTAAAGCTAGGAAGGGAGGAATGTTGTGTATGTAATATGTGTGCTACTTTGAACCTATGGACAGGACTGCACTACTTGTTGGGTGTAGTGATACGCAGTACCACTCCTGGCCATAGGGGTATAAATAGTACTGTGGGTACTGATCTCCCCTCAGTTCCCGCCTGTGGGCATGAAGTAAAGACCTACGTATAGTCCCTACCTCCAACCAGTAAAGACCTGTTTGAGTTATACGTTTAAGTCTTTGTGTTAATTGTTCAATACAATACACATACTTAACACTATCGGCCAGGGGTAGTGAGGCCAATTGTAGGTCCCCTTACTGAGGGCCCAGTTGGCAAGGAGAGAAACGAGCAGGAAAATCCAAAGGGTATAATAACATTAATTTTAACGGGAATGTTTGGGAAATTAACTTCATTTTATTTCCTGGCACTACAGCTCCACCCGGAGGGTGGTAAATAGAATCTAAACACACTACACTCAAAAACTTACCTGTGCTTATTGAAGAACACATTCTACATTAGCAATAAACTGTGAAGAGTTCCGCTTTCATGCCAGCTCATTGGAATTTTTTTCTTCCACCCATTCAGTTTCCCACACCGCACTATTTCAATGAAGAGCAGGGTAGTTAGCCCCAGTGTCCTGGGCCAATATTTATTCCCTCAGCCAACATCACTAAAAGTGATGACCTGGTCGTTTATCTCATTGCTATTTGTGGGAGCTTGCTGTGCGCAAATTGGCTGCCGCGTTTCCTACATTTACAACAGTGGCCACACTTCAAAAAGCACTTCATTGGCTGGAAAGCGCTTTGGGACGTCATGAGGTCATGAAAGGCGCTGTATAAATGCAAGTCTTTCTTTCTTTAATTCACCTGTCAGTAGGACAGGCTGGTAAATCTACTCCCAGCTTCTGCTCTGTACCTCCTGGCATGATGTGCAGGAGACCACCATAAGCTATTTCAGACTCTTACCCCCCTCTTGTTTCTCTGCCCCTTTTTATTTCTCTCTCCGTCTCCCCTCCTCTCCCTTCTCCTACTCATCTTACCCTCTCTGTCATCTACTCTGTCTCCCTCTTTGCTCCCCTCCCTTCTCCCTCCCTCCTATCTCACTTGCTCATCTTCTTTCTCACCCCTCCCTCGCTTTCTCTCCCCCCTCTCTCTGCTCTACCTTTTGTTTCCCCTCTCCCTTCCTCCCCTCCCCTTTCTCTTCCTCATTTGCCTTTTCTGTGTTATCCATTTCTCCTCTCAGTCCTCCTTCTTCTCTCTCGCTCCCCTCCCCCTTCTCCCTCATGCATGATCATGAATATGATCATTTCTGTCTTTAATGATCCTTTTCCTAAGAAAATGCAGAGATAATCTGGTAAAACGATCATCTCAGCGCATTTCTGGAGGGAGAGGAGGATTTTTCTTTGTGCGGAAAGTTCCTATGACCAGATTATACAAACTGTTGAAGTATTCGGTCTGGGCAAGGATCTTATGTGGAGTGGGGAACCCCTTGAAGTAACAAAGTTTCATTAAAGACCTTCCTATGGTTAAGGGGGAAAATGTACCAACCATTCAAATCAGGGAGATCCCAGTTTCATACCTGGTCTGTGCTGAGTTAGCTAATTTTGGTCAGGCCAATTGTAGGAGCCTATAATTAGCCTCAGTTCCCCGGGGCTACATAAGTGGAAAAGCAGCCAGGCTGCTACTCCCACTGGATAGCGCGCGTACGTGTGTGAACATCTGATGAAGACAAGATTAAGGTTCAGCCGTGCCGCATCCACTTACCCCCACAGTTGGATAACCTGCTGACATTAACTGTCAAAGACCATTCTTATTGAATGGTCCCTTGGGTGCGGTACCAGGGTGTGACTGGTTCCCGTGCAACTGTACCCCAGCAAGAGCCAGGAGGGACGGGAGAAAATCGGGATGTGCCAATGACGGATGCATCAGAGAAACCCAAAGCTTCCCATTCTCTTAGTCAAAGGAGAAAATCCAATGGTATCGCCATTTCCACCATCGACAAGGCACAAGTAAGGAGTGTGATGGAACACTCTCCACTTGCCTGGATGTGTGGAGCGCCAACAACACTCAAGAAGCTCGACACCATCCAGGACAAAGCAGCCCGCTTGATTGGCACCCCATCCACCACCTTAAACATTCACTCCCTCCACCACCAGCGTACCATGGCTGCAGTGTGCACCATCTACAAGGTACACTGCAGCAACTCGCCAAGGCTTGTTCGGCAGCACCTCCCAAACCCGCGACCTCTACCACCTAGAAGGACAAGGGCAGCAGACGCATGGGAACACCACCACCTCCAAGTTCCCCTCCAAGTCACACACCATCCTGACTTGGAAGTTCCTTCATCGTCGCTGGGTCAAAATCCTGGAACTCCCTCCCTAACAGCACTGTGGGAGTACCTTCATCACATGGACTGCAGCGGTTCAAGAAGGTGGCCCACCACCACCTTCTCAAGGGCAACTAGGGATGGGCAATAAATGCCGGCCTTGCCAGAGACGCCCACATCCCATGAACAAATTTTTTAAAAAGGGGAAGAATGACTCATAAGTGGGGTAAAATGTGTATGGAAAACATTTTAGGTGCTAGACTTAATCATTTGAAGTTAATTGGGGTTCATTCCCAGTTGCTGCTTTATCGCCTCTCTAGAATACCTATCCCCAGTGTCCCTGGCCAATATTTATCCTTCAACCAACATCATTAAAAAACATTATCTGGTCATTATTGCATTGTGGGAGCTTGCTGTGCGCAAATTGTCTGCCGGATTTTCTACATTACAACAATGACTACACTTCAAAAGAACTTCATTGACTGTAACGATAGCAAAATACTGCGGATGCTGGAAATCCGAAATAACAACAGAAAACGCTAGAAAAACTCAGCAGGCCAGGCAACATCCGTGGAGAGAGAGAAACAGAGTTAACGTTTCAGGTCGAAGACGAAAGGTCACACACCATCCTGACTTGGAAGTTCCTTCATCTTCGACCTGAAACGTTAACTCTGTTTCTCTCTCCACGGATGTTGCCTGGCCTGCTGAGTTTTTCCAGCATTTTCTGTTGTTATTTCATTGACTGTAAAGCGCTTTGGGACGTCCTTAGGTCGTGAAAGGCGCTGTCTAAATACCAGTCTTCCTTTCTTTCTTTCAGAAGGTCATTATTAGTTTAAGATATCGGGTTCTTGCGCCCACGTGCTTCAGTTGGACGAGCTTTATCTCAGTTTGACGAGACTGGTAGGATGATCCTACAACAAGGCAATCTATCTCACAGAAGGACGGAAGAAAAACTAACACTGTCGGCATTGTCATGCTCGAAAACGCCTCCTGCCAGATCGGCTGGTCCTCCTGAAAGTTGGCCATCTGCCCAGAGTTAATTGACATACAATTATCTCTACAGAGGGAGAAACGGCTATTTGTATCATGCTGTGAATGTCAAATGGTGGCCTGAGAATTTGTCATTTTTTTTTTTGGACATAAGCATTGTGTTTGGGAGACACAGAGTTGGGTATTTGGAAACCAAAACAGTACCCCAATATTTGCAGGCTGGTATGCAGTTGGGCAAGGGGGCAGAAAGAACTATAAACATGTGGCAAGAACTTCTCACTAGGGTAATTGACATGAATCAACTGAGCGGCCTGCGGGTGACGCTGTCCAGGGAGAGTATAAATACTCGGGCACGGGCCCAGCTTGCACAGGACATTCTTAACAGGAACTAGTGAAGGACACAACTAGACCTCCATGTTGTAAAACAGTTGATTAAAGCTTTGTTTAACGCTTAGACCAAGTGCCTAGTAGTTTTCTTACGTTCATCAGGAGGGCAGACCAAAATCAGAAAACACAGCGTCGATTATAAGTTTGCGGACCCCCCCCCCCACCCCACCCCAGACCATGAAGAATGCTGCTGAGCACAGATCCATCTCCGCCACTGGAATTTACGGAAATCAGAGGGCGTGTTTACCAATTGGCGCTGTTTTTATATACAGGAATCCCGCCCCAACCGCGGTTTTGCCATACGCGGATTTCAAGTACACACGGTTTCCTCTCTGCGACAACTTTTGCCAACCGCAGCAGTGAATTTTGCGTATACGCGGTTTTTAATTTAGAATTAAGGTAAATAATGTGATTTTATTGCTTTTATATTCTTTTTTATTGTGTTGTTTGAACATTTATACTGTATTTTCCAACCGCGGTTTTACTAACCACGGGGGTTTTCAGGGACGTATCCCCCAGGGTTGGGGAGGGATTACTGTATATTTGTTCCTGGGATGTGGGTGTCGCTGGAAAGGCCAGCATTTATTGCCCATCCCTAGTTGTCCTCGAGAAGGTGGTGGTGAGCCGCCTCCTTGACCCGCTGCAGTCTGTGTGGTGAAGGTGCTCCCACAGTGCTGTTAGGGAGGGAGTTCCAGGATTTTAACCCAGCGATGATGAAGGAACGGCGATATATTTTCCAAGTCAGGATGGTGTGTGACTTGGAGGGGAACTTGCAGGTCATGGTGTCCCCATGCGCTTGCTGCCCTTGTCCTTCTTGATGGTAGAGGTCGCGGGTTTGGGAGGTGCTGCTGAAGCAGCCTTGGCGAGTTGCTGCAATGCATCTTGTAGATGTTAATATAGCATGTGGTATAAGTGTTTGTGCCAGAACAGTGCCAATTTGCCAATACACCCTGAGGTGCCAAGCCCTTACGAGGCCCAAAGAAATCACTTTCAAGCTCCAAAATGCACTAAAGCTACCTGAGAATTTGGAAAGCAAATATGTTAAGTGTAACCAAGGATAAAGGTGGAGAGTAAACACCCAGCAGGAGACCCAATTGAAAACCAGGGATAAGAAGCCTCCCTATTAGACCGCAGGTAGAATTATTATTAAATTAATAGATTAAACTGAAACCGTTTGGCCCCACAGGAAGAAATCCCAGTTGTCCAAGATGTCGGAGGGCCCTGGAACTGTATTCCCACTGATTGGAAAATGGGGGTGGTGGAAAATGGGGGTGGTGGAAATTGTAAAGAAACAAAATCTTCATCAACTAGTCATGGTTGGGGCATGGACCAGAATTTGTTTTGTTGGGTATAATATACAGTAACAGCAAAGTAAGAAACAAAGTGCACGTTAAAAAAAGTCATGTGGTGACAACCAGGGTGATGATGCAGCCTTAATTGTTTTATTATGTGCTAGTTGCTGCATTATGCCAGTTGTGACTCTCCCCGAGTTTTGATACTGCACCAACACAACCGTGAGCACCGACAAACCTGCCACATAATGAGTATGATGCTCCCATTAGTGGATGATTGGCAGCAAGTGACCTTGCAAAGAAACACAAATGCATTACAAAAGGATTAAGTTGCCAAGAACTGAGATTTGACTTTTTTTTTAAAAAAAAGGTTGCGCAGAAAAAGTATAAAAATTACCTTTGAAACAAGACAGGTCTCGGTGCAATTAAGAAGGAGATCATTATTCTCCTGGCCGTCCTCCCATCTTCCACCTCCTTAAGCTCATCCAAAACTCTGCTGCCTCGCACCGAGTCCCGTTCACCCATCGCCGCTGTGCTCGCTGACCTACATTTTAAAGTTATCATCCTCATGTTCAAATCCCTCCATGGTCTCACCCAGCCCTATCTCTGCAATCTCCTCCATGCCTACAACCATCCGAGAACTCTGCGTTCCTCCAACTCTGCCCACTTCCTTCGCTCCACCATTGGCGGCCGTGCCTTCAGCTGTCTAAGCCTTAAGCTCCCTAAACCTCTCCGCCTCTCCTCCTTTAAGCTGCTCCTCAAAATCTACCTCTTTGACCAAGCGTTTGGTCACCTGTCGTAATGCCTCGTTCCTTGGCTCAGTGTTAATTTTCTTTGTCTGATAACACTCCTGTGAAGCACCTTGGGACATTTTACTACGTTAAAGGCGCTATATAAATGCAAGTTGTTTTTGTTGTTGCAGATTACTTACGACAGCTGCAAAACAGGGGCAATGTCCCCAGATCCTTGGAGTATAGAAAGGCTGGTGACTCGCTCCTGGTGTGGTGCTGTATACTACAGTACATCCATCTTTTCTTGGTTTTGTTTTTGTGCTTGTCACAGTGAGGGATGTTAGCGCTGAGGAATGGCACTCTCTCCATTGTGAGCGCCCGGAGTCAGCAGCAAGCACTCCCAACTCAGGCATAGCTTTGACAGATGAAGAGTAAAGCTCTGTCTATTCTAACCCAACAACGTGGCTCAAAGAGCACCAGTGTGGCATTTTTCCACTTGCCACACCTGCTTCTCTTTGTGCAATTGTCAGTTTAGAATCACAGAATATTTCTCGCACTAGGTATAGCAGACTAGACGTGCACCCCTGTGGTTGTGAGTTCACATAGGAACATGCAAAAATGATGGACAGGAAGAGACCCACTGGTCCATCCAGCCTGTTCCATATCGTTCATCATAATACATACACTCCCTACCCTCCTGGAGCCATGTAATCTCCCGGGATTGGTAAACAACCAGATTAAAAACTCAGGCCAATCAGGGGAAAAAATCAGGTAAATTCCTCTCCGACCCCTGAAACTAGTCTAGGAGATCTCATTGGCCCTGACTTATATTACAATGCCACCACCATGTGAAAATTAAATTCAATAAGTCTCGTAAATTGTAGGCCAACACTGGAAAATTGACCATAAATGCTACAGGATTGTAAAAACCCAACTGATTGAGGGAAGGGAACCTGCCACCCATACCTGGTACAATGAATCTGCTTTGGCTGCCAGCACATATTACAGGTGACCCCAGCAGCCAGCAGAAAGGGGAGATAACAACAACAACTTGCATTTATGCAGCGCCTTCAACGTAGCAAAACAGCCAGGTCATTTCGCAGGAGCCTAATCAGGCAAAGATTGACACTGAGCCAAAGAACGAGACATTAGGACAGGTGACCAAACGCTTGGTCAAAGAGTCAACGCTTGTCTCTCAATGTCTCTCAATCTCTCCTGCTTTCTATCCTATCACTGACCTCCCCTGTTGTTCTTTCATCCCCTCCCCCTTTTCCCAGCCCCCACTTGCTTTAAAATCTATCCCTTTTCCTGCTTTTTTTCCAGTTCTGACGAAGGGTCTTCGACCTGAAACGTTAACTCTGTTTCTCTCTCCACGGATGCTGCCTGACCTGCTGAGTTTTTCCAGCATTTTCTGTTGTTATTTCGCTTGGTCAAAGAGGCTGGTTTTAAGGAGCGTCTTAAAGGAGGGTGAGAGAGGTCCAACCCACTACACCATCAAGTCCTCTAACCGCATATTTTATAATCTTGTACTGGAAACCATGTGGCTTAGAAGGGGAGTTAGACCTTTTGAAAGCAGGTATTTCTTAAGTGTGCTCTGTTCATTTGAAAGCTGTCAGAAGAGATGATGGTGTATTTGGCAGCCTTATAGAAGGACCTCATGGTATACTTCCAATTATTATTCTACAAACTTCGCATTGCCTTACCGCTACATCCTGATTTACCTCACCTTTTCTCTTAATGATGTTAGCCTTGGTGGTATCCTGAACTAGGGGCCTTAGCCCATTCACCTTCAGAATCTCAACAACACAACAAAGTACTTATTCCTAGGGGTAGAGACAGAACAGAAATGTGGAGTAAAAAGATCTCCAGTTTTGTAAAATTCATAGCTATCTCCTTGGGGAGGAGAACGTGACACTGGGGACCTGAGCTGTTGAACCTTACTGGATTAGAACCTGCAAATTGTTTTTCAAATTCAGGTTGTTTGTTTCATGCCCCTGTGTTTGAGTCATGCATCCCTGCCTACGTCATTCCCCAGAGATCCCTTTTACTTAGCTTCCTGCAGTTTGCACCAACACTAAAAGTGAACATCAGCCTTTCGAATGACTATCATGGAGCTCTTGAGTTCCTGTGGGTCCTTTTGTATCAGCCCTTGTTATTTCTCTCCTGTCTGTGAAGCTGGAAGACTGACTGGACTTTGAAGCTGCTCTTATTCCCAACACTGGGAACTATTTCCCACTGGAGCAGAGAAGGCCAAGATGAGATTTAATGGAATTTTGAAAAGAATTATGAGGGGTCTTGATAAGGTGAATAGGGGAAAACTATTTGCACTGGTTAGGGAGTTAGTGATGAAAGGTCATAGGAACATGGGAACAGGAGTAGGCCATTCAGCCTCTCAAGTCTGTTCTGACAATTTTAAATTGTCACTAAGTGAGTGAGGAGAGGGGTTAGGAGATGTTGTTAGACCACAGGGCATAGTTGATGCAGAGACCATTGTATCTTTTAAGGGAAAAGTGGATAAATATTTGAAGCAGAGGAAGATATAGAGAGAGTGGGATTAGTTTTGGATAGCTTTAGCAAAGAGCCGTTACAGATTCAATGAACCAAAAGACCGCATAAGAAATAGGAGCAGGAGTCGGCCATTCGGCCCCTCGAGCCTGCTCCGCCATTCAATAAGATCACGGCTGATCTTCTACCTCAACTCCACCTTCCCGTGCTATCCCCATATCCCTTGATTCCCTTAATATTCAAAAATCTATCGATCTCGGTCTTGAATATACTCAACGCCTGAACATCCACAGCCCCCTGGGGTAGAGAATTCCAAAGATTCACCACCCTCTGAGTGAAGAAATTTCTCCACATCTCAGTCCTAAATGGCCGACCCCTTATTCTGAGGCTGTGATCCCTGGTTCTAGACTCCCCAGCCAGGGGAAACATCCTCCCAGCACCTACCCATCAAGCCCTTTTAGAATTTTATGGGGGAGAAATTCAGTATAGCCCCGTTTGGGGGGCTAACTTCGCCGGGGCGCTAAAAGTAGCGCCCTGGAAAAATTAGCGCCCCCGTGCCGGAAATTGGTCGGTTGCACCCCAAAGGGAAGCGGGGCGCTACTGGAGGCACCTCGCCTCCCTCTTGGGGTGCTGTGAGTGAATATCGTGGCGCTATGTGCCGCAGCGCCACATGCTGCGGCACGTCGCGCTGCGGTATTGCAGGCCTTCCTCCACTTCTTAAAGGGGAGGGGCCTTGTGCAGCGCGATCTGGGGCCCAGCTGGGCCCCCAAGGATCGGGAGTGCAGGCAAAAGAGCCCGGCACCCAAGAGAAGTGCCGGGCTCCTGGAGCGCAGCTGGCACTCCACGGGGTGGGGGGGGGGGTTCCGGAGGCTGGGGACGGGAGCGCAGGCAGGTGCTGGCAGGCGGCCAACAACAAAAATGGCCGCCCGCACCTCACCTTTAATTTGCGCCTCCCCGGCCGCAGGTATGCCACCCTGACCCTGTCGGACATAGCGTCCGGCGGTAAATCAGGGGGCGCTCCCGAAGATCGCGGCCGGGGCGTGAGCGGGGCGCTGCGCACACCGAAGATGTCATCGCCAGCGGCGCAGCGCTAATGGTTAGCGCCACCATTAACCTCCCGCTGAATTTGGCGGGAGGCGTGGGCAGTGCCGTGCCCGGGCGCCAGTTGGTTTGTGCCCCACTTAGCGCCCTCTTAAGGCACTAACGGGTGGCGCAACCAACTGAATTTTTCCCCTATATGTTTCAATGAGATCACCTCTTATTCTTCTAAACTGTGGAGAATATAGGCCTAGTCTACTCAATCTCACCTCCTTCTGTATTGTAAACTTATATGGTTCTATGTGTCTCCGATTTTTAAAAACTTTTTTGGTTCTAACTCCCAATTTGTTCCGCTGTTTCTCTTCTAATAATAATAATAATCATAATCAACTTTATTGTCATTGTTAGTGCACAAGTGCAGTGCAACGAAATGTAGGCTTGCGGCTCCCGAGAGTGTACATTTAGATTAAGACATTTAAACATTCAACATACATTTGGCTTGTAATACATTAACATAAACATAACCCTAATAAAGTGCATTGGCAGATGTGCAGGCTTTAGAGTTTATTTGTGGAGTTCAGTAGGATGACAGCCCTGGGAAAGAAGCTGTTCCTAAATCTGGTCGTACGGGTGCGAATGCATCTGTAGCGTCTCCCAGATGGCAGGAGGGCGAACAGACTGTGGCTGGGGTGGGTAGGGTCTTTGATGATGGACCGTGATCCGTAAGCAGCGCTTCTGGTATATGTGCTCTATGGTCGGTAGCCGGGTGCCGGTAATGCGTTGGGCAGTTTTGACTACCCGCTGCAGGGCTTTCCGGTCATAGTAGCTACAGCTGCCATACCATACTGCAATACAGTTTGTCAGGATGCTCTCTATTGTGCAGTGGTAAAAGTTAGAGAGGATCAGGGGTGACAGGTTACATCTCTTCAGCCTCCTTAGGAAATATAGGCGCTGCTGGGCCTTCTTCACCAGAGAGGAGGTATTGAGGGACCAGGAGAGGTCTTCCGTGATGTGGACTCCGAGGAACTTAAAGCTTATATTTATATAACGCCTTTAACATAATAAAATGTCCCAAGGCGCTTCACAGGAGCGTTATCAAAAAAAAACAAAATTGACACTGAGCCATATAAGGAGATGTTAGGGTAGGTGACCAAAACCTTGGTCAAAGAGGTTGGTTTGAAGGAGCGTCTTAAAGGAGGAAAGAGAAGTGGAGAGGCAGAGAGATTTAGGGAGAGAATTCCAGAGTTTAGGACCTAGGCTGCTGAAGGCACGGCCACCAATGGTGGAGCAGATAAAATCGGGGATGTTCAAAAGGCCAGAATAGACGGAGCGGAGAGATCGAGGGGGATTATAGGGTGATTACAGATTTCTCTCCTCCTCCCCTGGAGAGCTGGCTGGTACTGGGGTACCGCTCCACAGGTGCCTGTAAGTCTCCAATAACTCCCCCATGTGGCCATCCGTCACATGAGTTGTTGAATGGGGGGGGGGGGGGTCCTATGTACTGTTCAAGTGGATGTTAAAGATCCCATGGCTCTATTTGAAGAAAAACAAGGAGCGCTCCCAGCATCCTGACCAACATTCCTCCCTCAACCAACGCCACCAAAAAGAAGATTCATTGGTCATGCATCTCATTGCTGTTTATGGGATGTTTTCTGGTGCAAATTGGCTGCCATGGTTGCCTACGTCGCAGTTGCTACACTATAAAGGTACTTTAATGTGTGTAGTGCTTTGAAATGTTTCAACAGCACAAGGCTAATAATAGTATTATTTACTATTGTTTCCATGTGATTCTACACAATGAGTGTCAGCCAGCTAGCCAACCATGGGCGGCATCACAACCAAACCCGATGCTGCCCTCAGCTGGTCATTGGGCTGCAGTCAAGAATAGGGACCCTGGTTTATTTTTCCACTCCCCACACCCCCCCACCCGCTCCAAGGAGCCCAATCGCTGTGCTCGGAGCTTTATGGACTGTATAGCTCAGTTCCATATTGACCAGCGACCTTATCAAATAAACAAGCGTGGGGAGCCTGCTCTATGCCTTTATTTCTGTTGTTGAATCGCAAGGATATTGCTGGCAGAATGTTGAAACCTGTAAACCTGGCCGTCACGGTTGGCAGGTAGTCAGGTGTGCTTTGCTTTCAGCTATTGCTACTGGTTTAGATCCTTCAGCCTAGCAGATTCAGTAACTACACCGCACCAGGACCCACAAAAAGGACTACCAATGCTGGAAATAAACAGCGGGTCAAGAGAAAAGACAGGTTAATGATCTGGATGTGAATTGTATCAATTACGTAGAAATTACAAAATCAGAAACAGGCCGTTTTGGCTCAACCAGTCCATGTTGGTGGAATCCTAATCCCGTCCACCCGTCCTGTTCCGATATCCCTTTATTTCCCTTTCCTTCAATCGCCTAGCTCAGCTATTCTTAAATGTTGACATGGTCTCCTGCTTCAATCCAGAAACTCCAGCAGTGCATTCCACAGCCTCACAATCCTTTGTGTAAAAAATATTTCTGCTCTCTGTCCTAAATCTCTTACATTTATTTAATCTTGTATCTCTATCCCTTCAACCACTGGAAGCAAGTCTGTTTCTATCTCCTCTGTGCCGTCCCTGCTTAGTTTTAAACACCTCGATCAAATCACCCTGGAATCTTCTCAGTTCTAATGAAAACAGCCACAATTTTTCAAGTCTTTCGGCATATTTGTACTTCCTCATACCAGGCAGCATCCCAGTGTATCTGCAGTGGACACTCTCTATTGCCCCAACATTCTTCCTGTAGTGTGGAGCCCAAAACTGCAAATAGTACGCCAACTGTGGTCTTACTGAGGTTTTAGATAGATTCACCATTCCAACTCAACTCTTATGCTCTAAAATCTCTTGCAATAAAACCCAGTATTCCATTAGCTTTTTTTAATGGCCTTATAGAACCCTAGAAATATACAGCACAGAAGGAGGCCATTCTACCCATCGGGGATGATTTTCTCAGCCCCGAGGAGGCTGGTATGAAGGCGGGACTGCCGGGAAAATGGCAGAATTTGGGGGCGGGTGCCCAACCCGCCTCCATGCCATCTTCCCAGGAGGTGGGTTGCCGTCCCGCGCCGGTCCCGGGAAGGGATTAAAGCCTATTAACTGTCTGTGAACAGGTAGTTAACAGGCAGAAAATAGGATTATCCCCTTTTTGCCCTCACAAGTGCGGGCTTCCCGACGGCTCCAAAACCCGACAGCTCAGTGAGGCGAGTACTGGGTCTGTGGGGGTCGGGGGTGGGGGGGGTGTGAAGGTGAGTGATGGGTGCAAGAGTGGAGAGGTGAGTATCTGAGGTAAGCGCAAAGTGTGTCTCGCACCTCCATGTTGCAGATGAGAAATGTCCATTGCATTCTCAGATGTAACAAACATCTCAATTCTGTAAAAGAAAGAAGGTTGATGAGGTCTTGTATGCGAGACCTCATCAAACTGCAGAGAATGTCACTGTTTGACAGCTTCACAGAGCTGTCAAATGATGACAATTCATCTGTCAAAATTTTTTGACAGATGACACGTCATACGTTTTTTTTTAATTCATTGATGGGATGTGGGCGTTGCTGGCTAGGCCTGCATTTAGTGCCCATCCCTAATTGCCCTTGAGAAGATGGTGGTGAGCCGCCTTCTTGAACCGCTGCAGTCCATATGGTGTAGGTACACCCACAATGCTGTTAGGAAGGGAGTTCCAGGATTTTGGCCCAGCAACAGTGAAGGAACGGCGATACAGGTCCAAGTCAGGATGGTGTGTGGCTTGGAGGGGAACTTGTAGGTGGTGATGTTCCCATGCGTCTGCTGCCCTTGTCCTTCTAAGTGGTAGAGGTCGTGGGTTTGGAAGGTGCTGTTGAAGAAGCCTTGGCAAGTTGCTGCAGTGCATCTTGTAGATGGTACACACTGCAGCCACAGTGCGCCGGTGGTGGAGGGAGTGAATGTTGAAGGTGGTGGATGGAGTGCCAATCAAGCGGGCTGCTTTATCCTGAATGGTGTCGAGCTTCCCGAGTGTTGTTGGAGCTGCACTCATCCAGGCAAGTGGAGAGTATTCCATCACACTCCTGACTTGTGCCTTGTAGATGGTGGAAAGGCTTTGGGGAGTCAGGAGGTGAGACACTCGCCGCAGAATTCCCAGCCTCTGGCCTGCTATTGTAGCCACAGTATTTATATGGCTGGTCCAGTTCAGTTTCTGATCAATGGTAACCCCCAGGATGTTGATAGTGGGGGATTCAGCGATGGGAATGCCAAGTGGAGATGGTTAGAGTCTCGCTTGTTGGAGATGGTCATTGCCTGGCACTTGTGTGGTGCGAATGTTACTTGCCACTTGTCAGCCCAAGTCTGAATGTTGTCCAGGTCTTGCTGCATATGGACCCGGACTGCGTTAGTATCTGATGAGTCTCGAATGGTGCTGAACAGTGTGCAATCATCAGCAAACATCCCCACTTCTGATCTTATGATGGAGGGAAGGTCATTGATGAAACAGCTGAAGATGGTTGGGCCTAAGACACGGCCCTGAGGAACTCCTGCAGTGATGTCATGTGATTGAGATGAATGACCTCCAACAACCACAGCCAACTTCCTTTGTGCTAGGTATGATTCCAACCAATGGAGAGTTTTCCCCTTGATTCCCATTGACTTCAGTTTTGCTAGGGCTCCTTGATGCCACACTCGATCAAATGCTGCCTTGATGTCAAGGGAAGTCACTCTCATCTCACCTCTTGAGTTCAACTCTTTTGTCCATGTTTGGACCAAGGCTGTAATGAGGTCAGGAGCTGAGTGGCCCTGGCGGAACCCAAACTGGGCGTCAGTTAGCAGGTTATTGCTGAGTAAGTGCCGCTTGATAGCACTGTCGACGACACCTTCCATCACTTTGCTGATGATTGAGAGTAGACTGATGGGACGGTAATTGGCCGGGTTGGATTTGTCCTGCTTTTGTAGACGTGCTCTGCAACCGGCTTCCCCTTAATTGGCCTGCTAAGCCCACTGGGTGGGCTAACAAGGTCAATCAAGGGAAAATAGCGTGGGTTGGCCACAACTCGATGGAGGCGGAACTGAAACCCAACAAACAGCAGTCCCGCCTCCAACGCAACTCCATTCACAAAATCGCCCCATCGTGTCCCTGCCGGCCGAAAAAGAGCTATCCGTCCTAATCCCACTTTCCAGCTCTTGGTCCTTACCTTGTAGGTTACAGCATTTCAAGTGCACTTTTTAAATGCGATGAGGGTTTCTGCCTCTACCACCCTTTCAGGCAGTGCGTTCCAGACCCCCTCTCCTCACCGTCCCTCTAATCCTTCTACCAATTACTTTAAATCTATGCCTCCGGTATTGACCTCTCTGCTAGGGGAAATAGGTCCTTCCTATCCACTCTATCTAGGCCCCTCATAATTTTATACACCTCAATTAAATATCCCTTCAGCCTCCTCTGTTCCAAAGGAAACAACCCCAGCCTATCCAGTCTTTCCTCATAGCCAAAATTCTCCAGTCCTGGCAACATCCTCGTAAATCTCCTCTGTCCCCTCTCTAGTGAAATCACATCTTTATTGTAACGTGGTGACCAGAATTGTACGCAGTATTCTAGCTGTGGCCTAACTAGTGTTTTATACAGTTCAAGCATAACCCCCCCCTGCTCATATATTCTATGCCTCGGCTAATAAAGGAAAGTATTCCATATGCCTTCTTATCTACCTGTCCTGCTACTTTCAGGGATCTGTGGACATGCACGCCAAGGACCCTCTGTTCCTTTACACATCCACTTGAGGTGCTGCTTATAAGCTCTTCCACAGTGCCCAGCTATCCCCAGAATACAATCACTACTATAATGAAAGCCCTACCCCTGGGATGTCTGCCATGGTTCAGTGGGTAGCACACTCGCCTCTGAGCCAGAAGGTTGTGGGTGCACGTCCCACTTCAGGGACTTGAGCACATAAAGCTAGGCTGACATAACAACAGAAAATGTTGGAAAAACTCAGCAGGCCAGGCAACATCCATGGAGAGAGAAACAGAGTTAACGTTTCAGGTCGAAGACCTTTCGTCAGAACTGGAAAAAAACAGGAAAAAATGGATTTCCAGCATCCGCAGTATTTTGCTATCAAGCTAGGCTGACACTCTAGTGCCGTACTGAGGGAGCGCTGCACTGTCGGAGGTGCCGTCTTTCAGATGAGACGTTAAATCGAGGCCCCTTCTGCTCTCTCAGCTGGATGTAAAAGATCCCATGGCACTATTTCAAAGAAGAGCAGGGGAGTTATCCCTGGTGTCCTGGTCAATATTTATCCCTCAAATCAACATCACTAAAAACAGATTATCTGGTCATTATCACATTGCTGCTTGTGGGAGCTTGCTGTGCGCAAATTGGCTGCTGCATTTCCCACATTACAACAGTGACTACACTTCAAAAGTGCTTCATTGGCTGTAAAGCGCATCCGGTGGTCATGAAAGGCACGACAGAAATACAAGTCTTTCATCAGCTGCAGGAATATACAATTTTTATGCATATTATGTAGTACTTAAGCAACATTGTGCCTTCCAGACACTGTAGAGGAAGTATAATGGAAATTGATTCTACCTTCAGGCCTGTGTACTTTGATTAAAATACAAATGGGCTGGCAGGCAGGGCCTGAAATCTTGTCAATTTAAATCCGCCAGGCAGCACAGCCCAATGTTGTAAAGGACACTCTGTCAGGAGTGCTTCGTACAACAGGTTCAGCGGGATTGCAATGAGCATTAATCAAGTGTGGCTCCTGTGGATTGGACCAGTGGGTCATTTACAGCTCGTGCCATGGGAACCCCACAGGCAAATCCAAGCTCCAGCACAAAATGGGCCACGTGGTTCTCGATTTTATTTGAGTGCTTGCAAGCAAATTATGTATTCTGCAGTGACCGGAGGAGAAAATGTATGGGTGATAGACTGTTAAAAAAGAAACGACTGAATTGCGTTTATATAGCGCTTTTCACGACCTCCCAAAGCGCTTTACAGCCAATGAAGTACTTCTTGAAGTGTAGTCACTGTTGTAATGTAGGAAAACATGGCAGCCAATTTGTGCACAGCAAGCTCCCACAAATAGCAATGTGATAATGACCAGAACACAAGATAAGTAAGTTTCAGGCAGGCCGGTCAACTCATCTCAGTTGGCACATCCGTAGAAGACATACAGTCCCTTTTAACAGCATCCAACTTCCTCTTAAATGACTTCAAGCATTTTGCTTCCATTAACAACAACAGCTTTCATTTATATAGTGCCTTTAACGTAGTAAAATGTCCCAAGGCTTCTGCTTCACAGGAGCGTTGTCAAAGTTTGACACCGAGCCACATAAGGAGATATTAGGACAGATGTCCAAAAACTTGGTCAAAGAGGTAGGTTTTAAGGAGGGTCTTACGGGAGGAGAGAGAAAGAAAGAAAGACTTGCATTTCTATAGCGCCTTTCACGACCTCAGGACATCCCAAAGCGCTTTACAGCCAATGAAGTACTTTTGGAGTGCAGTCACTGTTGTAATGTAGGAAACGTGGCAGCCAATTTGCACACAGCAAGCTCCCACAAACAGTAATGTGATAATGACCAGATCATCTGTTTTAGTGATGTTGATTGAGGGATAAATATTGGCCCAGGACACTGGGGATAACTCCCCTGCTCTTCTTCGAAATAGTGCCCCGGGATCTTTGCCACGGTTTAATGTCTCATCTGAAAGGCGGCTTGACCCCATGACCTTCGAGCTCAGACAAGAGTCTCAAGGTCGTACTGAGAATGGATGTGGGCAGCATTGGGCAGGATGAGCAAGGGGAGGAGGAAACTTTGCCTGTGAGAAGCACACTCTGCAGTATGGGGCAGTTAGAATGAGTTAGCTGATTTTATGAGAGGGTGGCGGAAGTAAGTGAGAGAAGAAAGTACATTCTCCAGTATACTGTAAGTGCAAAATCCAAGAAATGAAATGCAGGTGCGGCGTGACGTTTTTCGAATAAGCTATAAAAGCAAAATGCTTTTTGGTACAATTTAACGCGGCTGTTAATTAACTGTATCAGCAGGGGCACCTGCAGTCCTCTCACTGGTAAAGGAAGAAGACTTGCATTTACATAGCGCCTTTCACGACCTCAGGATGTTCCAAAGTGCTTTAAAGCCAATGAAATACTTCTTGAAGTGTAGTCACTGTGGTAATCACAGAATCACAGAAACCCCACAGTGCGGATAGAGGCCATTTCGGCCCATCGAGCCTGCACCGACACATATCCCACCCGATCCCCGTCATCAACACCTATCCCACCCTATCCCCGTAACCCCACTAACACTAAGGGTCAATTTATCATAGCCAATCATCCTAACCCGCACATCTTTGGACTGTGGGAGGAAACCGGAGCACCCGGAGGAAACCCACGCAAACACGGGGAGAATGTGCAAACTCCACACAGACAGTCACCCGAGGCCGGATTCGAACCCGGGTCCCTGGCGCTGTGAGGCAACAGTGCTAACCACCATGGCAGCTAATTTGTGCACAGCAAGCGCCCACAAACAGCAATGTGATAATGACCAGATAAACTGTTCTTTGTGATGTTGATTGAGGGATAAATATTGGCCAGGACACTGGGGATAACTCCCCCTGCTCTTCTTCAAAACAAGATCTTTTACGTCCACCTGAGCGAGCAGACGTCTCAGCCGAAAGACGGCACCTCCGACAGTGCAGCACTCCCACAGCACTGCACTGGAGTGTCAGCTTAGCTTTTTGTGTTCAAGTCTCTGGAGTGGTGTTAAGTCTGTGTGTTCTAGTTGTAATTACTAACACAGACTACAAGATTAAAGTTCAACAGGTCTTTACTGGTTGGAGGTCAGGACTATACTAAATACAATATTACTATACAGTGCTTATATACCGGTGGTCACCACCGGTATTACGTATACAGCAGCCAGAGAAAGTAGTACATCTCTTAAGGTGGAACAGGCTTAAGTTCTCTTAAGGTGGAACAGGTTACATACACCACAAGTGGGACTTAAACCCACAACCTTCTGACTCAGAGGCAAGAGTGCTACCCACTGAGCCACTGACTGACACAATAATAGGTAGCCATTCTTAATGTGTGAACCTTGACAGCAATTGTCAGTGGGTTATTTGATTGTGGGGGTCATCACAGCTGAGCCTGATCTTGCCCTTGCCCAATGTCCATATACATGCACTTTCTGGCGGGAGTCACTGGACAGTGACCAAGAGTGGGCGACCCCTGGGCTGAATTTGTTTTGGGTCAGAGTGCTGACACAGCACAGACTGGCTATCGAACCGGGAACCTTTTCAATTTGTATGGGCCTGCACTGCATGAGCTGTTGCCTTGCCCACTGAACAAGAGTGGTGACCTTCACTGTTTTGTTCGATACTTCATGCTGTAATTAATTACGCTATAGTAGAAAATCTATTTGCCCTCATCAAAGACTAAGGAGGCTGCACCCAGTTCACTGTAACTGGACTCTATAATCACTCGGATGTTAATGCAATGCAGCCTCTTCCATTACCTTAAGCATTGTGTGTGCTTAGGTTACCCAGGCTACAGTAAAAACCACAAACAGGCCCATTATGGGTGCGTTGAATCATAGCAACCTGTGTACAGAAAATTGCCACAATATTTATGGGAAGTAAAGATTTGTTCTGCTTCCATCTTCAGTATAGGAAGTTAACCAGGAACGCCAAGGGTCAAAGGTGAGGTAATGGAGTAGTGGTCCCACTCTGTTTGTGGTCCTCTTACAACACAAGTGTCCGGGGCCTCCTCACACCTCAGAGCCTTGGGGGAAAGCGGTCTGCTTCTGATGCCCTGTTGCCGCCTGTCCATCTGCCCGAGGGACACAGGCTGGAGCCAATTTGCACACAGCAAGATCCCACAAACAGCGATGTGATAAATGACCAGATCATCTGTTTTTTTTTAATGATGTTGAGCCACAGCTGACATCTGATGTATTTATTAATGAAATCATTTTATTCGTCAGTCAGGCTGGGCGTAGGGCAGCATTGCAGCTGCTCTCAGCACTCCTGAGCTCGGGAGGAGTGTGGAAAAAAGTCAGCCAGGGTATCTGCCGCAGACCGGCACGCAGTGCCCAGTGCTGGAAGGAGTGTGCGTGTAGGGGGAGCAAGCGGAGGATTTGGGAGCTCTCGGGGATTATGCAGCAGCAGCATCCAACCACCCACCCGCCCAGCATACCCGCTCACCCACCCTCCCCACTAACCCGCTCACCCACCCTCCCCACTAACCCGCTCACCCACCCTCCCCACTAACCCGCTCACCCACCCTCCCCACTAACCCGCTCACCCACCCACCCGCTCACCCACCCACCCCACTAACCCGCTCACTCACCTACCTACCCACCCCGCGCGATCTGCACCGCCCGATTTTCCTCTATGCTCCATTCCTCGGACATCCTTTAGGGCCCTCATCGCAAGAAAGGGAAAATCTGCCTGCCACTGTCTATCCTCACACACAATGAATGGCCACTTTGATGAGACTGCGGAGAGGTTTCAGCCTTAGGAGAAGAGGGGAACAAATCAGAGGGACAAATAGTGAACAGAAAGACTGCCGTGACCTTGCAAAGGATGCGTCTTTGCTTTACTTTAATAACTTCCAATGCGGTTCACTGTAAATCTTTAGTGATAATTGCTGGTACTGAAAAACAGAATTTGAGATGTGCGCTGAGGGGGAAAAAATGAGCTGCTTCACATTCCTGATGTGCTCGCAGCCTCTTCTGATTGACGCTATTATGATGATTTTAAGCAATGGGGGAGTTGGGAGCATCAGGTTTAAGCAAGCAAATGCCGGTTTATAAAGCAGTCCTGACTACGTTTAATGCTGAAACCCCATGTCGATAGCTCGGTCTGTCACTCTCTCCACCAACTGGTCGATGGGTGAGAGAGTGGCATATTTCTTTCCTTTTCAAAAGATGCGGTGATCCGACCACATAATTAAAAGCTGGCACAGAAATTGTACACAGCCGATCTTGTGCCAATCTCTGTGGCGATTGTTGTTGCTAAACCCGAGGACGTCAAAACAGGGCCCACTCCCTCGGGTCGAAAGCTAATGATGTTTCCACAGCTGCCTTGGTGGGAAACAGTGAGAATGGTTTTCTCATGTCCGGCTCCGATACCGAGCTAGGAGATTCTCTTTTTATTTATGATGCACGGTGCACGATAAATCTCGAATCTGGGGTCATCCGCTGGCAGTTGGGGCACTTCGGGAGAAGAGGGGACAAGATTAGAGGGACAAAGAAGGAAACTTGCTGCATCTGCTGAGGCTGATTACCAGCAAGACCCATTTAAAAAAACAAATAGCCTTCCCTTCCTTCTTGCCGTAGCACATTCCTGGCATCTTTACTTAGGAGATGCCCCAAACTGAAAGAAAGAAAGACTTGCATTTATATAGCGCCTTTCACGAGCCAAGGCGTTTACAGCCAATTAAGTACTTTTTGAAGTGTGGTTGCTGTTGTAATCTAGGAAATGCGGCAGCCAATTTGCACACAGCAACCTCCCACAATGTGACAATGATGGTGTGTGGCACGAATGATACTTGCCACCAAGTTCTAGGCAATGACCATCTCCAACAAGCGAGCATCTAACCACAGCCCCTTGACATTCAACGGCATTACCATCGCCGAATTCCCCATCATCAGTATCCTGGGGGGTCACCATTGATCAGAAACTTAACTGGACCAGCCACTTAAATAATGTGGCAACAAGAGCAGGTCAGAGGCTGGGTATTGTGCAGCGAGTGTCTCACCTCTTGACTCCCCAAAGCTTTTCCACCATCTACAAGGCACAAGTAAGGAGTGTGATGGCTTGCCTGGTTGAGTGCAGCTCCGACAACACTCAAGAAGCTCGACACCGTCCAGGACAAAGCAGCCCGCTTGATTGGCACTCCATCCACCACCTTAAACATTCACTCCCTCCACCACCGGCGCACCGTGGCTGCAGTGTGTACCATCTACAAGATGCACGGCAGCAACTCCCAAACCCGCGACCCCTACCACCTAGAAGGACAAGGGCAGCAGGCGCATGGGCACACCATGTTCCCCTCCAAGTTACACACCATCCTGACTTGAAAATATATCGGCGTTCCATCATCGTAGCTGGGTTAAAATCCTGGAACTCCCTCCCTAACAGCACTGTGGGAGTACCTTCACCACACGGACGGCAGCGGTTCAAGAAGGCGGCTCATGACCACCATCTCGGGGCAATTAGAGATGGGCAATAAATGCTGGCCTTGCCAGCGACGCCCACATCCCTGGAACGTATTTTTAAAAAATGACCAGTTGATCTGTTTTGTGCTGTTGGTTGAGGGTTAAGTATTGGCCAGGACACCGGGGATAACTCCCCTGCTCTACTTCGAAATAGTGCCCTGGGATCTTTTACGTCCACCTGAGAGAGCAGACGGGGTCTCGGTTTAATATCTCATGCGAAAGATGGCACCTCCGACAGTGCAGCGCTCCCTCAGCACTGCACTGGGAGTGTCAGCCTGGATTTTGTGCTCAGGTCCCTGGAGTGGGGACTATGAACCCACGACCTTCTGACTCAGAGGCGAGGGTGCTGCCCACTGAGCCACTGGCTGACACTCAGCTGGTGTGTGTTGGGAGCTGGACGCACTAGTGTGGTCAGTATAAGAGCAGCTTAGCTTACCGTGCTAGCTCTGCGAGGCACCGCTAGATTATAGCGGGGCTTTTAGATCACTGGAGTGCTGTTGACAACCGATATGCGGGTTTCACGCAGTTGGCAGCGACCCCGAGTGCAAATTACATTACAACAGTGATTACACTTCAAAAAGCACTTCATTGGCTGTGAAGCACTTTGGGACGTCCTGAGGTCGTGAAAGGCGCAATATAAATGCACGTTCTATCTTTCTTCTTTCAAACTCACCCGACCCACCATATTCCGATGCTAGTGGAGGGCCATTTTCTTCCACAGGTCTCCTGATCCGCCCTCAGAACTAGGAGTCCAACACACCCAATTGGCATTGCGGAAGACCAGCTGTGAACTTCAAATGCAAAAGTTGGAAGGAGACACAGGGAGGCCGTTTGGGGTTCCTCTCCTTGGGCATAGACCCTCAAGGCTCAAAGCGTGATTTGCTAAAACCCAAGAGCACAGCAGTTGCCTCTGGTCACACAGGCCCTGTTTCCCCGCCCCCCGCTAACATTCAACATTGCAATGCCGTCTCTAATGGCAGACGCACCATTGGAGGCAGTTGAGGATGTGGAGGCAAAGTAGGAACATAGGAGCATAGAAACAGGAGCAGGCCATTCAGCCCCTCGAGCCTGTTCCACCATTCAATGAGATCAGGGTCCCGGTTTTTGATCACTATTCTATGATTGCTGTGAGGATATTGCGTGAGGACAGGATTGGGATTGGTTGTGATGCCTAGACAGCTAGCCTGCCAAATGTTATGAAGAAAGACAATTTGGAGGTGGTATCAGAAGGGCTGCTGCTGTTGCCAGTGGGAACATTAGACTACGAGGGGAGGGGGAGAGACAATAGAAAAGAAATGGGACCTGTGGAAAGAAGGATTACATAATATTCGGTTGTCCCGTTGGTGCACAGGTTTTATCATACTGATTTGTACACTCAGTTGGGGGGGGGGGGGGAATTCTGACTTTGGCTGAAAGGCATCTCTTTGTTCTTTGTACGTTTGAAGATTCTGCCCTAATTGTAGACACAGAGGAATCCGGTAAAACCGCTCCAACATTATCTGGCCAACAAATGTGTGCTTACCAACATCCTCAGCTCATTATCTCCATGTTTGTTCCCCTCAGGGCTGTCAGCTGCCTACTCTTGGCAGAATGATCTAGTTTCTGGGCAGGTTCACGATGAATTTCTAAAGTGTAAAATAGCCCGTATTTCTACCTCTCTATGAAGGGATAATTACTAGTCCTAGCCCTTTTCGGGCTACCCCAGATCAGGCGTACTCCCCAGACATTCACCTTCAACTAAAGTTAAAGATAGCCAAATTCTATAAGACACTTAATTGGGTCTAAAGGTTCAGACTATCTCTCCCTAAAGGAAAGGAACATTGTGAAGATGTTACCATCCTCCGGATAGCACTTTTAATAAGTTTAACTAGACTGTAACCTTCCGGATATTATGAGGGTCCGGAATACCCCCCAGAATTCTGCAACTCCTCACAAAAGAGTGTACAGAAATTGAGTTCGCGAGATTGATACAGAAATACTACTTGAGACAATTCTAAAAATATATAGATTTATTTAAGAGCCGACATACAGTTAACAGCTGTTGATTCAATCGCAACATTAACAGTTAAAAACAAATAGCTTACATTTCTTATCCTCAGAGATCCTTATTCTCAAATCTTAACTTTGTACATTTTTACATTTCTTATTCTTAATTCTAATCCAGGATATCCACCAAAATCAAATACCTTGATTACCCGAGACTCAGAGTTGTAGGCTTACAGAGTGGTTCTGAAGCCGAGAATCACTTGCCCGATTCCAGCAACTTCTGACTTTCTATTCTGAAAAGCTCTTTTTTATATCCTTTTTTTAGTGGTTTATCCTTTGAAGTTTTCTGCTGATGTAAGCTAATTATCTCTAGTCATCTCTCTGTTGGCTTTTTTCTATTTTTACTGTCAATTTAGCTGCTGCATGCATAATTATGTCTCTACCTTTAGGTGTTCCAAAAACTTATCAAAAAATGTCTACAACAGATTTATCTCTTTGATGGCATTCCTATCGAAGGTTTTTCATTCAATTCTTAATATTGGCTTAACTGGTTATTAGCAGACGTTGTGACTCCGTGGTGTTTCAAGTTCAATACAAAAGCCATGTGATTGCTTGGTGCATCTATTGAAGTCATATCTTCAAAGTGTTCTGTTGGTATCATATTTACCACATGTAAATCAAAACCACTTCAACCAGGGTGTTTCATGCATTTCTAGCTATCTCAATTGGTTGCATATATAATCTTATGTTTCCTGTCTTTCATTTGATGTTGCTTTTACGAAGGCACATGGTTTTTTAATATTCTGTGTTTCTGTTTCCCTGAGCGTTAGGTTTTAACACTTTACTTGGGTCATTCCATTGTGTTTCTCCCAAACTCCAGACCTTCTGGAAGCGCCAAACTGCTATTTCAATAGGGCCATTGTTTTAGTATTTTTAACCGATTCCCATTTCAAAGCTTGTGGTGTTTACAACTTTTGTGTTTCACTTCACTTTATCTCAGAAGCTTGTATTGACACAGCTTGTGTCGCTGAGGCTTTCCAGACTTTTAAACCCAGTATATCATGTATTAATAAAATCCGAATTCTATTCATATGATGGTGTATCTCTTGGAATATGGCTTATTCCGTCACATCTATTCCATTCCATGCCTTTCTATTCCATTCACTACCCCCTTTCTCATTCCCTCTCTGCCCTTCACTGCCTCTTCATCCCATTCCCTGCTTCTCTCTCATTCCATGCCTTTCTATCCTAGTCCCTGCCTCCAACCAGTTCTGTGCCTTTTTATCCTATTTTCTCTCTCTCTCTCGTTCCCTGCCTCTCTTTATATAGCACCTTTCACGACCACCGGATGTCACAAAACGCCTTACAGCCAATGAAGTACCTTTTTGAAGTATGGTCACAGTAGGAAACCCAATTGAGCTCAGCAAGCTTCCACAAGCAGCAATGAGATAATGACCAGATAATCTGTTTTAGTGATGTTGGTTGAGGGATAAATATTGGCCAAGATGAAGGGATAATTACTAGTCCTAGCCCCTTTAGGGCTACCCCAGATCAGGCGTATTCCTCAGACGTTCACTTTCAACTAAAGTTTGAGGTAGCCGAATCCCGAAGACACTTAATTGGGTCTAAAGGTCCGGGCTATCTCTCCCTAAAGGAAAGGAACAACCCGAGAATGTTACCGTCCTCCAGATAAGTTTAGCTAGACTGTAACGCTCTGCATATTATGAGGGTCCAGAAAACTCCCCCAGAAATGTAACTCTCCACCAAAGAGTGTACAGATATTGAGTTCGCGAGTTTCTGATACAGAAGACTTATGCGAGACAATTCTAAAAATATATAGAGATTTACTAAAGAACCGACATACAATTTACAGTTGGTGAATCAGTTAATTGCAACTTTAACAGTTCTAAACCGAGAAAACATACTGGGCTGGATTTTCATTGAGGAGTCAGGTAGGAGGCGGGACTTCAACTTTCGGGGTTGTAGTCCCGCCTCCATCGAGTTCTAGCCAACCCACACGATTTTGACTTGATTGACCTTGTTGAGCCAGCCCAGCGGGATCAGCAGGCCAATTAAGGGCCACCCGGCAACAGGTGACGTCACAGATTGATATTTCACCTGTCAAGACCTTTTGACAGGTGAAATATCAGCGTTTCACAGCTGTTTGAAGCTGTCAAACACGGATAATCTGTACTCCAGGTTAATTCCTTCCTCTCAGACTGATTTAGAGATCTCCCTGGAACAGAAAGCTGAATGCTGCAATTTTTGACAGCTTGCAGCCATTCTGCTTTCTGTGCCGGTGAGATGAGGGACTCCCGAGACCTGAAGAAAGGAAGGTCCTAAAGGTAAGTAAAGGTATGTAAAACTTCTTTAAACACTTTACACACACCAAACACACTTATCTTTGTACTCATGCACCCATCACTCACCTGAACATCTCGACCCCTCCAAGCCCTTCATCCCGATGGTCCACCTCCACTAACTTGGTGTGGTTTGGAGCCGTCGGGATTTCCATGCTTCAACATTAAAAACAGGGATTAGGCTAAAAACTGCCTGTTAACTACCTGTTAACAGGCAGTTCATTGGCACTAATCCTCTTCCCGCCTCGGGGAGGCGGGTCCCAGTGTGGGGCGGGTACCCACATCCTTTGAAACTGGCATGGAGGCGGGTTGGGGGCAGGATGGGTTCGTCCAAAGATGTGCGGGTTAGGTTGATTGGCCATGATAAAAATTGGCCCTTAGTGTTAGGGGGGATTAAATACGTGGGGTTACGGGGATAGGGCTTGGGTGGGATGGCTGTCGGTGTAGGGACTGGGTGCTAGGGTTTGGATGATCAGCCATGATCTCGTTGAATGGCGGAGCAGGCTCGAAGGGCCGAATGGCCTACTCCTGCTCCTATCTTCTATGTTTCTATGTTTCTATGCCCCTCGATTTCGGGATTTTAACCCCCCACACGCCTCTAATCCCGCCTCCACGGCCCAATGAAAATCCTGCCCACTATCTTTTTAACAGAGAATCTTACTTTCAAATCTTAACTTCGCTACAGTATTACAGTTCTTAAAGGTTTCTTATACAGGATATCCATCAATATCAAATACCTTTGATCCCCAAGGTACAAAGAGTGGTAGACTACAGAGCCGCCTCTGAAGCCATATAAATACTGTGGCAACAAGAGCAGGTCAGAGGCTAGGTATCCTGTGGCGAGTGTCTCACCTCTTGACTCCCCAAACCCTTTCCACCATCTACAAGGCACAACTCTCCACTTGCCTGGATGAGTCCAGCTCCAACAACATCCAAGAAGCTCGACACCATCCAGGACAAAGCAGCCCACGGCTGCAGTGTGTACCATCTACAAGATGCACTGCAGCAACTCGCCAAGGCTTCCTCGGCAGCACCTCCCAAACCCGCGACCCCTTCCACCTGGAAGGACAAGGGCAGCAGGTGCATGGGAACACCACCGCCTCCAAGTTCCCCTCCAAGTCACACACCATCCTGAGTTAGAAGTATATCACTGATCCTTGATCGTCACTGGGTCAAAATCCTGGAACTCCCTACCTAACAGCACTGTGGGAGTACCATCACCACATGGACTGCAGCAGTTCAAGAAGGCAGCTCACCACCACCTTCTCGAGGGCAACTAGGGATGGGCAATAAATGCTGGCATTGCCTGCGACACCCTGATCCCATAAACTAACTTTAACATTTTTAAATCGCTTTGTCCGATTAAAGCAAGTCTAATTCCCATTTGAGAGTTCAATATTTATACCCTTTTCCAGTGGTATTTCCTTTAAGGTTTTCTGCTGATGCAAGTCAATTATCCCTAGTCATCTTTCTGCAATTCTTCCTGCCACATCAGCTGGTAGCATTACAGAATCTTGTCTCATCTCTAGGTGTTCTAAGTTTACCATATAAAAACGGTGTGACGGCAGGTGTTCCTTACTTTGTCATTTTTATGAGGGCAGGTGTTCCTTATCTTATGTGCCATCTTTGTGAAGTTTAAATTAGAACACCTTATCCAGGGTGAACCATTGTTTTGTTTCCAAAAGGTCAGCATATCTGAGCCATGCACCTTCTGTTTCAATATTTATTCAGGGTCAACAACTGTCTTATCTCAATAGCCAGAATGCTTTCATAGCTATTTCATAGTTAGGTTTCTAAATTTCCAAATCCAGTTTGTCATGTTTTAATAAGGCCAGAGTTCTTTCGTAAGATAGTGTATTTTTCTGAATAGGTTATATGGCTTATCCCTTCACAAAGACACCAGGGAGAACTCCCCTGCTCTTCTTCAAAATAGTGGCCATGGGATCTTTTACGTCCACCTGAGAGGGCAGATGGGGCCTCGATTTATCATCTCATCCGAAAGACGGCATCTCCGACCTCTATCCCATTCTTTTCCTCAGTCCCTCTGTACCTGTCTTTCACTCTCCTTTCCCATTTCTTTGTCTCTCACTTCCGTTCCCTAACTTAAAGGTTACACACCCGAAATGTCAGTAACTGCCTTTCTCTTTACAGTTGCTGACTCACCTACGGTATATTTCCAAAATTTCCTGTTTTTATTTTGCTCTCCCTGCCTCTATTTCTCTCTTCTCTCTTCTCGTTGCCTTCTCCAGTCTCGAGCATGAGTTTACTGGCCTGAGAACTTGGACCAGTGCCATTAAGTAGGGGGGGGGGGGGGAAGGGGCCAATCAATGAGGGTTGTGACATTGTGGCCCATCATATTGTGATGGATTCACCTATTAGGTTGGCGCCAGCACAGCTAAAATCTACACTAGATATTTACTTGGTCCCGTTCTGGCGGTGGATGTGGTGCTGAATTACAGTGAGATTTAGCTGCTAAATGTTGCTATTTCTGTGCCAACTTTATGCCATTATGGGTGTAAATTTGGCAGCCTGTTTTCACATCTCCCCAATTTTAATTTCTATTGAAATCAATGGATAACCAGAGAGAAGGGGAACAATTGTGACTTTGTGCGATAGTATAAAATGGGTGATAGCGCGTTGGCAGCCTGTTTTATATCTCTCAATGTTTATATTTCCATTGATTGCAATAGAAATTAAAATCGGGGAGATGTAAAAACAGGCTGCTGATTTGTTATCACCCATTTAACACTATCGCACACACAAAGTCAAAGTTACCTTCAATATGTCCTTGTGGACTTGCTGGTTTGATTTTTTTTCTTCCCTCAATCAGAGGTTCTGAGGCTAACTGCAGCGACCCACTCCCCCCCCCCCTCCGCCCCGCCCCCACCCCTTGAATTTGATCAGCAATGTATAGTTTTGAAGAGTTTAAGAGAGTGGCCCTGAATACACTGTATGCCTTTTATGGCCAAAATATGCACATGACCTGAGATACTTAATCATGCATAAAAACATTTTATAAATCAGACCTCATCTCAAGTATTGTGTCCAATTCTGAACACCACACTTGGCAAGGATGGCAAGGCCTTGGAGAAGGCGCAGAGGAGATTTGCCAGAATCACACCCAGAGGAGGGACTTCAGTTAAGTGGAGAGACTAGAGAAACTGGGATGGTTCTGCTCAGAGCAGAGAAAGCTATGGGGAGATTTAATAGAGGTGTTCAAAATTATGAGCGGTTTTGATAAAGTAAATAAGGAGAAACTGTTTCCACTAGTGGGTGGGACACAGATTTATGGTAATTGGTAAAAGAACCAGAAGGGAGATGAGGAGAATTTTTTTAACGCTGCGATTTGTTATGATCTGGAATGCACTACTTGAAAGGGCGGTGGAAGCAAATTAAGTAGTACCTTCCAAAAGGGAATTGGATATATCATTGAAAAAGATTTGCAAGGCTATGGGGAAAGGGCAGGGGAGTGTGACAAATTGGAGAGCTCTTTCAAAGAGCTGGCACAGGCACGATGGGCCGAATGGCCTCCTCTGCGCTGTAAGATTCTATGATTCCCCCTTACTGAATCTACCTCTGCCAATTTGTGCGCTATTTCTTTCAGTGATTCATGGTGCTGTTTGAGTCTGTGCTGGTCTTGCTATCTAGATCACCTGTGTTGCAGAGATGAGTGATGTGTGTGAGTAGCACTTTACAATGTGCAATGTTGATGCATGTGCAGAGCAGCCATCCATCTTGCAGGTGATATCATGCTGTTTAAGATTGATGCGTGTCTGACACATGTACTGTTGAGTGGAATCAGCATCCATCTTTCACAGGGCTCCTGGCCCATGTCGGACAAGCAGCTGTCTCGCAGACTCTTCCAAAAGTCCTTCAACTTGTAAGGTGGACACTTCACAAGATATTCAAACGAGGGAGACCTATTCTAACGCAGCCATCCACAGCCCTCCCCATCACAGCATCCAACTGTCTTTGATATGATTACAATTTTTTTACCTCCACTGCCTTACCCAGATTACATTCCATGTGTTGACCATTCTTTGTGTGATTAACTGTCTGCTATCAGTCCGAAATTTGGCTTTCACCAGTTTAAAGGTGTGTTCCCCTGTCCTACAGTCATGGTACACCTTGTTCCTCACACACCCGTAGATAAGCATTCGGGATTATATATGACACCTCAATTTAGATTCTCAGACAATAACCCTCTGGTATATAACAGGTAAGGGACGAGGAGCAAAGGGATTTGGGTGTCTCGTGGACACAAATCACCAAAAACTAGCGCACAGGTACAAAAAGTAATCAACAAAGCTAATGGAATGTTGCCTTTTAACTCAAGGGGGATTGGAATACAAAAGCGAGGAATGCATGCTTCAGTCGTGCTGATCAGGGCAGGTTTCCCACCCTCATTGGCCGCTGTTACTTCCAAGTAGGGGTGCCAACACTCCAGGATTGGCCTGGAGTCTCCAGGAATCAAAGATTCATCTCCTGGCCACTGCTGGGAGCAAAACCCAGGAGAAAAATCATAGCGGGTGTTAAAAAAGTGTGTTTTTTTTCCATTTTCTTTGAACACCTTCTGTTCGTTAGGAGAAATGGCGATTTTACTGGCAGTCAGGAATTATCCAACCGGGTAATGGAGAATCTGTTCGCTTTCCAATTGGCCGTGGGAAGGTGCGGCGCGGCGAATGATGGACGTGTTGGGCGACCAATGGTGGTGAGCGGAGCGATTGGAGACCGGGGGGGGGGGGGGGGGGAGGAGGTCATGTGATGAACCGCCAGTGATACGTCCAACCAGAGATGGCGATCCAAACTCCGAGGCAGATGACCTGGTGACCCTGGACTATCGCTGGGAAACCACCACCAAACATTCCAATGCGCCTGACCCTTGGATGATGCGTCGGGGTCAGAGTGCAGCTCACAGGCAGGTGACAGTCCCGACCTGAAGCACTTCCAGTAGGGACCCTGTCGCGGAGGAAGGCCGAGGCCTGGGTGTCGGGTAGGGGATATATTCCATTTCTCAGTGTTACCTTCCCAAATTCACTGGGGGACAAACGTGCCGGTCCATTTGCAGGTTGTGACCACTTCACACAAAACAAGTGGTTACTTTATAGTTTTTTTTACTGCTCATAAATGTTCAGAATCCAACCCATCTCTGTATCAAGGTCAGTCAGCTCGATATCGGTATTTGAGAGCTCAAGTTGTTCACAAAATAAGTCTACAGGTTTTGATTTGCTACAAGCAATTTATAGTGCAATAAAATGCAGATGTAAATCGAACAACTTAATTACATTGCAGTTAAAAATGCCAATATAGTAACTGTTTTATGACAGCAGGAAGACATGTACAATGCAATAAAAAACAATAATATAGCACACTCACCATACACGAACAAATGCATATCTTTAAAACAGGATTCTTTGGAACGGAGGAGGCTGAGGGGAGACTTGATTGAGGTGTATAAAATTATGAGGGGCCTAGATAGAGTGGATAGGAAGGACCTATTTCGCCTAGCAGAGAGGTAAATAACATGGGACATAGATTTAAAGTAATTGGTAGAAGGATTAGAGGGGAGTTGAGGAGAACTTTTTTCACCCAGAGGGTGGTGGGAGTCTGGAACTCACTGCCTGAAAAGGTGGTAGAGGCAGAAACACTCATCACATTTAAAAAATACTTGGATATGCTCTTGAAGTGCCGTAACCTACAGGGCTACGGACCAAGAGCTGGAAAGTGGGATTAGGCTGGATAACTCTTTTTCGACCGGCACAGACACGATGGGCCGATGTGCCGTAAATTCCTATGATTCTATTCTATGATTACAGTGCTGCCAAGATTATTGCAATAACTCAATGAAGGTATAACCTGCAGTCATCGAGCATTTAAAACTTGGCACTACCTAATCACTACCTCTTGATTTACTTCCTCATCTCTCTTACCTCTTTTTAAATCTTGCTAGATTTAGTCCTAGATTGTAGGCTTTTACCTAGGCTGAATCTGGAGTCAGTTGTAAGATTTGGCGCTTTGGATCCAGGAGGAACCAGATATATATCGGTCAGGCCCAGCCTACTTGAGTGCTCCTTTTTAAAAGTACTTCAATGGCTGTAAAGCACTTTGGGACATCTTGAGGTTGCGAAAGGTGTTGTATAAATGTAAGTCTTTCTTTCTTTCATTCTCTGCTGAGTATTTTAACTGAGCGCATTAACAGTTAATGTACACTTGGTCCATGAGATCGCGTGGGCTAGTTTTGATCGCTTAAGCGGGTAGGCGAGGAATTTTCCAGAGTATTTTTTACCCTATTGGCCCTGGGTTTTTTCTAGGGGGGCGGGGGGGGGGATGTTGCTGATCCCAGGAGATGACATGTCTCTAGGGTGGGGCAGGGGGGGAAGGTGGTGTAGGAAGTGTCTAGACACGATGCTCCGACCATCATTGTGGGGCAGGCTTGATGGACCAGTTGATGGTGTTTCCCTGCCTGTTGTTTTCGTACGCTGGTATGTTTTGTAATCATTACCATCCAGGGAAAGATTAGAAGAATTGTATCTGAGAAAGGATGTTCTTGCCATGGAAGGAGTTCAGCGAAGATTCACCAGGCTGATACCTGGGATGGCAGGAATGATGTATGAGGAGAGATTGGGTCGATTGGGCTTGTACTCGCTGGAGTTTAGAAGAATGAGAGGGGATTTCATTGAAACTTATAAAATTCTGACAGGACTGGACAGACTAGATGCTGGAAGGATGTTCCCGATGGCGGGGGAGTCCAGAACCAGGGGTCACAGTCTAAGGATAAGGGGTAAGCCATTTAGGACAGAAATGAGGAGGAATTTCTTCACCCAGAGAGTGGTGAACCTGTGGAATTCTCTACCACAGAAGGCAGTAGAGGCCAATTCATTAAATATATTCAAGAAGGAGTTGGATATATTTCTTAAGGCTAAAGGGATCAAGGGGTATGGGGAGAAAGCAGGGACAGGGTACTGAGTTTGGATAATCAGCCATGATCGCATTGAATGGCGGAGCAGGCTCGAGGGGCCGAATGGCCTCCTCCTGCTCCTATGTTTCTATGTATTTACACAAAGGGTCATTAGATTATGGAATGCTTTACCAAAGCACCTACTGAAACTAAAGTAATCATAGCATTTAAGAGCGAATGAGATAGAAGGTTGAAGAAAACCTCAAGTGTAAGTATACGATGAGAAGAAAGGAAATGGGACTAGAGGAGATTTCTTGGATGTGTCTTTGTTGATTTTGGTTGAGGAAGGAATGCAGGCCCAGGACACCAAGAGAATTCCTTGCTCTTCTTGAAAGTCCACCAGAATGAGAACAGGCAAAGCCTCAATTTAATGTCTCATCTTGAACCATATCGTACCTATCATTTGCATTTTTAAGCACACTGTCCCCCAGTCACCCAGGATCAAAGTATACTTTCATATGCAGGCTATTTTAAATCAGAGAAATGGAACCTAACATTTCCATGACTAAACCTGGTGTAGTGTATGTAACCTGTACTACCTTAAGAGGATACCTTAAGGTAATGGACTACTTTTGATGGCTCCTGTACATTGTAGTACCGGTGGTGACCACACCGGTATATAAACCCTGCGGAGCAAAGTGTACCTCAGTTCAGCCCTGACCCTCAATCACTAAAGACCTGTTTACTTACTTCTGTAGTCTGTGTCCTGTTATTCAATATAACTGCACTTGTAAACACAGACTCAACAGTGGTGATGAGTCTGATCTTACCTAGTGGCAGTTTTGCATCCAAGGAAGCTTCGTCCTCAGGAACGGGCGTCGAACAAGGGCATCCGCCCTCAACATCCTGCTGAGCACTGCATCGCACGGGAGGCCACCGGGAACCCGGGTTCAACACCAGCAACAGGCGGTGATCATCCCTTCTCCGACAGCGGCGGGTAAGCCCGATCGAGCAGCAAGGGGGGGAAGTCGGCCGAGTTGTCAGTGGGAGAAGGGGAGGGAGAATGAAGAAAAGGGCGGAGAACATGACCGCAGCCGGTGTCAGGGGCCGGACTGCAATCGGGGCAGAGACGCGCAGCAGCCAGAAAAGCGTTTTATTGCCATAAGGACCCCGGGAGCGGCAAGAGCAGCAGCGCAAGGAAAATAAAGGCAGGAAGGACCGCTGGGAGGCGTGGACGGCAACAGCGCGGGAATCGCCATCTTGAGTCGGCGGGGGAAGAAGCCAAGCGCGGGAAAAGCCGCCATCTTAAATATAAAAAAAAAAAATCATATTAAATAATATCCGAAGGGAAAGGAGAAACTCAGCAAGGATGCCGAAAACGGGTAACATCACTGCTTTTGATAACGATGTGGAAGATTGGGCCACTTATGTGGAACGCATCGAAGTTTATTGTACAACGAATGATGTACCGGATGATAAGAAAGCACTAACCCTATTAAACTCGATGGGTGCGAAGACGCACGGGTTATTAAGGAACCTGGTAACCCCAGACAAACCGGCAGGAAAGAGTTTCGCGGATATTGTCACTATCCTGCAAGAGCATTTAAACCCCACACCGCTGCTGATAGCGGAACGATTTAAATTCTACAAAAGAATTCAACTTAAAGAAGAAAGCAACGCTGAATTCCTAACAGAACTGCGCAAGTTATCAAAGTACTGCCAGTTCGGAACAGGACTAGCAGACGCATTGAGAGATAAGTTTGTGTGTGGGCTCCTAAGGGAAGGAACCCAGAAGCGACTGCTAGAGGAAAAGGATCTTACGCTGGACAAAGCTTTCAGCATTGCAGCATCCCATGAGGCAGCAGCACGGGGCGCTGCAGAGATTCAGCAAAGGCCACTGGAATTCAGCACCAATGAAATGGCATTGGACGCAGTAAAATGCTATCGTTGCAGAAGGACAACACATGACCAGAACCAGTGCTGGTTCAAAGACAAAGAATGCAGGCAATGTGGCAAACTTGGTCACATAGCGAGAGTATGCCGGTCAGGAAAGAAGACCAGCAGCAAAAAGTCACCGCAGGAGAAGTACAAAAAAGTACACAAGGTGACAGAACAGTTCGGATGAACAGAAGGCAGATTCAGACTCCAGCAGTAAGGAACTGGGTTGTCTGAAAATACATAATGTGGGTAACACAGCAGACCACCAAACTATCTGGGTCATGCTCCGGATAGCAGGAGTTCAAGTGAAGATGGAATTGGACACAGGGTCGGCATTAACGGTCATGAATAAGCAAGATTACAAAAGGTTATTCTCGCACATTCCCCTGAGGGATACGGAGATTGTATTGAAAACATACACGGGGCAAATAGTATACCCCAAAGGAAAGATAAAAGTAAATGTGGTCTACAATGGTAAAGAAAGTCAGAAAATGGACTTGTATGTGTTACCTGATGGAGGTCCGCCACTACTGGGACGGGAATGGATCCGGAAATTAAATTTGGACTGGCATTCCATACAAGCACTGACTGTGGATGCCTGTAAGGAGGACGACGTCAAACCTAAACGACTGTCCAAAATCTTAGACGATGCTAAGGAGGTGTTCCAACAGGGACTTAGAACACTGAAAGGAATTATGGCAACCATCAAGGTTGAAGAACATGCAAACCCAAAATTTTTCAAAGCCAGACCGGTGCCTTATGCGATACGACCTGCTGTGGAAGCAGAGCTGGAAGGGCTAGAACGTTCAGGGGTACTGTCCAAAGTGGACTGGAGCAAATGGGCTACACCCATTGTTCCTGTCATGAAGCGTTCGTTGAGCAATAAGCCGGGGGAACCTGGGAAGGTTCGCATCCGTGGCGATTTCAAGATCACTGTTAATCCAGTTCTTCACACGGTGCAATATCTGCTTCCGCGGATTGAAGATATCTTCGCTTCGCTGTCTGGCGGGAAGCACTTCACCAAGATAGACCTGGCGCAGGCGTACCTACAGATGGAAGTTGATGAAGCGTCACGACAGTATCTCACAATCAACACACATAGGGGCTTGTATCGGTATAATAGACTGGTTTTTGGAGTGGCTTCGGCTCCGGCGATTTGGCAAAGGGCCATGGAGTAGGTATTGCAGGGAATCCCAGGCACACAATGCTATCTGGGTGACATCCTGATTACAGGAGATAACGATAATGATCACCTCGCGAACTTGGAGCAGGTGCTCATCAGATTGAAAGAATATGGGCTAAGAGCTAATCGCCAGAAATGCGAGTTCTTCCAAAAGCGAATCTCGTACTGCGGCCATGTCATTGACCAGGAGGGGCTCCATAAGTCACCTGACAAGATCGAAGCTGTTGTCAAAGCTCCAGCACCGGAAAATGTATCCCAGTTGAGGTCGTTCCTCGGGTTGGTTAACTATTACCACAAGTTTCTTCCAAATTTATCCACGGTGTTACACCCGCTAAACACTCTTTTGCAAACGGGAATACCATGGAAGTGGAGCGATGATTGTAAGCAGGCCTTTCAAAAGAGCAAGGCTCTGATCACCTCTAAGGAAGTGTTGGCTCACTTTAACCCAACGCTGCCTATTCGCTTAGCTTGTGATGCTTCTCCATATGGTATCGGGGCAGTGCTCTCACATAAGTTTCCAAATGGCTCGGAAAGGCCAGTCGCTTTCGCATCCAGATCATTGACCTCCGCTGAGCGCAACTATGCTCAGATATATAGGGAGGCTCTCAGCCTCGTGTGGGGAGTTAAGAAATTTAACCATTACCTGCAAGGCCAAAAGTTTACGCTGCTGACAGATCACCAGCCGTTGGTTTCCATTTTCAACCTTAAGAAGGGTGTTCCAGTAATGACGGCGCAGAGGCTTCAGAGATGGTCCCTTTTCCTAGGGGCACATCAATATGATATTGAATTCAAAGGTACAAAGCAACATGGGAATGCTGATGGGCTGTCGCGCCTGCCACTACCTACAGTGGAAGAGGCACCGGCAGTTGACCCTGTCGAGATATTTCACTCGACCATCATCGAATGCTTACCAGTCACCAATGCGGGTATTGAGAGAGAGACCCGAAATGACCCGACACTGTCTCGGGTCTACGACTTGACAGTGAAGGGATGGCCAGCACATGGCGACCCACTGTTACCAGCATTCTCAGCCAGACAAGAACAGTTGTCCGTATGTCAAGGAACATTGATGTATGGAACAAGGGTGATTATTCCTCCTAAATTAAGGGAGAGAGTTCTAAAAGAATTGCACGAAGGTCATCTGGGGGGGAGTCAAGATGAAAAGCCTTGCTAGGGCTTATGTGTGGTGGCCAGGTATCGACAAACAAATAGAGGCTCTGACTAAAAGCTGCTCAGGGTGCCAAAAAGTTCAGAACACACCTCCAATTGCACCACTGCATCCGTGGGAATGGCCTTCAGCCCCATGGCAACGTGTGCATATTGACTTTGCAGGTCCATTCATGGATTCCATGTTTTTGATAGCAGAAGACGCACATTCGAAATGGCCAGAAGTAATTAAGATGTCGACCACTACCTCGGAGAAGACGATTGCAGTTCTAAGAACCATATTTGCAAGGAATGGATTGCCGGAGCAAATATGTTCAGACAACGGACCACAGTTCGTCAGAAGAATTCCAGAAATTCATGAAAAAGAATGGGGTGAAACACTATACATCTGCTCCATATCATCCGGCTACAAATGGGTTGGCCGAGAGATTTGTACAAACGTTCAAAAAGGCAATAAAGGCCATGAGTGAAGATCATATTCCACTACAACACAAGGTGGACAATTTCCTAATGGCGTATCGAAACGCCACGCATGCAGTGACAAATCAAAGCCCTGCCATAATGTTCTATAACAGAAGGTTGCGGTCCCAGTTGGATTTGTTAAAACCCAATGTGCGACGGGAAGTCGAAAACAAGCAATTCCAGCATGTAAATAAAAAGGCCACTCGTAGTTTTGAAATAGGACAACCAGTGTTGGCCAGGGACTATAGGGATGATAAATGGCAACCTGGGACAATTCGTGCACGACAGGGACCCTTGATGTACACGGTAGACATTGGAGAGAACGTAATACGACGTCATGCTGACCAACTTGTGGAATCGAGAACAAGGGTCGACCCCATGTCTACGGCAGAGACACCAGTTGAAGAACTTATTGAGCCTATAGCATCTACCTCAGACTCTAACGTATTGGATGATGTTGAATCCATAGGAGATCAAGTGGATGAGTCACCCCAGCAACGGGAACCAGAGATCCCTGAAAGGCGTTATCCGGGCCGGATCAGGAGGCCTCCTCAGAGACTGAATCTTTGAACAGTTTTTGTGTGTGTAATTTGTATATATGTTATCCATGTAGTGTATTAATTGGGGGTGTCCACTGTTAAGCTAAAAGGGGAGGAATTGTAGTGTATGTAACCTGTACTACCTTAAGAGGATACCTTAAGGTAATGGACTACTTTTGATGGCTCCTGTACGTTGTAGTACCGGTGGTGACCACACCGGTATATAAACCCTGCGGAGCAAAGTGTACCTCAGTTCAGCCCTGACCCTCAATCACTAAAGACCTGTTTACTTACTTCTGTAGTCTGTGTCCTGTTATTCAATATAACTGCACTTGTAAACACAGACTCAACACCTGGCTCCTTTATCCCACAGCCTCATAGACCCTAAAACAAAACAGTTCATTGCCACAGTGACCCTAACTAACTTGAGACTTTGTTGGCTACACAGTTGGGTTCAGCCATAGAACAAGTATTAAAATGCAACGCTGGGTGGGGGAGGGGTTAAGTGTAGCCACATCATCAACGTGCGTGTGAAGGTTGCCTCCAGTTGATATTTCTGGCAAAGGGAACAGATTCCTGATTTCGCTGGAACTATTGGCCAGAGGAAATGATCGGGAACACATCGATAATGTGGCTACACAAAGTGAGGGGAGGAACTCACCTCCCCCAGGAGCCATGCACTCTCCATTATTCACATGGGGAAGAGATGCGAGGGTTTGGATGAGCATTTGTTGAGATGTCATTCATTGGATGCCGGCAGCCCTCAGGTATCTCGCCTGGTGAGTGTCAGCAGGCTACTCAACCATGGTGGGCACGACCGCCAAGCCCGTTATGCCCTCACTCCACATCCACACAGGTGTATTTCCCATGAGGCCACAGGATACTGGTCAGGAGTGGGTGAGGAGCCCAGGGGCGCAGAGGCCAAGTGCGGAGCCCCCAGCTACTGTTTTAACTGAGATCGGCAAACACAGCACAGATTAGGGATCGAACTTGGGAGCTTCCTGCATTGTTAAGCATAAAAAAAGACTTGCATTTACATAGCGCCTTTTACAACCTCAGGACATCCTGAAGCACTTTACAGCCAATGAAGTACTTTTGAAGTGTAGTCACTGTTGTAATGTAGGAAACGTGGCAGCCAATTACACACAGCAAGCTCCCACAAACAGCAAGATTCTGAAGGGAAAGGACATGGCAGCTGTCTTTCATTCTGCCAGTGCCATTTACACTCCATCTTTTGTCTCTTAACTTATCCCATTACCATCTCCTTTTGCCTTGCACCATCTCTTAATCTCTCCTGCGCCTTCCATCCTATCACAGACCTTCCCTTTTGTGCTTTCCTCCCCTCCCCCCTTTCCCTGCCCCTACACTTGCTTAAAAACCTGTTCCATCGCCAGCTTTTTCCAGTTCTGACGAAGGGTCATCGGCCTGAAACGTTAACTCTGATTCTCTCTCCACAGATGCTGCCTGACCTGCTGAGTATTTCCAGCATTTTCTGTTTTTATTTAAGATTCTGAAGGGGATTGACAGGGTAGATGCTGAGAGGCTGTTTCCCCTGGCTGGAGTGCCTAGAAGTAGGGGGCATAGTCTCAGGATAAGGGGTCGGCCATTTAAGACCAAGATGAGGAGGAATTTCTTCACTCAGAAGGTTGTGAATCTTTGGAATTCTCTGGCCCCAGAGGGCTGTGCTGAGTCTTTGAGTATATTCAAGACTGAGAGAGATAAATTTTTGGACTCTAGGGATATGGAGATCAGGCAGGAAAGTGGAGTCGAGGTCAATGATCAGCCATGATCTTATTGAATGGCAGAGCAGGCTCAAGGGGCCATATGGCCTACTCCCATATCTTATGTGATAATGACCAAATAATCTGTTTTTTGGTGATGTTGATTGAGGGATAGGTATTGGCCAGGATCCTGGTGACAACTCCCCTGCTCTTCTTCAATATGTTGCCATGGGATTTTTTTTACATCCACCTTAGAGAGCAGACGGGGCCTCAGTTTAACATCTCATCTGAGAGATGGCACCTCCGACAGTGCAGCACTCCCTCAGTACTGCACTGGAGTGTCAACTTGGGTTTTTGTGCTCAAGTTTCTGGGGGGGACTTGAACCCACAACCTTCTGACTCAGAGGCGAGAGTGTTGCCCACTTTTTATTTATTATATATATACTTTATTGAACATTAAGAACATTTACAACATCTTGATCATTTCACTGTATGATACAAATCAATTCCACCGCCCTGCACAGCCATTCTGCCACCACACTTTAACATCAAAACCTGAAGTTTAATTTGTCTCCTGTAACATATATTAATCGATTGTACTTTAAAAATTGGTTGTAAAATACTATCCTTAAATTCCTTTCTGAATAAAACATCCACAGCACCTTATAATGATCTTTCAGCTTATATTTAAAATACTCTTAGACTGATTCTCCTCCCCTTAAAAAACAGAGCATTCCTTCTTTGCACAATCACGAATCTAGCCAAACTGAACATTAAATTAATTGCTGCTCCGCTAGACTCGGGCAGACTCTCCTGCAATCCCCATCTCAAAATTGAGTCCCACGGGATTCCCATTCTCGCTCTTCGGTCCCCACCCAGCAAAAAAGCTTCACACAACTGTCGAACATAGTACTAAGTCATTTAACTGCGGACATAACACCAGTAAATGGGACAGAGTCTCATCCCGTGTCCCACACACTGGGCAAGTTGCCGCCTCCACTCGCCCAATCTTGCACAAGACTGTCATGGTAAAAATCCGGTTATGAGCCAATTTGAAATCCAGTTCAATCCACTCTGGACATTTAAAATTCACCCACACTCCCTTCCAAATCCTGTTGAAGTCCAGCTGTGGGTATATACTCTGCCAAAACTCCTGACCAGCAGGTGTCTTGAATCTCCATTCTCTAAATACCTCATAGAAATCTCAAGTATTACAGTTGTCAAATTGGACCAACTCTCCCCCTTTCTCCAGTACAAAGCTTGGAAAAGCAGGATGCATTTTACTTCCTTTGGAGATTTCCGCATTAATTCCTCCCATCCAATCCTGTGGCATTGCCCTCACAATCTTCTCATACATAATTCCTATTGCTTTTTCCTCTACCTCCTGATCCTCCTCCCACACCATGTCCCTCACTATCGCTTCCGGCAACCAACCTGGAATCACCTCGTATAATACATCTTTCACTGATATAATCCCAGCTTTTATAAAAGCTTGATTAAATAAAACCTCTCCTTCGATGTTGACCCACCTGTTCAAAAATAAGGGCTGTTCTAAAAATTCCTCAGCCCCCTTGGGCATAAACTGCACACTTTTTAAAAATTGGGCCCAAGTCTCTACAACCCCTTTATAAAACCTAGGGAGAAGTTTAATCGATTTCAAAAACATATTATTGTATTCCATATATAATATCCCCTGCCCTCCTATCCCACTTAGTTTTAAAAAATGCTCAAAACAACTCTTCCAAAAACTTGTATTTGACTTCTGAAGAAATCTCTTCACCCATTTGATTCTAAAGGATTTTTTCTTCAAATCAATATCTGGGAAATTGAGTCCTCCCTGATTTCTCCATCCAATGATGGTATTGTATGCCACCAAGGCTGGTTTCCCTTCCCATAAAAACCTCACACAAGCCTCTCGGATGGACTTTTCCGCCCACTCAGGAATATCCTCCACCGTCAATAAGTACCATAGCTTAGATAGCAGGAGAGCAGACACCACTGTCGCTCTTCCTTGCACTTTCAACCACCTTCTTTCCCATCTTCCCAAAATCTTTTTAATTTTCATAACCTTCGGTTCCCAATTTAATCGATCCACTTCATCCCTATCTTTCTTGCACCCCATATGCACCCCCAAAACTTCCAAAACCTCCACCACCTTAAAGGGACATTCCCCCAACCCCTCCCTGCAACCAGGCATTGGGACTTACTATAATTCACTCTGGCACCTGAAGCTCTACAATATTCCTCCACTACCTCCATAGCTTTCCTCACTGACTCCCCTTTTCTCAATGTTAAGGTTGTGTCATCTGCATATTGGTGTATCACCGACACCAGCCCAGAACTGGGGACCACAATCCCAACTACACCTTGTTTCTTTCGCATCATGTAACCTAATGGTTCTGCTACCAATGTGTACAACAATGGGGACAGGGGACAACCCTGTCTCACTGATCTCTGTATCGGAAAATACTTGGATAAAAAACCATTACATTTAACATAGCTAAATATGTTTGAATAAAAAATCCTTATCCACTGAATGAAATTTTCCTTGAAACCAAATGCTTCCAAAACCTTCAATAAAAACTCACGAGACCCCCTATCAAAGGTTTTCTCTTGATCTATCTTTAATACATAAGCCTCCCTCCCACTCTCTTCCATGAGCTCTATCGCATCTCGGATTGAGACCACAGAGTCTGCGATGTCCCGGCCTATGACCCCATAGGACTGAGGAGGCCAAACTATCTGTGGTAACACCTCCTTCAAACGATTTGCCAGAACCCTCACCAAGATCTTATAATCCACATTTAATAATGTGATGGGCCTCCAATTCTTCAGATCCCGCCTATCCCCTTTATTTTTATAAGCTAAGCTTATGATCCCTCTTCTCATAGATGGGGCCAGGCTTCCCTCAATTTTAATTTCCTTAAAAACTTCTAAGAGCAATGGACTTAAAATCTCGCAAAATTCTTTATAAAATTCTGCACTTAGTCCATCGGACCCTGGGCTTTTCCCCCCCTTCATTCCACTTATTGCTACTTTTATTTCCGCTAATCCTACTCCTTTGTCACACATGCTTCTCTCATCCTCCTTTAAACCCGCTTCAATAAAAGCAGTAACCTTCTCTATCTCCAAATTGGAAATGTCTTCTTTAGTATATAACTCTTGATAAAAGCTGCTAGCCGCCTCTAAAATCTCCCCATTTTCATGAATGATCTTCTCCCCTACCTTCAACTCTTCAATTAACGATAATCTCTGTCGCAGCTTTTCTTGCTCTAGAAAATATCTAGTGCATCTGTCGCCCTCCAATGCATCTCTAGCCTTTGCACGGAGAATGGCCCCCTTGCATTTTTCAGCTTGCAATAATTCCCACTCTTCCTTTAACACTCGGAACTTAGTCTCAGCTCCCTTATCCCCTCCATCAACTGCTTTACAGACATCCGTAAACCTTTTGTTTATATTCTCTTCTCGATGCCGGTTAGCTGCCGCCCTCTTTTTCCCATAACGTACCGAAAAAACTTTTACTTCATATTTGAAATTATCCCACCAAACTCTTCTTTCTTTCAAGAACAAAGGTTCCTTCCGAGCATTCTTTATTATATTTATAATCCCTTCTTTATAAGCAATTTCTTTCAGGTATTGATTGTTTAAAATCCACACCCCTGAACCGATCTTAACTCTGCTGTTCCTAATTCTAAGAACCAAAGCCGAGTGATCACTAAAAAATACTTTTTTATAATAAATCTCCAGCACATCAGAACTTAACCCTTCCCGCAATAACACAAAATCTATTCGGCTCTGTTTTAAAACATCACCCACCCAACCTGATCTGGAGAACTCCCTTTTTATGGGGTTCTGGTCCTTCCATAAGTCTCTCAAATTTAAATTTGTCATCATTTTTACAATCATCCCTCTGGAGTTATCATCCTTAAAGGTCATCTGGGCTGAAATGTCCATCCGAGATAAAAATACATTAAAATCCCCCACTATACAAGGATTTTCCACCTCTGCCGCTTCAGTGAATAACCCCCGAAAAAACTCGCGATGCTTGCAATGGTCGTTCGGTGCATAGATATTAAAAAGAGATCGCAATTAAATCCCTCCATTTTTACCCTTAGCCGTAAAATTCTCCCCTCAGCGTCCTTGTCCATCAAGGCAACGTTCTCTTTTATGGACGGACTCACCAAAACAGCCACCCCTCTACGGTTATTGTTTGCACAACTCGCAAACACCTCTCCCTTCCAAACCTTCTGAACGCTTTCTAGGATATCCTCATCCCAAAAGGTTTCTTGCAGACACAAGTCCGTACCTTTAAAACCCTGCAACAACTGCTGCAATTTCTTCTCACCCCTCAGTCCGTTCACATTAATCGAGACCAATGTAATCATGGCTCCAAAGAAGGGAAGTATGCCCGATAATCTCCCCATCATTTAATCTCTGGCCCTTCCCTCCTCACATGCTCCTTCCCAACTTCTCGGGCTGCTGTTGCTTTTTCCTGCAGCCTCGGACTCTTTTTCCCCTCCTGTTTAAACTTTCCCTGCTGTTTCAGCCTCTTCCTTGCTTTAAGTTTGGGCCCAGGAGCTGCCCTTCCTCCCTCCTTCTGCCCCTCACTAACCTCTCCCTTTTCACATGATGCCACCCCATCCCCGACTTCCATGTCTCTGTCCCCCTCTACTTCCTCACACTCAAGCTCTTCTGCAACCCCCTGTGCCTGCTCCCCGTCAGGTACATCATCTCCCATAGAGAGTCTTCCTGCTATCGCAGTTTCTCCCACTGTGCCGCTCCCTTCGACCACGCCTCCACCTCTGACCCTTGCACCTTGTTCCCTCACTCCATGGGACAATGGCGCACCTAAATTGTTCCCTTCTGACGTCTCTATCTCGCCGATCCCATCCTGCTGTCCCTTTAAGGCTCCTGCCTCTTGCACCCTCTCCCCGCCCTGCCCCCTCCCGCTCACCAAAATATCCGACTCCCCGCCTCTCCCCGGAGCACTCACATCCACCACACACCCCGCTCCTGCCTCCTCTTCCCCCGCAGACACCAGACTCCCCAGGGGGGGCCGAACTGCACTAAGGCTCGAGTCTGCACTCGACCCTCGCTGCTGTCTTTGTTCCCCTCCACAGCACTCGCCGTGTTTTCCGCCATCTCCATCTCGATCTCCGCTCCGCCATCCTCTGCCTGTGCTCCTTTTTCCTTCATTTTACCGGCTGTGTCCGCCGACTGCACCGCACCTCCGGCCGTTCCACACTCCTCTCCTTCTCCCATCTCATCACTCATTTGGCTCCCTTCTGCCACACACTCACAGCAGGTGGGGCCTTTACGACACACCCCACAGCTCTCCGCCTTGCAGCTCCGCGCGATATGTCCCGACTCACCGCAATTGTAACAATACAAATCAGGACAGTTTCTTACAAGATGGTCATGTCCCAGACAATAGTAACACACCTTTACTTGGTTATCGTGCAGCACACGAAAGTACTGCACTCCTTCCAGTGTCTCGAACTTCATACTGTAAGGCAAAGACCTCACCCCCTCTGGGAACCGCACCTTTACATACCGGGTTCCGTCTGCTATCCGTGTTCCCAGATAGTACCTCCTCTTTATTTCAGAACAGATTTTAATGTCCCACGACTCCAACTTTTTGCTTAGCACTTCGTCCTCGATGTACACAGGCAAGTTCAAAAATGAAACCGCCACCTCCTCTGAATATAGCAGAGTCACCTCCAAGAATTTCTCCCCAACTTTCAGACTGAGCAGCAGTTTTTCCACCTCCTCACGGCCACTGACCATCACCTCAAATCCCACATTTGGTTTTGGTCGGCAGGCAAAACAGCTTCCCTCACCACAGTCCTCATGAACCACCTGGATTATATCCCAAGCTCGAATCTTATCTTCACATTGCACCACCACCGTATTTTCTTTACCAAACCTCCTGAGGTCCCGGCCCAAATCTTTGGGCCTTTTTTTTCCCCTTCCCACCACAGTTTTTTCCCTAATAAAATTCCTCTCGGGAATATTGTCCTCTGAGGGGCCCGGCACTCCGGACCCCTCAGCAGCCATCTGGCTGTTTTTTGTGGGCCAAAAAGGCCCTAAAACCTGAAAACAACACCCCAAAACCCTCCACCAACTTTTTACAAAACTCCTTCCAACACCCAGCTGCAATTAGGCAACCAGTCACACCTGGCTCACTCCTAGCCCCTCCCACCTAGAGAGTGCTCCCCACTGAGCTACAGCTGACACACTAGTACCAGATTAGGTGTGGGATTACTCAGCAAATCATCAGGTGGAAGAGGGGGTCATATCATTAAAAAAAATAACTGCAAAACAGGGCTATGAAATGAAGTTTCCATAAATTGGATTTAATGCGTGGAACCGAAATCTGCAGACACTAAACCCATTGACCCAATGTCCTTCATTGCTGCCCAATGTTACAGTGCCATATAATCATCGCATGGAATATTTCAAAGCCATAATCATAAACACTAATGCCTTGTCAGGTTGATTGCTTTTAATTGATTCATTGCTTTTTATTGAAGGTTTAATTGAAATCCTGTAAGTAGGACATAAACCGGAAGAAGCCACAATATTAATTAAGTTTCAACAGCCTTGATTGCTTACATCAATAATTTCCCATCGCCATCCCCTTGCTCTGTCCTTAAGCGATTGTTGCTCTGCTGGTAAGTAACGTGAGGCAGACAGAAATTGCTTCTTTCTGCTACTTCCGTGCAGGCAATCACCCTGACACACACCACACGTTATTTAGAGCTACCAGGGCCAGAAGCAACGGCCCATTAAAATAAAGAGATTTTTCTTTTTAATGAGAAGTTTTAACACCAGTAAAAATGTATTGAATGCATTTTCTGACGTCTTAAACGTTTCATCGGAATCGCCCCTGGTGGCTGAGTTGGCAAACGTACTGCTAATTGGTAATTATGGAACGGAGTGAGGAAAGAACCAGGTTTGAACTCCTGGGCCCCCGACTTAGCGAAATCGCAGCCAGGGTAACGGTTTGCTGCCAAAGCTAAGGAAGTGACAAGTCAGCCAGGGTTCCCTCTCCTGACTCCTGCTGAAAAATGTATACATGTTGGCATCAGGTAAAGGCAGACCTGTAATAAAAACAGAAAATGCAGGAAAGACTCAGCAGGTCAGGCAGCATCTGTGGAGAGAGAATCAGAGTTAATGTTTCAGGTCGATGACCCTTCGTCAGAACTGGAAAAAAGTTGGAGATGGAACAGGTTTTTGAGCAAGTGTAGGGGCAGGGAAAGGGGGGCGGGGAGGAAAGAACAAAAGGGAAGGTCTGTGATAGGGTGGAAGGCAGGAGAGATTAAGAGACAAAAGGGATGATGGTGCGAGGCAAAAGGAGATGGTAATGGGACAAGTTAAGAAATAAAAGATGGCTCTAGATGAAGTGTAAATGGCAATGGCAGAATGATCGACAGCTGCCATGTGAGAGAGAGAAAAAAAGATAGGGGCAGAGGTTATGGTCTGAAATTGTTGAACTCGATGTTGAGTCCAGAAGGCTATAAAGGCTGGAAGACCTGTGCTGTCTTCTATCGTCTTATAGCCTGCTGACACTCAAGGGGGCGATTTTAACCCGACTCGCTCCGCAGAAACCTGGCGGGTGGGCAGTTAAAATCGCCTCGGCTCTTAGCTGTCCGAAAGCTGCCATGATGGCAACACCTGCAATTTTAACCTCCTCTCCTGAGCAGGCAGCAAGGACACACGCCCAGAGCCAACAGGGACCTTCTGTACATGTGCATGTTGCGGTCCGATGACATAATTGAGACCCGACTGTAATTTTAACTCGGGCCTGAGCGGGGAATCCGCCTGGAGTTAAAATTGGGGGCCTCGCTGTCCAGGCAGATAGGTCACTATGGCAACCAGTGTCTATTAAATGAAACCTGAGCAAGAATCAGTCCCATTCAGGAGAGGAGAGGTGAAAACAATTCTCTATTGGGAAGGAAATCTGTTTCTATATTTGGAGAAAATCTTGCTAAATACAAACAAAACTCCTAACTGTTATACAGTGATAATAATTACAATCTTAGTACAAGATATGGGGATTCCCCTTCATAGTTTGTCCCAAAATAAAACCCGCAGAACCAAACAAAACCCAGCAGCGACAGAGGTGCAGAGTAACAGGAATTTGGACAAGCATGAACTCTGTGCTGAGTAGCCCTGATTAATTCATGTTTCTCCAAGAGCATAGTAATTTCATCTAGTATTCTAGACTCCACTATATCCGACAACTGAAGTAAGATTAACTGGCCTATAATTTCCTGTCTTATTCCTGTCTCTTTTTTTTGAAGAGGGGGGAGTGGCATTTGTCACCCTCCAGTCTTCTAGCACAATGTTCCTATCCCTACTATTTTGGAAAATTATTGTCAGAGCTTTGCTATTTTGTCCCTAGCTTCCCTCGGGATTTTGGATATAAACTATTAGGTCCTTCCAAGGCCTCGCCCCTCTCTATCTCTGCAACCTCCCCCAGCCCCACAACCCTCCGAGATCTCTGCACACCTCTAATCCTGGCCTCTTGATCATCCCTGATTTTAATCACTCCACCATTGGCAGCCGTGATTTTCAGCTGCCTAGGCCCTAAGCTCTGGAATTCCCTCCCCAAACCCCTCTACTTCTCTCTCCTTCTTTAAGACGCGCCTTAAAATCTACCTCTTTGATCAAGCTTTTGGTCACCTTTCCTAGTATCTCCTTATGTGGCTCGGTGTCAAATTATGTTTGATAATCGTTCCTCTGAAGCGCCTTGGTATGTTTTACTACGTTAAAGGCGCTTATATCAATACAAGTTGTTGTTGTCCTCATGATTAGTCTACTTTGGGTCATTTATTTTCTGCCATTCCTCTCTGAATAGCAACCTCCACTAACAGTTCTACAACCACTGGTAGTTCTAATCTGCCAATATCCACCTGCACTGAGAAAACGGCAGCAAAGTATCGATTTAGTATCTCTGCCCCTCCACAACAAGCTTCCCTTCTTCATCGCTTAATGGACCTTCCCCTGCCTCGCCGATCATCTCAACAACAGGAAGCATGGCCACCAATGGTGGGGCAAAGGGAGTGGGGGGATACACAAGAGTCCAGAGTTGGAGGAAAGCAGAGTTCTCAGTCTCATCGCTGACGTGTCTATGGGAAGCCTCTTACAGCCTTGTTAACGATTTATTTTGCTAATTTTTTTGTCCGAGCTACAAAGCAGGTTGCCTCTCTCCCTAATTATGGAATCCCCGCGATTACCATTTGCTTGTTCTCACGTATTGCACGTGAATCCAGATTACCCTTCATTGTGCATACATCACACATCTGGAGCCTGGCACTCGATCCTGCCAATTCTGTACTTCAAATGCTGCTTTACTCTGTAATTAATGAATTAGAATCAATTCTCACCTACCTGCCTGCTGCTGTAGATTCAGACCCACTCTGTCTCGGCACTAAACTCCCTCTGCTTACTCAGCTGCTTGCCAACATATATAGAGACAGCAACAAGAGGAAGCATGTCAGCAGCACATATATGTGTCAGCTGTGGCTCAGTTGGTAGCACCCTCGCCTCTGAGTCAGAAGGTTGTGGGTTCAAGTCCCCACGCCAGAGACTTGAGCACAACAATCTAGGCTGACACTCCTAGTGCAGTGCTGAGGGAGTGCTGCACTGTCGGAAGGTGCTGTCTTCCGGATGAGACATTAAACCGAGGCTCCGTCTGCTCTCTCAGGTGGATGTAAAAGATCCCACGGCACTATTTCGAAGAAGAACAGTGGAGTCCTGCCCAATATTTATCCCGCCATCAACACCTAAAAAACAGATTATCTGGTCATTGTTACATTGCTGTTTGTTGTGTGCAAATTGCCTGCTGCGTTTCCTACATTACAACAGTGACTACACTTAAAAAGTACTTCATTGGCTGTAAAGCACTTTGGGACGTCCTGAGGTCGTGAAAGGCGCTATAGAAATGCAAGTCTTTCTTTATCTTTTTTATACAGAGAGACAGAAGAGTGGAAGACAATAAGAAAGACAGAGAGAGGGAGGCTGAAGCAATTTAGGGAGAAGGAAGTTATAGCAAGAGAGAGACTTTCTATTTGCCAGTGAGAGAGGGGGGAGTCAACTAGCGCAGAATAAACATGCATATTTATTTACAAGGGTGGATGGGAGGTTGTACATAGTAGATGGACCAATCCTTTTGTAAATTATTTATGATACATTAGAAGTCTTGCATCTCACATGTGCTTCCTGTACATGTGACACATATTTTCTGTTACATTCTCCTTGTCACACTTTGTTAATACTTCTCTGAGCAGTGCTAATCCTAGTCATAATTTAAGATGACACAATGTCAGTACTCATAGAAAAATGGAAATTTCAGCGTGGGATCTTATCTAACCTGTACTGATGCTAGCTCCACACTGAAGCTATCTACTCAAATTATTGTAACATACTCTAATATTGGAACTGAATGCAGGATCCATCTCATTAATTTAGTACAGTGTGTAGTTTAATAGTCTTTTTGTTTAATTGTAAAGGCTACTGTTGAGATCACCTTGTGTTATTGTACTGATATATTAACACTGGCAGTAATCCAATACTAATGATAATTACTCTTACTGCATACAGTCTTTTTGTATTAACTCCACTTTAACACAATAATGCATATCATTAGATAATAATTTTGTGTGAATAAACTGGACTGGTATTGTCCTGCCTTGTGAGGAATACACTAATGCTGGTTAAGCCTGATTGGAAGTCAAGTGGATTTTCCCCTTCAGTATTATCCCCTCCCCACCTCCCTCTTCATATGTTAGTCTAGACGGTATCAGCAAGCTACTTGGTGGTGAGGGTGGAGGCATCACAGCTGGTCCCCTTAGTGTCCTTACCCAAGGTCTACATATGCTCCTTCCTCATGACAGCCGCCCTCTGGTACCGTGCCTAAGTGGCCATTATTCATGCATGACTACTTGACCTTGAGCTGGGGAGAACATCACAGCCTCACCCAACCTCCGCACGTGGACTCTCCCCCTTAGAGGCTGCTGTATAGCGACAGTGGCCAACTGACCCTTCCGTAGCTCAACGTTGGGGTGGCCATTCATTGTGCCGTTACTGCTGCCTTGGGTGAAATCTGTGAACCCATGACAGATTGGCAATCGAAGCTGGGACTTTATAACTATGGAATCATCAGGATCCTCAGTATTCCAAACAAAAAATAAGGCATTCAACATTCTGTAACATTTCTTTTTAGATAGACAGTACATATATATGGTGTATATCAATATGCACTTTGAATCCATCGCACTTGAGATGCCACACTTTGTTGCAAATGCAAAATAATCTTTAAAAAAAGAAAGACAGGTGTCATTTTAACAATTTTTCTACAGGAAGGGTTTGTAAAAGAGTTACATTTAAATATTGGATTTGTAAAGCAAAGCGTATTCACACGAGTTTTCTTTTTAAAACAGCATGAAGTCAGAAGGTAAGATGGTAATATTATCGGCACTGAAATCACTTCCAAAGGACTTAAAAATTGAAATCAAATTCATTAGCCCATCTCGGTCATCGATAAGCACATCACACTCATTGTGTTGGGAGGTCTCTGGTCCTGCATGCTCGACAGGGATTATCTAACATAAGCCCTCCTCTCTGGTTATAAACACATAGAGAGATGAAATAGGGACAGAAATATTCATCATCAGTCAGGTTTTTTAAATAGTGAAGAACCCCCTCACCCCCAACAAATCACAGCTCAGGATACTAGGGAACCCCTTCCCCAACAAATCACAGCTCAGGATACTGGAGAACCCCTTACCCAACAAATCACAGCTCAGGATACTAGGGAACCCCTTACCCAACAAATCACAGCTCAGGATACTAGGGAACCCCTTCCCCAACAAATCACAGCTCAGGATACTAGAGAACCCCTTCCCCAACAAATCACAGCTCAGGATACTAGGGAACCCCTTACCCAACAAATCACAGCTCAGGATACTGGAGAACCCCTTTCCCAACAAATCACAGCTCAGGATACTAGAGAACCCCTTACCCAACAAATCACAGCTCAGGATACTAGAGAACCCCTTACCCAACAAATCACAGCTCAGGATACTAGAGAACCCCTTACCCAACAAATCACAGCTTAGGATACTGGAGAACCTCTTCCCTCAACTAATCCCAGCTCCGGATAGTGGGGAACCCCTTACCCAACAAATCACAGCTCAGGATACTGGAGAACCCCTTCCCTCAACTAATCCCAGCTCCGGATAGTGGGGAACTCCTTTATCAAGAGCAATGATTCACTAGATTGATCCCTGGGATGAGAGGGTTGTCCTATGAGGAGAGATTGAGTAGATTGGGCCGATACTCTCAAGTTTAAAAGAATGAGAGGTGATCTCATTGAAACATACAAGATTCTGAGGGGATTGACAGGGTAGATGCTGAGAGGCTGTTTCCCCTGGCTGGAGTGTCTAGAATTAGGAGACACAGTCTCAGGATAAGGGGTCGGCCATTTAAGACTGAGATGAGGAGGAATTTCTTCACTCAGAGGGTTGTGAATCTTTGGAATTCTCTGCCCCAGAGGGCTGAGTTGTTGAGTATATTCAAGACTGAGATGGATAGATGTTTGGACTCCAGGGGCATCAAACAATTTGGGGATCGGGTGGGAAAGTGGAGTTGAGGTCTAAGGTCAGCCATGATCTTATTGAATGGTGAAGCAGGCTCGAGGGGCCGAATGGCCGACTCCTGCTCCTAATTGTAATGTTCGAATGAATTGCTTGGGGGGGTTGTGGGAAGAGGGTCTCAGGATAGTGGTGGGGTGGGGATCAAAAGTAGCCTAATTATGACTGATTTTACTCAGCAGCTGCAATGTGGAGTGCACTGAACCTAGAATATGTGCAGGGGGATCTAATCACTATTACTGTGTTGCAAACTTGGAACTGGGGAGAAATCTGTTTTGAGGAAAAATGGGTTTTGTCGATGGTATGAGATTGAGAATGTCAGTGTGTGCAGTGAAAGCTTAAAGGAAGGGCCAATGCCTGAAAGCTTAATGATTAAAGGTGTCAAAGAAAGTGTTTTGGGGAAATATAAATGATTAAAAGAGGAGTGTTTACTAAGTGTACAACTATAAATGTCCGTTTTATATAAAAGTTGCAGTCTGAGGCATTTCAGAGAATCATTAGAAGTACTGCAATCAGTACTTGGGTGAGGCGGGATTGCATTATGCTTGCATAACTTTGTAATTTTAGAAGCTCACACCCTTTTGCAGACGGAAACAAATTTTAATTCTTTAAATGCCTCAACAAAGTCAGATTCTCTTTCTTTAATTGGGCAATTCTGCTCTCCTGTAGTTCCTGAGCAGACTCCGCCTGGGGTGATGATTCCGCAGTTGGCGTGTGTGCGTTCCAGCACAAACTCCCAAGTTAGCGATTCTCATCTGTGAGCCTAGGCAATGCGTGGCGGTGGGCTATTCAACTGCGTGGGGTGGGGGGCACCACAGCACAGCCGAGGCTAATTCCTGTCCGTACATGGGCCTTCTAGCAAGGGGCACGGACTAACAGTTCAGTGTTGGGCAACCTGGCTAATTCTAGTTCTTAAGCCCAGGGGCACCGAAGTCAATCGTAACGCTTCTAATACCACCATGGTAGAGGTCAGCTAACAAGGCGCAGACTGAGGATTAAACTTGGCACCTTCTGGTCTGCTTGGTTCAGTGCTATGCAGGTGCTTTAAACAATAGGGCATTGGGGAGCTTGTTCTTGTACCTTCAGCAACTTACTGCATATTCATTACAAATAAATAAATTAGGATAGCTTCGATGCTGCGCCAATGTCTCAGCTGGTAAATGCACCATGGAACTGAGGCATATAGGCCAAGCAGGCAGCAGGGGCTCCCGTCTGTGGAGCTGTATCCCAGCAGGGGCTCCGCTTGTGGAACTGTATCCCAGCAGGGGCTCCCGCCTGTGGAACTGTATCACAGCAGGGCTCTCGCCTGTAGAACTGTATCACAGCAGGGCTCCCGCCTGTAGAACCGTATCCCAGCAGGGGCTCCCGCCTGTGGAACTGTATCCCAGCAGGGCTCCTGCCTGTGGAACTGTATCCCAGCAGGGGCTCCCACCTGTGGAACTGTATCCCAGCAGGGGCTCCCACCTGTGGAACTGTATCCCAGCAGGGGCTCCCACCTGTGGAACTGTATCCCAGCAGGGGCTCCCACCTGTGGAACTGTATCCCAGCAGGGGCTCCCACCTGTGGAACTGTATCCCAGCAGGGCCCCCTCCTCCCTCGAGGCAGGATGAATGAGGGCCGAAAAATTTAGGAAAAGAGGACTGTTTTTTTTTGCAGTGATGCATATTCCTGGTTCCTTACACACCCAGCTGCTGTCAGTCTGTGCCACGTGTTTAGCACAGGGACACCGCACAGGCCACGACAATTGCAGCATCTGACTAATTGCAGCAAAATATTTTATTTATTAACCCCTTACTTTTGTGCATTTATTTCTGTGTATTGGCAAAGCTAAAGTAAAAATAATTAATCTTATATTCACCTCACTGGGGCTCCTTGGCTGAATTCTACTTCCAAAGCAGGGCTTGGCTAACTAGAGAATTTTAACCACTAAGATGGTTAAATATATTCCCTCTGACTGCTCCTTCCATCCCCGCCCCCCTGCAAGTCATCCTACTCCACCTGTTTTTCTTTTCTTTGCCACAGAGCTCTTTGCAGTGTACCGTGCTTTCCCCTCCCCTGCCCCTCCCCTGCCAAGCTTGCAAGACCAGTTAACTGCAATGCTGGGGACAGATCAGGAAGTAAGTACAGTATAACTGTGCGTAACAGACACACACACATGCACACACCTACTTCAAAATATCACAGGTAGGAGCATCTTAGAGCCAGCAGAGTATTCGATTGGCAGGAGGGCGAGAGAGCAGGTAGGTCACTGCCCTTCTTAGCAGAGTTTAAACCGAGCGGGAGAGTGGTTTTTTGTAATGATTTCTGTGAAACCAACTTGGTGCACTTTGTGTCTGTGCTGCTATTGGGGACTGATTTATTTCTGGTCATTTTTGGCAGGCGCTACCTTTTGCTCTCTAATGTTTAATATTGAATGTCTCACTGTTTGCCAACGAAACCTTTTTGGTTTTCAAGTCTGTATTAAACACTGCTCTTGCATCTGGCTGAAGCAGCAGACTTGCTGTGAGTGTGCCTGAGGTTATAAGGCCGCCACCCCCACAGTATTCTTTCAGGGCCACATGTTTCTTGGGCGTAAATCTTGAATGATGCCGTGACAGTCTCTGGCTCAGCTGTTTGTAGCTTTTAAAAGTACCGGTAGGATTTAGTAAACATTATTAAGATTCTATAACCATTATTATATGGCTATAATATGTGAAATTGTATGTTTAAAAACCTAAGAAGCCTGTATAAAATGGTTATAGAATCTTAATAATGTTTACTAAATCCGACAGGCGCACTCTATCCTTCAAGTTTTAATGGGACTTATAGTGATTCTGCAGCCAAATAAAAGGGCAGGTTTCACTTTTAACAAGTCTGTCCGTCTCCGCTTTTCCTTCACCAGTGAGCCCACGTGAAAGATCACGGAGTGTCCCGCAACAAGATATCGCTTGAGTTTCAGGGTTATCTCCGTGGTAACTACAATAAGAGTACTGGGGGGAGGCGGGTTATGGTGTTGTCTTACTCCTACGACTGTACGACTTCACTTCAGTTGAAAAATGCTGCCTTGCATGCCCAGGAATTTGCGCCCTCGGCGCTTCCTTTCCTAACAACAACAATAACTTGCATTTATATAGCGCCCGTAACGTAGCCAGCTTCACAGGAGTGATGATCAAACAAACGAGCCGCCTGAGCAGACATTAGGACAGGTGACCAAAAAGCTCGGTCAAAGAGGTAGGTTTTAAGGAGCCTCTTAAAGGAGGAGCGAGAGGTAGCGAGGCAGAGAAGTTTAGGGAGGGAATTCCAGAGCTTAGGGCCAAGGCATCTGAAACTGGGGATACGCAAGAGGCCAGAATTGGAGGAGCGCAGAGATCTCGGACGATTGTGGGGCTAGAGGAGATTACAGAGGGAGGGAAGGGCGCCAGGCAATGGAGGGATTTGAAAACAATGATGAGAATTTTAAAATCGAGGCGTTGCTTACAAGGAGGAGCCAATGTCGGTCAGCGAGCCCAGGGGTGATAGGTGAACGGGACTTGGTGCGAGTTAGGACACGGGCAGCCGAGTTTTGGATGACCTCAAGTTTACGGAGGGTAGAACGTGAGAGGCCAGCCAGGAGTGCATTGGAATAGTCAAGTCTGGAGGTAACAAAGGCATGGATGAGGCAGGGACAAAATCGGTGGAAATAGGCGGTCCTAGTGATGGCGCGGATTTATGGTTGGAAGCTCATCTCAGGGTCAAAGGTTGCAACCAGTCTGTTTCAGCCTCAGACAGTTGCCAGGGAGAGGGATGGCTTAGAGTCATAGAATCATAGAAATTTACAGCACAGAAGGAGGCCATTCGGCCCATCGTGTCTGTGCCACCAAAAAAGAGCTATCCGGCTGTTAGATCCGTGGTTCAGTGGATAAATAATTACATGGATGCTGTACATAACAAATAACAGGTCTTTACTGGAGGAGGGCAATCTCTAGACTGGAGTACAGAGGCATGCGCACAGCTTATATACTGGTGTGGTTACTGCCGGTACTACAGTATACAGGAGCTGTAAAAAGTAGTTCTGACTTAAAGCACATACACTACAATTCCTCCCTTTTTAGATTAATAATAACCCCCTTAATATTCAAATAACAATTACATTTTTACATGTACATTCAATAACAAAAGTCCATTTATAGATTCAGTCTTTGGGGCGGCTTCCTGACCCTTTCGGGATAGCGCCTTTCCGGAGGTTCTTGTTCTTGGTGCAGAGGCGATTCTGACCCCCTTTCATCGGGTAGTTCATCGGGTTCCACTGCTACTGGGTCTGAGGTAGATGCTACCGGTATGTCGGGTTCATCCCCAGGTACTCGAGACATGGGGTTGACGCGTTCCTGTGATGCTAAGATCTGATCGACGTGGCGTCTCACAATGTTCTCCCTGACATCCACTGTGTACATTAATGGCCCCTGCCTTGTACATATTGTTCCGGGTTGCCACTTCTCTGTTCGATAGTCCCGGGCCAAGACTGGTTGCCCTACATTGAAGCTCCTTGTCGGCTTCTCGTTGATGTGCTGGAATTGTTTGTCCTCAACATTTCTTCGCACATTTGGTCTGAGCAAGTCCAGACGAGATCTCAACCTTCAGTTAAAGAACATCATGGCCGGGGTCTGGTTGGTAACTGCATGTGTCGCGTTTCGGTAGGCTAATAAGAAATTGTCCATCTTATGCTGTAGTGGAATTTCCTCGTCGCACATGGCCTTTATCGCCTTCTTAAAGGTTTGTACGAACCTCTCAGCCAATCCATTGGTGGCTGGATGATACGGGGCGGATGTGTAATGCCTTACCCCATTCCTTTTCATGAATTTTTGGAACTCATCGGTCACAAACTGTGGTCCATTATCAGAGCAGATCTGCTCTGGCAACCCGTTTCTGGCAAATATGGTCCGTAGGACTGCAATTGTTTTCTCTGTAGTGGTTGAAGACATCTTTATCACCTCAGGCCACTTTGAATGAGCATCCACTGCTATTAAGAACATTGAGTCCATGAATGGACCAGTGAAATCAATGTGCACCCGTTGCCATGGAGAGGAGGGCCACTCCCATGGGTGTAGAGGGACATGTGGTGGTGCATTTTGGACCTTCTGGCATCCTAAGCAGCTCTTAGTTAGGTCTTCGATTTGTTGATCGATTCCCGGCCACCACACATAAGCCCTAGCTAGGCTTTTCATTTTCACTCCCCCCAGATGACCTTCATGTAGCTCATTTAGCACTCTCTCCCTTAACTTGGGTGGAATCACCACTCTGGATCCACACATCACTGTCCCCAGGCATACTGACAGCTGTTCTCTTCTGGATGAGAATGCTGGCAACAGTGAGTCGCCATGTGTTGGCCATCCCCTCACCGTCAATTCATATACCCGTGACAGCGTCGGATCATTGCGGGTCTCCTTCTCTATATCCGCGTTTGTTACTGGCAATCGTTCAATTATTGACGAATAAAATATCTCGATAGGGTCCACTGCTGGTGCTTCCTCCACAGTAGGCAGTGGCAGGCGCGATAGCCCATCAGCGTTCCCATGCTGTCTCGTGCCTTTATATTCTATTTCATATTGATTTGCCCCTAAAAACAGGGACCATCTTTGTAACCGCTGTGCAGTCATTACTGGCACGCCCTTCTTAGGATTAAAGATGGAGACAAGTGGCTGGTGGTCAGTCAGCAAGGTGAACTTCTGTCCATGCAGATAGTGGTTGAATTTTTTTACTCCCCATACTAGGCTGAGGGCCTCCCTGTCAATCTGGGCGTAGTTGCGCTCGGCTGAGGTTAGTGACCGAGACACAAAGGCTACTGGCCTCTCCAAACCGTCCGGGAATTTGTGCGACAGCACCGCTCCAATGCCGTAGGGTGATGCATCACAAGCCAAACGAATTGGTAGTGCTGGGTTGAAATGGGCCAACACCTCTTTTGATGTGATCAATTCTTTACACTTCTGGAAAGCTCGTCTACGTTCGTCATCCCACTTCCATGATACCCCTGTTTGCAGTAGGGTGTTCAGCGGGTGTAATACCGTAGACAAATTTGGTAAGAACTTGTGGTAATAGTTTACCAGCCCGAGGAACGACCTCAGTTGTGACACATTTTCCGGTGCTGGAGCCTTGACTACTGCCTCTATCTTGTCAGGGGACTTATGTAACCCCTCTTCATCGATGACATGGCCGCAATACGAGATCTGTTTCTGGAAAAACTCGCACTTGTGGCGATTAGCTCGTAGCCCATATTCCTTTAATCTGGCGAGCACCTTCTCCAAGTTAGCGAGGTGATCACCGTCATTTCCACCCGTGACCAAGATGTCGTCCAGATAACACTGGGTCACTGGAATCCCTTGCAGGACCTGATCCATCGCCCTTTGCCAGATAGCCGGAGCCGAGGCTACTCCAAACACCAGCCGGTTGTATTGATAGAGACCTTTATGGGTGTTGATCGTAAGGTAATGTTTCGAAGCTTCTTCTACCTCCATTTGCAAGTATGCCTGGGCTAGATCAATTTCTGTGAAGCATTTACCACCAGATAGCGAGGCGAAAATATCCTCAATTCGTGGAAGCGGATATTGCACCGTGTGAAGGACTGGGTTCACTGCCACCTTAAAATCCCCACAGATGCGGACCTTCTTTGGTTCCCCAGGCGTATTACTCAACGACCTCTTCATTACAGGAACGATGGGTGTAGCCCACTCGCTCCAGTCCACTTTGGACAGTACTCCTGAACGTTCCAACCCTTCCAGCTCTGCTTCAACCCTTCCAGCTCTGCTTCAACCGCTGGTCTGATCGCATAAGGCACTGGTCTGACCTTCAGAAACTTTGGGCTTGCATTATCCTCTATTTTAATTGTTGCTGTTATTCCTTTTAGTGTTCCTAGTCCCTCCTGGAACACTTCTTTTGCGTCAGTTAGCATTTTTGACAGTCGTCCAGGTCTGACGTCGTCATGCTTTTTGGCCTCCACCTTCAGTGCCTGTATGGAATGCCAATCTAAATGTATCTTCCGGATCCATTCACATTCTAGCAGTGGTGGTCCTCCATTTGGCAATACATATATATCCATTTTAGGTATTTCCTGACCTTTATATGTCACTTTCACCCTTATTTTTCCTTTGGGGTAGACTTTTTGCCCCGTATACGTCTTCAAGACAATCTCTGTAGCTTTCAAGGGTATGTGTGAAAATAGCCGCTTGTAGTCTCTTTGATTTATGACTGTTAGAGCTGACCCTGTGTCCAATTCCATTTCCACTTGGACTCCGTCTATCTTGAGTGTAACCCAGATAGTCTGGTGATCCTCCATTTCGGTTACATTATGTAGTTTCAGACAACCCAGCTCCTTGCTTCCGGAGTCTGTGTCACTTTTCTGTTCGTCTGAACCACTGTCCATCACCTGGTGTACCTTTTTGTACTTCTCCTGTGGAGATTTCTTACTGTTGGTTTTCTTCCCAGACCTGCAGACTCTTGCTATGTGTCCTGTTTTCCCACACTGTCTGCACACTTGGTCCTTGAACCAACAATCTTTCTGGTCATGTGTTGTTCTGCCGCAGCGATAGCACTTCCCAGTTCCATAGGTCATTTCGTTGGTGCCATATTCTTGCGGTCTCCGTTGTATCTCTGCAGCGCCCCTTGCGGCTGCTTCGTGTGATACTGCCATACTGAAAGCTTTGTCCAGCGTAAGGTCCTTTTCTGATAGAAGCCATTTCTGGGTTCCTTCACTTTGTAGCCCACACACAAACTTGTCCCTTAACGTGTCTGCTAGTCCCGCTCCAAACTGGCAGTATTTCGATAGCTTGCGCAGTTCCGTTAGGTACTCAGCATTGCTTTCGTCTTTGTGTTGGTTCCTTTTATGGAACTTAAATCGTTCTGCTATCAGCAGCGGTGTGGGGTTTAAGTGGTCCTGTAGGATTTCTACTATGCTTTCAAAATTCTTGTTTACCGGCTTCTCTGGGGTTATTAGATTTCGCAGTAACCCATAAGTTTTTGCACCCATGGAATTTCACAGAACCAGTGCTTTATTAGCATCTGGCACTTCATTCGCCCTGCAGTACACCTCAATACATTCCACATATGTCGCCCAATCTTCGACTTTATTGTCGAACGTAGAGATACTGCCACTCTTCGGCATCTTTGGTTGTGCGTTAACTATCACCAATGGCGCCTCCCGCGCTTCCCCTTCTTCTCCGCTGGCACAAAATGGCGTCTCCCGCGCTTTCCTTCCTTCCCGCGCTCGCCCGTTTTCTCTGCTGCGGCTTTGCAAAATGGCGTCTCCCGCGCTCTTCCTTCTTCTCCGCGGCTCAATGGCGCCTCCCGCGCTCTCCCTGCTTCTCCGCGGCTCAATGGCGTCTCCCCTTGCTTCACCCCGCGGACCCTGATCATCCCGTGATCCCTGGCTGTGCTCTGCGCGTTCTTCTCTTGATATTTGTTGACGCCGCTCAGTCTAGAACCCGGCTGTTTCTTACCCTCTCTCCGGTTTTGCAGTATTTTTCCTCGACGCCGCTTGGTGATCAACCCCCGGCTGCGCCCTGCTCTCTTCACCCTTTTTCTTACCCCGTCGATGCTGCCCGGCTCTCTCTGCCGTCGGTCGGCTCCAGCCGCCGCTGCTTGGGAAGGGTCTGCTCTGGACCTGCCATCGGTCTCTTACTGCTCGTTGTGGCTGGGGAACCAAGCCCGGCTCTCCACAGCCTCCCCAGTGAAGTTGGATCTCTGCCTGACTGCTGGGCGGTTGCTCGCGGTCGACGCCCGTGTTCCTGGACTCGACTATTTTTTTTTTGTTTTTGTTTTTTTGTTTAATGTTGCAGGTAGATTCGCATCAAAACTCGTCGCCACTGTTAGATCCGTGGTTTAGTGGATAAATAATTACACGGATGCTGTACATAACAAATAACAGGTCTTTACTGGAGGAGGGCAATCTCTAGACTGGAGTACAGAGGCATGCGCACAGCTTATATACCGGTGTGGTTACTGCCGGTACTACAGTATACAGGAGCTGTAAAAAGTAGTTCTGACTTAAAGCACATACACTACACCGGCCTCGTCCCACTTTCCAGCTCTTGGTCCGTAGCCTTGCAGGTTGCAGCACTTCAAGTGCATGGCTTCGGTGGCCAGGGAACGGAGTTTGTGGCAGGGACCGAAGGCAGTGGCTTCGGTCCTCCCAATATTTAGTTGGAGGAAATTTCTGCTCATCCTAACTTTAAAAGCCTCCTCAAAACCTGTCGCTTTGGTGGCATTTTCAGTCACACGTAACTCCCTGCTCGGTGCCTACTGCCCCACCCCCCCAACTCCCCGCAGTGTCAAAGGAGAGGACTTACATTTATATCGCACTTTATTACTTCCTCAGCACATCCCAAAACACTTCACAACTGATCGACAGCTTTTGATTACCTTTGAAGTGCGGTTACTGCTGCTTTGTAAACATGGCAGTGTGTTTGCGCACAGTAAGATCCCACACACAGCAAATGATTTGTCCAGATAATTTGTCTTTGCTTTTTGTTGGTTGAGGGAGGAATATCGACCAGGAGACTGGGATAACTCCCTGCTCCCCTTCCAGCGCTGCAGTGGGATCGCTAATGTCCATCTGAGCAGACAGAAGGGGCCTTGTTATGTCTGAATAAACACTAAAATTGGTGTGGGAATAACGAGCAGCTTTTAGTTCCAGATGCTCCAGGACCTTCCGTCAAAGAAAAACAAAAACTATATCAGAGGTATCTTGGAGTGTAATTGCTACAAGCTGCTTCCTCCCATCAGAGTCATATTGTCTTCACTTAACAATGTGCAAGTACCATACGTATCCAAATAAGGCACCTCTGACAATGTGGCACTTTCTCGGTACTGCACTAAAGTGAAGGTCTCGATTATGTGCTCAAATCTGTAGTGGGACTCTGAACTCACGGGAAAAATTCAGTATCTGGGGCGCCATTATCGGCCATGCGCAAAGTTTAGCGCCTGGCGCTAATTATCACGAACGACGGCAAACTTGGCTTTTATTGCCCCTGGAGGTGATTGGAGCGCTAAATCAATCGCTTCACACCTGTCTTAAGGTGCAAAGGCCGAGGAGCGAGGCGCTATCTCAGAGCGCTGGCGAAGCAAGGAAGGGCAAATCAAAATGAACCTGCAAAGTGCTGCTCAGTACTCAAAATCCTTTCACACAGCGTTGAATCTCTCCAGAAGTCTCTCTCTCTCTCTCAGAATGCGTGGTGCAAAAATGTCACCAACAAAAAAAGGCAGGAAGCGGTCGCCTTTAAATAGCGCTCCCCCAGTCCCTTTCTGACTGCAAAACGCTCCCCTCAACCTGTTGTTGCTAGTGGCAGGCGGTAATGCAGGGAGCGCCACTCAATATCCGGTCCCGGGCGCTACCGGGGCATTGCGCGCTCAACTGACGTCACGATCTGCGGGCGCAGGAGATTGTGGCGGTAGTGTTTAGCGCCGCCGCAAAATGTCTAGTTAATTTTGCGAGCGGCGCAAATATCGCCGCGCCCGGGCGCTAGTTGCTTTGTGCCCCATTAGCGCCCTCTTAAGGCGCTAACGGGAGGCGCAAACAACTGAATTTTTCCCCCACAATCTCCTGACTCAGAAATTAGAGCGCTAGCGACTGAGCCAAGCCCTTTAGGATAGCTCATTCACTAAATACAACTTAAGCAGCTAGAATCATAGAAACAACGAGTTGTTGCTCTTTTGTTTAGAACTTAGTCAGGTGACTACTGGTTACCAGCTCAGATACCACATGATAGGGTCTCTCGGTTTCTAGCGTAATAAACATACATTCATGTGTGTTGCTGAAGCCTCATTCGCACTACGACAGTCCCTGGGCTGAGGTGAGTCTGAGTAATCTCAGCCGAACTGGCAATTGGAGCATTTCAGCACCACTTAGAGAGGGGGGGAGAATCAGCTCGGGTTCCAAGTTCTCATCGCCATGGAACGACCCCTGCAGGAAAGTGCTGTCCGCGTCTTGGGGTAAGCCGTGATGCCCCCCAGGGTCAAATAGCCGGCCAATGCTCTCTATCTAGGCTGATGCACTGAGAGTGTACTGAAGGGGTGTTGACACACCAGCGCCCAGATCCCAGCAGAAATGCAGAAATACACTGGAAATGGCTTCCAATCGACATGAGTAGATTCAAATAGCACGCTGTGTTTATCCTAGAAGATCAGTTTGTGTTTTGGGGGAATGGGGGATTAGAATTGAGTTAGCACCCTGTGTTCATTTGCAAAGATAGAAGCCAGCGTGTGTGTCCTAAGACAACTGGTTTTCCAAGCTGCTTGACCTTCATTGAAGCATTCAAATTTCTCGAGTCTATAATTACCTAAAAACCTGACTGAGTTGAAGAATGTCAGATGGTTTGTGTGTGGGGTTTGTTAGTTTCTGTGCAATGAATTCCTTGGTGAATAAGTACATCTTTTCTGTGTTCTTATTCACACTGAAATCCTATATCACCTGAATGTTCTATGACAGACTAATGTGATATGTTAATGAGAAGTTTGTAAAATATATAAAAGGTATCCTGCTCCTGATCACTATCCAGTGGAAAGTGCGTGTGTGGGGACATTGGGTAAAGTCAGGATCGGGATCCGCTGAAAAGCTTGTCCACGCTTGCTATCTAAACTCACTCATGGAGAACACCCATTATAGGCGAGCTGCCAACACCCTAAGGAACTGTACTCCAGAAAGAGCTTGTGTTTGCAGGAGAGGAGGAGATAAAATTGAGGAGGAGAGAAAGAGGGTTTGAGTACAGGAGCAAGGATGTCTTGCTGCAGTTGTACAGGGCCTTGGTGAGATCACACCTTGAGTATTGTGTGCAGTTTTGGTCACCTTATCTGAGGAAGGATGTTCTTGCCATGGAGGGAGTGCAGCGAAGATTCACCAGGCTGATACCTGGGATGGCAGGAATGACGTATGAGGAGAGATTGGGTCGATTGGGCTTGTACTCGCTGGAGTTTAGAAGGATGAGAGGGGATCTCATTGAAACTTATAAAATTCTAACAGGACTAGACAGACTAGATGCAGGAAGGATGTTCCCGATGGTCGGGGAGTCCAGAACCAGGGGTCACAGTCTAAGGATAAGGGGTAAGCCATTTAGGACAGAGATGAGGAGGAATTTCTTCAACTAGAGAGTGGTGAACCTGTGGAATTCTCTACCGCAGAAGGCAGTTGAGGCCAATTCATTAAATATATTCAAGAAGGAGTTAGATATATTTCTTAAGGCTAAAGGGATCAAGGGATATGGGGAGAAGGCAGGGACAGGGTACTGAGTATGGATGATCAGCCATGATCTCATTGAATGGCGGAGCAGGCTCGAGGGGCCGAATGGCCTACTCCTGTTCCTATCTTCTATGTTTCTATGTTTCTAAAGTTTGGAGTTGTAACTATATCAATGTCCAACTAACCTTGGACAGGAACAAGTAATGCTTACAGCTAATAGCAGCCACAAGACTAAATGAAAAACTTTATCATTCAGATTGTTATATAAGATCATAAGAACATAAGAAATAGGAGCAGGAGTCAGCCATTCGGCCCCTCGAGCCTGCTCCACCATTCAATATGATCATGGCTGATCTTCTACCTCATCTCCACTTTCCTGCACTATCCCCATATCCCTTGATTCCCTTAATATTCAAAAATCTATTGATCTCTGTTTTGAATATACTTAACGACTGAGCCTCCACAGCCCTCTGGGGTAGAGAATTCCACAGGTTCACCACCCTCTGAGTGAAGAAATTTCTCCTCATCTCAGTCCTAAATGGCCGACCCCTTATTCTGAGACTGTGACCCCTGGTTCGAGACTCCCCAGCCCAGGGGAAACATCCTCCCTGCATCTACCCTGTCAAGCCCTGTAAGAATTTTGTATGTTTCAATGAGATCACCTCTCATTCTTCTAAACTCCAGAGAATATAGGCCTAACTGGTCTGTAGTTCCCCATTTTCTCTCTCCCTCCTTTCTTAAATAGTGGGGTTACATTTGCAACCTTCCAATCTGCATGAACTGTTCTAGAATCAATGGAATTATGGAAAATGACAACCAATGCATCCACTATCTCGATATATCGAGTGTAAATAACTTAAGTGCCACTCTCACTGGAGCATAGTTTGATTCAATGTGAAGCCAATCTTGTCTCAATAACCAAGATCCTTGTCTCCCATAGTAACCGGTTTCATTGAGCAAAATAGTTGTGGAACTGGATCTACCGGTTGGGACACATTCACAACTGTGCAGAAATATGCGTTCTGCAATTATTTAAAGTCTTTCTCCTGGAATGGCAAAGAAAAAGCACCTTTTTTGTTGAAATAAAGTCACCTGTTGTGCAACATGACCCATCCTCCCCATTGCCTACGCCAATGACCTTTTTGCTGCTAGGGGAGATCTGATTCTCACACTTCACCTCTCCACCTCGTTCTCCTCCTTTAAGACAGCTTAAAATCTACCTCTTTGACCAAGCGTTTGGCCACCTGTCCTAATATCTCTTTATGTGGTTCGGTGGAAACGCGGCAGCCAATTTGTGCACAGCAAGATCCCACAAACAGCAATGAGATAAAGGACCAGCTAATACAGAAACACAGAAGATAGGAGCAGGAGTAGGCCATTCGGCCCCTTGAGCCGCTCCGCCATTTAATGAGATCATGGCTGATCATCCAAATTCAGTACCCTGTCCCTGCCTTCTCCCCATATCCCTTGATCCCTTTAGCCTTAAGACATATATCTAACTCCTTCTTGAATATATTTAATGAATTGGCCTCAACTGCCTTCTGTGGTAGAGAATTCCACAGGTTCACCACTCTCTGGGTGAAGAAATTCCTCCTCATCTCTGTCCTAAATGGCTTACACCTTATCCTTAGACTGTGACCCCTGGTTCTGGACTCCCCAGTCATCGGGAACATCCTTCCTGCATCTAGTCTGTCTAGTCCTGTTAGAATTTTATAAGTTTCAATGAGATCCCCTCTCATTCTTCTAAACTCCAGCGAGTACAAGCCTAATCGACCCAATCTCTCTTCATACGTCATTCCTGCCATCCCAGGTATCAGTCTGGTGAATCTTCGCTGCACTCCCTCCATGGCAAGAACATCCTTCCTCAGATAAGGCGACCAAAACTGCACACAATACTCAAGATGTGGTCTCACCAAGGCCCTGTACAACTGCAGCAAGACATCCTTGCTCCTGTACTCAAATCCTCTCGCTATGCAGGCCAACATACCATTTGCCTTCTTAACCGCCTGCTGCACCTGCATGCTTAGCTTCAGCGACTGGTGCACAAGGACACCCAGGTCTCGTTCCACTTCCCCTTCTCCCAATCTATTGCCGTTCAGATAATAATCTGCCTTCCTCTTTTTGCCACAAAACTGGATAACCTCGCATTTATCCACATTATACTGCATCTGCTATGCATCTGCCCAAATCATACTGGAGTTTCTCTGCATCCTCCTCACAGCACACACACCCACCCAACTTTGTGTCGTCTGTAAACTTGGAGATATTACATCTAGTTCCCTCGTCTGGTTTAGTGATGTTGGTTGAGGGATAAATATTGGCCCCAGGACACTGGAGAGAACTCCCCTGCTCCACTTCGAAATAGTGCCGTGAGTTCTTTTATGTCCACCTGAGGGAGCAGCCGGGACCTCGGTTTAACGTCTGATCCACACAACGGCACCTCTGGCAGTGCGGCACTCCCTCAGCACTGCACTGGGAGAGTCAGCCAAGATGTTTGTGCTCAAGTCCCTGGAGTCGGACTAGAACTTTTCTGACCGAGGCAAGAGTTGTTTTTTATTAATTCATGGGATGTGGACGTCACCGGCAGGGCCAACATTTATTCCCCTCGGGGAGGTGGTGGTGAGCCACCATGGTGCTGGCTCGCTGGGCCATTTCAGAGGGCAGTTAAGAGTCAACCACATTGCTGTGGGTCTGGAATCACATATAGGCCAGACCGGGTAAGGACGGCAGATTTCCTTCCCTAAAGGACCTTAGTGAACCAGATGGGTTGACATAAGAAAACTACTAGGCACTTGGTCTAAGCGTTAAACAAAGCTTTAATCAACTGTTTTACAACATGGAGGTCTAGTTGTGTCCTTCACTAGTTCCTGTTAAGAATGTCCTGCGCAAGCTGGGCCCGTGCCCGAGTATTTATACTCTCCCTGGACAGCGCCACCCGCAGGCCACCCAGTATTATTTCATAAGTCTTTCTTCCATGAATGACTGATTCATGTCATGGGTTTTTACAACAATCTGGTAGTTTCATGGTCACCATTACTGACACTAGCTTTTTAATTCCAGATTTATTTAATTAACTGAATTTAAATTCCCCAGCGGCCGTGGTGGGATTTGAACTCATGGTAGTTTGTTTACCCTTCTTGCATGAGTTCAAATCCGGATCATTGGTCCAGGTCTCTGGATTACTAGTCCAGTTACGTAACCACTATGCTACCGTACCCCGCAGAGCTACCCACTGAGCCAAGGCTGACACCAGGACAGAAGAGCAGAGCAAATTGGCTGAATCACCGGGAGGGCAGCACTGGGCCACATGCAAAGCAAAAAAGGGCAGCCTCGGCACAGGAACAAGAGCAGCAAGGGAAACCATCTCATACCAGGAACAATGCGATGACTGTAGGAGATCCCCCCGTGCTCTTGCTGGGCACCAAACCTGCAGATGCCAAAGTTCATTAACAATTCATCGGCAATTTGTTTACACTTCTTGCATGTGTTCTTTTGCTCCCCATGTTCGGAGTGCATGTGTGTCTATCTGTCTCTTATCCTGAAGGGCCTCTCTTGTGCAGATGAAAAAACAACCTCTATTTTGGACTCTTAGGGTGCAGTCCCAAGGTCTCCTGTGCGGCTATCAATTAACCATTGTTGACATATGATGGAAGGGGGGGATGGGACTGCTGGAGTTGGTAGGCTTCTCCAAGAACCTGTTTACTTGAATAAATGTTTTTGTTGTTCAATGTTTAGCTGATTACATAGAGCTGCAAAATGCCTTTACGCGTTGATAGCATTGTCGAGTAATTAGCACAATAACAACAACTTGTATTTAAATAGCACCTTTAATGTAGTAAAATGTCCCGAGGCGCTTCGCTGGAACGTTGTAAGTCAGAGACGCTCTGCACTCCACTTTATTATCGCTCATAATATAGTGAAAGAAAGACAGAAAGGACTTGTATTTCTACAGCACCTTTCGCGACCTCAGGATGACCCAAAGCGTTTTACAGCCAATGAAGTACTTGTTGAAATAACAACAGAAAATGCTGGAAAAACTCAGCAGGCCAGGGCAGCATCTGTGGAGAGAGAAACGGAGTTAACGTTTCAGGTCGAAGACCCTTCGTCAGAACTGGAATAAAAGCAGGAAAAGGGACAGATTTTAAAGCAAGTGGGGGCTGGGAAAAGGGGGAGGGGATGAAAGAACAAAAGGGAAGGTCAGTGATAGGATAGAAAGCAGGAGAGATTGAGAGACATTGAGAGACATTAATCTCTTAATCTCTCCTGCTTTCTATCCTATCTCTGACCTTCCCTTTTGTTCTTTCATCCCCTCCCCCTTTTCCCAGCCCCCACTTGCTTTAAAATCTGTCCCTTTTCCTGCTTTTTTTCCAGTTCTGATGAAGGATCTTCGACCTGAAACGTTAACTCCGTTTCTCTCTCCACAGATGCTGCCCTGGCCTGCTGAGTTTTTCCAGCATTTTCGGTTGTTATTTCGGATTTCCAGCATCCGCAGTATTTTGCTATCGAAGTGCTTTTTGGAGTGTAGTCACTGTTGTAATGTAGGAAACATGGCAGCCAATTTGCGCCCAGCAAGCTCCCGCAAAAAACAATGAAATAAATGACCAGATAATCTGTTTCAGTGATGTTGCTTAAGGGACAAATATTGGCCAGGACAACCCCTGCTGTTCTTCGAATAGTGCCATGGGATATTTTACATCCACCTGAGAGGACAGATGCCTCAGGTGTAAAGCCTCATTCAAGAGGCAGCGCTCCCTCAGTTCTGCACAGACGTGTCAGCCTAGACTATGCACTCAAGTCCCTGGAGAGGGCTCAGAACCTCATGACCTTCAGAGACAGAGTTGAGTGTGCTACCTGTAACATTTGCATATCGAATTATCATTGGCCCGCAGGCATCTGTAAGGAATACCTATTATATTCAGATGTAATCACATGCTGCATTGTCATTGGCCTGCAGGCATCTGTAAGGACTGCTATTGTTTTAGAAGACCCAGGGGGTCCTGACTCCATCTTGTCCACACGGTGCTGTACTGCTGTGTCATACAGACCTGATGCTTCATAAAAGAGTTTAAACTGTAATACTCCGTTGTCCTGCAATTTATTATTTTTGTACAAAGTGTGCAAAACAAGACACTACCTACCAACCGAGCCCACGGCTAAACACCAGTCAGCTATAACTTCTGGAGAAAGCATCACTGAGCACACTCTAGTGCCAACCCCTAAAATCATCATAATCAAAATGTGTTTTTAAAAAGACTTACCCGTAGTTGGTGGTCACGGGGGCCGCTGAAGAATCCCGAGCAGAACAGGCCCGACACCTGGCCTGCCCAGTGGGAATACATTTTGTAGAGGGGCCCTGCAACAGACGTTAGGCCCATCATTAACATATTTAAAAGGACTCACGCCTGTTTTCGCCGCCGCCCGGGGTGCATAGAAAATGGACCCCACGCCCGCACAGATTGGGCACAAGCCATCCTACCGCTAAATTGGTAGGCTTTCCATCCGTTATATGCCTAAAAAAACTGGCGCAATGCGTACCAATTTCTCCCACCAAGTTTCTCCATTCTTTCCTGGCAACTTAATCCTTTGAACCAGGGATCAGCCTCATGGCTCTTCCCTGCACCTCCTTCATTGGCTTAAATGTTTCCCTTATGCCTTAGTAACTAAAACTGAACACTCTGCTTAAGGTGTGTTCTGATTCAGGCACTGCGCACATTCAGCATGACTCTTGTGACTTATATTCAACTAACCTAGCAATATAATTAGGCATTCTGTTCAATGTTCAATTACCAAAAGCCTTTCCACCATCGACAAGGCACAAGTCAGGAGTGTGATGGAATACTCTCCACTTGCCTGGATGAGTGCAGCTCCAACAACACTCAAGAAGCTCGACACCATCCAGGACAAAGCAGCCCGCTTGATTGGCACCCCATCCATCATCTTAAACATTCACTCCCTCCACCACCGGCGTACCATGGCTGCAGTGTGTACCATCCACAAGATGCACTGCAGCACCTCACCAAGGCTTCTTCGGCAGCACCTCCCAAACCCGCAACCCCTTCCACCTGGAAGGACAAGGGCAGCAGGCGCATGGGAACACCACACCTCCAAGTTCCCCTCCAAGTCACACATCATCCTGACTTAGAAGTATATCGCCGTTCCTTCATTGTCAGTGGGTCAAAATCCTGGAACTCCCTCCCTAACAGCACTGTGGGAGTACCATCACCACACGGACTGCAGCGGTTCAAGAAGGTGGCTCACCACCACCTTCTCAAGGGCAACTAGGGATGGGCAATAAATGCCGGCCTTGCCAGCAACGCCCACATCCCATGAACTCATTTAAAAAAACTTGAGACTGGATATCTGTTTATGGGTGTTACCACGGATTTTCTGTTGTTATTTCGGATTTCCAGCATCCGCAGTATTTTGCTATCTGTTTATGGGTATTGACCAACATTTTAGTTGCTGATAGATTTGTCAACAAAGGCTTACTATCATTCAATTAGTGCCTCATTTGGAAATTTTCCAGCATTACTTCTATACGTGAACAAGGGACTAATTCTGTGGATGTCAATGCAATGATATCACTATTTGAAGCCTCATGTTACATATTTTGTCAGTTCAATTAATGAGAGGAACATGGCAACAGGAACAGAAAATATTGTTGATCTTCCTTGAGGGCTTAGTGGGCAGGTGCATCGCATGGGGTGGGACGAAACCACGCAGCCTAGAGGGTTCTAGGATTGATACCTGGTCTGGGCTGAGTTAGCTGACTTCATACTGTGCAGGGCTTGAGGTGCTTCAATTGACCTCCGTACCTGTGGGTGACAGAGTGGAGAAATCAGTCAGGTTTCCACCCTCCATAAACTTGAGCTCATCCAAAACTCTGCGGCCCGTATCCTAACCGGCACCGAGTCCCGTTCACTCATCACCCCTGTGCTCGCTGACCCATTGCCTCCCGGTCCACCAATGGCTTGATTTTAAAACTTAAATCCCTGTGTTCAAATCCCTTCTTGGCCTCGCCCTCCCTCTCTATCTCTGCAACCTCCTCCAGCCCTACAACCTCCCAAGAACTCTGTGTTCTTCCAACTCTGGCCTCTTGCGCATCCCCCGCTTCCTTCGCCCCACCATTGGCGGCCGTGCCTTCAACTGTCTAGGGCCTAAGCTTTGGAATTCCCACCTTAAACCTCTCCACCTCTCTCTCCTTCTTTAAGACGCTCCTTAAAACCTACCTCTTTGATCAAGCTTTTCTCATCCCTCGGCCTTTGGCTCAAGGTCATTTTGGACTCGGGCGTCTCTGAAACGCAACCACAGACCAATCGATAGGCACCCACGCGCTCCAGATAGCAGAAGTTTATGGTTATAATGTTCACAGATAGTGATTTACACAATTCTCCAGCACAAAAGTAATTTTTGGGGGGAATCTAAGGCTTTTAAAATAGGGGCTTGTAACCATGGAAAAAAAGATGTGTCCCATCAATAAGATTTGGTGGAATGGATGAAGGCAAGCAACAGTAAGTGGGGAAATCAAGAATATGATTGAAGAGATTTAATAGATAAATTGACCATGTAATGTGGTGCATGGCCATATAGACTAGGAAGGTCTCAACGAGGTGAAGGTATGATCCGTGGTCCGTGTTGAAGTAGCAGTGAGGGCAATGCAATTAACTGCTCCGGGCCAGAAAAATTAGCCAGGGTTTCTGCTCCCAATTGATTAACACTAGCTCCTGCTATAAAGCTCATGTGAGTGGACATTGGGCAAGGACAGGCCGTAATGGCCCCTCACAGCCGAATAGTCTGTCGACACTCGCTGTCCAGGCTCAACGTGTGTAGGATGGCCATTTGAACAGGGCACCGAAAGGTGGCCAGCGCCTGTGGAACCGTATCCAAACACGAGTTCCCCACTTGAGGCATTTGGGTAGAGGAGGCAATGGGTAAGTGGAGGCATTAAGGCCGGGAGAGGAGGACAGGACTGAAGAAGAACGAGATGTGAACTGGAGTCAAAAGTGATATCGTTTCTTGTTGCATTAACAAAATACTGTTACAAAGTACAAACCTAATTAAACACTGTGAAACAGAAACAACTTAACAACCATCTCCCTAGATTCAACTAATTCTTGACAGTCTTATTGTCTGAGTATGCAGTGCTGCATGTACTGAATAAAACTTAATTCAGTTTCCATTATTGCAGAAATGGATGTCTATGGGATTAAATCACAAGTTGCATCAAACCCTGACTATATTCCCATCCCATTTTCAATCTCAATCTTGTCCGGTCCCGCAAAACACGTTTCCATGTCTGACAGCAACAGCCGCCTGCCTTTATTTAGCACCATTAATGTAGAAAAATGTCCCATTACAGCCATCTATCTTTATATGTATAAAAGGATCCATCCGTCTGTTTGTCTGTCTGTCTGTATGTCTGTCTATCTGTCCGCTATACACTCAAAAGTTATAGAGCGTATCTACACATATGTTATATCAAAAGAAAGCTTATGATTAGGGGAGTTTCATAGGTGTATTTACTTTTTGGTCAGACAAAAATTGTTCGGACAGTATACAAAAAACGTTCAAAAATCCGCTCATTAGCGGTTGACCAATCCTACCGCTCATGACGTGATGGTTGACCAATCCTACAGTTCAGTGACCTGATGGTTGACCAATTGGTGCGTCACGGGGGGGCGTTTCATTCCGTGTGTGGGCGGGACCTAATCCTGCAGCCTCCCGAAACGTAGCCGCCATTTTTTTCACTGCTTTTACTCAACAGCGAGCGGGGCAGCTGCGGCGGCCCGCCGGAGCGGGCGGTGATTTGGGATCACTCGGTCCGGGCCTGACAACTGCTTGGCCCGACACACAGAATGGGGGAGCAGCAGCGGCTGGCTGTAAACTGCGCGGCCCTGTAAACTGCCGTTTTACAAAAAAAGCCTTGGCAACGCCGGGCCCCCCCAGCTAGTGCATTATAAAAGAGGTTACAAATTTGCCAGAATCAGAGAACAAATCTACTATGTAGGCGCCAAAGTCATCGGGAAAGAAAGTGAAGAGAAACACCCCGTGTTACCTGCTGGCAGACGTGGAAATAGTTTGAGGGAAAATGAAATAAATGGATACGTGGATTGAGACTGGGTCCTCTGGCCCAAGGAGCATTTCCTTCCGATTATCAGAAAGAAAGAAACCCACACTTTTTCCCAAAGCATAGTACATCAATGGAAAGGGCTCCCACTGAAACTGGTTAATGCCAGGCCAATTAGTTTACGTAGGAGTTGGACAGATATCAAATTATGAGTAGGATGAAGGTTAGAGAGATAAATACAGGCTGAGATGATCAAATGCTCTACGGAACATTGTTGCTTCTGTTGTGGGAATGGCATCTATGGAATGTAACTAGTCAGGTGTAAGGCGATGTTACACCAGATGTTCTGGAGTTTTGAATCCTCCAAGAGATCAAGAATAGACCCACAGTGATTTATCCTCTTTGTAATTTTCCCTGTGGTTGCCCACCTCCCTCAACCCCCACTTCAGTGACGGCACCTTATGTTGTGTTAGCCGTGGCTCAGTTGGCAGCACGCTCGCCTCCGAGTCAGAAGGTTGTGGGTTTCAAGTCCCACTCCACGTCCACCCGTGAGAGCAGACGGGGCCTTGGTTTAACGTCTCATCCGAAAGACGGCACCTTCGACAGTGCAGCACTCCCTCAGCACTGCACTGGAGTGTCAGCCTAGATTTTTGTGCTCAAGTCTCTGGAGTGGAACTTAAATGACTGCAGGATTCTCGGCTCCAGTGTTGTATCCAGGAGTCAACTCCACATTGTTAACCACTTCCTGATATTAGTCTTAAATTTGCCTTACACCTCCCTGTTTCTGTGTACCGGTGTAGCACCTGTGTACGTTCTATTGTAAGGCCAGTAGGAAGTAGCTCCAGGTTTTGTGTGCATAGAGTGCAGGGTGGCTTTAGAAATGCAAAATAAATTATCTAATGATAGTGCCGAGTCAAAGGCAGGTGTGCCCTGTGACTGTCACCAATGTTGCACTATCGGCAGGTGTGCCCTGTGACGCTCACCAATGTCACACTATCAGCAGGTGTGCCCTGTGACGCTCACCAATGTCACACTATCAGCAGGTGTGCCCTGTGACTGTCACCAATGTCGCACTATCGGCAGGTGTGCCCTGTGACTGTCACCAATGTCACACTATCAACGGGGCTCAGAGGAAGCCTTTGCCTTTGTTCACAACAGAGATTCTCTTTCTAATCCATGACAGGCTTTTGGACACATCACACATTCGTACTCATGATAACACTTTTCCCCCTTGGTTACCAAGTTTAGCTGCTGCTCCCCTCGTCACAGAAAATAAATTTCAACATTTTGTAAGAGTTGAAATATTTACATTTCTAATATTTCTGTATTATTGAATCGCTAACCCTTTGGTATTATGTTTGTTTCCATCCTGCATTTCAGAGTCACTCTGCACTGTCTCTGCAGTAACAGGCCCTACACACTGGTGGGAGGCCTAATTGGGAGAAGCCTTGGGCTTCAGAAAATTACCGTCCCTCCCTCTCCTCACATCTTCCTGGGTAATGGCGCTGCCTTATGTAAAGAAAGAAAGAAAGACTTGCATTTCTATAGCGTCTTTCGCGACCTCAGGATGTCCCAAAACGCTTTACAGCCAATGAAGTACTTTTAAAGTGTGTGGTCACTGTTGTAATGTGGGAAACGCAGCAGCCAATTTGCGCACAGCAAGCTCCCACAAACAGCAATGTGATAATGACCAGATCATCTGTTATAGTGATGTTGGTTGAGGGATAAATATCGGCCAGGACACCGGGGAGAACTCCCTTGCTCTTCTTCGAAATAGTGCCGTGGGATCTTTTATGTACGTCTGAGAGAGCAGACGGGGCCTTGGTTTTGCATTTCATCTGAAAGGCAGCTCCTCCGACAGTGCAGCACTCCCTCGGCACTGCACTGGAGTGTCAGCCTGGATTTTTGTGCACAAATCTCTGGAGAAATCAGCACATGCAACTTATCAGTGCTCTTTTTCTCTACAGTCCTTGAGGCGCCATGCCCTGTAAGGTCAATAGATGGGCATCCTTGACTAGCCTTACTTTTTCCCCACACTTTTGTGCTGCTGCGGGCTTATCATAAAAGCAAGAAAGACTTGCATTTCTATAGCGCCTTTCATGACCACCGGACGTCCCAAAGCACTTTACAGCCAATGGAGTGCTTTTGAAGTGTAGTCACTGTTGTAATGTAGGAAACGCGGCAGCCAATTTGCACACAGCAAGCTCCCACAAACACAAATGTGATAATGACCAGATAATCTGTTTTTTAGCGATGTTGGTTGAGGGATAAATATTAGCCAGGACACCGGAGGATAACTCCCCCCCTGCTCTTCTTCAAATAGAGTTGGCAATCCTATTCTGCACTCCCTCAGCACTGCACTGACGCGTCAGCCTAGATTTTGTCGCTGGAGTGGGTCTTGAACTCACGACCTTCTGACTCAGAGGTGGGAAGTGCCACGGCTGAGACTTGAGGCTTATTAACCTAGAAGGTCCCAGGTTTTCAATTCCTGCTCTGTGCTGAGCAAGGCAGCAGTAGGAGTACGGTTGGCCTCTGGATCCCTGGGATAGTGAAGGGAAAAATAAGCCAGGGTTCCCTAAATAATCTCGGCCCCTATTACATTTTTATATATATTTTTTATCCACTCCTTTGTTTTGTGCCCTTCCCCCTTTTTCTCTCTCCCACATGGCAGCTGTCTCTCATTCATTCTGCCAGCGCATTTCACACCTAATCTGAGCCGTCTTTTGTCTCCACTAGTCCTATCACCATCTCGTCTGGTTTTGAATACCTCTTAATGTCTCTTCACTTCTCTTTTGTTCTTTCATCCCCATTTCCCAGCCCCCAAACTGGCCTTTTAATCTGTTTCATTTCCTGTGTTTTCTCAGTCCTGACGAAGGGTTTCGACCTGAAACGTTGACTCTATTTCTCTCTCCACGGATGTTGCCTGGCCTGCTGAGTTTTTCCAGCATTTTCTGTTGTTATTTTGGATTTCCAGCATCCGCAGTATTTTGCTATCGTATTCCCTAAATAACAGTTGGCTTTAATAAACATTTCTTTGGCTGAATGACCACACAGCAAGATGTTGTATTTTTTCCCAGATTTCAAAGTCCGTAGCTATAGGGCTATGACGCTCTCTTGGAGACTCACTCAGTTTAAACCAGAGTTTGGATGGAGCCTTTTTTATGGGGCTGTGTAAAGTTTGGGACTGATTGGAATCTAGAGAGTATGCATTTAAGGAGAAGCTGGAATTCATTGAAAGAGAAGCTAGATAAACATATGAGTGAGAAAGGGATAGAGGGAGATGTTGATGGGGTGAGATGAAGAGGGGTGGGAGGAGGCTCGTGTGGAGCATAAACACCAGCAGGGACCCGTTGGGCCGAATGGCCTGTTTCTGTGCTGTAAATACTGTGTAAGACAACGTAATTCAAGTATGAAATACTTAATGCACAAAAGTACCTTTTCCTCTTAAAGCACACGCCACAAGGGCTTTTACTGTTGATTGAGGTAATGGAGAGTTTGAGAGGCAGCGGTAGAACCTTATTATAACCTACAAGTTCAGACAGAAGATGAGGGTGGAACCAAGTCTGGCTGCTTGAATTAAACTTGTGTAAAATAGTAAATAACCCCCCCCCCCCCCAACCCCAAAAAAGAAAACTGCAGATGCTGGAAGGAAATCTGAAACAGAAACAGAAAACGTTGGAAAAGAAATCAGCGAGTTGTTACAATCTGGAATGCGTTGCCTGAAAGGGCGGTGGAAGCAGATTCAATGGTAACTTTCAAAAGGGAATTGGATAAATACTTGAAAAGGAAACATTTGCAGGGCTACAGGGGAAGAGCAGGAGGGGTGGGACTAATTGGATAGCTCTTTCAAAGAGCCGGCACAGGCACGATGGGCCGAATGGCCTCCTCCTGTGCTGTGTGATTGTATGAAGTCAGAACTGGGTTGTGATGAAGGGTCCACACCTGGAACGGTAACTCACCTGTTCCCTCCACAGAGGCTGTCTTTCTAGCAGTTTCTGTTTTTGCTTTGCTTTAGGTAATGTGGTGTTAGTTGTCCCAGGTGAGTATTGTCAGTGCCTGCGGTCTCCCCAGGGATATTTCATTCCCTCCCCCCCCCACCCCCCCCCCCTCCCAGTCAACTCAACAAACAGCCTCTGTACCAGTGCAAAGGGCAAGTGGAAAACAGTTTACAGATCAAAAACGTGTTACGAAAATGATGGGGAGGAACGGTTACTTACGTTTGGGTTGCTCCCTTTGATTGTTCTTTCTCGAGGTCCAGACATTCCTCCAGGAGTGCCCTGAGGGCTCTGAGGTGAATGGGCATTTGAGGTTTAATTTAGTTTAAGTGATGCTCTGTGATAGGTGTCAGCCCTGGCTCAGTGGGTCGCACTCTCGTCTCTGAGTCAGAAGGTTGTGGGTTGAAGTCCCCACTCCAGAGACTTGAGCACAAAAATCTAAGATGACACTCCCAATGCAGTGCTGAGGGAGCGCTGCACTGTCGGAGGTGCCGTCTTTTGGATGAGACGTTAAACCGAGCCCCCGTCTGCTCTCTCAGGGGAACGTAAAAAATCCCGGGGCTCTATTTTGAAGAAGAGCAGGGGGAGTTATCCCTGGTGTCCTGGCCAATATTCATCCCTCAATCAACATCACTAAAACAGATTATCTGGTCATTGTCACATTTTACTGTTTGTGGGACCTTGCTGTGCGCAAATTGACTGCTGCGATTCCTATATTACATCAGTGGCTACACTTCAAAAAGTACTTAATTGGCTGTAAATCACTTTGGGATGGACGTGAAAGGTGCTATATAAATGCAAGTTCTTTATTTTTTTCATTATGGGTTTGCAAACAAAGAACAGGGTTTACTAAAAAGGTGTTAAAGACGGCAATGCCCTTTCTTAAGTCTGTGGTCGTACTGCAGGAAGTGGCTTGTTTTGGTAACAGTATCAGGAAAGTGTTGTCCCCACATGAATGTTTGTATTGTGAACAAAGTATACAAGGAGACTAACTGGTTCAGTATTTACACAGAAAGAATTATATAGAAATCAAAACACGGAAACACGCCGCTCAGCCGAACCAGTCTACGTTGGTGTTTACCCGCCACACGCAGTTGTCCTAATCTCATGTGCCCGCCCTGTTCCTATATCCCTTTATCCCCCTTTTCCTTGAGCTAGCTATCCAACCTACCCTTAAACGTCGACACGGTCTCTGCTCCAATCACTAACTCCAGTACTGCATTCCACAGCCTCTCGACTCATTGTGTAAAAATAAAATGTTTCTCCCACTCCATCCTAAATCTCTTAAAATTTAAGCTTGTATCTATATCGCAACAACCATTGGAAACATTCTGTTTCTAGCGACCATGTTGAGGGAGATAGAAACGGTTTTCATCGCTCCACCATTGGCGGCCGTGCCCTCAGCTGCCAGGGCCCTAAGCTCTGGAATTCCCTCCCTCAATCTCTCCACCTCTCTAGCTCTCTCTCTCATCCTTTAAGATGCTCCTTAAAACCTCCCTCTTAGACCAAGCTTTTGGTCATCTGTCCTGATCACTCCTTCTGTGGCTTGGTGTCAAATTTTGATTGGTATCGCACTTGTGAAGCGCCGTGGGACGTCTTGCTACGATAAAGGTGCTATATAAAAGCAAGTTGTTGTTGTTTGAGATGGGAGGGGAAGCAGATCAGCTGCTGGGTGCAAAAAAAACCACTCCCGGTGTAATCTCCACCTTCACATATATTGGGGCAATTTGGTGGCATCGGGATGAGATCCCTACCCCAAAGAGCCACAGTCGTGACAGAAAACATGGCTTCAACTTCAGAAACATGACAAACAGATCAAGATTACATAGAAATGACAACGTCCAGCCAGCTCGTGTTGGGTCTTTATCCTCCACACAAGCAGTGTTCCTAATCCCATGTGTTCCCATATCCCATGTGTTCCCATATCCCTTTATTCCCATTGCCTTCAACCTCCTATCTAATCTAGCCTTAAGTGTGGACACAGTCTCAGCTTCAATCACTAGCTCCAGTGCGGGTACCTTTGCACAACTCTCTGTATGAAAAGCTTTCTCCCGCTCTCCGACCTAAATTTCTTACAGTTAATCTTATATCTCTATCGCCTCAACCACAAGAAACAGTCTGTTTCTGTCTACCCTGATCCATTGCTTCATAATTTTAAAACACCTCTATCAAATTGCCCCTTAGTCCCCTTTGTTCTAATGAAAACAGCCCCAATTTTTCAAGTCTTTCTTCTTATTTACATTACCTAGTATCAGCGGAATCCGAGTGAGTAAAAGGGAGGAATGGCTTTGCGTGACTTGAACTGCTTACACATGACAAAAATCTTGATAAGACCTTGCCATGCAAGGTGCGGGAAAAAGGCCTCACCTTGAGAGAACAGTTATAACAGGAAAAAAAAGGGACTATTTTGCCAGTTTTATATTATAAGAACATAAGGAATAGGAGCAGGAGTCGGCCATACGACCCTTCGAGCCTGCTCCCCCATTCAATAAGATCATGGCTGATCTTTGACCTCAGCTCCACTTTCCCGCCCGATCCCCATATCCCTTGATTCCCCTAGAGTCCAAAAATCTATCGATCTCAGCCTTGAATATACTCAACGACTCAGCATTCGCAGCCCTCTGGGGCAGAGAATTCTAAAGATTCACAACCCTCCGAGTGAAGAAATTCCTCCTCATCTCGGTCTTAAATGGCCGACCCCTTATCCTGAGACTATGCCCCTTAGTTCTAGACACTCCAGCCAGGGGAAACAACCTCTCGGCATCTACCCTGTCAATCCCCCTCAGAATCTTGTGTGTTTCAATGAGATCACCTCTCATTCTTCTAAACTCCAGAGAGTATCGGCCCATTCTACACAATCTCTCCTCATAGGACAGCCCTCTCATCCCAGGAATCAATCTAGTGAACCTTCGTTGCACCGCCTCCAAGGCAAGTATATCCTTCCTTAGATAAGGAGACCAAAACTGTGCACAGTACTCCAGGTGTGGTCTCACCAAGGCCCTGTACAATTGTAGCAAGACTTCCTTACTCTTATACTCCAACCCCTTGCAATAAGGGCCAACATGCCATTTGCCTTCCTTATTGCTTGCTGTACCTGCATGCTAGCTTTCTTCCACGAGGACACCCAAATCTCTCTGAACACCAACACTTGAAAGTTTCTCACCATTTAAAAAATATTCTGTTTTTCTATTCTTCCTACCAAAGTGAATAACCTCACATTTCCCTACATTATACTCCATCTGCCACCTTACTGCCCACTCACTTAGTCTATCTATCTCAGGATTATAGTCTTAAAAATGATCACTGTCTTAGTGAATCAATTTCTTTGATGTTTTATATTATCGCAGGATGATCAAACTGTGAGGAACTATTTAGTTAAGTTAATTTTAAAAACAAATATAGTTTGGGGTGTATAGTATTTGAGATTGTTGGCTGGTCCTGTTGGGGCCTTTAGTAGTGTGAGGACTGTACAAAAACCTTTGCTTTATGTTTCTGACTGTTTTGAGTGTTAGTAAAATACGAGGGTTTTGGTTAATGATTGCTGGTGTAGTTCTGCTCAATTCTTTGTCTGTTTTGCACAGACTTGGTTGCCAACCCTCAAGGATTTCCACAGAGTCTCCAGCAACCCATGAGCAAAATCACAGGGCCATTAAACAAAATTGTTAATTATTTTCATTTTTCTATTGAGCACTTTAATTTATTAGTTCTAAAAATATCAGGGATGGGGAGAAGAATGGCTATATCACTTGACAGTCAAGATGAATCCAGTTGGGTAACAAAGAGTTCGTTCCCTTTCCAATTGGCCGTGGGAAGGCAGTGCGCCTTGAGAATGGACCAATGGGAGGGTGGGGGCGGGGTGGTTCAAGATGGGAGATCATGTGATGAATCCTCCAGGAATACAGCCAACCAAAGTTGGCAACCCTACTCTGCACTCATTATCCTCGATCTATCAAAGATTCGCTCACCTTGTTGGAGGGGGAAATTGAAAGTACACTATTGCTTAATTCATTTTTCTTAAAGCTAGTTTTTCTATTAATTTTTCTTTCTTTTCCAGTGCTCTCTCCTCTTCTGAAGGCACTGGGCTCACAGTTCCACAGTTTACGGCCTCGATTGTAAAATTCTTATCCTTATTTCAAATCCCTCCATGGCCTCGCACCTCCCTACCTCTGAAATCTCCTCCAGCCCAACAACCCCCTGAGATATCTGTGCTCCTCCAATTCTGGCCTCTTGAGATCCCGTGGCACTATTCCGAAGAAGAGCAGGGGAGTTATCCCCGGTGTCCTGGCCAATATTTATCCCTCAATCAACATTACTAAAACAGATTATCTGGTCATTATCACATTACTGTTTGTGGGAGCTTGCTGTGCACAAATTGGCTGCCGCGTTTCCCACATTACAACAGTGACTACACTCCAAAAGTACTTCATTGGCTGTAAAGCGCTTTGGGATGTCCTGAGGTCGTGAAAGGCGCTGTATAAATGCAAGTCTTTCTTTCTCTCTCCTCCCATAAGACCCTCCTTAAAACCTACCTCTTTGACCAAGTTTTTTGTCATCTGTCCTAATATCTCCTTATGTGGCTCAGTGTCAAACTTTGACAACGCTCCTGTGAAGCAGAAGCCTTGGGACATTTTACTACGTTAAAGGCACTATATAAATGAGAGCTGTTGTTGATGTTGTTGTTGTTAATGGAAGCAAAATGCTTGAAGTCATTTAAGAGGAAGTTGGATGCTGTTAAAAGGGATTGTATGTCTTTTACGGATGTGCCAACTGAGATGAGTTGACTGGCCTGCCTGAAACTTACTTATCTTGTGTTCTTGTGTGCCAGTTTGAAATAAACCGGTTATAATCAGCAACTTAGGAATATATGAATTAGGAGCAGGAGTCGGCCATTTGGCCCCTCGAGCCTACTCCGCCATTCAATAAGATCATGGCTGATCTTCGACCTCAACTCCACTTTCCTGCCCGATCCCCATATCCCTTGATTCCCCAAGTATCCAAAAATCTATCGATCTCAGCCTTGAATATATTCAATGACTGAGCATCCACAGCCCTCTGGGGCAGAGAATTCCAAAGATTCACCACCCTCTGAGTGAAGAAATTTCTCCTCATCTCAGTCTTAAATGGCCAACCCCTTATTCTGAGACTGTGACCTCTCGTTCTAGACACTCCAGCCAGGGGAAACAACCTCTCAGCATTTACGCTGTCAATCCCCCTCTGAATCTTGTATGGTTCAATGAGATCACCTCTCATTCTTCTAAACTCCAGAGAGTATAGGCCAATCTATTCATGTAAAAACATTAAAAAAAGAAGAGAGGAACATCTACCCTGCCACGTAGAACAACACAGAGCCCCGAGCGATATGGTAGAACTGTTTCAAATTATGAAAGGATGGGACAGGGTAGATAGAAGCAGACTGGTTCCAGTAGTTGCGGGGTCTAGAATGAGGGGCCATTGATACCTGATTCAAGACATTTAGAACAGAGGGCCTGGGAAACTTCTTTACAGAGAGTTGTGAGGCTGTGGAATTCACTGCCAGGGTTAGTAGTTGAGGCAGAAACTATATTAATGTTCAAGATTAGATTGGATAGGTGGATGAAGGATAAAGGGGTATGGGAACAGGGTGGGTAAATGTGTTTTGGATGATCTGCTCATGTGGAGGGTAAACGCCAACACAGATTGGTTGGGCCGAATGGCTTGTTTCCGTATCGTAACTTCTATGTACGCTGCTAAACAGAGGGGACACAATTGGGGAGGTAATGATTTCATTGGGTTACTGATCACGACTGCTTAAAAGTAAAACCCACAAGGTGAAGGTGTCACCCCGTTTAATAAAATTGTGCAAACGAAGTTGGTTGATTCTGGCCGCTGACCTTCCTCTGTTGTCAGAGGGAGCTCTGCGCGGGTCGGAAAGGCAAAGGTTTGTATCGCTGACCCTGGATTGGGGGAAGCTCAGCCCATCCTCAGCAAGGAAGGCCGCCATTTTGCGTTGCCACGAGTGACGATTTGGGCCCGTGGGGAGGGGAGTGAAACCACCTTGTGCGGGGTGGTGCTGTTTTTCTACAGAGACACGCATACTGCCTCGCTTGCAACACAACATTGTTTCTCTATGTTGGCCTTCATAGCGAGAGGGTTTGAGTACAGGAGCAAGGATGTCTTGCTGCAGTTGTACAGAGGCCTTGGTGAGACCACACCTTGAGTATTGTGTGCAGTTTTGGCCGCCTTATCTGAGGAAGGATGTTCTTGCCATGGAGGGAGTGCAGTGAAGATTCACCAGGCTGATACCTGGGATGGCAGGAATGACATATGAAGAGAGATTGGGTCGATTAGGCTTATATTCGCTAGAGTTTAGAAGAATGAGAGGGGATCTCATTGAAACTTAGAAAATTCTAACAGGACTAGACAGACTAGATGCAGGAAGGCTGTTCCCGATGGTGGGGGAGTCCAGAATCAGGGGTAAGCCATTTAGGACTGAGATGAGGAGGAATTTCTTCACCCAGAGAGTGGTGAACCTGTGGAATTCTCTACCACAGAAGGCAGTTGAGGCCAATTCATTAAATATATTCAAGAAGGAGTTAGATATATTTCTTAAGGCTAAAGGGATCAAGGGATATGGGGAGAAAGCAGGGACAGGATACTGAATTTGGATGATCAGCCACGATCTCATTAAATGGCGGTGCGGGCTCGAGGGGCCGAATGACCTACTCCTGCTCCTATCTTCTATGTTTCTATGTTTCTCAAGGGCAGATAGAGAAATGAAGTGCGAGGAGTCTCCTAATTAAACTGCTCCTTTATCACAGTATCTGCAGTGAGTTGGATAATCTGCATGGTAAACAGAATTGCCTCAGAGTCTTGCCTTACTGCAGCTCAATGCAGATTAAAGGCTGGTACTTGTTCCAGTGCTTCTAACTCCTTTAAACCTATTTAAAACTAGCTGATCCTCCGTAGACCAGACCTGATGCATTTCAACCCTTATCTCTTTATTCTTCCATTAACTGCTGCTCACAGTCCTGTCCCATGTGGTGTCTCGCAAGCTGATGCTTAATATCCCATTTGCTGTTTGCCCTCGGAGATCACTTCCTTTTCTTCCTGCTCTCCGTACCACGTTCATTCTTGTGCAAAGTGATCAATGCAGTGAGTGTCAAAAACGATCAGCCTGGTGTCGAATGATGTACACTTGAAATAGTCAACCTAACAAACATTTTTTAGCGGGCAATCATTGTGACGGATGTTTCCGGCCCCCGTCTTTTGAACACTAATCTTTTTGCACCAGCTGTAAGTGCCCAAGGAGAAGAGAAACCAACCGTCGCGCTCCCCTCGATTACCTGTACCATATCACATCTCTCAGAAATGTCCCCAGGTCCTTCGCATACAATAAATTACTTTTGAAGTGCAGACACCTGTTGTTATGTAGGGCAAACTCAGGAGCCATTGTCTGCACAGCAAAATCCCACAAGCAGCAATTGGATGAAAGATGGCGTTGGCTCAGGGAGGAAACTGGGAGAACGCAAGGGTCTTCTTCAAATATTGCCGTGGGATTGTGACCATTGACCTGAACCACAGAAATGGACAAATGGGGCCTCAGTTTAACAGCGCACTGAAGGGACGGCAACTCTGACAATGCAGTGCTCCCTCCGTCCTGCACTGGAGTGATCCATCGAGATTATGGCCTAGTGGCCAAGGTGTCGCCTGGCGCGCTACTGACCCATACTGGTCCAGAAAGAGCCCACTTTTGATTGCTGGACTGTATTGAGTTAGCTGCAGTGGAACTAAGGCACTACAAATGGACTCTGCATCCTTAGAGCTAGGCGGGGGGGGGGGGGGGAAATGAGACAGGGTTCCTGCTCCTGTTAATCTATTCAGTGAACCCATTTGACTGGGTGCACAAACTCAGGAACACACAGTTGTGTGAAGTGACTCACCAATGGAACCAGTCCACACCAGGGAGGCAGCTCCGTCAGGACAACAGGAGGATAAAGTTGAGAACCAAAAAGTGAGCAAGCAAAGGAGAGAGTCAATGCAAATCGAACCCTGTGAAGAATGGATTTGCATTTATATAGTGTCTTTTCTGACCTCAGGATGTCCCAAAGTGCATTACATCCAATTTTTGAAGTACTTTCTGAAGTGTAGTCACCGTTGTAATGTAGGAAATCCAGCAGCCAATTTGCACACAGCAAAGTCCCACAAACAGCAATGAGATAATGACCAGATAATCTGTTTTAGGGGTTGGAAGAGGGATAAATATTGACCAGGACACCGGGGATAACTCCCCTGCTCTTCTTCAAAATAGCGCCATGGGGTCTTTTACGTCCACCTGAGAGAGCAGACGGGGCCTCAGTTTAACGTCTCAGTCAAAAGACGGCACCTCTGACAGTGCAGCACTCCCTCAGCACTGCACTGGAGTGTCAGCCTAGATTTTGTGCTCAAGTCTCTGGAGTGGGGCTCGAACCCACGACCTTCAAGGGTTCTACTAAATGAGCCACCTGACTGCCTAGAGTTATTCTGGGCCTGTTAAAGATTAGCAGACATGCGACATATTTGCCCAAATTGTCTGAGGACGTGTCGGCTACAAGGAACCTCGCTTGTTGCCAGCAAAACCTTGGATCCCAGCAGTCTCCTGACATGGGCCAGAGGTGGACGAGCTTCCTTGCTGCCACCCTGCACTCAGAAAATGACCCCACGGTGTACATTTAGTGAAAGGCAGAACAACACTGGGCGCCAGAGAGATTCAAGTACAACCCATGCCAGCCAAATCATTGGTTTAAGAGTGAGATTGGAAAGACCTTGGGGGAAAAATTCAGTATCGCCCTGTTTGGGGCGCCATTATCGGCCGTGCGCAAAGTTTAGTGCCTGGCGCTAATTATCGTCTCCGATGGCAAACTTGGCTTTTATCGCCCCTGGAGGTGATTGGAGCGCTAAATCACGCACTTCACACCTGTCTTAAGGCGCAAAGGCCGAGCAGCGAGGCGCTACCTCAGAGCGCTGGCGAAGCAAGGAAGGGCAAATCAAGATGAACCTGCAAAGTGCTGCTCAGTACCCAAAACTCCTTCACACAGCGTTGAATCTTTCCAGAAGTCTCTCTCTCTCTCTCAGAATGCGTGGTGCAAAAATGTCACCAACAAAAAAAGGCAGGAAGCGGTCGCCTTTAAATAGCGCTCCCCCAGTCCCTTACTGACTGCAAAACGCTCCCCTCAACCTGTCGTTGCTAGCGGCAGGCGGTAAGGCAGGGGGCGCCACTCAATATCTGGTCCGGGGCGCTGACGGGGCGTTGCGCACTCGACTGACGTCACGATCTGCGGGCGCAGGAGATCGTGGCGGTAGTGTTTAGCGCCGCCGCAAAATGTCTAGTTAATTTCGCGAGTGGTGCAAACATCGCCACGCCCGGGCGCTAGTTGCTTTGCGCCCCATTAGCGCCCTCTTAAGGCGCAAACCTACTGGATTTTTCCCCCCTTGATTTTAACAGGTTAACTTGATCTTATCAAAAAAAAAAGCACTGCATTAGTGTTAGGAAGAAAATACCAGACCTGATATCAGCCTGAGAAAACAGTTAATGGTCAACTAATGGAAAGTACAGCTCAGAAAATTCAATCACAGCAAGCAGTCAGGTCACTTACATTTATATTCTCATTAAATGCACACTCTAGTGGCAGAACTGACATGTTAAGCTTTTGGTGCGCTTGAAGAGCTTTTGATTTTCTGTTTTATTAAGATTGGGGAAAGAGAGACAAATATAAGAGAAAACAGGGGTCAGTATTTCGGGTGTTGACCCTTCGCCAGACGCTGAGATACATAAGCCCCTTTACCCATCACCCCCTGTGCTCGCTGACCTACATTGGCTCCCAATTTTAAAATTATCATCCTTATTTTCAAATCCCTCCATGGCCTCGCCCTTCCCCATCTCTGTAACCTCCTCCAGCCCCACAATCCTCTGAGATCTCTGCGCTCCTCCAATTCTGGCTTCTTGCGCATCCCCCGATTTTCATCGCTCCACCATTGGTGGCCGTGCCTTCAGCTGCCGAGGCCCCAAGCTCTGGAATTCCCTCCCTAAACCTCTCCGCCTCTCTACCTCTCTCTCCTCCTTTAAGACGCTTCTTAAAACCGACCTCTTTGACCCAGCTTTTGGTCACCTGTCCTAATATCTCCTTATGTGGCTCGGTGTCAAATTTTGTTTGATAATCGCTCCTGTGAAACACCTTGGGACGTTTTACTACAAGTTGCTGTTGTTGAATCAACACAACTGGGCGATGGGTTTACCAACTACGCCATTGGAGAGACACATTAAGGCACTTTAAAAGTTAATTCCGCGAGTTTACTGCTGAATGATGAGAATGTTATTTTCCCACTGACTGAGGGTAATTTGTAACTAACAGTAAGTTAAGACATTAACAGAAATTCCATATAAACTAGAAATGACACATTTGACCTTCGGAATTCAGTCAACTTTTTACTTCAGGCGGTAAAGTGCGGAAAATTACATCCCAAAATCAAGGAGACATACCAGCCTCATTTAAAGGAGTTGGTAGCATAGTGGTTATGTTAGTGGACTAGTAATCCAGAGGCCTGGACTAATGATCTGGAGACATGAGTTTAAATCCCACCACGGCAGCTGGGGAATTTAAATTCAGTTAATTAAATAAATCTGGAATAAAAAGCTAATATCAGTACTGGTGACCATGGCAACTGCCAGACTGTCATAAAAACCCATCTGGTCCTTTAGAGAAGGAAATCTGCTGCCCTTACCCGGTCTGGCCTATATGTGATTCCAGACCCACAGCAATGTGGCTGACTCTTAACTGCCCTCTGAAATGGCCTAACAAGCCTCGCCACACCACCTTCTTGAGGGCAATTAGGGATGGGCAATAAATGCTGACCTTGCCAGCAACTCCCACATCCTGTGAATTAATTTTTTTTAAAGTGGAGCTGTGGTGGAATGGCTGGTGTGGCAACAACAAGGAAGAATTGATTTGTCAGGTCTTTTCACTTGCTTTGTGATGATGTTAGATTTAACTGTGTTTGCAAAGTGGCACCTCTGAAGGCAAATATACCTTACTGTTAGCTCCAGTGACATTGAGCATCTAATGTTTTCCTACAAGTATTTGCTGGTAGATTTTGGGCCAACTCATGTTATAATTAACTGGTATCCTAACTCACACCAAGTCCTGTTCACCCATCAACCCTGGGCTCACTGACCTACATTGGCTCCCAATCCCCCAACTGCCTTGATTTAAAAATTCTCATCCTCATGTTCAGATCCCTCCATGGCCTCTCCCCTCCCTATCTCTGTGTTCTCCTCCAGCCCTACAAATCTCCGAGAACTCTGTGTTCCCCCAACTCTGTGCATCCCCTCTTCCTTTGCTCCACCATTGGTGGCCGTGCCTTCAGCTACCTGGGCCCTGAGCCCTGGAGTTCCCTCCCTAAACCTCTCCGCTGCTCTCTCCTTATTTATGACGCTCCTTTAAACCTACCCATCTGTCCTAATGCCTCCTTCTTTGGCTCGGTGCCTTTTTATTGTCCTGTAACGCTCCTGTGAAGTGTCATGGGACATTGTACCACTATAAAGGTGCTATACAAATGCAAGTTGTTGTTTGATTTTGATTTCTGTTATCCCACTGGGAACTAAGAGTTTCCAAAATACACCAGTGTTTTCTCCCAAATAACATCGGCCAGCCTGATTTGCTATAAATTAGCGGCTAAATTTAAGCATGTTCACAGTAAGTTAGAGGATACAGAGTCTTATAAGGATAAAAAAAGAAAGATTTGCATTTCTATAGCGCCTTTCACGACCACCGGACGTGTGAAAGCGCTTTACAGCCAATGAAGTACTTTTTTGAAGTGTAGTCACTGTTGTAATGTGAGAAACGCGACAGTCAATTTGCGCACAGCAAGCTCCCACAAACAGCAATGTGATAATGACCAGGTAATCTGTTTTAGTGATGTTGGTTGAGGGATAAATATTGGCCACTGCTCTTCTTCGAAATAGTGGCCATGGGATCTTTTATGTCCACCTGAGAGAGCAGACGGGGCCTCGGTTTAATGTCTCATCCAAAAGACAGCACCTCAGACAGTGTAGCGCTACCTTAGCACTCCCCTGGGAGTGTCAGCCTAGATTTATGTGTTCAAGGCCCTGGAGTGAGATTTGAACCCACAACCTTCTGACGGAGAGGCGAGCATGCTACCCACTGAGCCACTGGCTGCCAGACAGGAACATGATACCATGTAATGCTTGTTCCTTTAAGGCCATGAGCTCTTCCTCAGCCACATTCTGAGGTCAATTTCAGGCTAGTTGCTCGGAGACATATCCTGATGTCAATTAGAAGGGGTTCTTTTGTTGCAAGGGAAGCTTCTATGAAACCAACAGGAATTGAATAGTTTTCAATGACTTGGTTGAAGGGAGCTGTGTATACAAGTTTGCAGATGACACTAAATTAGGAGGCACAGTAATCTACCACGAGACAGCAACAGGGCGTGTGGGCAAAACTGTGGCAGATAGATTTCAATGTGGGTGATGTGAAGTCATCCACTTTAGATCCAAGGAAGATAACTCAGAATATTTTGTTAAGGGCAAGAGACTAGGAACTGTGGAGGAGCAAAGGCTGTCCAGGTACACAAATCGCTAAAAGCTACTGCACAGGTACAAAAAGTAATTAAAAAAGCTAATGGGATGTTGGCCTTTACCTCAAGGGGAATGGAATACAAAAGGCAGGAATGGATGCTTCAGTTGTACAGAGCCTTGGTCAGACCCCATCTGGAGTGCTGTGTTCAGTTTTGGGCACCGAACCTCAGGAAGGGTATATTGGCCCTGGAGGGGGTGCAGTGCAGATTCACCAGAGTGATACCGGTGCTTAAAGGGTTAAATTAGGAGGATCTAAGTTCCAGAGCTTCCCTGATGTCTCAATTGGTAAGAGCACTGCCCGATTTGATACCGCGTCACTCAGATCTGGAAGGTCCGAAGTTCCAGCCATAAACTGAGCTCTCTGTAGATCTGTTTAGATCCGTGGAGAAAATCACTTAAAGAAACAGACCGGTTGTACTTTGCTTGTCATGGGCAGTACCTGCTGCCGCCAACACCTGACAATACAAAGGAGATTAACTCCGCACCTACAGTGATGTCGAGGACCCGAATCTTTGTAATCCTGAAAGCTGCTGTCAGATGCAGCGTAAAATTCACCAGACTGATACCTGGGATGGCAGGAATGACATATGAGGAGAGATTGGGTCGATTGGGCTTATATTCGCTGGAGTTTAGAAGAATGAGAGGGGATCTCATTGAAACTTATAAAATTCTAACAGGACTAGACAGACTAGATGCAGGAAGGATGTTCCCGATGGCCGGGGAGTCCAGAACCAGGGGTCACAGTCTAAAGATAAGGGGTAAGCCATTTAGGACAGAGATGAGGAGGAATTTCTTCACCCAGAGAGTGGTGAACCTGTGGAATTCTCTACCACACAAGGCAATTGAGGCCAATTCATTAAATATATTCAAGAAGGAGTTAGATATATTTCTTAAGGCTAAAGGGATCAAGGGGTATGGGGAGAAAGCAGGGACAGGGTACTGAATTTGGATGATCAGCCATGATCGCATTGAATGGCGGAGCAGGCTCGAGGGGCCGAATGGCCTACTCCTGCTCCTATCTTCTATGTTTCTAAAACATTGGCCTCCCCTTTTACTGGCTCTCCAACAGGTCCAATAGGAACTTGCAGCACAGTGCTCGTATGTCATGGTCATGGGCCCACACTTGAATGCTGGGCCCTTAGTGTCCTAATCTATACTGGTCCAATTAGGATTTTAAAAAAATGCTGTCAGTCAAGAGGAGACAGCATGTTGTAAAACTCCAGTGACTTGAGCACAAAATCTAGGCTGACACTCCAGTGCAGTACTGAGTTGCACTGTCAGAGGTGCCATCTTATGGATGAGACGTTAAGCCAAGACTGCCCTCTAAAAGATCCCGCGGTACTATTTTAGGCAGGTTCTCCCGGTGTCCTGGCCAATATTTATCCCTCAACCAACATCACCAAAACAGATTATCTGGTCATTTATCTCATTGCTGTTTGGGGGACCTTACTGTGTGCAAGTTGGGTACCGCATTTCCTACAAGTGACTACATTTTAAAAGTACTTAATTGACTGTAAAGCATCCTAAGGCTGTGAAAGGCACTATATAAATGCGAATTCTTTCTTTCTTTCTTTGCATTCTTATAACTGCACCAAGAATGTAATTGCACCACCCAACACAGCCCAGTCCAACCCAACACAGCCCAGCCCAGCTCAAGTAACCTACTTTCTGGTTGTAAAGTCAACTCAGTGACATTTTATGCTCCACACAAAGAATGTGTCATGCCAGGCAGGGTGCCTGAGGCTAGGGCTCATTTAAAAAACATTCCAATGCAAGTCATGGTTTATGCTTGGGAATGAGGGACTTCAGTTATGTTGATAGACTGGAGAAGCTGGGGTTGTTCTCCTTGGAGCAGAGAAAATTGAGAGGAGATTTGAGAGAGGTGTTCAAAATCATGAGGGGTCCGGACAGAGTAGATAGAGAGAAACTGTTCCCATTGGCGGAAGGGTCGAGAACCAGAGGACACAGATTTAAGGTGATTGGCAAAAGAACCAAAGGCGACGTAAGAAAAAACTTTTTTTACGCAGCGAGTGGTTAAGATCTGGAAAGCACTGCCTGAAAGGGTGGTGGAGGCAGACTCAATCTTATCTTTCAAAAGGGAGTTGGATAAGTATTTGAAGGAAAAAAATTTGCAGGGCTATGGGGAAAGGGCGGGGGCGTGGGACTAGCTGAGAGTCAGCACGGGCTCGGTGGGCCGAATGGCCTTCTTCCGTGCTGTAACCATTCTATGATTCTATTCTATGAAGTAGGAGATCAAACAGTCTGAAGGGGCTACTTTGCCTGAAGCTAACCCATAATCCTGTGGTCACCATGGCAGCCGTGACTCAGTGCTCTCCGAATATTGAAAATGCAAATGACATTTTACATGTTCATGACATCACAGTGAATCAGTGACATCACTGCTTCTTGCTGGCCCAACATCACTATAAATGGCTTTTACTAAAGAGGCATTAAACACACAAGGCTTTACACAGAATGTTTCCTGGGAGTCGGTGTGGGGCGATTTTTATTTCTGTTTGCTTGCCGGCCATTCATGTGTATTCTGGAACATCTGGACTTAAAGATTTTTGTCTGAAGTCTAGATGTGCAGGAGTTCTGTCCAGATGTTTAAGAATGGGCTTTATCCTTTTCTTTATAACAGCTGTGTTGTCAGAGGGTGATGCCTGAAAGTGTAGAAGGAAAATGGTATGTATGTCTGATTTGATGCACATTGTCATCATTCATTCAAGAGGTGAATTCTCATTCCAAGTTTCCCCATGGCTCTCGTGGAGGAACGTTGACTCTCGCTGGGACAGAACCCTCCATTGCCTCTCCCACGTGGCCGTCCTTCAGTGAGCACGACTATTGGAACGCTTCACAGCCAGGCAAGGTCCCGTCATCGTCCAATGCCTGTGCACTTGAACTTTCCACTGGAGGTTAAAGAATGGACAATCTAGATCTGGAATTATGGCTGATTTCCCCCCCTCGCTAGTAGTGCCCCTACCAATACGCCAGCTGAGATTAACCTAGACCAGAGATCACACCTAGCCTTTCTTAGACTGTATAGCTCAGTTCCTACATTACAACCATGTCTACACTTCAAAAAGTACTTAATTGTCGGTAAAGCGCTTTGGGATGTCCTGAAGACATGAAAAGCGCGATATAAATTCAAGTTCTTCTCCTTTTTCTACCAATCCAATGATGCATTTACCCACTGATTCATTGGGGGAGATTATTTTATTCTTGTTTTGAAATTAATTCATTGTATGTGAAGTGGTTTGAGACATATCTGAAAGTTGTGAAAATGCACTATATAAATGCAAGTCTTTTTAAAAAAAAAAATTCTAATTAAGATAGAGGCATCCTTGGCGGCGGACAGTCAGCGACAACATGACATCCCAAACACTCTTGTGTTAAAAATTGACATGGAAGTCACTTGAACACAACAGTGTCCTTTTAAGAAACCTTTATGGGCAATTCATCTGTTTTGGTTTTTGGAGTCACTGAATATTTGGATTGAAAAACTTGACTCTGGCCAGGAGAGAGGAAAAAAATGTTCAGGAAATAATCGGACTTCACTATCATCGTTTCTCAAGAGGAGGGAGAAAGAATTTAATGTACTACATTTGGACAAATGAAGCCAACTTGACAGCAGCATATTGGCCGTGAGTGGAGATCGATATAGAAATACGAGCAAGGGCTAATTTCACATCCATTTCTTTAAGAGATGAGGCCAGGCCTGTCAGGAAATATTCTGATGTCACAAACATCTGCGACTCTTTTTTCCCAACTGATATTTGTTCCCTCCCCCCCCCTTAAAGGGGCACTACCGCCATGAAAAAACATTTGTTAAACCTATTTAGGGACGGTGAAGAGCTAAAAGAGCTGGGCATCACTTACTGACAATATCATTCACAAGCAAGCTGGGATTTATGTCTTTATGATATCATTGCTGTTTGTAGGATCTTGTTGTGTGCATAATGGCTGCCACATTTGCCTACATAACATCGGTGCCTGCACTTCATAAGTAATTTATTGTATGTGAAGACTTTTGAGAGGTTTCTGAGGGTTGGGAGAGGGTGCTCAGCTCTGGTGCGACCCAGCACCCCCGTAACAGCTATGAGGATGCAAAACCGGCACGACATCTGCCAGTCAGAGTAAGTGATGCTCGGACTGAAACTGGACCTAGGAAACACATTCATTATCTCCTTCCCTGCAGAGATCCCACGTCCCACCACCCCAATCATCCCTACGCCATCCTCTAAACAGACCCCATCACCCACCAACCTCTTTACCACCCACCCCGCCCCACACAGGTACCAGTACCATCCCAACCCACTGCCTAACAAGATCTAGCACTTCCCCTTGCTTTACCCCTGATCCCAAGAATGATCCCAGCCCTGCCAACCAATAATCCTACACAAGTGTGAGGAACTGGTTACATAAAATTACATAGAATTTGCAGCACAGAAACAGGCCATTTGGCCCAACTGGCCTATGCCAGTGTTTATGCTCCACACAAGCCTCCTCCCACCCTACTCCACGCCATCACTAAGACTGCCTACTTCCACCTCCATAACACTGCCCGACTCCACCGCTGCCTCCACCTACATCTCCTGTTGAAACCCTTATCCATGCCTTTGTTACCTCTAGAATTGACTATTCCAATGCACTCCTGGCTGGACTCCCATCTTCCCCTCTCTATAAACTTAAGCTCATCCAAAACTCTGCTGCCCGTGTCCTAACGCGCACCAAGTCCCGTTCACCCATCACCCCTGTGCTCCCGTTTAGCAACGCTTCAATTTTAAAATTCTCATCCTTGTTTTCAAATCCCTCCATGGCCTCGCCCCTCCCTATCTCTGTAGTCCCCTCAGCCCCACAACCCCCTGAGATATCTGTGCTCCTCCAACTCTGGCCTCTTGCACATCCCCGATTTTAATTGCTCCACCATTGGCGGCCGTGCCTTCAGCTGCCTCGGCCCTAAGCTCTGGAATTGCCTCCCTAAACCTCTCCGCCTCTCTACCTCTCTTTCCTCCTTTAAGACGCTCCTTAAAACCTACCTCTTTGACCAAGTTTGTGGTCATCTGCTCTAATATCTCCTTATGTGGCTCGGTATCAAATTTTGTTTGATAATCGCTCCTGTGAAGCACCTTGGGACGTTTTACTACGTTAAAGGCGCTATATAAATAAAAGTTGTTGTTGTTACTTAATCTAACCCTATCAGCATATCCTTCTATTCCTTTCTCCCTCATGTACATATCTAGCTTCCCCTTAAATGCATCTATGCTATTCAACCACTCCGTGTGTTAGCAAGTTCTACATTCTAACCACTCTCTGGGTAAAGAAGTTTCTCCTGAATTCCTTATGGGACTTATTAGTGACGATCTTATATTCATTACCCCTAAGTTTGGATTCTCCCACAAGTGGAAACCTCTTCTCTACATCTACCCTATCAAACCCTTTCATAATCTTAAAGACCTCAATTAGGTCACCCCCTCCGCAATGTTCCCGTTAACCTGCCATGCGCAGCGCAGCGCTCTGGAGGTCCCATGCAGGCCGCTTGTCGGCTTCACAATGGAGAAACCGCGCATGCGCGGAAATTTGAATAAGCCGCGCAGCCCGTTAAATGGGCCGCACACCCAAAAAAAATTAGAGGGAACATTGAAAGAAGAAAAAAGCGCCTTTCACAACCACCGGACGTCTCAAAGCACTTTCCAGCCAATGAAGTACTTTTGAAGTGTAGTCACTGTTGTAATGTGGGAAATGCGGCAGCCAATTTGCGCACAGCAAGCTCCCACAAACTGCAATGTGATAATGACCAGATAATCTGCTTTTTATTATGGTGATTGAGGGATAAATATTGGCCAGGACACCAGGGATAACTCCCCCTGCTCTTCTTCCAATAGTGCCCTGGGAATCTTTTACATCCACCTGAGAGAGCAGATGGGGCCTCGGTTTAATGTCTCAGCTGAAAGACGGCACCTCCGGCAGTGCAGCACTCCCTCAGTCCTGCACTGGAGTGTCAGCCTAGATTTTTGTGCTTAAGTCTCTGGAGTGGGATTATGAACTCACAACCTTCTGACTCCGAGGCAAGTGTGCTACCCACTGAGCTATTGGCTGACATTGACATTCCCCCCTCAGCCTTTTGATTAGATGTATTTGTAAAAATAAAATGAGACTGCGAATAGCTGAGCCATAACAGACAGGCAAGGTCCAATGTTCAGTCTGTGGTTTGAGATGAGATCGCTGCTCTCAACTCGTTGGTGGCTGGGGCATTTCCAGATCGCTATCCAGTGATCCCTACAGTCCGCAGTCAAAACAGCCTGCCAGTACTCACTGAGCAGGATCACAGTTGAAGAATGACCACTGGGAAGAGGGGTAGTGGAGGGCACGAGCCCCTCTCCAAGCAGGAGTCAACACCATCAGCAGAGGTGGGGAGATAATTGGCAAAGCAATTGTTGGCTTTCCTGAAATCAAAAAAATTAAGCTCTTCCCCTTTAATCGCGGCACGGTGATATTCATTACCTTGTGCAATTTCTGTGCTTGGAAGTCATTCCCTGCTGTTTGGCTTAAAACCTCTCACACAACACAAGCAGTGCGACTGAGTAATGAAGTGTCTGTCATTGTCAGCTCTTGGCCTCAGCACCAGGCACGAGGGGGTGGGGAGATGGGACGGAGATTACCCGGTTGCGTGTGTGCTTTGTTTTTTGGCCGTCTGCAAAGTTGACCCTTTTTGGCAATTGCCTTTAATTGCCGCACGGGAGACAGAGGACAAGAGGAGTTGTCTGCGGGGGACCAGGAGGCTCGAACTGGATGATCCGCTCCAGTGCACGACTGACATGCAGCCAGGCACAAGTCTGCTGAAACGGGCCACCACGCCACACATTGGCAGGATGAAGAGCCCTGGGATTTTGTGAGGCATTAGCAGCTGAACCTGCAGTCTGGTAAGAGAAGAGGACAAACTGAGAAACACTGCAAAATAAAATCTGTACTGGGTTAGCATTTCTGAGACTCTCTGTTTACCAGTCGGTACCTCTTAAAGGGGGCTGTGTTGTTTGCAATTGTCTTATGAGGCAATCTTTCCTGTTTTAAGGTGGTGTTTCATTGTAGACTTGCATTTATCTGTTCCTTGGTGGTCAAGTGGCGATGGCAGTGGAATGATGTAAGTTATGTAGCAGCCCGTCCTCTGATCGTCGTGGGCCGATATGGGTATGTGACCTTGTGTTGAGTGCGGATCTACCGAATTTCTGATTGTATAGTGGTGACCTTCTGATGCGCTATCAATTACTCATAAAAGACTGAGAGTTAGAAGAGTAACTAAAGGCTTTTATTAACAACAGAATGGAGGTCTGCCTCGAGTGGTCGACCGGTCCAGGATACAAAGGCTGGGGAGCAGTCACCTTTATACTAGGACCTGTGGGAGGAGTCAGCCGAGGCATGTCCAGGCATGTACACAGTGGAATACAAACAGGACAAACAGGAATACAAACAGTGGTTTACCACACCTTCTAATGGGAGGGTACCTAAAGTGGCACAAGAAAATAAGTGAGCTTCATTATGGTGAGACCAGCCAACAGACTGTGGGCACATTATTCAGACTGATACCTGGGATGGCAGGAATGACGTATGAGGAGAGATTGGGTCGATTGGGCTTATACTCGCTGGAGTTTAGAAGAATGAGAGGGGATCTCATTGAAACTTATAAAATTCTAACAGGACTAGACAGACTAGAAGCAGGAAGGATGTTCCCGATGGCGGGGGAGTCCGGAACCAGGGATCACAGTCTAAGGATAAGGGGTAAGCCATTTAGGACAGAGATGAGGAGGAATTTCTTCACCCAGAGAGTGGTGAACCTGTGGAATTCTCTGCCACACAGGGCAGTTGAGGCCAATTCATTAAATATATTCAAGAAGGAGTTAGATATATTTCTTAAGGCTAAAGGGATCAAGGGATATGGGGAGAAAGCAGGGACAGGGTACTGAGTTTGGATGATCAGCCATGATCTCATTAAATGGCGGAGCAGGCTCGAGGGGCCGAATGGCCTACTCCTGCTCCTATCTTCTATGTTTCTATGAATCACAAGGAAAGCTGTGGGGTTTTTACTGTCTGGGTTAATTGTTGGTAATAGATTAAGAGGCTGGCAAAGGAGAAGATAGCTGGAAGGTTTGACGAAACATCAGGGACCGATATAGTCCATCTGTGTAGAGGGAAAAAAGTGCGCTCGTCGCAACCCCCAGATCAGAGGAAGCAAGGCAGGATCAATTTGTCGCTCAGTGTCATCAGTGGAGAGCCATGTTCTAAGGCAATAACAACAGAAAATGCTGGAAATACTCAGCAGGCCAGGCAGCATCCGTGGAGAGAGAAACAGAGCTAACGTTTCAGGTCGAAACCCTTCATCAAAACTCTGAAGTTCTGATGAAGGTTCCCAGACCTGAAACGTTAACTCTGTTTCTCTCTCCACGGATGCTGCCTGGCCTGCTGAGTATTTCCAGCATTTTCTATTGTTATTTCAGATTTCCAGCATCCGCAGTATTTTGCTATTGCATTCACGTTCGAAGGGAACCTAACATGACTCCTCACTTCCCCTCATTCACCACCTTGTGATCGGAGCCTGCTGGCTAAACCACACACAAGGCAGGAGTGTCGGAAGTGCCCACTCATGCTCACATGGAGCTACAGGCAGACCCATGGACACATCACCCGTGCATGTGCACACGGATTGTTCGGACGTGACGATTGAAACCCACAACCTTGCTGCCCCGTTTCCAATGATGCAAATTAGCGGGAACCTGCTCCACAACACCAGAGTCTCCAGTTCAAATCGGCACAGGTGGCCATTTGAGACAAAGCCTTTGTCTGGAACATACAAAAATGACGGGCAGGTATAGTCCAGCTGGTCCCTCAAGCCGGCCCCATACTCATGATGACTGGAGGCTTCTTCAGCAGCACTTCCCAAATCCACGACCTCCACCACCTAGAAGGATGAGGGCAACAGGTACATGGGGACACCACCGCCTCCAAGTTCCCCTCCAAGTCACACACCAAACCCGACTTGGACATATATCGGCCGTTCCTTCATCGTCGCTGGGTCAAAATCTTGGAACTCCCTCCCTAACAGCGCTGTGGGAGTACCTTCACCACACGGACTGCAGCGGTTCAAGAAGAAGGCAGCTCACCACCACCTTCTCAAGGGCAACAAGTGATGGGCAATAAATGCCGGCCTTGCCAGCGACGCCCACATCCCAGAAAAATGATTCAGAAAAGAGCGTCACCTAAGAGGCAGCAGGATGTTATATGGAGGGGTTGTAGTTTATTTTTCTTTCTGGATGAATGAGCTAAAGGTGTGTTTATACAAGGCGCTTGTTTATTTAGGATTTCAGGAGAAGATGCCACCAGCTCAGAGTTTCCATTGCTAAAACCGGCTCTCTTTTCATTTGTAAAGGGTGCAGCCAGAGCACGGAAACGCTTCTCCTGTGATTCCAGCCAGACACGTGGCAGTGTGTAGGTGGCTTTAAGAAAGAAAGGACTTGAATTTCAGCCGTCTCGGCCCTAAGCTCTGGATCTCTCCGCCTCGCTACCTCTCTCTCCTCCTTTAAGACGCTCCTTAAAACCTATCTTTGACCAAGCTTTTGGTCGCCTGTCCTAATATCTCTTCATGTGGTTCGATGTCAAATTTTGTCTAATTACGCTCCTGTGATGCGCCTTGGGATGTTTTACTACGTTAAAGGTGATATATAAATGCAAGTTGTTGTTGTTGTTTTTGCATTTCCGTAGCGCTTTTCAGGACGTCCCCAAGCGCTTTACAGCCAAAAAAGTACTTTTTGAAGGGTAGTCACTGTTGTAATGTAGGAAACATGGCAGCCAATTTGCGCACAGCAAGATCCCTCAGACGGCAATGTGATAATGACCAGGTCATCTGTTTTAGTGATGGTGGTTGATTTTTAACTGTGTCAGTCAGTTCTCCAGGACACCTGCTGTCATAAGTATCTCTGACATCGACTGTAAACATTACCATTTGGACAACACTAGAAATAATATTCCTTATCATCCTGTTCTATAATTTTAATAAAACATGCCAGGGGTGAAGGTGCTACAGTTGGACCCGAGCACTCTTGGGCTAGGAAGGGGGAGAAATCCCTGCAGGTACCTCCGGCTTCTGATCGCTGTCCAGTGACCTTGGCTGGAAAGTGTGCGTGTGGACGTCGGGTGAGGACGGGACAGGACTCGGCCGCGACGCTCCCTATGGTGGAATAGCCCCGCCGAACACTCACTAGCCAGGCTCACACATGACGAAGGAGCCAATTGAGCGAGGCGTTGAATGCATGTATTAAAAAAATGCACTTTATTATCTGCTTGTGGCAAATGTAATGTTTGTTCCAGTGTAAATATTCGATGCAGTGTTCAGGGGAAGGGCTGCTGGAGAACTGAGCACACGCAAGTGCAGCGTGAGGGGGGGCAATTAATCTTCTTTAGAAATAAGGCACAGAATGGATAGAATCTCTGCTAGAGCAATCTGTGCAGCTGAGGGCAAAGCAAACACAGACTGCCACTTTAAGTGCCAAATCTCTTTACCCATCATTCTTTAGATTTAGGTCAGTGTCACTAAATACCTGAAACTGCAAATAACATTGAAACGACTTTAAACAATGACTGTGATAATATCATTACAGAAATTCAAAGCAAGGGGAGAGCCAAACAATATGTATCTGACTCGGTTACAGATCTTGGCACAGGCCTGTATTATTATTTTAAAGTTCCTAAGATAACTGATGGATAATAAAAGTTGTTTGTGAAAATTGCATGGTGGAATTGGAGAAGATATATTCAGTTTCAGTTAGCTACAATCCCACCCCGCTCCGGGTGTGGTAGTTTATGGACTGCTCCATTACTAAGGAAATGTACATCGTGGAAACACGTTTATTTCAGGTACAAAAAATAATCAAATAATCAAAAAGGCTATAATGGAATGCTGGCCTTTATATCTAGAGGACTAGAATACAATGGGGTAGAAGTTATGCTGCAGCTGTACAAAACCCTGGTTAGACCACACCTGGAGCACTGGGAGCAGTTCTGGGCACCACACCTTAGGAAGGATATATTGGCCTTGGAGGGAGTGCAGCGTAGGTTTACCAGAATGATACCCGGACTTCAAGGGTTAAGTTACGAGGAGAGATTACACAAATTAGGGTTGTATTCCCTAGAATTTAGAAAGTTAAGGGGTGATCTGATCGAAGTTTTCAGGATATTAAGGGGAACAGATAGGGTAGATAGAGAGAAACTATTTCTGCTGGTTGGGAGTCTAGGACTAGGGGGCATAGTCTAAAAATTAGAGCCAGACCTTTCAGGAGTGAAGTTAGGAAACACTTCTACACACAAAGGGTGGTAGAAGTTTGGAACTCTCTTCCGCAAACGGCAATTGATGCTCGATCAATTATTAATTTTAAATCTGAGATTGATAGCTTTTTGTTAACCAAAGGTATTAAGGGATATGGGCCTAAGACAGGTATATGGAGTTAGGTCGCAGATCAGCCTTGATCTGATTGAATGGCGGAACAGGCTCGAGGGGCTGAATGGCCTATGTTCCCTTAGCAGAGAGGTCAACAACCAGGGGGCATAGATTTAAAGTCATTGGTAGAAGGATTAGAGGGGAGTTGAGGAGAACTTTTTTCACCCAGAGGGTGGTGGGGGTCTGGAACTCACTGCCTGAAAGGGTGGGAGAGGCAGAGACCCTCATCGCATTTAAAAAGTACTTGGATATGCACTTGAAGTGCCGTAACCCACAGGGCTACGGACCAAGAGCTGGAAAGTGGGATTAGGCTGGATGGCTCTTTTTCGTCCAGCACAGACACGATGGGCCGAATGGCCTCCTTCTGTGCCGTAAATTTCTATGATCCTATGATTCAAGGTTCTGCTACTGTACTCCTGGATCAGAAAGGATTGATGATGAGGCTCAGGCAAAGGTTCTAAGCGCTAGAAATTACTGCTGATTGCAGCACCGATTTTAGGCCCTGCCCTTAGATTAGAAAGTTCATTTTAGGCAAATAGGGTTAACAGTGAGAGTCAATTGGAAAATGTTGCATTTAAAGTGATGTAACCGCAATAGTATTTCGAAATGCGGAGAATCCCGATAATGAAATTGCCAAGAAAAGTTACACTTTCCTCAGGATTATGCGGGGCTCTGAAATTTTCTATAAACGACAGATAAAAATAGGCAATTTGTAAATGTTTGTTTCACGCCCAGTTAAAGCATTCACTCAGCAAATTCCATCTGCTCACAAAGTACAGAGAACCGTGGGGTAGATCTTGACTCCGTGCAATAGTGTAAAGCTATAGAGCGAGTCGACAGTCTGTTTTACATCTCTCACAATGACCTCGATGGGAATAAACATCAGGAGAGTTGTAAAATGGGCTGCCGACTCGCAATCACCGGTTTTACACTATTGCACACAGTCAAGATCTACCCCAGTGAGTGTAGAATATAAAAATTAAACAGAAATGATTAAACATTTCCAGGTGATATCTGGTACTGAGCATCAATCAGTGAGTAGTTGAGCCATACGGACCAGGATGGACCCAGGTTAGAACCCTTGTCTGTGCTGAGTTAGCTGATCTGAGCTGGGGCATTGGTTTGGGTTCTACAAAAGGCCGCTACGCTCCTGAGCTGGGGAGAGAGGAATTGACCGGGGTTCTCACTGCTCATTGCTATCCTAGTGGATGTTCTATAAGGACAAGTTTGGGCTCGACTGTGAAGGACCCCCCTCCTCATCCCCCAACCCAATTAGATCACCTGCTGAGACGCTTGGTCCTCTTGGGTGGGGCACCAGAGGGTGATGGGCACTTGTGGATTTGGACCCAGTGAGCAGGTGATGCCAGCAGCAGGGTAGGCATGAAAGCTGGTGGACCAAAAAACAATTAGTCACCAAAACAAAAGAGAAATTGGACGTGTTAAGTTATATTTGAGCGATATCTTCCATTTTCACTCCTCACGTCTCCTTAGGACATAAACCATAAACATCGACTGTTCCACAATTGACTAGATCGGGTCACAAGAGAGCATCTCGAGGATAACTCTCCCCCTGAATTTTCCCTCCTTCCAAATAGGGAAATAAATCTCTGGCCTCCACCTGGTCCTTGCACTCGACATCACCTCATGGTGGACAGTCCAGATCAGACAATCGTGAGCACGACTTTGATCTCAGAACCTTGTGGCAGAGTGCTGGTGCTTGGTGCCACCCCACAGGTCTTCATCCAAAATCTGTCTTCTAATATTGTAATGGCAAGATGGTAGATTGGCATTCTGGATGAGATCAAACGGTTAGAGAAGCTTCTTCATTCGAACCTCTCTTGTGGCTTATTTTCTACAGATGTATTGTTTCTGTTAAATGTTTTGCAAGATCGGGTTACGTTACATGTATTGTTAAAGATCGTCCAAGGCTGATCAACAATGAAAACTTGCATTTATGTAGCACCTTTGACGTAGTAAAACATCCCAAGGAGCTTCACAGAGGTGAGGACAGATGGCAAGCAGTAGTAGAAGAGTTAGGTGTTTGACCAAATTACCTCATGTTGAAGAGATCGGCTTTGAGGAGGCTCTTGAAGGTGGGGAGAGAGGTTGCAAAGGGAGCGAGTTACAGAATGTAAAGGCACAATGGCTGAAAACTCTATCAGAGAAGGCGGAGTAGAAGAAAGTGGGGGTTGGAGGGCTGGGGGGTTACAAAGCATGCCAGACTTGAAAGAGCAGAGGGCACAGGATGGCACATCGGGCCAGCGATGGCTGCAGAAGTCGGGAGGGGCGAGGCCATGGAATGATTTGCAAACGATGATGAGGATTTTGAATTCAAGCGTTGGGAGAGGATGGGGACAGGGTTGGTAGTGCAGCACAGAATGTAAGTGGCAGAGTTTTAGATGAGGTGGCACTTGTGTGAGTCCAGTAATGTTGGAGAAGTCGAACCCGGAGGTGATGAAGACAAACACGTATGCATATCCCATAAACCTAAACCCTAAGCGTTACAGGTGACTTGTTTAGTCCATTATCGGTAATACATTCTAAAGGCAGCAATATTTCTAGGTATTTTGTTTCATGATTTTTTTTTAAACTGCTTTCTCATTATTGCCTCAGTTTTGGAGAATGCCCAAGGTCGGGGTGAGTCCATTTTATCTCAATGAAATGCCTCTCCGATAACTCAGAGAAAAAGAGATTACCAGTCACAGCGATGGTGTGAAAATGTCTCTATCAGCCTCTGTCGTTGACTGTTTAACCCCTAAAATACTCAGCAGTGGTTACAACACTATACTGTAGTCTGATTGAGGGGTTCAGATGGCGTGATAAACAACAGAAGCATAACGTACATGGCTTTTAACCAGCACCTGAAGGCTAGACTTTTCTTATTCTGTGGGGTAAACTGTAAAGGTTAGTGGGCCCGTTCAATAGATGGCAGATTGGACAATCAGGCAATGAGGGTGGACACGCCTGAGTCACAGCCCAGACCAATTTTCCTGTTATTAATGTTAATGGAAATTAGGAGGGCTGAGAATTGGACAGGCTGATCTCCAGCCTGATTGGCTGACCTGCTCAGTGGGTAGCACTCTTGCATCTGAGTCAGAAGGTTGTGGGTTCCCCTTGATACCCTCATCTAACAAAAATCTATCGATCTCAGTCTTGACCCAGCATCCACAGCCATTTGGGGGGCGAGAGTTCCAGATTCCCGTTACCGTTTGTGTGAAGAACTGCTTCCTGATTACACTCCTGAATTTAATGTTAAGATTACAGACCCCCCACCCCCATGTTCTGCATTACCTCACCAGATAAAATAGTTTTAGGAATTTAGGAACCAGATTTAGGAACAGCTTCTTTCCCAGGGCTGTCATCCTACTGAACTCCACAAATAAACTCTAAAGCCTGCACATCTGCCAATGCACTTTATTATGGTTATAGTTATGTTAATATACTACAAGCCAAATGTATGTTGAATGTTTAAATGTCTTCATCCAAATGTACACTCTCAGGAGCTGCAAGCCTACATTTCGTTGTACTGCACTTGTGCACTAACAATGACAATAAAAGTTGATTTGATTTTGATTTTGATTTGATTTATCTACCCTATTGAATCCGGCAGGCTGACCTACTATTTTCAACACAGATCTTATTCGCTCCGCCATTGGCGGCCGTGCGTTCAGCCGCCTAGGTCCTGAACTCTGGAATGCTCTCCCTAAACCTCGCCGCCGCCACCTCTCTCCCTCTCTTTCCACCTTTAAAGACACTCCTTAAAACCGACCACTTTTAGTCACCGGTCCTGATATCTCCTTATGTGGCTCGGTGTCAAGTTTTGTTTGATAATCGCTCCTGTGAAGCGCCTTGGGACGTTTTACTACGTTAAAGGCGCTAGATAAATGCAAGTTGTTGTTGTTGATTAGATCACCGCTCAATCTTCTAGACTCAAGGGAATACAAGCCAAGTTTATGCAAACTGTCCTCATAATTTAACCCTTTTAGCCCTGGGACACCTGCTATAATGTGTCTCAAAGTGGGAAAGCCAGTGGCTGTTAATGTTTTAATCCCACCGCAACAAATAGGAGAAAGTAGTTTTTGCTCAAATAATCTTAATTTACGAGTTGGGTGGGTGACAATTTGGTGGTCTCGTATCTACAGGGATTCCCCCGTGTTCCAGCTTCGAATGGAAACAGGAAAGAGAGCTGATCATGTAACCTGCAGCGAGTTGCAAGTCAAAGAGAGGACATCAGTAAAGTACAGGATAAATGCTCATCCACAGGGAAAAGCAGGGCTGGGATCCAGGAGACTCCCTGCAAATCAGTCAGACCAAGCCAAAAGAAGATAAAAGTCTGGAAGCATTTTCTTTTAAAACATTTTACTGCTTCTGGGTGTGTTCGCATTTAGCGGGAAGAAATTTCTAGTCGGGAATTAAAAGCGAATATGGATAGAAATGTGGGAATTACAAGAAGTGTCTAATTATGGTGCTGGAGTATTTGGACTGAGCGAACTCCTCGCCCATCACAGATTTTCTCTCCCGGCTGCTCTCCTGAAGGCACTCACTCTTGGTGGGACATGGTTCCACTGATGTCGACAGCCCTCTTGGACCTTACCTAAGTGGCCATTCTTCATATGTGAGGCTGGACTGTGAATGTCGGCAGGGTATCCAACTGAAGACATCATCCCAACTGAAGACATCATCCCAACTGAGCCTGACGTCGGCCTCGCCTGATTGGCTGCACACATACGCTTTCCATAGTGCTCAGGAGCGGGAACCCTGGCGGATGCTCCCCCTCCCCCAGTCTAGGAAACAACTAAATTAGGGACATAGGGGGAAAAATTCCGTTGTTTGCGCCTCCCATTAGCGCCTTAAGAGGGGGCTAATGAGGCGCAAAGCAACTAGCGCCCGGGTCCGGCGATGTTTGTGCCGCTCGTGAAATTAACTAGACATTTTGCGGCGGCGCTAAACACTACCGCCATGATCTCCTGCGTCGGCAGATCGTGACGTCAGTCGAGTGCGCAACGCCCCGGACCGGATATTGAGTGGCGCCCCCTGCTTTACCGCCTGCCGCTAGCAACGACAGGTTGAGGGGAGCGTTTTGCAGTCGGGAAGGGACTGGGGGAGCGCTATTTAAGGCAGCCACTTCCTGCCTTTTTTTGTTGGTGACATTTTTGCACCACGCATTCTGAGAGAGAGAGAGAGAGAGACTTCTGGAGAGATTCAACGCTGTGTGAAGGAGTTTTGGGTACGGAGCAGCACTTTGCAGGTTCATTTTGATTTGCCCTTCCTTGCTTCGCCAGCGCTCTAAGGTAGCGCCTTCGCTCCTCGACCTTTGCGCCTTAAGACAGGTGTGAAGTGCCTGATTTAGCGCTCCAATCACCTCCAGGGGCGATAAAAGCCAAGTTTGCCGTCGGAGGCGATAATTAGCACCAGGCATTAAACTTTGCGCCGGGCCAATAATGGTGCCCCAAACGAGGCAATACTGTATTTTTTCCCCATAATCTTAAAATCAGGAAGCACTTTTTCACACAAAGGGTGGTAGAAATCGAGAACTCTTTCCCCCAAAAGACTGCGGATGCTGGGGGACAGTTGGAGTTTTCATGATCTTTTGTTAGGCAAGGGTATTAAGGGATATGGAGCAAAGGTGGACGAATGGAGTTGTGGTACAGATCAGCCATGCTCTAAGTGAATGGCGGAGCAGGCTCGAGGGGCTGAATGGCCTCCTCCTCTTCCTGATTGTAGCCCTGGCTTGGAACAGCACAGCTTGAGTTTGTATCACAAGAATCAGACAGCTCAGCACAGACTGGGAGTCAAATTTGGGACTGTCTAATCTGTATGTTTCAGTACTTCATCAGTGCTGCCCTCACCCACTAGGCCCATTGTGTGAACTGAAAGCAAAGGATTAAAGACATTGCTGGAACCAACTACAGTGCCAAGAACTGAATCACCACACTGTCCATTTGAGCTTCTGTTAGAATATGCACTGGTAACTTAATACATGACAGTTATAAATTGCGGGCAGACTGTAAAGTGTACTCTTTGTGTGGCTCCCAGTTATTATCTGGGAAACAGTCGAACTATTAATTTACATTCTCCAGTCGATCATTGATCCTATTATCTTGACATTACAAAGCAAGCTCTGTGGAAAAACTGAGATGAATACTGGAAGAGAGAGAGAAAGAAAAAAAAAATTGCCACGATGAATTGATATGGGAGTGGCTTTTTTTTAGTCAAAAGTTAAAGTGTCTCTGGTACTTGCTTATATCTGCGTTACTATGGCGATGACACATGTGCGTGCTTTTTCTTTTGCTTCCTTAGCACAGATGTGCTGCAGCCACCGCCGAGTGTGCAAGAGGAGACTGATGAGAAGGACGTGGATGCCGGGCTGCTGAGGTAGGGGAGGGGAGATCGCGGAGGGGCCGTTGCCGCCAACACACACTCGGCCTGTCTGAGCGGAAGCTGCTACATTGGGCAAAGAGGGCAAAGTAACTTCAGGAATGCTGAGCTTAAAGTTACCTCGTCTGCTCAGCATCAATCAAGTGCCCAAAGTAGGTGCCGTTTCTGTCTTCCCTTTGACCCCTCTCGTCGCTCCGTTTGTGTAACAGTTATCAATTCAGATTAAAGTTTTAAAATCAACGCGCTTCATGAAGTTTCTAGCCAGCTCTTAAAGTGGTAGCCAGTAACATTTTTATTTCAGCAGCGAAAGACTCCTGTTTTCTGTGACCTTAATTGCCAGTGTGTGACATGGATATAAACAAGGAGGCCTCCAGGCATTGCAGATGGCAGAGAATTGAATTCTTGTTTGACTGCCTTGGGGCTCCCCTCCCTCCCTCTCTCTCAGCCTCGAGTCACACCTCCTGGGGCCCACCTGAATTAGTAACAGCAGCACTCGTGGGCCTGCGTCACTGGGCTGTGTGTTTTTTTTTTGGGGGGGTAGTGCTTTGCCTTGGCAGAAGCGAGCGGCCAACCCGCTAGAAAAACAAATTATTTTAGAACCATGAAGAAAAACGAGGCATGAAGTGCTGTTGTTTGTTCCCCTCACGTTGCTGGAAGAAATGATGCACCTTTCATTCCTCTGAGACCAGTGACTTTAAAAGTAGGGCAAAAAAAAAATACAGCACCTGAGCAAATGTCACCTTAAGGAAAACAATAACATCTTGAAGCCCATGTTATAGAATCCCACTTTAGCATCGTTGCAGGAGCTATCCCGATCGCTGAAGTAAAGCCCCCGCCATTGTGAGTAGGAAGGCCCCAAGTTCCATCCCCGGCACATGCTCTTATCTGATCTCAGTCAAGGCGGCCAGTAAGGTTGCTACAACTGATCCCAGCACTTGGGGAAAGGGGGAAGTCTTCCAGGGCTCCAGCTCCTCATCACTATCAAGGACTCATAAATATAAGATAGTCACCAATAAATCAAACAGGGAATTCAGGAGAAACTTCTTTACCCAGAGAGTGGTAAGAATGTGGAACTCGCTACCACAGGGAGTAGTTGAGGCGAATAACATAGATACATTTAAGGGGAAGCTAGATAAACACATGAGGGAGAAAGGAATAAAAGGATATGCTGATAGGGTCAGATGAAGAGGGGTGGGAGGAGGCTCATGTGGAGCATAAAGGCCGGCACAGACCAGTTGGGCCGAATGGCCTGTTTCTGGGCTGTAGCCTCGATGTAATTCTATGTAAGTGATCGGCGCTGGTAGTCCAACTACAACTGTGAATGTCGGCGGGACGCACGCAACATAAAGAACCAACAGCTCATCGCTGGCCCAACAGCAGAGGTCCCTTGGCTTCGGCCTCCCTCGCAGACAGTGGACGGCGCTCAACCCAATCCGTACAGGGCACGGACGATGCAGCCACCTGCTCCACGAGTGGAAGATGAGGGACGACCCGAAATGCGGCTGTGGCCACGAGTCCCAGACCGTGGAACATGTCACATCAACCTGCCCACTGAGATCTGTTGCAGGAGGCACCTCGTTTCTCCACTCGGCATCTCAGGAGGTCATCGAATGGAGAATCGAACTAGACATCCCATAATAAGCTTTTCCCACAATACGAAAGAAGTAGTAAGTGCCAGGCACTCGAACATACGAATTTGAAAAATATCCTCAGGTAATCTCATTTGAGGAGTTTTACTAGAATGGTACCAGGGATGAGGGACTTCAGTTATGTGGAGAGACTGGAGAAGTTGGGATTGTTCTCCTTGGAGCAGAGAAGTTAAAAGGAGATTTAATGGAGGTGTTCAACATTATGAAGGGTTTTGGTAGAGTAACGAAGGAGAAACTGTTTCCACTGGCAGGAGGGTCGGTAACCAGAGGACACAGAGTTAACTTAATTGGCAAAAGAACCAGAGGGGGAGATGAGGAAAATATATTTTACGCAGCAAGTTGTGATCTGGAATTCACTGCTTGACAGGGCGGTCGGTGAAAGCAGATTCAATAGTAACTCTTAAAAGGGAATTGGATAAATACACAAAGGGAAAACATTTGCAGGGCTTATGGGGAAAGAGTAGGGGGAGTGGGACTAATTGGATAGCTCTTTCAAAGGGCCGACACAGGCACGATGGGCCGAATGGCCCCCTTCTGCGCTGTATGATCCTATAGTTCCCCTCATGAATCTACCTCTACCAATTTGTGTGCTAGTTTTTCTGTTGTATCCAACGTTACCAATTCTAAAAATAGCACCAGTTTCACTGCCTAGGGGATTATTTTATTCATTACTCTCAATTCTGTATTGGCGAATGGTTCAAATGTTTCATTGTATTTTATCTGTGTAAAAGTGATATTTATTTAATGGTGCTAAAAATGACACATTCAATTTATGCTCCATATATTGTTTTAAACGTTACTGCAGAATGTAGCTGGGGGGAGCAGCTATACTGTTTTAGAACATAAGAAATAGGAGCAGGAGTCGGCCATTCGGCCCCTCATGGCTGATCTTTTACCTCAACTCCACTTTCCTGCACTATCCCCATATCCCTTGATTCCCTTAATATCCAAAAATCTATCGATCTCTGTCTTGAATATACTCAACGACTGAGCCTCCACAGCCCTCTGGGGTAGAGAATTCCAAAGATTCACCACCCTCTGAGTGAAGAAATTCCTCCTCAAATGGCCGACCCCTTATTCTGAGACTGTGACCCCTGGTTCTAGGCTCCACAGCCAGGGGAAACATCCTCCCTGCATCTACCCTGTTAAGTCCTGTAAGAATTTTGTATGTTTCAATGAGATCGCCTCATTTTTCTAAACTCTAGAGAATATAGGCCTAGTCTACTCAATCTCTCCTCATAGGACAATCCCCCCATCCCAGGAATCAGTCTGGTGAACCTTTGTTGCACTCCCTCTATGGTAAGTATATCCTTCCTTAGGTAAGGAGACCAAAACTGTACACAGCATTTTCTGTTGTTATTACAGTACTCCAGGTGTGGTCTCACCAGGGCCCTATATAATTGCAGTAAGACATTTTTACTCTTATACTCAAATCCTCTTGTAATAAAGACCAACATACCATTTGCTCTCTTAATTGCTTGTTGTACCTGCATGTTAACTTTCAGTGATTCAAGTACAAGGACACCCAGGTCCCTCTGAACACCAACATTTCCCAGTCTCTCACCATTTAAAAAAAATACTCTGCTTTTCTGTTTTACCTACCAAAGTAGATAACTTCACATTTCTTCAGATTATATTCCGTTTGCCATGTTCTTGCCCACTCACTTAGCCTGTCTATATCCCCCTGATGCCTCTTTGCATCCTCCTCACATCTTACATTCCCACCCAGCTTTGTATCATCAGCAAACTTGGATATATTACATTTGGTCCCCTCATCCAAATCATTGATGTAGATTGTGAATAGCTGAGGCCCAAACACTGATCCTTGCGATACCCCACTAGTTACAGCCTGCCAACCTGAAAATGACCCGTTTATTCCGACTCTCTGTTTTCTGACCATTAACCAATCCTCAATCCATGCTAGTATATAACAGGAAACTTTCTGGTATCCGGCACGGACAGGACCGACGTGTTGCCGGTTCATCAGCAATTCCGGATAACCGAACGCTATAGTTAAAACATACGGAGCTTCTGAGCTCCGTATCTAGCAACAAACCCTGTTGCTTAGCAACAGCTTCAAAACAATCAGCACAACTTGCAAGCGTCTCTGTAGCTTAGCAACAGCTTCAGTTAGACGCTTGCACAGCCAAATGAGTAAAAAAATGTAACTAAAAGTAAAAAAAGTTACCTGAACCGACTCCTGAATTTTGTCGGTTAACCGACATTTCCGGTTATTTAGTGGCCAGTTAATCGAAAGTTTCCTGTACCCCCAATCCAATGAGCTCTAATTTTGTTTAATAACCTCTTGTGTGGCATCTTATCAAATGCCTTCTGAAAATCCAAATACACCACATCCACTGGTTCCCCTTATCTATTCTGCTAGTTACAACCTCAAAAAACTCCAACAGATTTGTCAAACACGATTTCCCTTTCATAAATCCGTCTTGACTCTGCCCAATCCTATTATTATTTTCTAAGTGCCCTATTACCACGTCCTTAATAATAGGTTCTAGCATTTTCCCTACTGCTGATGTCAAGCTAACTGGTCTGTAGTTCCCTATTTTCTCTCTCCCTCCTTTCTTAAATAGTGGGGTTACATTTGCTACCTTCCAATCGGCAGGAACCGTTCTAGAATCAATGGAATTTTGGAAGATGACAACAATGCATCCACTATCTCTATGGCCACCTCTTTCAAAACCCTAGGATGTAGGCCATCAGGTCCAGGGGATTTATTGGCTTTCAGTCCCATTGATTTCTCCAGTACTATTTTTTTTACTAATACTAATTTCTTTCAGTTCCTCATTCTCGCTAGACCTTGGTTCTCCAGACAGATACAAAGGGCTGGATTTTGTCAGCCCTGGGGAGGCAGGTTTGGAGGTGGGACTGCCAGCAAAATGTCAGAATTCGGGGGCAGGTGCCCAACCCGCCCCAACCCGCCTCCATGCCATCTTGACAGGAGGCAGGTAGCCATCCCGCGCTGGGTCCCGTCTCCTTGGAGGCGGGAAGGGATTAAAGCCACTTAACTGCCTGTTAACAGGTAGTTAACAGACAGAAAATAGGATTTATCCCCATTTTGCCCAAACAAGTGCGGGCTTCCCGAAGGTTCTGAAACCCGCCAGGGTCACCGAGGCGAATAGTGGGTCTGTGGGGGTCGGAGGGGTGCAAAAGTGCGCTGTGAAGGTGAGTGATGGGTGCAAGTGTGGAGTGGTGAGTATCTGAGGTAAGTGGAAAGTGTTAGAAAAAATGTACTTACTTTTGTTTCTTCCTGCAGGCTTCAATTGGTGGGTATGCGGAGAGTCTCGCACCTCCGCGGCAGAGATGACAGAAGAAGAAAGAAGTTTGATGAGGTCGTGAATTCAAGACCTCATCAAACTACAGAGAATGTCAGTGTTTGACAGCTTCACAGAGCTGTCAAACGATGACAATTCATCTGTCAAAAGTTTTTGACAGATGAAACATCATACGTTGACGTTCTCTGTAACCGGCTTTCCCTTAATTGGCCTGCTAAGCCCGCTGGGCGGGCTTAACAAGATCAATCAAGAGAAAATAGCGTGGGTTGGCTAGAAGTTGATGGAGGCGGGACTGAAACATGACAAGTGGGAGTCCCGCCTCCAAAAGCTCCCCATTGGCAAAATCCAGCCCCTAGTATTTGTTTAATTTCTCTGCCATTTCCTTATTCCCCATTATAATTTCTCTTGTCTCAGCCTGTAAGGGACCCACATGTACTTTCGCTAATCTTTTCCTTTTTACATACCTTTTACAGTCTGTTTTTATGTCTCTCACTAGTTTACTCTCATATTCTATTTTCCCTTTCTTTATCAATTTCTTGGTCCTCCTTTCTTGAATTCTAAAATCCTCCCAATCCTCAGGCTTACTGCTCTTTTTGGCAACATTATAAGCTTCTTCCTTTGATTTAATACTACCTTTAACTTCTCTTGTTAGCCACAGTTGGACCACTTTTCCTGTGGGGTTTTTGTGCCATAAAGGAATGTATATTTGTTGTAAATTATGTATTAATTCTTTAAATGCTAGCCATTGCTTGTCTACCTTCCAATCCGATGGTCCCTCTTCAGTCCTGGTCTCCATGGGAAAGTGAAGAGAACAACCAGGTATTCCCGATTGGGAGCGAGGAAAAGTCAACTTAAAAAAAGTATTCCCAGGATTCTGGCAAGCCTGCATTTATTGCGAACATACGAATAATGACGGACAGGTAAAGACCCTTTGGTCCATCCAGCCTGCCCCACACAGTTGCGATACCTCGTGTATCACAATATACACTCTCCACCCCACCCGGAACCATGTGATCTCCTGGGAGAGGCAAAAAAAACAGATTAAAAAACCCAGGCCAAGTTGGGGAAATAAAATCTGGGAAATTCCTCTCCGGCCCATCTAGGTGATCAAAACTAGTCCGGGAGATCGCTCTGGCCCTGAATTGCCTGCAGTACCCACCCTTCTGTAAGAGGTGATCTCTGCCCCAGCCAGAAACAGGTCCAGCTCTCGCTTGAAGGAATTCAGCGAGTCCGCGTCCATCGCACGACACGGCGGCCTGTTTCAGAGGTCCACTATTCTCTGGGAAAAGAACCACCACCTGACCTCTAACCTAGATCTGGCCTTGTACAACTTAAATTTGTGACCCCCTATTGCCCATCCTAAACCTAGTTGCCCTGAGAGGGTGGCGAGCCGTCCGTGTAATGAGTGCTTGTACAGCTGAATGGCTTTTTGGGTCACTTCAGAGTCGGGTTGCCAACTCTGGTTGGACCTATTCCCGGAGGTTTCATCACATGACCTCCTCCCTCCAACGACCCCCAACTAAAGCCAGGCAAACATAGAAACATAGAAGATAGGAGCAGGAGTAGGCCATTCGGCCCCTTGAGCCTGCTCCGCCATTCAATGCGATCATGGCTGATCATCCAAATTCAGTACCCGGTCCCTGCTTTCTCCCCATACCCCTTGATCCCTTTAGCCTTAAGAAATATATCCAACTCCTTCTTGAATATATTTAATGAATTGGCCTCTACTGCCTTCTGTGGTAGAGAATTCCACAGGTTCACCACTCTCTGGGTGAAGAAATTCCTCCTCATTTCAGTCCTAAATGGCCTACCCCTTATCCTTAGACTGTGACCCCTGGTTCTGGACTCCCCGACCATCGGGAACATCCTTCCTGCATCTAGTCTGTCTAGTCCTGTTAGAATTTTATAAGTTTCAATGAGATCCCCTCTCATTCTTCTAAACTCCAGCGAGTACAAGCCCAATCGACCCAATCTCTCCTCATACGTCATTCCTGCCATCCCAGGTATCAGTCTGGTGAATCTTCGCTGCACTCCCTCCATGGCAAGAACATCCTTCCTCAGATAAGGCGACCAAAACTGCACACAATACTCAAGGTGTGGTCTCACCAAGGCCCTGTACAACTGCAGCTAGACATCCTTGCTCCTGTACTCGAATCCTCTCGCTATGAAGGCCAACATACCATTTGCCGCCTTAACCGCCTGCTGCACCTGCATGCTTACCTTCAGCGATTGGTGCACAAGGACACCCAGGTCTCGTTGCACTTCCCCTTCTCCCAATCTATTGCCATTCAGATAATAATCTGCCTTTTAATCACAACTCTTTAGTTGTGAAGGGGTAAAGCCTCAGGGCTGATACTCCATGCAGTGGTGTCGCAGCTTCCCCCAGATATTTAAGATGGTCAGTGTCTTTATCGGGAACACTTGGTTCCTGTGATCTCCTGGACTGGTGTCGATCGCCTGAGGGTGCCGGAGAGGAATTCTCCGGAGTACTTTTTCCCTTATTGGCCCTGGGTTTTTCTCTGGTTTTTTGCCTCTCCTAGGAGATTACATGTCTATAGTGAGGGGCGGGGGGGAAGTGTCTAGTCGCGATACTCCAGCCACCATGGTGTGTGGGGCAGGCTTGATATACCAGCTGGTCTTTTCCTGCCCATCAATTTTGTATGTTCGTATATAAATATAGGCCTTTCTTAAGTGGCAGCATCTTGTATGGTGCTGCTCTTAACATAATCTTATAGACAACTTGACCTAGAAGGTTGGACTATGTCATGAAATTCGCCGTCTCATCACGTTCACGAGTCTGTGTGACATCGGATCCAGGAACAAGAGATGATTTCTCTCCGCGGTCTGTCTAAACCCAGCTCCAGCAATTCTGCCACAAAAAGTTTCAGGCAGTTCAGTGAAAGGGTAAAAAGCCACTTAATATCTTGTGCTCTAATTACGTGCAACAGGTGTTCCATGAGCACAGCATCATCTTTGGATACCGCCACCCAAGAAGCACAGCAACCGATTGCTTATTCAGCCTTTTCCAGTTGACGAATGAGACCGTGAACATCTGGACCCACTTCCTGCCAACCTGGTGAGTGGCGACTGGACATGAAACTACAGCAACAACGAAAGAGCTGGGGCAGGATTTTCATTGGGCCCTGGAGGCGTGTGGGGGGTTAAAATCGCGAAATCGGGGGGCACGAACCCATCCCGCCCCCAACCCATCCCGCCCCCAACCCGCCTCCATGCCAGTTTCAAAGGAGGCAGGTACCCGACCCGCGCTGGGAGCCGCCTCCCCGAGGCGGGAAGGGGATTAGTGCCAATTAACTGCCTGTTAACAGGTAGTTAACAGGCAGTTTTTAGCCTAATCCCTATTTTTAATGTTGAAGTGTGGGATTCCCGACGGCTCCAAACCACGCCAAGTTAGCGAGGCGGGCCGTCAGGCTGAAGGGCTTGGAGGGTTCGAGATGTCCGGTGTTCAGGTGAGTGATGGGTGCATGAGTGCAGAGGTAAGTGTGTTTGGTGTGTGTAAAGTGTTTAAAGAAGTTTAATTACCTTTACAGCCTTCCTTCCTTCAGGTCTCGGGAGTCCCTCATCTCACCGGCACAGAAAGCAGAATGGCTGCCAGCTGCCAAAATCTGCAGCCTCTGCTTTCTGTTCTGGAGAGATCTCTAAATCAGCCTGAGAAGAAGGAATGAACTTGGTGTACAGATTGTCATGTTTGACAGCTTCAAAGAGCTGTGAAACGCTGATATTTCATCTGTCAAAAGCTCTTGACAGATGAAATATCAATCTGTGACATCACCTGTTGCCAGGTGGCCCTTAATTGGCCTGCTGAGCCCGCTGGGCAGGCTCAACAAGATCAATCAAGTGAAAATCGCGTGGGTTGGCCACAACTCGATGGAGGCGGGACTACAACCCCAAAAGTTGTAGTCCCGCCTCTTACACGCCTCCAGTATCAAAATCCAGCCCCTTGTATTTATAGAGCACTGTTCACATCCTTGGTGCGGTTACTGTTGTTTTGCAAGCAAATGCAGCAGCCAGTTTACGCACAGCAAGGTCCCACAAACGGCAATGAGTTGAGTGGCTAGTTAATCTGCTGTAGTGGTGTTGGTTAAGGGATGAATATTGGCATGGGCACCAGGGGACCTCTGTGGTCATTTTTTGAATAGACAAAACCTCAATTTCATCTGAAAGACATCAATGCAGCACTCCCTCAGTACTGTCTGAAGGGGCAGCCGAGATTATTCTGCTCACTTGAGGCTTGAATCCACAACCTTCTAAGTCATGGGCAAGAGTTTTACCACTGCACCAAATCGATACTGACAGTAATGCAGTAAGAAGCTCCATCTGACAGTAAATCACAGATATCACCCACCCTCTCCACGTCCCACAGATATCACCCACCCTCTCCACGTCCCACAGATATCACCCACCCTCTCCACATCCCACAGATATCACCCACCCTCTCCATTTATTTTATAAATAGAATGATACCCAGGAGTGATCACAAGATTTGATTTTACAATACAAACAGGGGTTTACAGTAGTTTATATTGAGAGTAATGTATACTCAGGAGAGATTATAAGGCCGTTACCCAAACACAGGCTAGCTTATTAAACGGTAGCTGGCAATGAATTGTTCCCATTTGAGATGCTGCTGGAATGTTTGTTCCTTTTATCTCCGTTTCACTTTACATTATTTGCCCATTTTTATGAGGGGGGCATTCCCTCCCTAAGCCTCATCGCCTCGCTTTCCTCCTTTTAAGATGCTCCTTAAAACCGTCCTCTTTGACCAAGCTTTTGGTCATCTGCCCTAATTTCTTATGTGGCTCGGTGTCAATTTTTTGTCTTATTACACTCCTGTGCAGCGCCTTGGGACGTTTTACTATGTTAAAGGCGCTATATAAATACAAGTTGTTGGGGGGGGGGTGGGGAATTGGAACAGATGTCAGTGCTGCAAACTGGAGCACTTTGTGCCACTTTTTTGGCACCCAGTATCAAGTTATTTAGAGCGTGACAAAGTTCTGTTTACATTGTCCCAGCAATGCTGTGGGAAGGTGTAGTGACATCGTAATTTCTTTTTTCACAACGTGTTTAAGAAAGAGCTTGCATTTCTATAGTGCCTTTCACCGCCTCAGGACATCCCAAAACACTTTATGGCCAATGAAGTACTTTTTGAAGTGTAGTCACGGTTGTGATGTAGGAAACGCGGCAGCCAATTTGCGCACAGCAAGCTCCCACAAACAGCAATGTGATAATGACCAGATAATCTGTTTTAGTGATGTTGATTGAGGGATAAATATTGGCCCCAGGACACCGGGGAGAACGCCCCTGCTCTTCTTCGAAATAGTGGCCATGAGATCTTTTACATCCACCTGAGAGGGCAGATGGGGTCTCGGTTTAGCATCTCATCCGAAAGACGGCCCCTCCGACAGTGCAGCACTCCCTCAGTGGGAGTGTCAGCCTGGATTATGTGCTCAAGTCTCTGGAGTGGGACTGTGAACCCACAAACTTCAGACTCGGAGGCCGAGAGTGCTACCCACTGAGCCACGGCTGAAACCATAGTAACCAGTGTGAACGTCTTTTTGTTTCCCAAAGCAGCCAGCCTTCCGGTTTTCTTAGTAATTTTGCTAACTGGTGGATTTTTCGGTTGATGCTGGCCAAGTCCGAGCACTTAACACATCTGGTGTAAACTCCTCTCTGTCTTATTTTAAAGCCAGTGAAAACCTACTTATCTTTCACAGGTTAACAGCACCAATTAGACCAGCTGCTGAGAGCCATGTCTGTACTGGACTGGCAGTAATCGTGTGCTGCAGTTTTTTTTCCCCTGTCTGCCGGGGTTTGAGCTGAGGCTGGATTCCAACTCATTTCAGTTTGATTAGTTTTAATTGAGGAGATGAAGCGTTGTTTGCAGTCACGGAAGCAAGGGAGAGGTCAAGGCTGTTAAAAATCCAGTAAGGAGTAAATCTCCTGCTTGTGCTCACATGGAGCTACATAACATTACAAGGAATTTACAGCCCAGGAACAGAGTTGTTTGGTCTCAGTCGGTGGGGCGGCAGACGGGGTTACCCGCCTGGATTAGGGAAGGAAAACTATCTGCCAGGGTTCCTAGTCCTGATCACTATCCTGAGATGCCTGCTGGACAGGGCATTTGCATGGACGGATCCCACGAGCATTATTTCGAAGAAGAGCAGGTGGGGGGAGTTCTCCCCGGTGTCCTGACCAATGTTTGCCCATCAACCAACACTTTCTTGCTACAGTTGTACAGGGCCTTGGTGAGGCCGCACCTTGAGTATTGTGTGCAGTTTTGGTCGCCTTACCTGAGGAAGGACGTTCTTGCCATGGAGGGAGTGCAGCGAAGATTCACCAGGCTGATACCTGGGATGGCAGGAATGACGTATGAGGAGAGATTGTGTCGATTGGGCTTATACTCACTGGAGTTTAGAAGATTGAGAGGGGATCTCATCAAAACCTATAAAATTCTGTCAGGCCTGGACAGACTAGATGCAGGAAGGATGTTTCTGATGGCCGGGGAGTCCAGAACCAGGGGTCATAGTCTAAGGATAAGGGGTAAGCCATTTAGGACTGAAATGAGGAGGAATTTCTTCACCCAGAGAGTGGTGAACCTGTGGAATTCTCTGCCACAGAGGGCGGTGGAGGCCAATTCATTAAATATATTCAAGAAGGAGTTGGATATATTTCTTAAGGCTAAAGGGATCAAGGGATATGGGGAGAAGGCAGGGACAGGGTACTGAATTTGGATGATCAGCCATGATCTAATTGAATGGCGGAGCAGACTCGAAGGGCCGAATGGCCTACTCCTGCTCCTATCTTCTATGTTTCTAACAGAGCAGGTGTTCTGGCCATACATCCCAGTGCTGATTGTGGGATCTTGCTGTGCGCAGATTGGCTGCCGCGTTTCCTACATTACCGCAGTGGCTACGCTTCAAAAAGTAACTTCATCAGCTGCGAGGTGCTTTGGGACGTCCTGCAGTCGTGAAAGGCGCGATAGAAATGCAAGTTCTCCCCTTTCTTATGGGTGAGGGCGGGATCAGCTTCGCTGTGATGCTGCTTATGGTGGAATAGCCCGCTGATGCTCGTTGCCGAGGATTACTCATGTGGAATGGCCACTCGGGTGTGTAGCGGAAGGCAGCCATTGTGCAGTCGCCTCCATCTGCGCCTTGTTATTAAACCAGCTAATATGCAAAAATAAACCAGGCCTTTTGTCTTGGAGCAAGTAGCACAGTTGACCCTGGGGTATCACTTTGCAGCACTTCCCCGGACAGCAATTTGCTTTGAATCATTTTCATGATATAATCAAGAAAATTCCTTGGTGCAATACTAAAGGGAGTCTGAGAGTTTCCTGATTGCTTGCTGGCTGCTGCACTACAGGCAAATGGAGGTGATAAATGTCTTGCTAATTATCCCCATGGCAATCACATGCACTATACGCTAAGGTTTATGGACGCTCAAAGTCAATTAGTGAATGTCCTGCACCAGCCTGTTTACATCAGGTGCGGGACATCTCAGTCTGGGCTCTGACCACAGTGGTAAGATGGTGCAACATGTTTGCGTTGCGTTAAAGCCTTGTAAATAAAATAAAAACACCAAAGACTTCAGCGCACAAAGCTGCTGCCATCGCCTTCAGTAAACGTAACGCCGCTCACGCACGATTAATTACATTGGGAATTTGCAAAGCGGTAGGGGGGGGGGTGGGGGTGAGGGCAATGTTTCCAGGGATCGGTGAGATTCAATCATTGTTTATTTCTCCCAAAAATGTTTCCGGAAAGTGAAATCCCCTTTTCCAGAACCCTTCTCACAATTGTCGGTCCCCGTTATGAAGCAAAGTCTGTTCTTCACAGAAAGGGTGTCGATCCGTGAGCTTATCTGGCAGTCGCTACAAATGGGCTAACGGGTGTAGATGATAAGTGCTGCCCTTCGTGGCATTCGAGCTAGTTCTAATCACAGCTCGTTAGAAAGCACTCTGGCAGCCAACAGCGTGGAATGTTGTTTACTGTAAATAATTCAGGAAAAAATCCATACAAGCAGAATATACAAACGATTTATTGGAAACAAGCAGTGACCACACTTAAAGGAGCTGCTCACCTCTGTCTGTAGAGCGAGTTTTTTCTCAACTGAGATTTGACTGAATTTACAGCAGAGAAACAGGCCATTCGGCCCAACTGGTCCGTGCCATTGTTTACGCTCCACACGACCCACCTTACTTCATCTATCCCGGTCAGCATATCCTTCGATTCCTTTTTCCTTCAAGCACTTATCTAGCTGCCCCTTAAATATATCTATGCTGTTCGCCTCAACCACTCCGTGGTAGCGAGTTCCACATTCTCACCACTCTCTGGGTAAAGAAGTTCCTCCTGAATTCCCTATTGGATTTATTAGTGACTCTCTTATATTTATTACCCCTAAGTTTGGATTCTCCCACAAGTGGAAACATCTTCTCTACGTCTACCCTATCAAACCCCATTATAATTTTAAAGACCTCTATCTGGTCACCCCTCAGCCTTCTCTTTTCTAGAGGAAAGAGTTCCAGCCTGTTCAGTCTTTCCTGATAGTTACAACCTCTCAGTTCTGGTATCACCCTTGTAAATCTTTTTCACACGTTCTCCAGTGCCTCTTAATATTGTGAATATTTCTGCCTGCAACAATCTGCTGTATTAAAACACATAATTACAGAGAAATATTTAATGAATTACAGCAGAATAATCCTGGAATTATCCAGTAATCACCGACGTTAGCCTTGACTTCAGTGGTACCAGTCTTGCCTGTGAAATCAGAAGGTCGTGGGTTCAAGTCCCACTAAAGAGACTTGATCACAAAATCTAAACTGACACTCCAGCGCAGTACCGAGGGAGTGCTGCACTGTCGGAGGTTCAGATGAGATGTTAAACACCGTCTGCTCTCTCAGGTGGACATAAAAGATCCCACGGCACTATTCGAAGAAGAGCAGGGGAGTTCTCCCCGGTGTCCTGACCAATATTTATCCCTCAACCAACACCTAAAAGTAGATGATCTGGTCAGTTATCTCGTTGCTGTTTGTGGGACCTTGCTGTGCGAATTGGCTGCCGTTTTTCCCTACATTACAACAGGGACAGCAGTTCAAAAGTTCTTCATTGGCTGTGAAGCATTTTGGGGTGCCTTGAGGTTGTGGAAGGTGAGATGAATAAATGCAAGTTCCTTTATTTGAATTAAGGTGCATAAATAACATAGGAAAGTAGGAATTTAGTGCGGCAATATTGAATTCACGTAAGCTGAATGAAGTGACTTTGAATGAAGACTATCGCACATCTGCTAATAAACAATGCCAGGGTTACTGAAGTACTTTTGAAGTGTAGTCACTGTTGTAATGTATGAAGTGGGTAAAGCTGGGGGGTCACCATTGACCAGAAACTTAACTGGACCAGCCACATAAATACAGTGGTAACAAGAGCAGGTCAGAGGCTGGGTATTCTGCGACGAGTGTCTCACCTCCTGACTCCCCAAAGCCTTTCCACCATCTACAAGGCACAAGTCAGGAGTGTGATGGAATACTCTCCACTTGCCTGGATGAGTGCAGCTCCAACTCAAGAGGCTCGACACCATCCAGGACAAAGCAGCCCGTTTGATTGGCACCCCGTCCACCTTAAACATTCACTCCCTCCACCACTGGCGTACCGTGGCTGCAGTGTGTACCATCTACAAGATTCACTGCAGCAACTCGCCAAGGCGTCTTCAGCAGAACCTCACAAACCTGTGACCTCTTCCACCTAGAAGGACAAGGGCAGCAGGCACATGGGAACACCACCACCTCCAAGTTCCCCTCCAAGTCACACATCATCCTGACTTGGAAATATATCGCCGTTCCTTCATCATCGCTGGGTTAAAATCCTGGAACTCTCTCCCTAACAGCACTGTGGGAGTACCCTCACCACACGGACTGCGGCGGTTCAAGAAGGCGGCTCACCACCACCTTCTCAAGTGGCAACTAGGGATGGGCAATAAATGCTGGCCTTGCCAGCAACGCCCACATCCCATGAACGAATATAAAAAAAAATAGCTAAGTTGAGTTAATTTCTGCTTTTCCATTGGTATCACACTATTGTCTTCTTCTGCCCTGCAGGTACTTCCTCTGGAACCTTCTGGCCCTCTCCTACACCCTGGACTTTTGGAATGAAGCTTACACGTGGCCTCTCCTCGTTTACATGCTGTCAAGTTGCATCTACCCATTTACCTCAAGCTGTGCCCACACCTTCAGCTCAATGTCCACCCGAGCCAGACATATCTGCTTCTTTTTCGACTATGGTGCTCTCAGCCTCTACAGTCTAGGTACAAGTGGTTACATTGATTCCAGCTCAATGCATCACTGACCTGTCAGTGTGGGGTGGGTGGATATCCTCGGAGTTTCTCCCGCTGCCCTGTCGTAACTTTGGCAGAAAACCCACTACAATGCACGTAAACAGGGGTTAACATTGGGTACGGTAGCATAGTGGTTATGTTACTGGACAAGTAATCCAGAGGCCCGGACTTAATGATCCGGGAGACTTGAGTTCAAATCCCACCACGGCCGCTGGGGAATTTAAATTCAGTTAATTAAGTAAATCTGGAATAAAAAGTAATGGTGACCATGAACCTATCGGATTGTCGTAAAAACCCATCTGGTTCACTAATGTCCTTTAGGGAAGGAAATCTGCCGTCCTTACCCGGTCTGGCCTATATGTGACTCCAGACCCACAGCAATGTGGTTGACTCTTAACTGCCCTCTGAAATGGTCTAGCGAGCCACTCAGTTGTACCAAATCGCTACAAAGAAGTACCACACAGACTGCAGCAGTTCAAGAGGGTGGCTCACCACCACCTTCTCAAGGGGCAATTAGGGATGGGCAATAAATGCCGGCCTTGCCAGCGACGCCCACATCCCGTGAACGATTAAAAAAAACACCAAACTTCCGACGAAGTTACAGCAGTGCAGCGGGAGACGCTCCAAGGAAACTCTCCCCCAATTAATTTTGCCGATGAAACACGTCTGACAATTTTGCGTTTTTGCACTGTTTTCCCCCCAAGGTTCCGCCACTGTCTATGCAGCCTACATCATGCCTGACAAATGGATCAATAGCACCTTCCACAAGTGGTTTGTACCTGCCGCCGTCTTCAACACCGTTGTTTGCACTGCTCTCTCGTGCTACTCCAGGTAAGGCCGGGTTACCACAGCATCGCGCTGTCTTTACAGTTGTTACGGTGCAATACGCGGCAGCCCTTTCAATGTGTGGTTCGCTGGACTAGCCTCATGCTGCTCACTGACAGGGTGGCAACAGAATTACATGCAAGAGCTTTGTATTTGATTGCCTGAATCAAAAATCATCAAAACATACCGGAATTTTATGGTAGCTGCTGGTGAAATGCCTCACTGTGACCCTAATTACACTCTGACTTGCTGCGGCATTCCTGGACAAATGGCATCAACAGCAGGAGGTTGGGAGAATCCCCGCGGAATTTCCAGGCGACAGTGACCCTGATGATACTGGGGCCGCCGGTCTTTCGCTGATTCGTTTCACGGATCTGATGTCTATTTGTCCGAACTGTGGGACATGCCAGCCTAGTTTACCCTGCGGTAGGATTTCCACGGGGGGGATTCTCCCAATTTCCTGCCTTAAGTTCAGCGGAAGGTCGGCCATTTATCTGAGGCTTGCGCCAATCTGGAAATCGGGAGAGCCGCCCTGGAATTCTACCTTCCCGCGTCTATTGGACTAAGAGTCAGCCTCTCAGTCCATCGAGCCTACTCAACTATTTCTTTAACTATGGCAGCACTTTTATCTTTTTAATCCTAATTCCCCATCGTTTCTCCTAATCACTAATATCCTCACTTCCTAAATAAATACCCATTGCCCTTGTAAACACTTCAGTAGATTTTAAGTTGCTGGATCTCTCGCTGGGGCCCGTGTGTTTCACATTCTCGCACCTCAGTGCGTGAAGAGATTTCTCCTGAATTCACTTTTGACTCTTGTTTCTAATTTTTAAAGAAAGACTTGCATTTCTATAGCACCTTTCACGACCTCGGGAAGTCTCAAAGCGCTTTACAGCCAATTGAAGTACTTTTTTTTTTGAAGTGTGGTCGCTGTTGTAATGTGGGAAACGCGGCAGCCAATCTGCGCACAGCAAGCTCCCACAAACAGCAATGAAATAATGACCGGATAATCTATTTTTAGTGACGTTGATTGAGGGATAAATATTGGCCCCGGGACATCGAGGAGAACTCCCCTGCTCTTCTTCAAAATATCGCCATGGGATCTTTTATGCCCACCTGAGAGAGCAGACGGGGACTTGGTTTAACGTCTCATCTGAAAGACGGTACTTCCGACAGTGCAGCACTCCCTCAGCACCGCACTGGGAGTGTCAGCCTAGATTTTTGTGCTCAAGTCTCTGGAGTGGGACTATGAACCCACAACCTTCTGACTCGGAGGCAAGTGTGCTGCCCACTGAGCCACGGCTGACACTCAAAGATAATAAAGTCACGGAGTTAGTTGCCACACATTAACATTGAGGTTGTGTCCTTTTTCCGCCCCCCCCCCCCCCCGAGTAGTCATGGAAACGACAGTAGCCATCACGAAGTTTCTTGAGATGGATGGTAACATTCGTGTTCTATGAAGTTGCTCGCTGCTCCGCTCCTGCTGCAAGTGTACAATTGACGGCAGAATGTTCATGTCCCAGGCACCACTCAGCATTAGCTGACCCTTGCTACCAAATGGCTTAGTGACTAAACATAAGAACATAAGAAATAGGAGCAGGAGTCAGCCATTTGGCCCCTTGAGCCTGCTCCGCCATTTAATAAGATCCTGGTTGATCTGACCTTGGGCTCAGCTCCACTTCCCTGCCCGCTCCCCATAACCCTTCACTCCCTTATTGTTCAAAAATCTGTCAATCTCCACCTTAAATATATTCAATGACCCAGCCCCCACAGCTCCCTGGGGCAGAGAATTCCAAATATTTATGACCCTCTGAGAGAAGAAATTCCTCCTCACCTCAGTTTTAAATGGGCGACCCTTTATTCTGAAACTATGCCCCCTAGTTCTAGATTTCCCCACGAGGGGAAACATCCTCTCTGCATCTTCCTTGTCGAACCCCTTCAGTATCTTATATGTTTCAATAACATCACCTCTCATTCTTCTAAGCTCCAATGAGTATAGGCCCAACCTGCACAACCTTTCTTCATAAGTCAACCCCTTCATCTCAGGAATTAACCTCGTGAACCTTCTCTGAACGGCCTCCACTGCAAGTATATCCCTCCTTAAATAAGGAGACCAAAACTGTACGCAGTACTCCAGGTGTGGTCTCACCAATGCCTTGTATAGTTGTAGCAAAACTTCCCTACTTTTATACTCCATCTCCCTTGCAATAAAGGCCAGCATTCCATTTGCCTTCCTGATTACTTGCTGTACCTGCATGCTAACTTTTTGTGTTTCATGCACAAGGACCCCAAGATCCCTCTGTACTGCAGCATTTTGTAATCTCTCTCCATTTAAATAATAATTTGCTTTTTTATTTTTCTTACCTCACACTTTCCCACATTATACTCCATCTGTCAAATGTTTGCCCACTCACTTAGCCTGTCTATATCCCTTTGCAGATTCTTTATGTCCTCTTCACAACTTGCTTTCCCACCTATCTTTATATCATCAGCAAATTTGGCGACATTACACTCGGTCCCTTCATCCAAGTCATTAATATAGATTGTAAATAGTTGAGGCCCCAGCACTGATCCCTGTGGCACCCCACTAGTTACCGTTTGCCAACCGGAAAATGACCCATTTACCCCGACTCTCTGCTTTCTGTTAGTTAGCCAATCCTCTATCCATGCTAATATATTACCCCCAACCCCATGAGCTCTTATCTTGTACAGTAACCTATTATGTGGCACCTTATCGAATGCCTTCTGGAAATCCAAATACACCAGAATCGTAGTTGACACTCTAGTCTCAGTGTCATCTTCCTCCTTTTCCTTCTCTTCCACTTCTTTGCCAATGGCGCTGAATCTGGCTGGGGTAGAGTTCCACAGGCCCTGACAACCCTCTTGATAACTCACCCATTCTTCTTGTGTGAGCCGGGAGTATTGGCGAGCTGCTAGACTAGGGTCGCCAACCCTGCAGGATTGCCCTGGAGTCTCCAGGAATGAAAGACAAATCTCCAGGGCACCGCGGCGAGCAAAAACCCGGGAGAAAAATCATAGGGGCAGTAAAGAAAATGTGTGCGTTTATTTCATTTTCTTTGAACACTTTCGTTTATTAGTTATAAAAATATTGGGGATGGGGAACAAAGGGCTGTTTTTGAAGGACAGCCAAGAATCATCCACTCGGGTAATAAAGAGTCTGTTCGCTTTCCAATTGGAAGGCGTGAGCCTTGAGAATGGACGTGTTGGACGACCAATGGTGACAGTGTGGGGGAGGGGCAGTTGGAGGGAGAAGGTCATGTGATAAACCCTCCAGGAATACATCCGGTCAGAGTTGGCAACCCCTATTGTGGAGCTGCTTGCCTCGCTTGGTCTTCCCTTCCACTTGCAGTCTACGACCCAAACATGGCGTCGCCCAGCCAGGGCTTCTTGACTTATCTCGTCTCCTCTTTATCCAAAGATGATGGGTGTCCTGCACTGTGAGCCTTCACCTCGCTTCTCAGTATTAAAAATGGGTGCAGGGTAGCAGGAGGCAACTCAAATTCTCCTGTTTTATGTTGGAGCTTCATTTCACAACGCGCTCTGATTGTGACTCACTTTGACATTGCACAGAATTTACGGCACAGATGCAGACGGTTCAGTCAGACCAGTCTCCGCTGGTGTTATTGCTCCACACACGTCTCCTCCCTTCGATGACCTTCTATTCCTTTCTCCCTCACGTACTTGTCTAGCCTCCCCTTAAATGCATCAAATGAGATGATTACTCTCCAGTAATTACTTATTCTAACCTTCTTACACGCTGAACATATACAGTTCGGCCTCTGTGGCTATTACAGGGAATTTTTTTTATTTTTATTTAAAAATTCTGTTTGGAATATATTGCGAAAGGAAAAGCTTAAACCAGATGGCAGGGCTGCGGCTGATTAAGAGACAGTAATTCAATCCCTGGGTTCAGTTGATTTCCACAAACTGTTTCTTTTTGCGGTTAATGGCGCAATTAGAAGGCTGGGACTAAATTCCTCATTATATGCTCACACCCACCCATTATACTGCCAGTCTCTCTCTCTCTCTCTCTCGTGAAGCCAAGTTATTTTAGGTGCAACCTGCCCCATTTACGCGCCGTGGCAAGATTCCGTGGCACTGGTAGCAACAGGAAAATAACCAGGCTTGGTCGTGTGCTTGTGCAACCACGGACCTCTCTGGTGGCTGGGGAAAGACGGCACAGGCCAGTCAGCGAGAGGGCCGCGAAGCCGCACCGTACGGCCAGGATTGAGACCTTCCGTCAGTCAGAATTACATCGATTTTACAGCTCAGAAACAGGCCATTCGGCCCAACTGGTCCGTGCCGGTGTTTATGCTCCACATGAGCCTCCGCCCACCTCTACTTTATCTCACCCTGTCAACACATCTGTCTATTCCTTTCTCCCTCATGTACTTATCTAGTTTCTCCTTAAATACATCTCCGCTATTTGCCTCAACCACTCCCTGTGGGAGCGAGTTCCACATTCTCACCACTCTCTGGGTAAAGAAGTTTCTCCTGGATTCCTATTAGATTTATTAGTGACCATCTTATATTTGTGTCCTTTATTTTGGCCTCCTAAATTAGTGGAAACATCATGAATTGTTTTTTTTTAAATCATCATTATGCGGGCAAAACTGGCGATGTCACATTTATTGCTCCACCCGGAGAGCCCTGAGAAGGTGGCGGCGGGCCTTTTATAGTGAGGAGCTGTCGGCGGCGGCCATTTACATCATTTCTCCAGCTGTGCCTCATCTGGGCAAAACCACCTCTTAACTACTGCACTCCAGTGAACTCCCTGGCCTAGAATTTCAAAATTTTAAAAGTAGCGCCCCGGAAACATTCGCGGCCGCCCGCCGGAAATTCAGTTGGAGCGCCCCAAAGGGAAGCGCGGCGCTACTGGAGGCGCCCCGCATCCCTCTTGGGGCGCTGCAACTGAATATCGTGGCGCAACGTGCTGCAGCGCCACACGCTGTGGCACGTCGCGCTGCGGTACTGCAGGCCTTCCTCCCCTACTTAAAGGGGAGGGGCCTTGTTCAGCGCGATCTGGGGCCCAGCTGGGCCCCCGAGGATCGCGAGTGCCGGCAAAAGAGCCCAGCACCGAGGAGAAGTGCCGGGCTCTTGGAACGCAGCCGGCACTCCGCGGGGGGGGCGGGTTCCGGAGGCCGGGGCGGCAGCGCAGAGAGGTGCTGGCAGGCGGTCAGCAACAAAAATGGTCGCCCTGCACCTCCTTTAATTTGCACCTCCACCGCCGCAGGTAGGCCCCCCTGAACCGGTCACACATAGCGTCCGGCGTTAAATCAGGGGGCGCATCTAAATATCGCGGCCGGGACGCTGCGCACACCGATGAGGTCATCGGTAGCGGCGCAGCGCTAACGGCTAGTGCTACCACTAGCGTCCCGCTGAATTTAGCGGGAGGTGTGGCCAGTGGCTTGCGACCCACTTAGCGCCCTCTTAAGGCGCTAACGGGTGGCGCAGCCAAATGAACTTCTAGGCCCCTGTCTCTGTAACCTCCTCCAGCCCTACAAACCCTCCGAGATCTCTGCGCTCCCCCAATTCTGGCCTCTTGCGCGCCCTCCGATTTTAATCGCTCCACCATTTGCGGCCGTGCCTTCAGCTGCCCGGGCCCTAAGCTCTGGAATTCCCTCCCTAAACCTCTCCGCCCCTCTCTCCTCCTTTAAAACACTCTGGCCTAGAAATTGAGTTGCCTTAGCGCCGTTTTTGCGGCGCTAGAGGGCCTAGCGCTGCAATTGGCGCCGGCGCCGAAATTGCCTGGGGCCCTTCCGCCGCGCTAGACCGGTAGCGCTGCGCCGGCACCGATGACGTCATCGGTGTGCACAGCGTCCCGGTTGCCATGGCGACGGGCCCCAGCGCCGAAATTCAGTTGCGGCCGCCTCGCCCGTGGCAGCCGCAATTAAGACTCTGGCAACAGAGTCTTACCTGACTTTGCGCCGGCGCATTAAAGGCCCCGCGGCGGCCGGCCGCTTTCCCGCCGGCCGCCTGGCCGCAGCTCCCTCCCCGGACTTCCCCCCCCCCCCCCCCCCCCCCCCGGAACAGAAGCAAGCCCGGCACTTGTCCGAGGTGCCGGGCTCATTTTTAGAACGATTTTCGCGGGCCGCGGCCGGGTGCAGGCAGCTCCTCCTTAAGGGAAGGAGGAGGCCTGCACTTCCCGAACCTGCCGCACCGCAGCGGGCGCCGCAGCGCCGGAATAGCGCCGATATTCAGCACGTAGCGCCAGTTTTCAGGCGCAAACACCTCTCAGCAGCGCCGGCAGCCGTTTGGGCGCAGAACTATTGAATTTTGGGCCCGACCAGCGCGACTTAGCTCTGGCACAAACTTCCGGCGCTAAAGCCCTGGCTGCGCCAAAACTCAATTTCTAGGCCTCTCTTTGACCAAGCTTTTGGTCACCTGTCCTAATATCTCCTTATGTGGCTCGGTGTCAAATTTTGTTTGATAATCGCTCCTGTGAAGCACCTTGGGACGTTTTACTACATTACAGGTGCTATAGAAATGTAAGTTGTTATTGTTGCTGCCTTATTTACTTTACAAGAATACATTGAACGTCGAGGTCAACTTAGGCTAGCGCTATGAGGGTAATGCAGCTTAAATAATGCTCATGATTCATTGCTCCCGAACTGTTCCACTGGGGTGTCCATGATGTGGTGCAGGTCAAAGAGAAGAACTCAAGCATGAACTATACCCAAAACTGAAACCTACCCAAACATCAACCCAACTAAAACATGAACTGCACCCAAAAATGAACCCAACCCAAAAGTGAAGCTTACACAAATGTGAAGCCTACCAACCATGAACGGCACCCAAACACAAACAGCAACAAAACATCACCACTACTGAAAAACAATCACCCAACCATGAGGCACACTCAAACACTAACCCTAGCCAAACATGACCCCTACCCAAAGATGAACCGTACCAAAGAGGAACTTACCCAAAGATGGACTGCACGTTATGAATCAGCTACTTTAGTAGAGTATCAGGGCTGTGCCTTGTACTTGTTTAAGCATCGAGTTCCAGCTGCAGCACTCTTTGAGCAGAGTTCTGTTCTCTACAACTATTAGTCACAAAAACTCTTAAGGGTCGTGAATCTTTGGAATTCTCTACCCCGGAGAGCTGTGGAGGCGGAGTCATTGAATATATTCAAGGCGGAGATAGACAGACATTTGAACTACAGGGGAGTCGAGGGGTATGGGGAGAGAGCGGGAATATGGTATTGAGATAGAGGATCAGCCATGATCATATTGAATGGCGGAGCAGGCTCGAAGGGCCGAATGGCCGACTCCTGCTCCTATTTTCTATGTTTCTTATGTTCTTATTTACCAGTTAGATTCTTAATGGTTTTGACACTGAAGAAAGCCAGAGTCGTTCAGAATTTGCTGAGGGGTTTGTGATCCCGATTCCCGCTCTCCAATGACGGCAGTGTTCGGCTTTTGTTGTTGACGTGTTGCCTGAAGTGATTCAGCGGCTCCACCATAATCATAATCATCCTGATGTGTCCCGACCCGAGCTGCGTCGCTGCAGCGACGGCACTTTCAGGATCATTACCGTCATTTGTTTTTGTAAATTAACTGAAAAGTGTTATGTCGAGAGATGGGTTTTTTTTGTTTCCCGGAGAAGGAAGAAAATCAGCCAGGGTTTCCACTCTGCTGGTTATCCAGTGATCTTGGGACGGAAACTGCATGTGCGTGGATCAATGTTCTCTGTAATATTTTTTGGCGTGGCTGCGAGGCCCATTCAAATTACGGCGCATACGCGGTTTTTGCATTGAAAAGCCGGCTGTGCCGGATCCCTGGAGCGCCGCGCGGTCCCGCAACTTAAAGGGAACATTGATGTGGATGTCAGATTGACATAGGCCACAATGCCCTAAGTGGTGAACCTGTGGAATTCTCTACCACAGAAGGCTGTGGAGGCCAAGTCACTGAATATATTTAAGAAGGAGATAGATAGATTTCTAGACACAAAAGGCATCGAGGGGTATGGGGAGAGAGCGGGAATATGGTATTGAGATAGAGGATCAGCCATGATCATATTGAATGGCGGAGCAGGCTCGAAGGGCCGAATGGCCGACTCCTGCTCCTATTTTCTATGTTGAATGGTTCGCCCACTATCACCGTATAGGCACCCAGCTGGTCATCTGAGTGAGGCACCAACTGCTGGTGCCTGGAGGACGACGACCTCGGAGGGAAGCGGAGAGAATTGTGAAAAATGATAGAGCTATTTAATGCCACACTGTAACTAAAGTCCCACAGAGAACAGTCAGAGCTTCAACCTCAAATGTTATTATCAAAGAAATAGTAATTGTGGTTTTTGTGTGACTAATATTTTTCTTGCGACCATTAACATCCTTCTGTTCATTCATTGCTAAAGTATTTCACTTTAAATGCCATTACATGGAACGTACAGCACTGAAACAGGCCATTCAGCCCAACTGGTCTGTGCCAGTGTTTATGCTCCACACGAGCCTCCTCCCACCCCTCTTCATCTCACCCTATCAGCATATCCTTCTATTCCTTTCTACTTCATGTACTTATCTAGCCCCCCCACCTTAAATGCATCTGTGTTATTCGCCTCAACCACTCCCTGTGGCAGCGAGTTCCACATTCGCACCTCTCCCTGATTAAAGTGATAGCAGGAAATTGCAACCTCTGCTGGCTGAATATGGTACTGCTGACCTGTCAGGCCAGAAATAGTTCTGCGCTGTGTTTAAAATGAACTTAAAAGCAGAAAATACTGGAAAATACACCGGAGTTCCATCAGCAGCTGGGAGAAGGTTAACATTTCAGCTGAGCGCCAATTGCCTGCTGTCCAGATCCACCGCTTTCTATTTTCATTTCAGTATTTGTATTTTTTAAGTTAATCTTTAAAATCAAGCTGTCATTTTAAAGTACTTGAGTGGTACATCACTCCAAGCTTTATTTAGAGAAAAATCCGTCATCAAATTCAATCATGCCTCACATCAGAGGGAGGATTCTATTCCCATTGCAAAATCATTAAGTTGCACGAACGACATGATGCGGTAGCGCTAAAAATGTCTAATAAGCGAGGGGAAAAAATCACTTTCTGTCAGAATGGGACTTTCTTTGGAAGCTGTATGTGATCAATGGGTTTGTTTGATTTTTTTTACTGAAATTGAAACGAGTTTTGTGATTTTGCAAGAAATAGCAGAGGAGATTTTCACACCGAACACATTTCTGATGTCTCTACACAGAGACATTATCAACACCGTGTGCAAGGGTTACAATGTCGCAGCATAAAGAAAGACTTGCATTTATATAGCGCCTTTCACGGCCACCGGACGTCTCAAAGTGCTTTACAGCCAATGAAGTACTTTTTGAAGTGTAGTCACTGTTGTAATGTAGGAAACGCGGCAGCCAATTTGCGCACAGCAAGCTCCCACAAACAGCAATGAGATATTGACCAGATAATCTGTTTTAGTGATGTTGGTTGAGGGATAAATATTGGCCCAGGACTCCGGGGAGAACTCCCCCTGTTCTTCTTCGAAATGGTGCCGCGGGATCTTTTACATCCACCTGAGAGGGCTGCGGTTTAACGTCTCCTTCAAAAGACGGCCCCTCCGGCAGTGCAGCACTCCCTTAGCACTGCACTGGAGTGCCAGCGTGGATTGCGAGCTCGGGTGGGGCTTGAATCCACGACCTTCTGACTCCGGGGCCAGATGGCTGACACCTTATTGGCATCATGTATGGTGAACAAATGAAGAAAGGTTTGCCCAGTGTCTCTTCACGTTTGGATGGCGATGCTGGCTCTTTGAGGTGTTCTCCCCCCACTGTGACACTGTGTGACATTTGTATAAAATGCTGCTATTTCCACTTTCTTTAGTTACTAATCCAAAACTTGCCATTTCCTTCCCTTCGCTGTTCTTCTAACCCCTGCATAGGCTTGGTATGCCTTTCAGCCATTATAACTGCAACATCATTCAAAGGTAAATAACACCTAAACGACAGTAGCGTTAGAATAATGTTCGGCACTATTCTCGTGTGGACGTTTAGCGTGGCTGTTCCAAACTCTCCTTGCACTGTCTTAAGCAGGTTAATGCCCGCCTTAAAATAGCAGAGGGAGGAAATGAGAACGAGTATATTATGTTGTTGTATGAGAATGGCAGTGGTCGTTATTTTGTACCCTATTCCGTTCAGTTACAGCATCTTCACTCTGCTTCACTCTTTTACTTTGTTTTTACATTGACACTTTGCATTCTGAGGTGGTTTTACTTCCCTTTCTGCTCACCAGAATCTCGCCACAATGATAGTGACAGTTTGCAGTGAAATCTTGGTTGGGCGGTAATTTGATTCACCTCTCCCCCGCCCCGCACAAGATGCAACTGTCGTATCGTGTACGCCCCAAACCCCGCTCCCAACTCAGTAGTTGAACCATACGGACTAGTAGGTCCCTTGTTTGATTCTTAATCTGCTGAGTTATCCGATCTCAGCCAGAACAACGACAGGGGTGCTAATATTTGATCGCACCGTCTCTCTGTGGAAGGGAAGGAAAATCAGCTGGGATTCCTGCCATCCAGCCCGGCCGCCCTTTTGCTGGACGTGTGCATGTGCCGACACCAAATGAAGGCAGGATCAGCCCTCTCCTCCATTGTTGAATAGCCTTCTGAGGCCCCCCATTGTCTAGACCCACGTATATAGAATGGTCCACGGGTGGATGTACTGAAGGGTACACTGACCTGTGGGCCTGTACCACCAATAAATTGTCAACACCTTCAGGATCGAAGAGGGAGGGGAGATGACTTGGAGGGAGGGGCGGTAAAGGTTACACACTAGTACCCATCTGCTTCACTATGCCCATCTACTATCTTGTGGCCAGCTCGGGAGACCAATGCCAAGATATCCTTTGCCTACTCTGAGAGGAGAACTGCACTGTGCTTTCACTGTTGTCACGGGCACTTTGTGTGTGTCAGACTGCACGAGTTCAGGGCTTGGATGAGATTGCTTTACCATGCTTGCCTTGCATGGATTTGGCTGCTTGATCTTTGGGAAACCAGGCTAACCGAGTGTGTGTGCATGAAGCTGAAAGGATGATACTCTTGCATTGCTGTGTTGGTTTACGTTGACTGCCATTTAAAGCCTTTACCCTAGTTTCTTATTTTTTGGAACTGAAATATTTTGTTGCTTTAGTGGATAATGTGGTGTGGTACCGAACTACACAGACAAACGGGTCCCAGTTTCGAACCCGGTCTGTGCTGTGTTAGCTGATGGTAATAGGGCCGTGCGATTGACCTCAATTTCCACGAGCGAGGGAAGGGGGTGGTGGGAGAGTGGTGGGGGGGTGGGGGGGTGTGCTGTGAGGAGGATACTGAGAAACTCCAGGATGATTTGGACAGGTTGGGTGATTGGGCAGAAGCGTGGCAGATGCAATATAACGTGGATAAATGCGAGGTTATCCACTTTGGTGTCAAAAACAGGAAGGCAGACTATTATCTGAATGGCAATAGATTGGGAGAAGGGGAAGTGCAACGAGACCTGGGTGTCCTTGTGCACCAGTCGCTGAAGGTAAGCATGCAGGTGCAGTAGGCGGTTAAGAAGGCAAATGGTATGTTGGCCTTCATAGCAAAAGGGTTTGAGTACAGGAGCAAGGATGTCTTGCTGCAGTTGTACAGGGCCTTGGTGAGACCACACCTTGAGTATTGTGTGCAGTTTTGGTCACCTTATCTGAGGAAGGATGTTCTTGCCATGGAAGGAGTTCAGCGAAGATTCACAAGGCTGATCCCTGGGATGGCAGGAATGACGTGTGAGGAGAGATTGGGTCAATTGGGCTTATACTCACTGGAGTTTAGAAGAATGAGAGGGGATCTCATCGAAACTTATAAAATTCTGACAGGTCTGGACAAACTAGATGCAGGTAGAATATTCCCGACGGTCGGAGAGTCCAGAACCAGGGGTCATAGTCTAAGGATAAGGGGTAAGCCATTTAGGACAGAGATGAGGGAGAATTTCTTCACCCAGAGAGTGGTGAGCCTGTGGAATTCTCTACCACAGAAGGCGGTTGAGGCCAAGTCTTTAAATATATTCAAGAAAGAGTTGGATATATTTCTTAAGGATAAAGGGATCAAGGGATATGGGGAAAAGGCAGGGACAGGGTACTGAATTTGGATGATCAGCCATGATCTCATTGAATGGCGGAGCAGGCTCGAAGGGCCGAATGGCCTACTCCTGCTCCTATCTTCTATGTTTCTATGTGACGCGGGGGCAAAACAACAACCAGGGTTCCCATTGCCATTCGAGATCCTGCCACACTGCCAGATGTCGGGTGGGGGCGGGGGGTGGGGGAAAGGACAGGATTGGGCTTGGCTCACGTTATCTCCCATGGTTGAATTGCCTGTTGCTATTCACCTCCCGAGCTTAGACGGGTAGAGTAGCCAATTGGACAAGGTGCTTGAGGTACGGGTGCCCCAGCCGGGGCCACTGCTGTCTCTGCGACTCAGCACGGATTGGAATCAAACCTGAGTCAACTTTGCACTGAAATGGTGGTAAGGGTAGATTTTGCAAAGTATCACACCACAGCCAGCTCAAAGTAAACAAAAATAATAGGCCGCATACCGTATATTTTCTCTGTGTAGCTGCTTGTGTTGACGTCTGTGTTTTCTGGTGTGGTAGAAAACTGTGGTAGAGTAAGATGATAATTAGGATGAATTAAGAGCAGGAAGATACAGGAAGCAAGGATGCCAAAGGTAACTGGAAGCTGGAGCAGCCTCTCTGGATCATGTACAGACCAGGATGGTGCCAGGTTTGGTTGCCTGGATTGATCTGTCTTGCTGGATCGCAATGTGAGTGGCGATTGGAGCTTGGCTGGGGAAAAGAATTATCAGCCAGAGTTCCCACTCCTGATCACTATCCAGTGAACTCTGCGGGCAAGTGGATGAGGGTAGGATCGAGCACAGCTCTTCGCGTTCCGCCTTCCCCCACCCCCACAGTGTATTAGCCTACTGACGCTCTGGCCTTAGACATGATGGGGGTGAAATTCCCAGCAGCTCCCAAACCCGCGACCTCTTCCACCTGGAAGGACAAGGGCAGCGGGCGCACGAGAACACCACCACCTCCACGCTCCCCTCCAGGTCACACACCACCCTGACTTGGAAATACAGGAAACTCTTTTTTATCCGGCACCGACGGGACCGGCGTGGTGCCGGTTGATCAAAAAGTCCGGATTACAGAGAGGTATACTTACCAAGGTACGAGAGCCCCGTACACGGCCACAGATCCAGGTGTCCCTGTTGCATGGCAACAGGTGCAGGAACCCCGGTTACACGGCCACAGATCCAGGAACCCTGGTTACACGGCCATTAATATGAAGTAAAACTTACCTGAACCTACTCCTGAATTTTGCCGGTTAAGAGAGATTTCTGGTTATTTAGGGCCGGTAAAAAGGGAGTTTACTGTACATCGGCCGTTCCTTCATCGTCGCTGGGTCAAAATCCTGGAACTTCCTCCCTAACAGCACCTTCACCACACAGACTGCAGCGGTTTGAGAAGGCGGCTCACCACCACCTTCTCAAGGGCAATTAAGGATGGGCAATAAATGCTGGCCTTGCCAGCGACACCCACATCCCGTGAACGAATAAAAAAAATTGGGCCTGGGCGGGAAGGCAAGGCAAGCGGAATCACTTTTGCTGCCCAATATGGGACACGCCCGATTATTTAGTCCAATCGAAGTCAATGGATCTGAACATCGGGCGGGGCATATAACAAGCAACCGATGCGATACCACCCGATTTGCATCCTCGCCCGTGTCCCAATTTCACCCCTTATGAGTCCATCTGGTGCGATGGGACCATGGTCCCAACCGGGGGGGGGGGGGCAGCAACTACCAGAGGGGAAGGAAGAAAATGAGGGGAAAATAGAATTAAAGAGCAGGAGAGAAAGTGACCTGGAAATTGACTGCAGCCATTTTGCGATTGACTGCAGTTACCACGTCATGTTAGTTGACATTATTCAGGTTAAAGTCGGAACAGTTTGTGTTTGTTTCTTAACGATTGCTCTTGTTTCAGATCTCCAGAACAGGAGCACCCAAACCTGAGTAAAGTGTTACGGATCGTGGCCTTTGCTTACCCGTATCTCTTTGATAACATCCCACTGTTTTACAGGGTATGTTTGCGATCAAGTGGTATCAATAACATAAAAGGAACGTTCTCTGTTGAGCTGCCCTTGGGGGTTCCTGTGCCTCTCATGTCTTAAGACCAGTAATCCTCCTTTATCTATAGACTGGGTTTGGTGAGGAAGGGAGAAGGACACCAAAGGTCTCGGGTGGTAGTTTTAGATGTTTAAAAGGTAGCATTATTGGCTCCTGGTAGCTTAACCAGTTAAGGCACCGAGTAAGTGAGCAATAAGACCAGCAAAGGCCCAGATTCAAAGCCTGGTCTGTGATGACTTGGCTGATCTTGAGCAGGGTGGGATTTGAGGCATTAAAAAATGGTCTCGCTGTCCCAGAGTTACGGCAAAATCAGCCCAGAGTTCCTGCCTCTGATAACTATCCAGCGTCTCCTGTTGAAGAGTGTGCCTTGGTGTACTTGGAGTGAGGACAGGACTGGACTTGTCCGTGAAGGCCTCCACGGGCAAATAACCAGCCAACACCTGGGCTGAGAAATTCGGACACAAACCAGCGCTGCTTCTGACTCTGCGTAAACGTAAGTATAAAAGAAAAAGTTGACTCACCTTGAGCGGTCCCTTTAAGGAGCACCGGTGTGGACCTGGAGAAACTGAGCACGTGTGGGGTGCAAGGTTCTAGTTTTATGTCAGATTTCGAGCCGGGGGGGGGGCCTAAAACAGGTGTTAGGACCCTGATTTGCATACTCAAGGTGCCTATATTTCTGACGGGCACCCTGCACACTTGGAGGTTGCTGTTTTTACCAATTTGGCAGCCGACACATTTCTGGGGGAGATCGGGAGCAAGAGATCGCGCCCTGAAATTGGTCTCAGTCCCACCCCCCTCCCCTCATGCTAACATTTGACCCAAAAAAGCGGGCTCGCTGGCACCAATTTCTCCACCTTGTTGCCTAGGTTCGCACATGATGTACTTAGATGAGGCACAGGGAGGCGTCAAGTGGGAATGTAAACCTCAGCTGGAGTCAACACCATTGGGAGAGGGTCTAGAAAACTGGGGAAAGGACAAATAATTAAATATTGGGGCCAGGCCGTGGTTTTCTGTTGGCTAAAGTGAATGGGTGGAAATCACAGGATGTCAAGCACAGAAACAGAAGACCCAGGCCTGGAAATCGCAACAAACCATCACCGACAGACAAACAGCGACAAAGCATTACAGAGATTTAGATATTTCAATATTTTTAAAAAAATAGTTATATGCAAAGTTATGGCCACAAGGTTTACAAACTGCAGACTCAATCAAAATGCCATCTTTTGAAATATTAGATTGTTTTTGCGATGTCAGAAAAACGTCCCAATGTTTTTTGGCAAATGAATTGCGGTGTAACTGAATGGCTTTCTGTTTTATTTTTCTCCGTGCAGTTGTTCCTTTGCTCAGGAGAAGGTTGTGCGCACAATGAAACGATTCCTATCCACTACAGGCACGTGGCGCTCGCCTTCCTGACCTGCTTCTTGTTTGCCACGCACTTGCCTGAGTGCCTTGCTCCGGGGAGGTTTGACTACATCGGTAAGGGGTTGAGAGGAGTTGGAATCGCTGTACTATAATCTTGATGCCATTCTTAGCTTTGTGACCCTTTTAAGGTACCCACTCATCCCTGTGCCGTCAGCCCCAAGAACCAGATGCCATCCCACCCTTGTTCTGTCCAAAATGGAGGGCAGGATGGGAATGGGGCACAGGCACAAGGCGCATAGAAAAATAGGAGCAGGAGTCGGCCATTCGGCTCTTCGAGCCTGCTCCGCCATTCAATATGATCATGGCTGATCCTCTATCTCAATACCATATTCCTGCTCTCTCCCCATACCCCTTGATGCCTTTTGTGTCTAGAAATCTATCTATCTCCTTCTTAAATATATTCAGTGACTTGGCCTCCACAGCTTTCTGGGGTAGAGAATTCCACAGGTTCACCACCCTCTGAGTGAAGAAATTTCTCCTCATCTCAGTCCTAAATGTCCTACCCCGTATCCTGAGACTGTGACCCCTCGTTCTAGACCCCCCCCAGCCAGGGGAAACATCCTCCCTGCACCCAGTCTGTCTAGCCCTGTCAGAATTTTAGACATTTCAATGAGATCCCCCTCTCATTCTTCTAAACTCTAGTGAATACGGGTCTAGTCGACCCAATCCCAGTCTGATGCTTACGTGTTGACGATGAAAATCTTAATAACCTCAGTAATTAATGACTCCACATCATGAGACACAGACAAGGAAAAACGTTGTTCTAGAAATTTGATTTTTTAGAGCCCAGTTTGCAATTTAGAAATTTCTGGATGGCTCATTCACAAAATATCCAGTAGCTGATTCAAAACCAGATATGTGCCAACCCTATGCCAAAGTAAGAAGAAAGAAAAGACTTGCATTTCTATAGCGCCTTTCACGACCTCAGGATGTCCCAAAGCGCTTTACAGCCAATGAAGTACTTTTTGAAGTGGAGTCACTGTTGTAATGTAGGAAACGCGGCAGCTAATTTGCGCACAGCAAGCTCCCACAAAGAGCAATGTGATAATGAGCAGATAATCTGTTTTAGCGATGTTGGATGAAGGATATGCTCCCTGTTGTTGCTGTTTTTTTAAAAGGTATTTGTCATTATTTTGCCCAGGTCTGAAGGCTCCTTAGGGTGGGAGTTAAGTTCAGAGGAGGGTAACCAGCGGAGAGGCCTGGAGTCAGTCCCCTGCTCCCTGTCGCAGACGACACAGGCAGTCTGCGCACAGGCCTCTGCCAGTGCCGCTGTCTGCCCTTGTACGCGAATGCCCCAGGAAGTGTTTGACTGAGTGGTCTGCACCTAAGGTCACTTTCTGCGGCGCAATGCTTGACCACCAACAAGCGCACAGCAGCACAGTTGAGTTTGGAAACTCACCATGTGGAGAATTGTGGGCTGGCACTCCATTATACCCTGAATTGTTTCATCAGCATCCGCTTTCAACAGGACTCCCCAGTCGAGCCCAGAGGTCATGCAGCTTCACTAGAGCACTTTCTATATTGCTGTGAATTATGGGAAGAGTGTGCCTCCATTGCAATCCCTCTAAGTGTCTGTAACTGCTCACTCGGAGGTAATCTTCCTTCCTTTGATGGTGAGATTAAGAGAACTGGGTGTGCGAGAAATTAAGAGCACAAACCCACTACTTGCAAACCTCCCTTTGTAGATGAAACAGTTTTAACACGCTCTCGAGTCCCTTGTCTGAGGCTGGCATGCTTTGTGATGACCTTCTTTCTGAATGTATTCCTTTCAGGTCACAGCCACCAGCTGTTTCACATCTGTGCAATCATAGGCACACATTTCCAGATGGAAGCCATAATCATGGACATGACATCGCGCCACGCCTGGCTCACACTTCATGCACCTTTGCCCTCTTTCATGGACACCATTGGTGCAGTCGGCTTTGCCCTTGTGTTGAACCTCCTCACCATTGCTCTCTTCTCCCTGGCTCTGTACTGGATACCAAAGTTACCTGAACTGAAGTATGAATACATGAACAAGAAGTTCAAGATTGACTAGGATGGCGCACCTCACCTTGACCCGGCTGAAGAAGAGGCTGAGATTGTTGAAGGAGTATAAGCGCTTGGAATACCACTTCAGTTAAATACTGTGATTATCCAAGAAATGAAGTACACTCCTGATTAGAACGAATGCATCTCTCAAATAATAGGCTGTGCCTTTAATGGGTGTGCGGTAATCTTTAATATGATTGTGCCTGGTGCTGTGGATATTTAGATTACACCATGTGAGTTTATATTTAACGTGGTTCTAAAAACTGCCCTTGGGGTGAGTTGAAGGTCAGTTCAGCTGTTTCACCTCTGGTATTTGGGTATGCTCTTCCTCCAATTAAAGGAGATGAAAGCTCTCTCACTCACGCCCAACTCCTGAGTGGAAAATATTATCGTGCCTTTCCTCTGGAGCAGATTTGATTGTGCAATGTTCTGAGAGGCCTGGCTTTGTGAGTTTGGGGAAGAGACATGTTTCAAGGTAGCTGGAGCAGTGGGTGTTCTTGTCATTGGGGTGGTTTAAGGGCTGATTATTAACTTAAATGTAAGGGGAACTAGTCATTCACTGTTGACCTGTGTCAGACCCAACCTGACCCTGAGAAAATGGTTCATCCTTCAAGGAAGTAGTCTCGATATTGCCGCCCCCCCCCCCCCCCCCCAACCACTGCAACCAATCACTGTGGGGTAAAATTTCCGCTGGCGTTCCCAATCTTCCGCCCTAACTTCAGCAGGAAGAATGGCAGGGGACCCGGAGATGCCGTTTCTCTGGGGTAAAATTTTACTCTGCATCTAACCCTGTGCATTAATGTCTAAATGTGGCCTCTTGAAAATTGGTTCAAGCGCATGTTGCCCTTCTTGGAATGACCAGCCCTTGCATAGAAACCGATCTTTCAATCGTGAAGTTACAGAAAAGCTTCTTGTTTGGTTCGTAACTTCCTCGAAAACCGTGGGCGGAGGTTTCCTCTGATTGCTGTGCATTAGGCACATTGTAAACATTTCCTATGCTTATCACGGCAAGGGAAATGAATAAAAAGAGGTTGTTAAAGAACAGGATTATGCTTTTTCTAAGAACAGTGACCAGAGGAATGCTCCCCACTCACCTGTCAAAATGTACCCAGTTTTTTTTTCTAAGAATACCTTTTATATTTGTGACCTTTAGATTGAAATACATTGACTTCAGCAAATTAGCATCACTTCCCTGAACGTCACAAGAATGAGGGGTGATCTTATTGAAACATACAGGATACTGAGTGGGCTCGACAAGGAAGATGCAGAGAGGATGTTTCCCCTCGTGGGGAAATCTAGAACTCGGGGGCATAGTTTCAGAATAAAGGGTCGCCCTTTTAGGACTGAGATGAGGAGGAATTTCTTCTCTGAGGGTCGTAAATCTGTGGAATTCTCTGCCTCAGAGAGCCGTGGAGGCTGGGTCATTAAATACATTTAAGGTGGAGATAGACAGATTTTTTACAAGATAAGGGAATAAAGGGTTATGGGGAGCGGGCAGGGAAGTGGCTTTGAGCCCAAGATCAGCCATGATCTTATTGAATGGTGGAGCAGGCTCGAGGGGCCAAGTGGCCTATTCCTGCTCCTATTTCTTATGTTCTTATGTAGGTCGAAGTTCGAGCTTCAGATACGCTGTTCATCACCAAATGTGAACCACACTTTAGGAGGGATGTCAAGGTCTTGGAGCGAGTGTCATAGAGTCTTAGAGTTATACAGCACAGAAAGAGGCCCTTCGGCCCATCGTGTCTGCGCCGACCATCAATCCCTGTCCAGTCTAATCCCATTTTCCAGCATTTGGTCCATAGCCTTGTATGCAATGGCATTTCAAGTGCAGAGGAGATTGACTAGAATGGTACCAGGGATGAGGGATTTCAGTTATGTGGAAAAACTAGAGAAACTGTGATAGTTCTCCTTCGAGCAGAGAAGGTTAGGGGGAGATTTATGGGGATCTGGAATACAAAAGCTCAACAAATGATGTCTTTTTCAGTCCAGTGACTGTGATGGTGTGAATCTCTTTGATCAGCTGTAGAAACAGCATCAAACAACATAAGGAAAGGGAAAAAATCGTACAGCAATAGCCAAAATCTTCCAAAATCTTTCTATGGGAAAGAATTAGTCAGGTACGAAAGAAAGACTTGCATTTATATAGTGCCTTTCACGACCTCAGGATGTCCCAAAGCGCTTTACAGACAATAAAGTACTTTTGAAGTATAGTCTCTGTTGTAATGTGGGAAACATTAATTTAGTAACTTTACTCAACACAAGAACAAAGTGGAAAATTGGACTTCTAATTGTGTATATGAACACTTTGTCCACCATTTTAACAGAGAATCTAATCATTTATTTTGAACGGGTTTGTGCTTCTGTTAAAATAACAAACAAAGAAATTTGACATAAACAAGTTAAGCCTTCGGATGTTAATATCACACAGCACAACTTCACCCCACTGGTGTCCACTTCATATTTGAGAACTTTCTGGACCAACCGGATATAGGAGGGTGTTGCCAGGACTGGAGAATTTTAGCTATGAGGAAAGATTGGACAGGCTGGGGTTGTTTCCTTTGGAACAGAGGAGGCTGAGGGGAGACTTGATTGAGGTGTATAAAATTATGAGGGGCCTAGATAGAGTGGATAGGAAGGACCTATTTCCCTTAGCAGAGAGGTCAGTAACCAGGGGACATTAACTAGAAGGATTAGAGGGGAGCTGAGGAGAACTTTTTTCACCCAGAGGGTGGTGGGGGTCTGGAACTCACTGCCTGAAAGGGTGGTCGAGGCAGAAACCCTCATCACATTTAAAAAGCACTTGGATATGCACTTGAAGTGTCGTAACCCACAGGGCTACGGACCAAGAGCTGCAAAGTGGGATTAGGCTGGAGAGCTCTTTGTTCGGCCGGCACAGACACGATGGGCCGAATGGCCTCCTTCTGTGCTGTAAATTTCTATTATTCTGTAACAAGACTGCCACAGCTCCAAACTCAATCCAGTGACAGTCCTAGTGGGAAATGGGGCTTAAAATGAAATATATTATTAGAGACAAAGTTTAGAGATTTCATAGCCTTATATAGTATTTACAGCACAGAAACAGGCCAGTTAGCCCAGCAGGTCCATGCCAGTGTTTATGCTCCACACGAGCCTCCTCCCACCCCTCTTCATCTCACCCAATCAACATATCCCTCTATTCCTTTCTCCCTCACATGTTTATCAAGATTCCCCTTAAATGCATCCAAGCTCGCCGCCTCCGCTGCTCCTTGAGGTGTAGCTGTGTTGTGTGATAGCAGCATCCAACGTCTTCACATGATTATGTCAAATTGCTTTGTTCATTATTTCAAAGTGAGAAGAATGTTGTGTAAAGGATGCCAATTATTTTTCACAGCCCTTTGATTTGGAGGATACTAGTATTGGCTCAAAGTCTCTGCCAGTCTTGTGTGAATGTGGGACAGGCTCCATAGCTATTTTTCCAAAATGAAAAACCCTGAAGTTTGAATTTTCAATGTTAAGCCGAGTCTCTAAAGGTCAAAGCATCCATCCATCCATCAATGATTGATTTTCTAGTTAATATAGTTGCAGGGAATGTCAATCCTAGTACAATTTTGAAAGGGATTCCTGGATGTCTTTGGCATCAGTAGTTATATGTGGCTTAAAGTTACATCGCGATTTTGCAGACACTGATCATTTGACGGGATGGGGGCAGGGTAGATAGAAACAGACAGTTTCCAATGATTGAGGGGTCCAGAGAGAGGGAACATAGAAATAAGATTCAATGTAAGAGATTTAGGATAAACAAGCAGGAGAAACCTTTTTTATACAGTGTTGTGGAATGCTCTACTGATTGAAGCAGAGACTTTGCCAACACTTAAGGCCAGATTAGATAGGAGGTTGAAGGCAATGCAAATAAAGGGATATGGGAACAGAGTGGACACATGGGATTAGGAGCACTGCTTGTGTGGAGGATAAAGACCCAACACGAGCTGGTTGGATTGAATGGACTGTTTCTATGTTGTAATTTCTATGTAATCTTGATCTGGTTGTCAGAAGTTGAAACCATGTTTTCTGTCACGACTGTGGTTCTTTGGGGTACAGATCCCACCCGTTGCCTCAGAATTGCCCCAGTATATGTGAAGGTGGGGAGGTAGGGCTGTAGCTAATGCCAGGAGTGTTTTTTGCACCCAGCAGCTGATGCGCTACCTCTCCCTTCCCTCAACCCTAACTCACCCCTCCTCATTGTCCCTGGGACTTGACTGTAGACACCGACCCTGTAGCCACCAACCCTGTAGCCACCAACCCTGTAGACATCACCGCGCCTTCCAATTCTCTGGATCCACATAAACAAAACAGTGGCAAACGAGAGGTGCTCTGAATCCTTCTCAGCCGCAGCCAAGACAATAGTGAAGTAGATCTGTGCACAATCGTTTACATCCGACTGTACTTTCTGTAAGCAGGGAAATAACTCAGTGAGATTCTTCCTCCTTCAAATCAGGCAACTTTGACACATTCATCAGCATATGGACACTAGTGAGCAAATCCCATAGGTTACTGGCAGTGTTCAACATGTTCTGTCACTTAGTACAATATTCTTATTACTGTAACACAGGTCCTAGATTTTTTTTTAAATTGAGAAACCTGGGTGAAAGCCCATAGTGTAGGACATCACCATGGCTGTAGAGAGAAGACAAGGTAAACCAAAAGGTAGTTGACAGTAAGTTTGGGTTTGTGTAGAGTGTAGAAGGAAGAATAGACTGAGAACGTTAAGGAGTTTCACGGTTCTGAGGCCCTGGGAAAGCATGGGCTAGAGTAGGAGACGAATCGGAATAGGAGTGCAATGAATCTTGATTTGAACATGGTGGGATGCAGGGCATTAGGTGTTGTGGTTGAGGAGATGGCTGAATAAGACTTCTTGGGAGTCATTTTTCATATCCCGTTTTATTCAAATAAACATTCTTAGGGGACTGTTGTTTCATATTGTGCGACATGAGAAGCAGTGGCTCATCGTCCACGGGACGTACTGACTCAACTATGTATTGAAGACAGACCACCAAATGTAGTATGCCATTGAAGCATGCCCAAACCACTCTCGCACACACATCTCCTGGCATCTGGGAGCAAAGCTTGGAAAAGGGGATGGGGAGAAAATGAGAAGATAAATTTGGTCAGTGACGCACAAGATTGTTATTATTGGGAGACCCAGGTGACAGGTGAAGACCACAGCGCAAGACGCCACCATGGCTGAAAGGAGTAGGAAAGAAGATGAGATAGGTTAAGAAGTATTGATTAGGCAAGGACAAGTTCAGGATTTCAAAAGCCTGTAAGTTGTAGGAGGGAGGGGAGGAGTTCCACAAAGATCCCAAGATCCTGGGAAAGAATGAAGTTGGATTAGGAAACAGTGCGATGAGTCTTGAAGTATTATCAGCATATTCTTTTAGCAATCTTCAACACATGCTTCTCTTATCTTTTTGGCAATGTCTAGTTTTCAATGACCAGTATATGGGGCAAAGGCTAAAACTGGACGTAAGATATGCTTTGGATAGACTTAACTTCTGCGCAAATGTATCTTTCAGTTGTGAGAAAGCACATAGGGAATCTATGAGACTATAATGTGAAGAATTACTGCTGATTGTCACATCTGTTCATGTTATTGTGATGTTATGGGATGGTGATAAGGGAGACGTGATAGCAAATTTCAATCCAAATTGTATCTGAAAGCCATCTGGGAGTGTTGATGGAGATGCGCCAAATCCAACACTTCCTACTAAGTGCTACTTCAAGCCTGGGATGCGCATTCAGCATATTGGCCCTTAACTCTGTATGCACATACTGAGTGGGTATGACTCCCACAGCCGTTGTTCGCACGTAGAGGAAGTGGGAATCACAACTGATTGCAAACAACTACAGTTCCTGCTGAAAATCTTTCTGAGAAGAGTTTTAGAATTTCGTTCCAACAATTTGTTGTTGGTTTGAAGCAGAATCTGTAAACATACAAAGGATAGTCCACTGCCTTGGCTAACAATGGTGAACCAACTGTTCACCAAACAGGGCAGAAAGTCTGTCTCCCCCATCTCCAGCCACAGAACGGCATTTAACTAACTTAACTACTCTAACCCAAGGACTCTAATGGATATATTAATGCAGATTTTAGTTACAGGTGGGATAAGAGCTTCAAAATAATTGGGACAAACTTTAGATAGTGCCTTAACTTTATAGAATACTAGCTGGAGTGCCCGGCGGTGCCGAGGGTTTTTTGAGGGCATGTTGTTGTTGGAAGAGAGAGAGAGAGAGACTGGGGGGAGGAGAGAGAGACTGCTGGATTTAGTTTGGGATTAACCTGGAGAGAGAGGGGGGGAAGGAACGCCTCAGGCCTGGCCCGATCGACCCCTGCGAAGGAAGGAAGGAAGGAAGAAGGTGAGCTCTCCCTCCCTGTCCCACCCCCTCACTCTTTCCCTCCCTCACCCTCTCTCTCTCTCCCTCCCCCTGTCTCTCCCTGCTTTACTCTCTCTCCCTCCCTCCCCTCCCCCTCTCCTCCCCCTCCCTCCCCCTCCCTCCCCTCTCCCTCTCCCCTCCCTCCCTCCCCCTCCCCTCTCCTCCCCCTCCCTCCCCCTCTCCTCTCTCCCCCTCTCCCTCCCTCCCCCTCTCCTCTCCCTCCCCCCATCTCTCCTCTCCCTCCCCCCTCCTCTCCCTCCCCCCCTCTCCTCTCCCTCCCCCCCTCCCCCCTCTCCCTCCCCCCTCCTCTCCTCTCCCTCAGGTCGCGCTCCGGGCCGCCGCCGACGTTGACGACGCGCTGACTCCCACCCCGCCAGCCTTTACTAAGATGGCGGCGATGGCTATGCTCGGCTCAGTCCCACGCCGCCAGCCTTTACCAAGATGGCGGCGATCGTGGGGCGGGCCCAGCGGGACGGGCGGTGCCTAGCTCGGGCGTGGCTGGTGAGGAGAGGCCGAGGCTTCGAGGCCTGCAGGTGGGGTAACCCTCCAAGATTGCGGCGCCCGGCGGAGGCAGTGAGTCAAGAGGAAAAAAAGGGTGAACGGTAGGAAAATTAATCAGCTTAGAAAAAATATTTAGAAATGAATTTACTTTTTTTTAAAACAATTTCCCCTCCACACACACAGAAAGTGGGAAAAATAAACATACAGAAAGTGGGAAAAATAAATCAATAGTTAGAAATCAAGATGGTGGCCACTCACCTCAGCTCAGAAGGATTAGGCCCGCCCACACACACAATGAATCCCCCCCCCCCCCGTGATGCACCGATTGGTCAACCATCACGTCACTCAACGCTAATGAGCGGAATTTTGCCGTTTTTTTGAACCTTTTTTGTATAGTCAGAACAATTTTTGTCTGACCAAAAAGTAAATACACCTATTAGACTCCCCTAATGATAAGCTTTCTTTTGATATAACATGCGTGTAGGTACGCTGTATAACTTTTGAGTGTATAGCGGACAAACAGAGACAGAGAGACAAACCGCTTTATATATATAGATAGATAAGGTTTGATTACATATTACATTTGTAGCAGTTAATTATTTAAAGGGCAATATAATTTGGTGCAATGATCAATTATATTGAAAATTTGATACAATTTTCACCCAAAGTGCTCAGTTTTTAGAATCAACTCTTTATGAGGGTTCATTAGATTATTGAAAAACTGTATGTATGTGAATAGTGATTGTAAAATCATATCTAATTGCTTCTAAACAAAAAGATGAATGTGAGGTTATTAATATATGTAATATAGGAGTGCTTAGATGCTGGACTTTCATCTCTTGCACTTGGATTCAAATCCAATTGAGATTGTTGCAGTGGAAGTCTTCTCGGCTACATGAACTGAGTTTGGGGCCATCTCAATCCAGATACTATGGAGCACGCCGCCCCTAATTTAGAACTAAATTGACAATCTGACTCCGAGAAGCCTCTGGTCTCTCCCAGTCAACCGTCAGGTGGCTGGTGTGAGAAATGGGGAGAAGGAGGAGGAAAGAAACATCACACTTTACTGAGTTTGGGACTGAGGCATGTTGAGGCAGTGTAGTCGGAACTCTCTTGCACCACGCTATATCTGACCTGGGAGTGCCCGATGCTGACGCTAAGGGGTGGAAATTTGTCGGGCGGTATCTGATTGCCGGGCATATAACAGGAGGCAGACACGATAGTGCCCGTTTTGCGTTTCCGCCAAAGATGGATTTCTACCCCCCGGGTGCCTTAAGTAGAAAGTGTCCCATTCCCCTGCACAGACATTAGTCACCTTGGTGAGCACAAAATCCACACAAAAATAGTACAAGAAAAACACATTTGCTTTTAAAACAAAATGGAAAAAATACATTGCAGTTATTTAATATACCTCACAGAGCTACACAGTGTTGCCTTTTATAAAGAGCATGATGCTGGCTTGTAGAAATGATAGGTTACAATTACAAGGGGTGTTTAAATGTAATTATGGCTAAAGCACTATTGATTATTCATGAGAATTGTAACTAGTTTACCAACGGGTATTGACGGTTTCTGCAGTAACCATTTTTTTCCTTTTAGAAATACAGAAAATGGATTAAAAATGTGCTGAGTGCTTCCTCCGTTCCATAATATAGGGAGAAGTGCCTGCAGACTTCCCAGATTTACATGAGCCTAGAAACTCCTAAGTCAATCCCTTTTAGTTAATTAACCTTTACCCTGCTGAACTAACAGAAACAAAGGCCCAAAGGGTTACCCGCAACAATATTTTCGAAAGTGGTTAAAGGATTGTGGAGTCATCAACTAGCAGCTGGAGCAATTTGTGGGGGAGAGAGTGTGGGAAGGTAGAGAAAGAAGAACAGGAAATGATTTAGCGTGTTGTTACACTACTATTTTTGCAAAGCAGATTTGGGAGCACATGACCAGAAGTGGCATTGCGCCTCACAATCAGGTCGGTGATATGTCCCCTGAGTGTCCTAAAGCCATGAGATATTAGACCCCCCCCACCCTCCGCCCCCCGTAAGTTGGTCTCAAAGACCTATTGGGCTTTGCACAGAGCACGGGATAACTCCAGCTTAAATTTTTGCCAGCTGGCCTGGGAAAGTTTGAAAATGACTATTGTTCTTGATCAAAGCAGCATGCTGACACTCGTGCACGTCGTGCCCTAACACCGAGAGGTGGAGCTCTGCTCCCGTGTGCTTGCAAAGAACTGTATTTATATTGTGCCTTGTCCCACCTCATTTAGCTGTTATGTAGGAAAATGCAGCAGCCATTTTGCACACAGCAAGATCCCACAGACAGCAATGAGGTGGATAACCAGTCTGTTTTTTGGTGTGTTGGTTGAAGAGGAATGTTGGCCTGGTCATGGGGATGATTCCCTCCTCCTCTTTTATATGTAGTCATGGGATCTTCAATGTCCAACTGAATCAGCTGAGCAGGGCCTCAGTTTAAAATCTCATCCGCAGGATGATGCCTCCGGCAATGCAGCACTCCTTCAGTACTGCACTGGAGCATTAACCTAGACTGGTTGAGTTGGGCAGGTAGCCACAACTCGCTGACTCTGAGGTGCTACCAACTAGGGGTTGCCAACTCTGGTGGACGGATTTCTGGAGGTTTCATCTCAGGACTGCCCACCTCCAACCGCCCCGCCCGGTCAAAGAGCCTTTTGTCCCCCCATTTCTAATAAACGAAAGTGTTCAAAAAAGCACACTTTTTTTGAATGCCCCAATGATTTTTCTCCTGGCTGTCCATGAGATTAACCTTTCATTCCTGGACACTCCAGGGCAATCCTGGAGAGTTGGCAACCCCTACTACCAACGGAGACAAGCTGGCACCAATGTTCCCTTTAAGCCGCACCGGGCAGCGCTCTGGACCCCCTGCGCAGCCGGCTCACCGGCTTTTCAACGGGAAAACAAAACCAGGCATGCGCCTTAAAGGGGCCGCGCACCCCAAAAGAAAAATTAAAGGGAGCATTGGCTGGCACACTGATGCAGAGTTCACGCCGGGGAGAGTTCGACACAGAGCTTGTGCTGGCTGCACATCACACTCTATACATTGCCAGCCTGAGTACTGTAGCACCCTCTGTTGCAGTAATACTGAAGTACAGTTCTTTGTACATGCTCCAAACTTACACAGAACAAAAAAACTATGTCCAGGTATTGTTTTTTTGCTTGTTGTAAAACAGGTTGATCTGATGTTTTCAATGTTTTTAAAAAAAAAATCCAGGTTATTAGCACTAACACTGTGAAGGGACACACTCCCTTGTATTTTATTTAGGGCATGTCTGTTAAAATAAGCAGATGAATTTTCTGTTACTTTTGCAATCTCTTGTTACATAAAATGTTTGGAAAATATGCAGCGTGATATTACCATACGGTTCTCAATGTATTTATTTTATATGCCTCCAAAACTCAAGGCCATCAATAAAAGATCGTCACCAATCAATCCAATAGGGAATTAAAAGAAACTTCTTTACCCAGAGAGTGGTGAGAATGTGGAACTCGCTCCCACAGGGAGTGGCTAATGCGAATAGTATATGTACATTTAACAGAAAACTAGGTGAAGAAAAATGAAAGTCTTGCATTTATACAGCGCCTTTCACAACCTCAGGACGTCCCAAAGCACTTTACAGCCAATGAAGTACTTTTGAAGTGTAGTCACTGTTGTAACGTAGGGAACACGGCAGCTAATTTGCGCACAGCAAGCTCCCACAAACAGCAATGTGATAAATGACCAGACCATATTTCAGTGATGTTGGTTAAGGGATAAATGTTGACCAGAACACGGGGGTGAACGCCCCCGCTCTTCTTCAAAATAGCGCCGTTAAATCTGCCTGAACAGGCAGACGAGGCCTCGGTTTAACATCTTATCGGAAAGACGGCACCTCCAACAGTGCAGCACTCCCTCAGCACTGCTCTGGCGTGTCAGTGCTCGGTTCTCTAGAGTAGGGCTTCAACCCACGACCTTCTGACCCAGAGGCTAGTGTGTTACCTACTGAGCCACAGCTGACAGTTGCGCACAAGTGTGTAGAAATGTAAGATTTTTAATATATTAACAGATGTATATTGGCAGACAATGTACAACATAATCAACTTGGGCAAAGAAAACGCTTTGGGCTGAAAGTTGTGCGAATCCGTGGCAGCGATTCTCCAACAAGCTGCCCGGGTATCCACAGGTGACTCCGGTCTCTGAAGATTTAGCCCCAAATGCATGGTCTGAATTTAAAGCCATTTCTTTGTTCAGAGGTAATAAGAATTATTTTTTTTTTTAAATTTCAATCTGAATTTGTACATTTTTAATGTTCAAACTTTCTTTTAAGCGTATGTTTTCGCAGTTGCGGGCCTGTAATGAATTCTAAATCAACATAATCTGAAACTGTACGCACAAAGGTACTTGCCCAGCGTTGCAGATCATTTTGATATCTCTGTGCCTTTTATTTTGGAGAATTACATCTTAAAGATGTGTAGCAAAGCGAATGTATCATGAGACTCGGTAACTATCTCCAGTTGTTGGAGTGGAGGGCATGGGGCAAAATCACAAAACTGCCCCTAAATCGCTGATGTTGTGAATGGAAACATGTCGCATTGGTGAAGGTTGTTGCATCCTTCTGAGATTGGCAAAGAGTGAAAAGGACATGATTTGGGATTGCTTGATGCTGGCACCATGTATCCAACTTGGAAAGCCTTCCATCGTGCAACACTCCCATCCCAGACCTCAATGGGCACCAAGTGAATTAGCAAATAAATAAATCAGTTTAAATAGAGGAACTGCTGTGAACTCTCGCACACTGTGATACCATACCATGGGTCACAGAGGATCCAGTGAGCAGCAACCTGTGCGTTGCACCAACACTATGATCTGTAGTGTAAATCCGGAATCATGCTGAAGCGGATTGAGACTCCCTCCCCTGGGAAGTCTCGTCTCACTTTATTTCAAAGTTAGATCAGCCTTGGATTCAAACGAACAAACTTAGCCTTTTTTGATAAGTGCAGTCTTAGGCTTGCAAATAACTTGGAGAATTGGGGAATGCAACCTCTGTATTTCAGCCATACCTTTTAATCGGCCAGAACTTTATATAAAGCTACTTTAGCCTAGCAAAAACTATTGTGTGTTTTTTGATACTTCTGGAATACGTAGTTTCCGATTTACGTGGAATGTGCCTTGTGTTGTTAGAACTGTTTCTGTTCTTGCATAGAGCTGTAACCAGGTTACTGTGATCAAGATAACTGCACTAAAATTGCAACCTTGTTGTCATCCCTTGACTACTTAAATGATGAGAATTCTACATTTGAGACTGTAACTTGTTTGTGTAAGATTTTCTATTTTTGTTACATTGTTCACAACTAACACCAATTGTACAGTGTTTGTGCGGAAGTAAATAAAGTTATTTAAATATGAACAAAACACGTTGTGATGGGAAAGGAGGGCGTGCTCACTGGCTGATGTTCGATGTCTGCTTTACCAGCTGCGCTCAACTTAATTGTGCGTCATTGGTGAAAGCTTCGCCGCCTCGTTCAGCTCCTGATGCTCCACTGTGCTACATCGCTGAGCTCCCTGGTATCTCCGACCTCTTCGGGATCTCTGTGGGAGATTACGTGGGTCTGGTATCTGTAGAGAATGGTAATCCAGAATATTTGACTAACCCTGTCATAAAGTGCCAATTAGGATGACACATTGTCATCAATAAAAAGGTTAACAGAAGTGCCCCCTTTTTAAAGGGGCACAAACAATAAACTCCAAATTGTAAGTAAAACAAAGAGAAAACTTACTAAATTAAAGCAAAATGTGGCTCCTGGTGTTGTCTACGTCCTCCGGTCCCTGCAGTGCCCACCAGTCACGGAAGGCTTCAAGGGTACAGGCGGACCGCGTGCTCCCTCTCCAGGGATACCCGGGCACGAACGTAGCCGCGGATTTAGAGGCGGGCAGTCGGGCCGAACGATCCCCTCGACCGGGCGTTGGCTGGACCAGTTAATGGTCAGTTTGGCCAGACCCAGGAGGAGGTCCTACGACTTGCCCGTTGCCTCCCCTCCGCACCAGGTGACCAAAGGTCAGGAGCGCGGGACTGAAGTGCAGCCGGAAGTTGAGGAGCAGCCCCTTCAAATAGCGGAAGAGGGGCTGCAGCCTCCCGCACTCCGTGTAAATATGAAACCCGAACCCATCCAGGCCGCGAAGATTGCAGGCAACCTGGGAGCAGAATAGGTGACTAGCCATTCATGTGTTCGCCACATGGTTTTGTTGCTACGGTGACTCCCATTGCAACAGCTTACCATGGCTACAAAGCACACACATTGTATTCAGAGGACCTCCTCGCGGATCTGCTGCTGGGCCTGGCCAAGGTTGCCATTTACAGGTCCAGGTTGGACACGGCCCATGGGGGTGGTCGCTCTGGCTGTTTTGCCTCTTTTCCGTGGCCGGGTGTCCCCGGAGAAGGATCACGCGGTGTCCACCGGCAGGCTTGATGCCTTCCGCGACCGGTGGCCACCGCAAGGGACTGGAGGACATAGTGGACACGGGTAATAATATTAATGGGGCCTGAATTTCCGATCGGAGGCCTCCTGCGGGCGGATGCCTCCCATCGGAAAAAATCTACGCACTTAACTTTGGGCTCCGTAGGTCCCGAAACTTCCGATCCTGGGCCTCTGCTCTACGAAATGCGCAGAGGCCCAGGTATCCCAGGGGCGCAGGCAGTCGGCGGCAAGCACCCCTGAGATCATGTGGGCCATGGGGGACCAATCAATGAAGGGAATCCCCCTGCACACTTTTGACAGGTCTCTACGCACAGAGCTGTCAAAAGTATGAATGGGGATCACTTAAAAAACAGTTAAACATTAAATAATTTTTTTTTAATTAGTTAAATTACATTTTAATTTAATTTTTTGGAAAAAATAAAGTTTTTTATGGGGCTAAAAATAAACGTACCTTTTTTAAAAAAGTATTTTAAAATTATAAATGAGTGAAAAAAGTTTTTTTTTAAACTCTTAGGGCTAAAAATTGAGTAGCGCCCCAATTGAGGCGCTAACTTCGCCGTTAGCACCCCCGCCCTGGATATTGAGTGGTTGCACCCCAAGAGGGAAGCGGGTTGCTACTGGAAGCGCCCCGCCTCCCTCTTGGGGCGCTGCGAGTGAATATCGTGGCGCTACGTGCCGCAGCGCCACACGCTGCGGCACGTCGCGCTGCGGTATTGCACGCCTTCCTCCCCTTCTTAAAGGGGAGGGGCCTTGTGCAGCGCGACCTGGGGCCCAGCTGGGCCCCCGGGGATTGGGAGTGCTGGCAAAAGAGCCCGGCACCCAAGAGAAGTGCCGGGCTCTTGGAGCGCAGCCAGCACTCCGCGGGAGGGGTTCAGAAGGCCGGGGACGGGAGCGCAGGCAGGTGCTGGCAGGCGGCCAGCAACAACAATGGCTGCCTCACACCTCGCCTTTAAATTGCACCTCCCAAGCCGCAGGTACACCCCCCTGACCCTGTCGGACATAGCGTCCGGCGGTAAATCAGGGGGCGCTCCCGAAGATCGTGGCCGGGGCGTGAGCGGGGTGCTGCGCACACCAATGACGTCATCGCCAGCGGCGCAGCACCGCAGGGCGCTACCAGTTAGCGCCACCACTAACCTCCTGCTGAACTTTGCGGGAGGCGTGGGCAGTGCCGCGCCTGAGCGCTAGTTGGTTTGCGCCCCACTTAGCGCCCTCTTATGGCACTAACGGGAGGCGCTACCAACTGAATTTTTCCCCCTTATGCTGGTAAAAGCAGCCAAGTGTGAGATTTTTAAGTGTTTTCAGCGGGCGGAGGTTGTGCAGAAAGCGGAACTGTCCGCCCGCGGAGGCCCTTTTCCCGGGCAGGCGGAGGATCTGTCAAGAGGATTCTTGACAGATCGCAAGTGCCGGGTTTCAGCGCATGTCTGAAACCGGCACTTGTGTGGCCCCTACGGGGTGCGTACACGCCTTGTACGTACCAGTGGAGGTCGGAAAATCCAGCCCATTGTTTAATTTTATAATCTTCCTTTGGTTTTGCTCAAGTCCTTTAATATTTGTGCTCCTTTAAGAAAGGGGCCCTTTTGTTTTGTTCAGTTTGTTTAATTAAGAAAAGGCATCTGAAGTGATGTAAACATTAAAAAAGAAATGACAAAATATTTTCATGCAATTAACTGTCAGTCAAAGGCATATCATCTTCACACTCTCCAGTGCTAATATGTTTTATTTTCAGTTCACATTAAACACAAGTATCAGCGTTTGACAGATGGTGGGATGCTAAACAAGGAACGTTATGGCTATCGCTGTGTATTAAAATCTTATTGCTTATAAATAATAGTTGTTGACCTCCTTTACACGGGACGGTAGCATAGTGGTTATGTTACGGGACTAGTAATCCAGTAACGATCTGGGGACCTGAGTTCACATCACTGCCATGGCAGCTGGGGAATTTAAATTCAGTTAATTAAATCTGGAATATAAAAGCCAGTTTCAGTAATGGTGACCATGAAAACTACCAGTTGTCATTAAAAACCCATCTGGTTCACTAATGGCCTTAAGGGAAGGAAATCTGCCGTCCTTACCCGGTCTGGCCTCCCACAGCAATGTGGTTGACTCTTAAATGGCCTCAGTTGTACCAAACTGCTACGACAAAGACACTGTGGGAGTACCTTCATCACACGGACTGCAGTGGTTCAAGAAGGCGGCTCACCACCACCTTCTCAAGGGCAATTAAAAGAAGAAAGAAAGAAAGGCTTGCATTTATACAGCGTCTTTCACGACCACCGGACGACCCAAAGCGCTTTACAGCCAATGAAGTACTTTTGAAGTGTAGTCACTGTTGTAATGTAGGAAACTCGGCAGCCAATTTGCACACAGCAAGCTCCCACAAACAGCAATGTGATAATGACCAGATAATCTGTTTTTGTTACGTTGATTGAGAGATAAATATTGGTCAGGACACCGGGGATAACTCCCCCTGCTCTTCTTCGAAATAGTGCCACGGGATCTTTTACCTCCACCTGAGAGGGCAGACGGGGCCTCAGTTTAACGTCTCATCTGAAAGACAGCACCTCCGACTGTTAGGGATGGGCAATCAATACCAGCCTTGCCACATTCCGTGAATGAATTTTTTAAAAATTGCTCATCACAATTATTTTAAAATTGGAACCGAGCAGCCTCAAGATCTGACACTTCTGTCCAGAACTGCTCATAAATTTACTCCCAGGATTATCCAGGGGCCTAGGGCTTTGACCAACTCGGCCTTTCAACTTAGTTAAAAACTTGTTAGCATTTACAATTTAAACTGAAGCAAGAGGAGCCATGTCCAATGTCACATGGTTCCAATGGCTACAAATGGACCCTCAGATCATGGACTAATTAACTCAGTATAAAGGGACACTTAATTCTTTTTGATGATATAGGCATATTAATAACCTGCCACCAATTCTTTGGTGAAGCCTTTGAGGAATGCTCTAGCATTTCATGTCTCTGATATACTATTCAGTCAGGTCCAAGCATCAGATAATCATCATACCCTGTCATGCATCCTCTTAATAATACATAGATAATATGCACATTGGTTAGAGTGTGTTACAGGGCAATGCCAGCATAGTTAAAAGGTTTATTACTTTATTTTTGGGCACTAAGGGCATCAAGGGATATGGGGATAGTGCAGGAAAGTGGAGTTGAGGTAGAAGATCAGCCATGATTATTCTGCCCTTGCAGCGCATTCCTATGCAGAGCTAGACAGGTAGCTAACAACTTGATATCTTCCCATAAAAATCACAAGGCTTGACTTTTCTTGTAAACTTTACTGAAAGATTCTTATTGTGAAACTGAAATACAATATAGAAATGGAAGCACACATTAGTACACAAGCACATAACTGATATGCATACACAAATTTAGGTAGGCCTGAGCAACACAGTACATTTGGCACGTAACTTACCAAAACACGTGGAAACACAGCTTACTGTGAATATACATTTAGCAAACTGAAAGACATTCTCTTTAAATTAGCCCTGTACATAGTGCATCAAAATACAGCTACAAGTTAACCAGCTAGACAGAGAGTGAGCACTTCACGGCTAGCTGTGTAAGTTTGCTTACAGAGAAAAGTTACAAACTAAACATTTTCTGCAAAATATAGTGTACACTAATCATCTATAACATTCTCAAGTACTTACAGACAAATAGTGTCCAAGGCTGGAGCGTGACAAGAATATAACTTCCCAGACCATGTGTGGCTGCAGGTCTGTGATATACAGTAGTTTACTTTACTGCGCTTTACTGCACTTGCTAGGTACCAAATATCCACTAGGTGGCGGCACACAATGGAAATCGACCCAAATTACTCAAACCCCTGAATTAACTGGAAAACTAACATAAATTCCTAAAGGAAGGCAGCACAATGATCTTATTGAATGGCGGAGCAAGCTCGAGGGGCCGAATGGCCGACTCCTGCTCCTATTTCTTAGGTTCTTTATATTTACAGTTTTCTCCCCTCCTCTTGTAAAGACACTGATCAGAAAGAAAGAGAAAGCTCTGCCGAATAAGTCATGGACGGTGGATTGGCGAAAGGTAAAGGAGTTGTGAAAGAGGGGGGGGGGGTGTCCTAAAAATAATTGCCTTCAGACACTAGCAGGACTCTGGATGGGAAAACGGGCAAGAAAAGACAAGCAAAGCTGAGAGGCAATTGCTAATTTTAAATCTGAGATTGCTAGATTTATGTTAACCTAAGGTATTAAGGGATATGGGGTAAAAGCGGGTAGATGGAGTTAGGTCACGGATCAGTTGTGATCAGGTTGGATGATATGGCAGATGCAGTATAATGTGGATGAATGCGAGGTTATCCACTTTGGTGTCAAAAACAGGAAGGCAGATTATTATCTGAACGGCAATAGATTGGGAGAAGGGGAAGTGCAACGAGACCTGGGTGTCCTTGTGCACCAGTCGCTGAAGGTAAGCATGCAGGTGCAGCAGGCGGTTAAGAAGGCAAATGGTATGTTGGCCTTCATAGCGAGAGGATTCGAGTACAGGAACAAGGATGTCTTGCTGCAGTTGTACAGGGCCTTGGTGAGACCACATCTTGAGTATTGTGTGCAGTTTTGGTCACCTTATCTGAGGATGTTCTTGCCATGGAGGGAGTGCAGCGAAGATTCACCAGACTGATACCTGGGATGGCAGGAATGACGTATGAGGAGAGATTGGGTTGATTAGGCTTATACTCGCTGGAGTTTAGAAGAATGAGAGGGGATCTCATTGAAACTTATAAAATTCTAACAGGACTAGACAGACTAGATGCAGGAAGGATGTTCCCGATGGTCGGGGAGTCCAGAACCAGGGGTCACAGTCTAAGGATAAGGGGTAAGCCATTTAGGACAGAGATGAGGAGGAATTTCTTCACCCAGAGAGTGGTGAACCTGTGGAATTCTCTACCACAGAAGGCAGTTCAGGCCAATTCATTAAATATATTCAAGAAGGAGTTAGATATATTTCTTAAGGCTAAAGGGATCAAGGGATATGGGGAGAAAGCAGGGACAGGGTACTGAATTTGGATGATCAGCCATGATCTCATTAAATGGCGGAGCAGGCTCGAGGGGCCGAATGGCCTACTCCTGCTCCTATCTTCTATGTTTCTATGTATAGGGCAAAGCAACTAATGGCAGAACTCACCTACTCCGTTATTTCCTGGAACATTTACATTTCAATAATGATGCACGCTGTCAACGTGTCATTACTATGACGCAGGTTTCCAGTAAATTCCAGCCCATGCACAAATCTAACCTGGGTCCTTGTGGTCTGCACAGTTCTGGTACAGACGGGCTACACCAGGCGATGGCCATATTTACTTCTGGTGCAAAGTTTAATGAAAACAATATATGTAAATAGAAAGAAAGAAAGACTTGCATTTCTATAGCACCTTTCTTGACTTTAGGACGTCCCAAAGCGCTTTACAGCCAATGAAATATCTTTTGAAGTGTCGTCACTGTTGCAATGTAGGAAACACGGCAGCCAATTTGCGCACAGGAAGCTCCCACAACCAGCAATGCGATAATGGCCAGATAATGTTTTTTTTAGTGATTTTGGTTGAGGGGTAAATATTTGCCCCAGGACACCGGGGGAGAACTGAAATAACAACAGAAAATGCTGGAAAAGCTCAGCAGGCCAGGCAACATCCGTGAAGAGAGAAACAGAGTCAATGTTTCAGGTCGAAACCCTTCGTCAGGACTGAGAGAAAAAGGCAGGAAATGAAACAAAAGGCAGTTTGGGGGCTGGGAAATGGGGGAGGGGATGAAAGAAGAGACATTAAGAGATATTCAAGGTGAGACAAGATGGTAATAGGACAGGTAAAGAAACAAACAATTTCAGATCATAACCTCGGCCCCTATTATATTTTTATATTTTTTATCCACACTTTCGGTTTGTGCCTTTTTCTCTCTCCCACAAGGCAGCTGTCTCTCACCCTGCCAGCGCATTTCACACTTCTAGAGCCATTGTTTGTTTCTTTACCTGTCCTATTACCATCTCGTCTCACCTTGTATATCTCTTAATGTCTCTTCTTTCATCCCCTCCCCCATTTCCCAGCCCCCAAACTGCCTTTTAATCTTTTCATTTCCTGCCTTTTTCCCTCAGTTCTATAGAAGGGTTTCGACCCGAAACATTGACTCTGTTTCTCTCTCCACGGATGTTGCCTGGCCTGCTGAGTTTTTCCAGCGTTTTCTGTTGTTATTTCGGATTTCCAGCATCCGCAGTATTTTGCTATCGTACCGGGGGATAACTCTCCGGTAATAACTCATCACCTAAGTAATGAGGGAAGCAAGACCGGTAGAAAGCGGGAACAGATTTTCAGTCCCAGTGCTCTTCGTCCCGTGTTCAAATGTGTTAACGAAAATCAATCAACAAAATGCTGCACGTTAAACTCTTGCGTGGGAGGAATTCATGAACGTTGATTTCTGAGCTCTGGGACTCCAGCCGAGTGTTAAGCTTCTTATAGTTCTTCATGCACAGGCTCGTTTCTTTCTCATTCTCTCCCCTCCTCTCCTGGAGGTGCTAACTCACACCGGGGCACAGTTCCACAGGCAGTGGCAGCCCCTGTAGTGCGTGAGTCAATGCTCTCAGAGCATAAGAAGGCTTTTCTTGGGAAATTAGTTTTGTTTATTGACTCTTTGTTTAGTTGTCAGCCAGTGGCTCAGTGGGCAGCACGCCCGCCTCCGAGTCAAGAAGGTTGTGGGTTCAAGCCCCACTCCAGAGACTGGAGCACAAAATCTAGGTTGACACTCCATTACAGTACTGAGGGAAGCTTTGACCACGCTCGATCAGCTCCGATGGACGGGTCACATTGTCTGCATGCCCCGATACGAGACTCCCAAAACAAGCGCTCTACTCGGAGCTCTGGCACGGCAAGAGAGCCCCAGGTGAGCAGAGGAAACGCTTTAAGGACACCCTCAAAGCCTCCTTGAAAAAGTGTAACATCCCCCCTGACACCTGGGAATCCCTGGGCCCAAGACCGCACAAAGTGGAGGAGAAGCATCCGGGAAGGCGCCGAACACCTCAAGTCTCTTCGCCAGGAGCAAGCACAGGCAGCGCAAGCAGTGCACGTTAACCCGAGAACCCGCCCCTTCAACCACCGTCTGCCCCACCTGTGACAGAGACTGTAGACTCATCGGTCACCTGCGAACTAATTTTTAGTGTGGAAGCAAGTCATCCTTAGTTCAGAGGGACTGCCTAAGAAGAAGAAGAAGAGACTGTCAGAGGTGCCGTCTTTCGGATGAGAGACCAAGGCCCTGTCTACCTTCTAAGGTTGGACGGAGAAAGATCCCATGGCACTAATTTTAAGAAGAGCAGGGGTGTCCTGGGCCAATATTTATCCCTCAACCAACATCACTAAAACAGATTATCTGGTTATTATCACATTGCTGTTTGTGGGAGCTTGCTCTGCTCAAATTGGCTGCCGTGTTTCCTACATTACAACAGTGACTACACTTCAAAACATACTTCATTGGCTGTAAAGCGCTTTGGGACGTCCTGAGGTCGTGAAAGGCGCTATAGAAATACAAGTCTTTCTTTTTATCTTTTCTTTGGAAAGCAAAATTCTCAGCCACAAACCATCATTGAACCAGAGTCAATACATTCTTTTAAAAGGGTATTAGATCACGGCTAAAAAAAGTGGAATTTTAAAGAGTATGGGGAGCGAGCAGGAAAATGGGATTAGACTAGTTGGCTCATGTGGAAAAAAATACCAGCACAGACTTGATGGGCCAAATGGGCAGTTTCTGTCCGGCACCATTTCATAATTTGTAATTATTCCCCCGCCACTCTACTCCACCCCTGTCCTGCCCCCTGTTTTCCCTTGTAAAACACAGGAATTCCTGCAGATATGCGAATGTTTTTTGGGGCTGGTGAAACAGTCCTGTATATTTTGTTTTATTGCATCGATGTCTCAGATTACAGGCTTAGGAGGTGCGCAGCGATATAATAAAACAGAGCTTCTGCCAGATACGTCCTCAGACAATATGTCAGATGCAAGCAGGCTGCCTCAGTTATTCTGATAGCTGAACAGATGTAAGGAGAAAAATTCCTTCTCCTCTGTCTACCAAGCCGCAATGCTCTTTTTAAAATGAATGCGTCCGAATCTCCAGGCAGCTGGATAGAAGCTTGCTCACACTTGACTGAGAAGTAAGACATTACCCATGCAAAGCCTGAACCAGCTTTCCAACTGCAGGCACTTTCTATTTCCTTTCAAACTAATCACTGTTTTGGGTGTAAGTCCATCAGAAACAGCCCCGACACACACACAAGATGAGACGTGATCGTATTCTGCACATCAGCCCAGGATAAGCAGTGAGCGTGTATACCAGAGGCGGTTTATATAATAATACACTGCCTATAATATCTTCTGTCTGTAGCAAGCACGTCAAAACAAGTTATGGGTCTATTCTACTGCCAACATCGTGAATGCTTTTTAAAAAACACACAGTTGCAAACAGTAATATAATAGCAAAATACTGCGGATGCTGGAAATCTGAAATAACAACAGAAAATGCTGGAAATACTCAGCAGGCCAGGCAGCATCCGTGGAGAGAGAAACAGGGTTAACGTTTCAGGTCTGGGACCCTTCATCAGAACTGGAAAAAGCTGGAAATGTAACATATTAAGCAGGTGCAGAGACAGGGAGGGGGGGGGGGGGTTTAGGAGGTGAGGAAGGAATTGAAAGAACATGCTGTGAAAATGTTGCAAATGGGAATGGCAAAATCATCAACTCTTGGACACTAACGCCCCTCCAGAACCTTCTTCCCTGTTACTTTCCTCTGATCCCATCCCTTCTTCCAATCTCACCCCCTGCTGTGTTTTCACTTTCCCCTCTGACCTTCCCCTCTCTGACCCCGAACGATCAGTCCTCAGCAAAGGCCTGAGCTTCATCCCCTTACGCCCCCGTCTGAATGAATTTCAAGCTCGACACGATGCTGAGCTCTTCTTCCGTCGCCTTCGTCTCCGTGCCCACTTCTCTGGCCAGGAGTCTTCCACCCGCACTGCTGATCCTTTCTCCCGCTTTCTAAATTCTCGTTCTACTTGGACCCCTCCCTCTGACCTCTTGCCCTCTCTAGATCTTTTCATTGCTAACTGCCGACGTGACATCGGCCGTCTCCATTTCTCTGCTCCCCTCTCTCACTCCAACCTACCTCCCTCTGAACTTGCAGCGCTCCGTTCTCTCCGATCCAACCCTAACATTATCATTAAACCTGCTGATAAGGGTGGTGCTGTTGTTGTTTGGCGAACTGACCTCTACCGTGCGGAAGCTGAACGCCAACTCTCCGACACCTCCTCCTACCTCCGCCTGGACCATGACCCCACTAGCAAACATCAAGCTATTGTTTCCAAGACTGTCACTGACCTCATCTCCTCTGGCGATCTTCCCTCCATGGCCGCCAACCTCATAGTCCCCCAACCCTGCAAAGCCCGCTTCTACCTCCTTCCCAAGATCCACAAACAGGACTGCCCTGGTAGACCCATCGTTTCAGCCTGTTCTTGCCCCACGGAACTTATCTCTTCCTATCTCGACTCTATTTTTTCTCCCCTTGTCCAGTCTCTTCCCACCTACATTCGCGACTCTTCCGACGCCCTCCGTCACTTTAACAGTTTCCAGTTTCCTGGCCCCAACCATCTCCTTTTCACCATGGACGTCCAATCCCTCGCACCTCCATCCCCCACCAGGACGGCCTTTGGGCGCTCCGTTTCTTCCTTGAACAGAGGCCCAACCAGTCCCCATCCACCACCACCCTCCTCCGCCTGGCTGAACTTGTTCTCACATTGAACAACTTCTCCTTTGACTCCACTCACTTCCTCCAAATTAAAGGTGTTGCTATGGGAACCCGCATGGGCCCTAGCTATGCCTGCCTGTTCATGGGATATGTGGAACATTCTTTGTTCCAGTCCTACTCAGGTCCCCTCCCTCACCTCTTTTTCCGGTACATCGATGACTGTATTGGTGCCGTTTCCTGCTCTCGCCCTGAACTAGATAAGTTCAGTCACTTTACTTCCAATTTCCACCCTTCCCTCACCTTCACATGGTCCATCTCCGACTCTTCCCTTCCCTTCCTTGACTTCTCCGTCTCCATTTCTGGCGATCGGCTTTCGACAAACATCCACTACAAGCCCACCGACTCCCACAGCTACCTGGACTACACTTCCTCCCACCCCACTTCCTGTAAGGACTCTATTCCATTCTCCCAGTTTCTCCATCTCCGCCGCATCTGTTCTGACGATGCCACCTTCCATACCAGTGCTTCCGACATGTCTTCCTTTTTCCTCAACCGAGGATTCCCCTCTACTGTGGTTGACACGGCCCTTGACCGTGTCCGTTCTATCTCCCGCACTTCTGCTCTCACCCCTTCCCCTCCCAGAACCATGATAGGGTTCCCCTTGTCCTCACCTTTCACCCCACCAGCCTTCACATTCAACGGATCATCCTCTGCCATTTCCGCCACCTCCAACGTGATCCCACCACCAAACACATCTTCCCCTCACCTCCCCTTTCAGCATTCCGAAGGGACCGCACCCTCCGCAACACCCTGGTCCACTCCTCAATCACCCCCAACAGCCCTTCTCCTTCACCTGGCACCTTCCCATGCAAAAGCAGGAGATGCAACACCTGCCCTTTCACCTCCTCCCTTCCCACTGTCCAGGGCCCCAAACACCCCTTCCAGGTGAAACAGCGATTTACTTGTACTTCTTGCAATTTAATATACTGTAGTTGCTGCTCACGATGCGGTCTCCTCTACATTGGGGAGACCAAACGCAGACTGGGCGACTGCTTTGCGGAACACCTCCGTTCAGTCCGTAAGGGTGACCCCGAGCTTCCGGTCGCCTGTCACTTTAATTCTCCACTCCACTCCCACTCTGATCTCTCTGTCCTCGGCCTCTTACACTGTTCCAATGAAGCTCAACGTAAGCTCGAGGAACAGCACCTCATCTTTCGGTTAGGCACTTTACAGCCTTCCGGACTCAACATTGAGTTCAACAATTTCAGATAATAATCCTTGCCCCCATTTTTCATGCAGTATGATTTTGCCATTCCCATTTGCAACATTTTCACAGCATGTTCTTTCAATTCCTTCCTCGCCTCCTAACTGCCCGCCACCCGCCACCCGCCCCCCCCCCCCCGTCTCTGCACCTGCTTAATATCTGTTACATTTCCAGCTTTTTCCAGTTCTGATGAAGGGTCCCAGACCTGAAACGTTAACTGTTTCTCTCTCCACGGATGCTGCCTGGCCTGCTGAGTATTTCCAGCATTTTCTGTTGTTATTTCAGTTGCAAACAGTTGTAGCTGGAAAATTTACAAGGATGATATTGGAACTGAGGTTATACTGATTTGGAAAGATTGAACAGGCTGGGGCTCCGAGCTTTCCCTAGAGAAGAGAAGGCCGAGGGGTGGCCTGATAGAGGTCTTTAAGATTATGAAGGGGTTCGATAGGGTAAACAGAGAGAAGATGTTTCCACTTGTGAGGGAGACCAAAACAAGGGGCCATAAATATAAGATAGTCACTTATTGGGAATTCAGGAGAAACTTCTTCACTCAGAGTGCTGAGAATGTGGAACTCGCTACCACAGGGAGTGGTTGAGGCGAATCGCGTGGGTGCATTTAAGAGGAAGCTCGATAAACACATAAGGGGAAAAAGGAATAGGAGGATATAGAGTCATAACGGCACAGAAGGAGGCCATTCAGCCCATCGAGCCCGCGCCGGCTCTCTGTAGAGCAATCCAGTCAGTCCCATTCCCCCGCTCTATCCCCGTAGCCCCGCAAGTTTATTTCCCTCAAGTGCCTATCCAGTCTCCCCTTGAAAACATTGAGTGTCTCTGCTTCCACCACTTCCGTCGGCAGCGAGTTCCATGTCCTCACCACTCGCGCTGATAAGGTTAGATAAAGAGGGGTGGGAGGAGGCTCATGTGGAGCATATACACTGGCATGGACCTGTGGGGCCGAATGGCCTGTTTCTGTGCTGTATATTCTATGTAATTCTATGTAAAATGAAGCCATGCAACATTATCAGACGTGCTTACTGTATTCGCCATCAAGTACCTATGTCTACCAAATATGTTAATGAACGTTAAAGAACAAAGAGCTTTAGAGACAAGCAGGTTAAGCTTTCATACGACAGCAACATTTTAATATGGTTAAGGCCTGGGTTTAAATCCAGATAGAGTGTTAAGATGAAGATGTCCTTCCTGTGGCCACTGTAAGGAAGGGAAGAGCCAGTGTCTGCACTCATGGTAACTCTACTGCCATCCCTGCGGGGAATGCATGCGTGTGGATCAATGTTCCCCCTAGTTTTTTTTGGGGGGTGCGCGGTCCCTTTAACGGGCTGCGCGGCCCATTCAAAGTTCGTGCGCGAAATTTCACATTTGAAAAGTCGGTCCAGGCAGACATAGAGAGAACATTGGTGTGGATGACGGGCAAAGACAGGATCGGGCTCACATGCAATGTTCTCCACAGCTAGCTTTTTAAAAATTCCTTTATGGGATGTGGGCGTCGCTGGCAAGGCCAGCATTTATTGCAATCCCTAATTGCCCTTGAGAATGTGGCGGTGAGCCGCCTTCTTGAACCGCTGCAGTCCGTGTGGTGAAGGTGCTCCCACAGTGCTGTTAGGGAGGGAGTTCCAGGATTTTGACCCAACAATGATGAAGGAACGGCGATATATTTCTAAGTCAGGATGGTGTGTGACTTGGAGGGGAACTTGGAGTTAGTGGTGTTCCCATGTGCCTGCTGCCCTTGTCCTTCTAGGTGGAAGAGGTCGTGGGTTTGGGAGGTGCTGCCGAAGAAGCCTTGGCAAGTTGCTGCAGTGCATCTTGTAGATGGTACACACTGCAGCCACGGTGCGTCGGTGGTGGAGGGAGTGAATGTTTAAGGTGGTGGATGGGGTGCAAATCAAACGGGCTGCTTTGTCCTGGATGGTGTCGAGCTTCTTGAGTGTTGTTGGAGCTGCACTCATCCAGGCAAGTGGAGAGTATTCTATCACACTCCTTACTTGTGCATTGTATATGGTGGAAAGGCTTTGGGAAGTCAGGAGGCGAGACACTCGCCACAGAATACCCAGCCTCTGACCTGCTCTTGGTGCCACAGTATTTATGTGGCTGGTCCAGTTAAGTTTCTGGTCAATAGTGACCCCCAGGATGTTGATGGTGGGGGATTCGGCGATGGTAATGACGTTGAATGTCAAGGGGAGGTGGTTAGACACTCTCTTGTTGGAGATAGTCATTGCCTGGCACTTCTGTGGCACGAATGTTACCTGCCACTTATCAGCCCAAGGCTGAACGTCGTCCAGGTCTTGTTGCATGCGGGCATGGACTGCTGCATTATCTGAGGAGTTGTGGCTAGGCTACCGAAACTCAGTGGTGGTAATTTTAACCTACTTCGTCCGCTTTTACACCCCGTCCAACATTCCTCTCTGTTGACTTCAACAGAGATTAGAACCAGCGTTGCACCCGATCTCATCAGTCTCCGGACGGGCGGATTAGGTTAAAATTGCCCCCCAGTCAAGGCTCACACACGAATGATGGCCACTTGGGCAAGGTATCTCTGGACAACCGCCACCCATGGAACGATATCGCAGAGAGGGAGTCAAGAGCTTTACGACAAAGGAATCAAGAGAATCCGATTTTTTAAAATTGCTCCTCAATTGACAAAAAAGCCACAAAATGGCCGGTGCAGGAAATGGAAGAAAAATCAGACCAGGGGCTGAGAGGGAGAATTACTCTGCGTCTGACCCAGGAATGCTCAATACTGGGCGCTCCACTTGCCCAGGTCTAATATCCCTCACCAGATGGGCACATAAAAATTCAAACAAATTGAAGCCAATTTAATTATGACTTAATGACCATCAGAATCTACTTAAAACCATGCCCGGCTAATAAGCAAGACACTGCACCGCTGTTGGTACACGTACGAGTGTGAAAGACTGTCGTAAGTCTCACACACCTTAAAGCATTTGTGATTTGGGTCTTTTCACACTCATGAAAACTCCTCATTGTGAAGTGTCTCCTCCACGATACTCTGCGGCCATTGTTTTAAATGTTGCCCCCTCCTCTCCTTAAGGTGCTGACTTAAGTGGTGCTTTCTTCTTGAATGAGCCTAGACAGTAAGCGTTGTGAGGGGAGTCTGCCATAGGGAAGGGGAGGGGTGATTTACAACACTATTCTCGCCTGACATCCATTTGTGTGCACTCTCCAGTACAAGTCGTTGGATAACTACTGATTAGGAACAGGAACCTCAGCAACTTTTGCCTCGCTCTGGCTGAGGTCAACTGCATCACTCCAAATGGTCCATTGGCTGAGAACAGTTCATTCAGAACATAGTGGGCTCAAACCCAGGGTCTTCTGTTCTGTCTTTTTTTTCCATTCACAGGATGCGGGTGTCAACATTTAGTGCCCTTAACTGAGTGGCTTGCTAGGCCATTTCAGAGGGCTGTTATGAGTCAACCACATTGCTGTAGGTCTGGAGTCATATATAAGCCAGACCAGGTAAGGTTTCCTTCCCGAAAGGACATTAGTGAACCAGTTGGATTTTTACAGCAATCCGGTAGTTTCGTGCTTTTTATTCCAGAATTATTTAATTAACTGAATTTAAACACGAGATTCGAACTCATGTCTCCAGATCATTGGACCAGGCCTCTGCATTACTAGTCCAGTAACATTAACACTATGCTACCGTTCCCTTGTACCTGTTCCAAGGTTCCCTGATGTACAATATCGCACACTCATCACAGGCAAGCAAAGGATTGGATAAGAAGCAGAGAGGAAAAGTGTTCACCAACTTGGAAGCGATTCATTGCTGCTTCAATAGCTCTCGCTATTGGGGGCGATTTGAACCCTTCTCGCTCTGCAGAAACCTGGCGGGTGGACAGTTAAAATCGGCCCCGGCTCTTACCTGTCTGAAAGCCGCCATGATCGCAACATCTGCAATTTTAACCTGCTCTCCTGAGCAGGCGGCAAGGGCAGGCACCCGGAGCCAACAGGGTCCTTCTTTACCAAGACATGTTGCGGCCCGATGACATCATCGAGACCCGACTGTGATTTTAACTCAGACCTGAGCGGGGAATCCACCTGGGGTTAAAATCGGGGCTGGTGGACCTCTCTCCCTGATTTAGCAATGCATACATTTTAATAATAAATCTGGATTAAAATTTCATTATCTGGATTACACTAAACCACACATTAAAAATAAAAAGATATTTAGATTTGTCGTTTAATATAATTACGGCACTCTTTTGGATCAAATATTCTTATTTATTTTTATGGCTTTGCAGCTACAATCCTTTCATCTAATCTGCTCTGTTGATCCCACCCACAGTAAATATTTTACATTGACTCCACAATCACACTTCTAGCCCTGTACTGCCATCATGTGGAGCTCTGGTGTTGGTTCCGACCATATATTTCAATTCGTTTCATGTTTAACATTTCTTTCCGATTTTCCCCTTCTCTCCTGAAGGGATTGAATGTCGCTGGCCTCTCACCAAGAGGCCCATCCTTCCTATGCGAGCTTAACCAGTCAACATTGACAGACTTACTTGGTGTTGCAACCACAGCTAAGTCTGGGATGTCCTCATCCAATGTCCATCTACTGTACTTTCCAAGAAGGACAAACTTTATAGCAAGAACCCTATTATCAGAACACAGAATCCTCGCACTGCTGCCTAGGCAGAGATCAACAAGATCAGCACACACTGGGAGTCTAACCTTCAAGCTTGAGTTCGGTATGGCTCAGCACCACAACAAGCAACACAATTCCCCACTCGACCATCAGGGGAGCCTCTGCTGTGTTTTGAAACTTTGCAATTGTGTGAATTGGGAAAGGATTGGAATGTGACTTCGAACCCGCGTCCCACCACCATGTGAGGGTATCACAGGCACAGACCCACGTCCCACCACCATGTGGGGGAATCACAGGCACAGACCCACGTCCCATCACCGTGTGAGGGTATCACAGGCACAGACCCGCGTCCCATCACCGTGTGGGGGTATCACAGGCACAGACCCACGTCCCACCACCATGTGGGGGAATCACAGGCACAGACCCACGTCCCATCACCGTGTGAGGGTATCACAGGCACAGACCCACGTCCCACCACCATGTGGGGGAATCACAGGCACAGACCCACGTCCCATCACCGTGTGAGGGTATCACAGGCACAGACCCGCGTCCCACCACCATGTGAGGGTATCACAGGCACAGACCCACGTCCCACCACCATGTGGGGGAATCACAGGCACAGACCCACGTCCCATCACCGTGTGAGGGTATCACAGGCACAGACCCGCGTCCCATCACCGTGTAGGGGTATCACAGGCACAGACCCGCGTCCCATCACCGTGTGGGGGTATCACAGGCACAGACCCGCATCCCATCACCGTGTAGGGGTATCACAGACACAGACCCACGTCCCATCACCGTGTGGGGGTATCACAGGCACAGACCCGCGTCCCATCACCGTGTGGGGGTATCACAGGCACAGACCCGCGTCCCATCACCGTGTAGGGGTATCACAGACACAGACCCACGTCCCATCACCATGTGGGGGTATCACAGGCACAGACCCGCGTCCCATCACCGTGTGAGGGTATCACAGACACAGACCCACGTCCCATCACCGTGTGGGGGTATCACAGGCACAGACCCGCGTCCCATCACCGCGTGAGGGTATCACAGACACAGACCCGCGTCCCATCACCGTGTGGGGGTATCACAGGCACAGACCCGCGTCCCATCACCGTGTGGGGGTATCACAGGCACAGACCCGCGTCCCATCACCGTGTGGGGGTAGCACAGACACAGACCCGCGTCCCATCACCGCGTGGAGGAATCACAGGCACAGACCCGCATCCCATCACCGTGTAGGGGTATCACAGACACAGACCCACGTCCCATCACCGCGTAGGGGTATCACAGACACAGACCCGCGTCCCATCACCGTGTGGGGGTATCACAGGCACAGACCCGCGTCCCATCACCGCGTAGGGGTATCACAGACACAGACCCGCATCCCATCACCGCGTAGGGGTATCACAGACACAGACCCGCGTCCCATCACCGTGTGAGGGTATCACAGGCACAGACCCGCGTCCCACCACCATGTGGGGGAATCACAGGCACAGACCCACGTCCCATCACCGTGTGAGGGTATCACAGGCACAGACCCGCGTCCCACCACCATGTGGGGGAATCACAGGCACAGACCCGCGTCCCATCACCGCGTGGAGGAATCACAGACACAGACCCGCATCCCATCACCGTGTAGGGGTATCACAGACACAGACCCGCATCCCATCACCGTGTAGGGGTATCACAGACACAGACCCGCGTCCCATCACCGCGTAGGGGTATCACAGACACAGACCCGCGTCCCATCACCGCGTAGGGGTATCACAGACACAGACCCGCGTCCCATCACCGTGTGAGGGTATCACAGGCACAGACCCGCGTCCCACCACCATGTGGGGGAATCACAGGCACAGACCCGCGTCCCATCACCGTGTAGGGGTATCACAGACACAGACCCGCGTCCCATCACCGTGTAGGGGTATCACAGACACAGACCCGCGTCCCATCACCGTGTGGGGGTATCACAGGCACAGACCCGCGTCCCATCACCGTGTGAGGGTATCACAGACACAGACCCGCGTCCCATCACCGTGTGGGGGAATCACAGGCACAGACCCACGTCCCATCACCGTGTGGGGGAATCACAGGCACAGACCCGCGTCCCATCACCGTGTAGGGGTATCACAGGCACAGACCCCCGTCCCATCACCGTGTGGGAGAGTCACAGGCACAGACCCATGTCCCATCACCGTGTGGAGGAATCACAGACACAGGCACAGACCCGCGTCCCATCACCGTGTGGGGGAATTGCATGTACAGAGCCATATCCCACATACATGGTGAGTGATATAGTGGCCTTGGAGAAGGTCGAGAGGAGAGCTATGAGAATGATTCCTAGCTTAAAGAACCTCAGCTACTCAGATAGGCTCAAGGACATTGGTCTATTTATTTTACAGCTGCGTAGACTTAGAGGTGACCTGATAGAGATCTATAAAATATATAACGGGCTAGATAGCGTCCCTATTGCGAGATTATTCCAGTTTAACAGATTGGGGAGGACCAGGGGACAGCAGTTTAAACTGTGTAAGAGTGGGAGTAGACTGGATGTTGGGCCTCTGGAACGTGTTGCGGGCTGGTGCGGTGGATGCTGACTCTCTCTATACCTTCAAGAGGGAGCTGGACCGGTTCCTGACTGGGGCCGAGATCGCATCATAGAGAAGGTCAGCGTCTTTATTGAGAACACTCGGTCTGTGTGAGCTCCTGGACCGGTTTCGACCGCCTGAGGTGGTCGGAGAGGAATTTTCCAGAGTATTTTATCCCTTATTGGCCCTTGGTTTTTTTCCGGCCTCTCCCAGGAGATGACATGGCGATGGGGGAGATGTGGGGGGGAGGGGGGAGGGAAGTCGTGTCTAGTCACTCCGGCCATCATTGGTGTGGGCCAGGCTTGATGGACCAGCTGGTCTTTTCCTGCCCGCCAACTTTCTATGTTTGTGCCTTTTTTCCTACATTACAACACTTCGAAGTACTTCATTGGCTGTAAAGCGCTTTGAGACGTCCTGATGTTGTGAAGGGGGCCATAGAAACGTAAGTCTTCTTGATGTGTGGACTGCTCATCCATCTGCTGAGCAGTGGGGACACATTACATCAAAATGGCGTACATCAAAATTCCATCACCATAATATTGCCCACCTCCACCTTGACCTCAGCCCATCTGCTATGGAAACCCTCAGCCATAAAGCAGGTTATCTGGTCAGTATCTCATTGCTGTTTGTGGGACCTTGCTGTGCGCACATTGTAACTTCTGTGTAACTGTACACGGGAAGCTGAGTGGCGGACCCTGCTCCCGGTTCACAATGTTGGAGCAGAAGAAGATCTCACTTCAAAGGTGTGGGTCTAACCAGCAGCTTTAAGGCAGTCGTCCATGTGTGGTATCTGAAGGTGAACTGGATCAAACCCAGGCAAGTATGAACAGGCCAGGTTCAGTTTTTCGTGTAGAAGAGATTTAATTCAAATCATAGAATCATAGAGATTTACAGCACAGAAGGAGGCCATTCAGCCCATCGTGTCCGTGACGGCCAAGAAAGAGCTCTCCACCCTAATCCCACTTTCTAGCTCTTGGTCCGTAGCCTTGTAGGTTACGGCATTTCAAGTGTACATCCAAGTACTTTTTAAATGTGATGAGGGTTTCTGCCTCTACCACCCTTTCAGGCAGAAAGTTCCAGACCCCTCACCATCCTCTGGGTGAAAAAGTTTCTCCTCAAATCCCCTCTAAGCCTCCTACCAATTACTTTAAATCTATGCCCCCTGGTTATCGACCCCTCTGCTAAGGGAAATAGGTCCTTCCTATCCACTCTATCTAGACCCCTCATAATTTTATACACCTTAATTAGGTCTCCCCTCAGCCTCCTCGGTTCCAAAGAAAACAACCCCAGCCTATCCAATCTTTCCTCATAGCTAAAATTCCCCAGCCCAGGCAACATCCTTGTAAATCTCCTCTGCACCCTCTCTAGTGCAATCACATCCTTCCTGTAATGTGGTGACCAGAACTGCACGCAGTACTCTAGCTGCGGCCTAACTAGTGTTTTATACAGTTCAAGCATAACCTCACTGCTCTTATATTCTGTGTCTCGGCTAATAAAGCAAGTATTCCGTATGCCTTCTTAACCACCTTATCTACCTGTCCTGCTACCTTCAGGGATCTGTGGACATGCACTCCAAGGTCCCTCTGATCTTCTGCACTTCCCAGTGTCCTACCATTTATAGTGTATTCCCTTGCTTTGTTAGCTCTCCCCAAATGCATTACCTCACACTTCTCCGGATTGAATTCCATTTGCCACTGTTCTGCCCACCCGACCAGTCCATTGATATCTTCCTGCAGTCTGCAGCTTTCTTCTTCATTATCAACCACATGGCCAATTTTTGTATCATCTGCAAACTTCTTAATCATACCCCCTACATTCAAGTCCAAATCATTGATATATACCACAAATAGCAAAGGACCCAGTACTGAGCCCTGCGGAACCCCACTGGAAACAGCCTTCCAGTCACAAAAACACCCTTCGACCATTACCCTTTGTTTCCTGAGTTAGTTAAAGTTCCGGGGATTCAGATTTTGTGCATGTGTCCCTTTCAGTCACGGATTGGGTCAGCAGCTGGGCCAATACATTTTTGAAAAGATTCCTTAAACCAGCGAAAGACTAAACCGTAGACATACCACAGTCTGACCAGTAAGCATATGCACCCTCAGCATTTTTCAGATGGAATTACTGTATCCAGCATTTTAAGCGAAGCACCAACCTAGAATCATGGAAACATAGAAAGGTTACAACATGGAAGAAGGCCATTCGGCCCGTCGAGCCCGTGCCGACTCTCAGCCAGTCCCACTCCCCTGCCCTTCCCCCGTACGCTTGCAATTTTTTTTCCTTCAGATACTTATCCAATTCCCTTTTGAAAGATAAGATTGATTCGGCCTCCACCGCCCTTTCAGGCAGTGCATTCCAGATCCTAACCACTCGCTGCGTAAAAATGTTTTTTCTTACGTCGCCTTTCGTTCTTTTGCCAATCACCTTAAATCTGTGTCCTCTGGTTCTCGACCCTTCGGCCAATAGGAACAGTGTCTCTCTATCTACTCTGTCCAGACCCCTCATGATTTTGAACATCTCTATCAAATCTCCTCTCAATCTTCTCTGCTCTAAGGAAAAGAACCCCAGCTTCTCCAGTCTATCCACGTAACTGAAGTCCCTCATTCCTGGAATCATTCTCGTAAATCTATTTAAAGAAAGAAAGACTTGCATTTCTACAGCGCCTTTCACGACCTCAGGACGTCCCAAAGTGCTTTACAGCCAATGAAGTACGTTTTTTGGAGTGTAGTCACTGTTGTGATGTAGGAAACACGGCAGCCAATTTGAGCACAGCAAGCTCCCACAAACAGCAATGTGACAATGAGCAGGTAATCTGTTTAATGATGTTGATTGAGGGATAAATATTGGCCAGGACACCGGGGGGAACTCCCTATCACTTCTTCGAAATAGTGCATGGGACCCAAGAGAGCAGACGGGGCCTCGGTTTAACGTCTCATCCGAAAGACGGCACCTCTGACAGTGCAGCACTGGGAGAGTCAGCCTGGATTTTTGTGCTCAAGTCTCTGTAAAATAAATGAGTCAACACCCTCATTAAAACATTGGATAAAGGAATTTTATGTCAAGTCTTTTCAAAACTAGTATCACACAGGACCAATTCTAGGCTTGAACCGTGGGCATCACTGCCCGGGGATGGGGTTTATCTGTCTTACTTCCTTTAAAACTGACAGGTTTTCAGCTAGAACAATAAAAATGAACAATCTTATTATAAAAATCAAACCGATCCTCCCACAAACCCCAAATAATGACTTCAGATGGGTAATGCGATGTGGAGCGGTATCAACCAATAATGTTCAACCCGGCTAGTTGTCAGGTTAGCCATTGGGTGACTCACAATTGACCTCTGAACCCCTGGGAACAACCAACCACAGCTCTTTCTCCTGACCAGTATCCAGTGGTCCCCGCTGGGAAGTGCGGGAGCGGGGAATTCGGAGGAGGACATGGGTTGAGGCAGCTGAAGGCACGGCCGCCAATGGTGGAGCGATGAAAATCGGAGATGCGCAAGAGGCCAGAATTGGAGGAGCGCAGAGCTCTCGGAGGGTTGTAGGGATGGAGGTGATTACAGAGATAGGGAGGGCGAGGCCAGGCCATGGGGGGATTTGAAAACAAGGATGAGAATTTTAAAATCGAGGCATTGCCGGACTGGGAGCCAATGTTGGTCAGCGAGCACAGTGCTCCATCCCTTCATCACATAGAACCTTGGTTGGACCACACTTGGAGTACTGTGTATAGTTCTGGTCTCCATACTATAAAAAAGGATATAGAGGCATTGAATAATGTGCAAAAAAGATTTACAAGGATGATACCAGAACTGAGAGGACATAACTATCAGGAAAGACTGAACAGGCTGGGGCTCTTTTCTCTAGAAAAGAGAAGACTGAGGGGTGACCTGATAGAGGTCTTTAAAATGATGAAAGGTTCAATAGGGTAGATGTAGAGAAGATGTTTCCGCTTAAGGAGGATTCAAAAATTAGGGGCCATAAATATAAGATAGTCACTAATAAATCCAATAGGAAATTCAGGAGAAACTTCTTTACCCAGAGAGTGATTAGAATGTGGAACTCGCTATCACAAGGAATAGTTGAGGCAAAAAGCTTAGATGTATTTAAGGGAAAGCTAGATAAGCACATGAGGGGAGGAAGGAATAGAAGGATATGCCGATTGGATGAGATGAAGGGTGGGAGGAGGCTCGTGTGGAGCATAAACTCCGGCATAGAACAGTTAGGCCGAATGGCTTGTTTCTGTGCTGTAGACTCGATGCAACTCAGACACTGACTGTATTCAAGCTGGGCTGTTGGCCGACCATTTGAGCTTCTTGCAACTTTACGTTAAGTCCCTCTCTAGTGCCAGCCACTCGCTGAAACACCAGGCTGACTATCTCCGTAGGAGGCGGACAACAGCAGCCTCGATCACTGTGACATGGCTGCAGCAGAAAGGGGTGGGGGGGGGGTATACTCCTCAGTCCCTCACTCCAGTGTCCCCCTGGGCATGCTAAACCTTCTTCAGTGCTCGAGAGTTAATAAAGAGAAAGACTTGCATTTCTATGGCACCTTTCACGACCACCAGACATCTCAAAGCACTTTACAGTCAATGAAATACTTTTGGAGCATAGTCACTGTTGTAATGTGGGAAACGCAGCAGCCAATTTACACACAGCAAGCCCCCACAAACAGCAATGTGATAATGACCAGATAATCTGTTTTTTTTGTTATGTTGGTTGACCAGCGAGAACTCCCCTGCTCTTACTTTGAAATAATGCCATGGGATCTTTTACATCCACTTGAGAGAGCAGACAGGGCCTCGGTTTAATATCTCATCCGAAAGACAGGACCTCAGCACTGCACTGGAGTGTCAGCCCTAGATTTATGTACTCAAGTCTCTGGAGTGGGACTTGAACCCACAGCCTTCAGACTCAGAGGCGAGTAGTGCTACCCACTGAGCCACAGCTGACACAGATAGTAACAGTTATTGGGAATGCAGTGCTAATTTGCCTCTCATCTTCTGTCAAATGCAAACCCGGATAAGAGGCAGGATCTGAGCTGGGCTGCTGATATGATTATGGCTTAAGTTCTGAGGCTTTCCTTATTGTTGATTAAAAGAAAAATCCATTAAAAACCTCGTATGATTAACGACTCCGTATCACAAAACACAGGAGTGAGTGGACAAACTGGACTTGTATTCGGTGCTGTAAATACTGACCTTACCAGTGACACCCACATGCCTCTAGACTTGACTATTCCAACGCACTCCTGGCTGGCCTCCCACGTTCTACCCTACGCAAACTTGAGGTCATCCAAAACTCGGCTGCCCGTGTCCTAACTCGCACCAAGTCCCGTTCACCCATGTCCCCTGTGCTCACTGACCTACATTGGCTCCTGGTTAAGCAACACCTCGATTTCAAAATTCTCATCCTTGTTTTCAAATCCCTCCATGGCCTCGCCCCTCCCTGTCTCTGTAATCTCTTCCAGCCCCACAACCCCCCCCCCCCCCCCGAGATATCTGCGTTCCTCCAATTCTGCCCTCTTGAGGATCCCTGATTATAATCGCTCAACCATTGGTGGCCACGCCTTCAGCTGCCTGGGCCCTAAGCTCTGGAATTCCCTGCTTGAACTTCTCCGTCTCGCTCCCTCTCTCTCCTCCTTTAAGACACCCCTTAAAACCTACCCTGCCCTAATATCCCCTTATGTGGCCCGTGTCAAATTTTGTTTTATAACACTTCTGTGCAGCGCCTTGGGACATTTTATGATGTTAAATGCGCTATATAAATACAAATTGTTGTTGTTGTGTTTCCTAACTTTATTCCTGAAAGGTCTGGCTCTAATTTTAAGGCAATGTCGCCTAGTCCCAGACGCCCCAACCAGCGGATATAGTTTCTATCTTTCTACCCGATATGATTTTGCGTTCTGGCCAGTTTGCCTTTCCTGGCCTGTATTTATTTGGGATCTTACGAGCCCAGCAACAAGAGTCAGCACCTTGAGGGGAGGATGAGGGAATATTGGCAACAAAAACAAGGAATTCTAATTAAATCACCACCGCCGCCCCCCAGACTGACCCTCAGTCTGTGCATCTGCCGTTCACACATGAAGCCGCCCTCCAGAATTTCCACCCAGAAAATCCGCTGAATTGCACCCCCCCGCCCGCCACTGTGGTTTTACAGGCTCATTCTGAGCTAATGGGGCAATAATGAGATCACTTCAAACAGAATGTCCAGAAGCAAGGGGTTGCACAGGACAGAATGATTAGGCAAGAGGAAAAGAAGTTGTGGCTGCAAAAGGAACTAATGGTTCTCAGGCTCTCCATTACACACCTGGCCTCTACTGGAACGAATATACCACATTTGAATTTAATCTTAGCACAACAAATCTTCTCAGATCACTTCACACCATCAATTACTTTCTGAAGCGCAGCAACTATTGTTATGTACATAGGATTACATAGAATATACAGCACAGAAACAGGCCATTCGGCCCAACCAGTCCATGCCGGTGTTTATGCTCCACTCGAGCCTCCTCCCGTCTTTCCTCATCTAACTCTAGCAGCATAATCCTCGATTCCCTTCTCCCTCAGATGCTTATACAAAAGCAAAATACTGCGGATGCTGGAAATCTGAAATAAAAACAGAAAATGCTGGAATTACTCAGCGGGTCAGGCATGCTTTTGCGGAGACAGAAACGGAGTTAACGTTTCAGGTCGATGACCCTTCGAACGGAGAATGGGCCGAAGTGGATGGCCCTTATAATGAGCTAGCACCGGCTGGATGGGCCGAATGGCTAAGGTGCTAGGAGTCTATGTTCTTGTTTCCCATGCTGGAGGGAAAAGCTAAGAGGGAATTGTATCCTGGGGAAAAAAACAGGATACTAACTTATTTAATTGGATTTTTAAAAAACAGGATACTAACTTGTTTAATTGAATTTTGTGCTGTAGAAATCCTGATAGTATTGCAATTTTTAAAAAATTCTTGCAACTCTCTCCCCCTTTTTTCCTTAAACGCACAGTTCCCGGAAGGAGCAATCCTTGCTGCCACGTCAGGTTTAGCCCGACCCCAGACACCGAGGTTGGGAGGCGGGGCTGAAACAGACATGTGAATGCGAGACGATTATTTTTCTAAAAACAAGCTGCATGCAAGGAGGAAGCGGCTTCTCTGCACCGGCTCAGACAGGCAGGCAGTGCAATCTGCATATTGTTGCTCGTCTGGTTTTTAAGCCTGCTCTTGCATCAATACCCCCGGCTCTGCATCACATTTCGCTGCAACCATGATCATGTTCTTCGCGTTTCTGATGCTCCTGCCTTTGGCATACGCCACTTTAAGTGAACTCACATTCGAACTGCCGGATAAAGAGGTTCAGTGTTTCTTCGAGGAGATCGAGAAGGACGTTCAGTACACGCTGGTTTTCCAGGTAAGGTGCAAACCAGGCTGGTCTCTTGTAGAAAAGAAATTGGATTAGATGTACCTGCTGGCTGATTGCTGCATCCATATGGCAGCAATCCCAATGGACAGGTGCAGGCTGGGCTAGACAGCAAGTTACTCTTTCATAACTTATTTTTACTGCAAAGCTTTTTTTTGGGGGGGGGGCGATTTTGCACCAACAACAGCGCAAGGTGGGCGGTATAACTGCAGTCGGACTGGGCGCAGTTGGTCGCGCTCTCTCCTGCGAGATGGAAGGTGGTGGGTTTAAGCCCCACTGTAGGGTAACCTGGTATCGGAGGGTAGTGTCCCTCCGATGAGATGTTAAGACTGAGATGTCTACTGATGTAGCTGGATTGTTAAAGATCAGGAGGGGCTATTTAAAGAGCAAAGGGGTTCTCCTGGTGCACTCTTTTTCTCTTCTTAGGCAGTCCTTCGCAACCGAGGATGACTTGCTTCCACACTAAAAATGAGTTCTCGGGTGACGGATGAGTCCAATGCGGGACCTACAGTCTCTGTCACAGGTGGGGCAGATGGTGGTTGAAGGGGCGGATGGGTGGGGTGCTTGGGTTGACATGCACTCCTTGCGCTTGGCTTCCGCTTGCTCCTAGCGAAGAGACTCGAGGTGTTCGGCGCCTTCCCAGATGCTTCTCCTCCACTTTGAGCGGTCTTGGGCCAGGGATTCCCAGGTGTTGGAGGGAATGTTGCACTTTTTCAAGGAGGCTTTGAGGGTGTCCTTGAAGCATTTCCTCTGGCCACCTGGGGCTCTCTTGCCGTGCCGGAGCTCCGAGTAGAGCGCTTGTTTTGGGAGTCTCGTATCGGGTATGCGGACGATGTGGCCCGTCCATCAGAGCTGAACGAGCGTGGTCAAAGCTTCGATGCTGGGGATGTTGGCCTGAGCAATAACATTGACGTGTTCAGCAAAAAATTCGCGATCTAAAGAACAGATGGTGGGTGGAGAACGCGCAGGAGATCCAGCAGCTAGCCGACAACCATGATATGCGTGGATTCTTTAGCGCAGTCAAGACCACCTACGACCCAAGGTCCTACCCCACTGCGGGCCAAGAACGGAGAGGCACTCATCAAGGCCAGAGAGGCAGTCAGTGCCCGCTGGTAGGAGCACTTCAAAGATCTCCTTAACCGAGGCTCTGTCTTTGGCGCGAGTGTCCTCAACTCCATCCCGCAGCATGCTACCCCGCCACCGTCTCAGCGCAACCCCAGCCCGGCATGAGGTTGAAAAGGCCATCTGACAACTGAAGAACAACAAGGCCTCAGGAGCAGATGGAATCCCCGCCGAGGCGCTAAAACATGGCGGAGAAGCATTATTGGCGTGAATACATGAACTCATTTCTCTTATCTGGAAGGAGGAAAGCATGCCAGGGATCTCAGAGACGCCGTAATTGTGACCATCTTCAAGAAAGGCAACAAGTCCGATTGCGGTAATTACAGATGAGTCTCCCTGCTGTCTGCCACAGGGAAAGTCATCGCAAGAATCCTCCTCAATCGCCTTCTCTCAGTGGCTGAAGAGCTCCTCCCAGAGTATCAATGCAGATTCCGTCCACTAAGGGGCACAATGGACATGATCCTGGTGCACTGGCCAAACATCGCTGTTTGTGGGATCTTGCTATGTGCATAATGGTTGCCTTGTTTGCCTACAAAACAACAGTCAATGCATTTCAGGGTAATGTATTGTATGTGAAGTGTTTTGGGTTAATGTAGGCCTTTTTTTAACAGCCAACATGTATTCTGCATTTTCTTTTCTTGAGCACACTGTGAAGTGGGGGTGGTATCAACCCTCTTTCATCTTGCTCACTCACCCATCATCCCTGTGCTCGTTGATCATCCCTGTGCTCGCTGACCTACCTTGGCTCCCGGTTAGGCGATGCCTCGATTTTAAAATTCTCATTCTTGTTTTCAGCTGTGGCTCAGTGAATCAGAAGGTCGTGGGTTCAAGTCCCCACTCCAGGGACTTGAGCACGAAAATCCAGGCTGACACACTCAGTGCAGTGCTGAGGGAGTGCTGCACTGTCGGAGCTGCCATCTTTTAGATGAGATGTTAAACCGAGACCCCGTCTGCTCTCTCAGGTGGACGTAAAAGATCTTGTGGCACTATTTTGAAGAAGAGCAGGGGAGTTCTCCCCGGTGTCCTGGGGCCAATATTTATCCCTCAATCAACATCACTAAAACAGATTATCTGGTCATTATCATATTTCTGTTTGTGGGAGCTTGCTATGCGCAAATTGGCTGCCGCGTTTCCCACAATACAACAGTGACTACACTTCAAAAGTACTTCATTGGCTGTAAAGCGCTTTGGGACGTCCGGTGGTCGTGAAAGGCGCTATAGAAATGCAAGTCTGTCTTTCTTTCAATCCCTCCATAGCCTTGCCGCTCCCTATCGCTGTAACCTCCTCCAGCCCTACAACCAGCGTTCCCTATGCCCCGCGCAGCCCAGGACTGGCTTTTCCAATGTGAAACTTTACGCCTGCGTGAAACTTTGGGCCGCGCACTCCCCAAAAAATTAGGGGGAACATTGCCTACAACCCTCCGAGATCTCTGTGCTCCTCCAATTCTGGCCTCTTGCGCATCCCCGATCTTCACCGCTCCACCATTGGTGGCCGTGCCGTCAGATGCCTGGGCCCCGAGCTCTGGAATTCCCTCCTTAAACCTCTCTACCTCTCTCTCTCCTTTTTAAGACTCTCCTTAAAACCTACCCCTTTCCTGTCCTAATATCTCCTGATGTGTCTCGGTGTCAAATTTAGTTTGATAATCGCTCCTGTGAAGCACCTTGGGACGTTTTACTATGTTAAAGGTGCTGTATAAATGCAGGTGGTTGTTGTTGTTGTTGCTCTGTTTGCAGTATAACTACAAATGGTATTTTGAAACATGTCTGCCATTCTGTTGAACCACTCGGGGGAGGTTCTGGAGAGTGTCTGGCTTCCATTAGCGCGGTGCCCCAGAGATAATTGGCCTTTGAGAGAGGTGGAGGGGAGGGGAAGACTAGGGGGATGCAGTATAACAGCGGAGAAGCACTGACTGGATGGTGAACTTTGAACCTGACGGCCTGATGTCGGTACGGAGAGCCCGGCACAGAGCTCTGCTTTGCCTATTGAAAGGGTGGTCCAAATGGCCAGTTCTGTTGTCCCTGGGTCAATGCACTGTAGGATGGATCACATTGAGTCAATATATTCTGATGCAGTGGGATACACTTGTGTGATGCTATTAATTCACCCGCTCAAATTTGTCCAGTTGCTCCCAGTGACAGACCTATCGCCACCAGCCAGCCTCAGCTGAAAATTCACACACACACACACACACACAAAGGACAACATCTAGACTTGTACCACTGGGATGCTTTTCACTGCTCAAGGACGCAGTGTGAAAATCTCACACGCACGCCATCACACCTCACTGAAATCCTAGTGTCAACACTGGGCCAGTGTAAGCCTGCACTGGCAGCTCCACACAATGGTTCTGGCATCACACCAGCAATATAGCAATGATTTGTCGGTGCCAATCAGTACCTGCTCCCTGGGAATTCTACCCAACGCAGTGAAGCTTTTCCAGGATTCAGTGCACAGCCTCTATTGGGAAGAGGAAGGACTGATGTTTAGGGGGCGTAATGTACAATGCCTGCACTGCCTGCTGAGTTGGCCAGTTCCCCGGCCAAGCTGTATTACAGGTCTGTTCCTAAACTAGATTCATCCCAATTTCAGAACTAGGCCCTTGCATTAATCATTTTTTTTAAAAATCCACCCCCCCCCCCCGGCCTCTCGTGAAGGCACTGACTCATATTGAGGTAAGGTTCCACAGGTGCTGGCTGTCCTTCGATAGCTAATCTAATGGCCAGTCTTCATGTGTTAGGCTATTCCTCCATGGGGGCATCACAGCAAATTGGATAGTTCTTGCAGAGAGCCGGCACAGGCATGATGGGCTGAATGGCCTCCTTCTGTGCTGTAAGATTGTATGATTCTATGATTTAGATTCCTGATGAACCTCCAGTGACTCCTGCTGGAATATATTGCTGTTAGGTGAGAGCTAAGCTGTGTTGTGGTACTTGGGGCTGGGGTTTCATTCCCATTTGCCTTCTCATTGCCCCTGGTTAGGTGTGTGCTATTGTGGGAGGAATCTTGTCTAGGCCAGGACTCACTGCAGTTTTTCCAGAGTTCAAACTTCAGTCACTCCAATTGGCATGTGTGCCATTAATACTTTTCTGTAAGTTCGTGAAATGTGGGGGAACTGGCTGGTGTAATGGATTAGACTCTGGCCTTTCATCGCATGGCTGCAATGGTTCTATGTGAAATAAACTTGGCCAGTCCCAATCCAAATTATATGGGGCTTGGAGCTAGAGCACAAAACCGTTCCTAGATCAGCATTAATTGGCAATCTTATGTAGGGAGACTCCAAGATGGTTGGTGTGGGACATTGGAAAATGTCAACATCTGTGCAATGGGGAATACTTCATTGTTGGGAAAGCGTGGCGAGTTTTAAGTCTGCACTTAACCTGTGCTGCACGTGGGAGTATATGAGGGGGCAGTGTAGAGGGAGGTTTATTCTCCATCTGCTCCATCTCGCCTACAAATGCTTGATGAGCACAAAATTTGCACAAAAACAGTAATTAAAAATAATAAATGAAACACGACAGTTTGCACATCACTTGAGCTGGAAGGGAACTGCGGAGAATGAGAGGATAGATGATTGAGAGAGATCAGGAGATGCACACAGCAGATCTGTTGCTATGCCAGGGCCAAGTCTGATCAGAAGGGTCAGATGGTGGTTGTTTTTGTTGGTGGTGTAAAAGAAACAAATATTTCCATTCAACGCCATTGGCGGGTTCGAGGAACTGATTCCAAAATATACTTTATAAAAACCACTCCAGAGAAACCCTTGGTTCAAGAGGAATGCCGTGGGCCAGCAAGAAGGAAGTGCGAATTCTCCATTGGTCTAGCACACCATTCCAAGTGTCTGTCTGCCATCACCAGGCTGATGGCAGGAATGACGTATGAGGAGAGATTGTGTCGATTGGGCTTATACTCACTGGAGTTTAGAAGATTGAGAGGGGATCTCATCGAAACCTATAAATTCTGTCAGGTCTGGACAGATTAGATGCAGGAAGGATGTTCCTGATGGCCGGGGAGTCCAGAACCAGGGGTCATAGTCTAAGGATAAGGGGTAAGCCATTTAGGACTGAAATGAGGAGGAATTTCTTCACCCAGAGAGTGGTGAACCTGTGGAATTCTCTGCCACAGAGGGCGGTGGAGGCCAATTCATTAAATATATTCAAGAAGGAGTTGGATATATTTCTTGAGGCTAAAGGGATCAAGGGATATGGGGAAAAGGCAGGGACAGGGTACTGAATTTGGATGATCAGCCATGATCACATTGAATGGCGGAGCAGGGCCGAATGGCCTACTCCTGCTCCTATCTTCTATGTTTCTATGTCGATTCAAATAATTAACCAATAGGTGGTATTCCTGACAAGTTTCAAAAGTTACAAATTTTCTTTTCGTAAGTTTTTTTTCATGATCAAATGCAAAACTTTAAAGTGTTGGAGAAGGGTCAGCATCAAGCAGTTCTGGATCAGAGACCGCACGGTTGATATACTGTGTAATTCTCCCTCTAGCCTGCCCCCATCAAGCACCCCCCCCAGGCCAGATACAGTCCTGTTAGAACTTCCTCTACTTTGACCCAACAATGTGCCTCAACCACAACCTCGGAACAGACCGTTACCAAAGTTGAAGAGAGTAATAAAGAAAAGAAAGAAGATGTGGTCAAGGTTGGTGGCACCATGCTGGCACAACTTGCACGGGAAGGATGACCAGTTCCTCTTCAACCGTACCCCAAGATGAGTCTCTGGCTTCAGAAAAGGAAAGAAAAGAATAGGGGGAGTGAGGAAATGCATGCCCTAAACTCCAGACCGTAACCTGTAGGAACATACGAACAGGAGTAGGCCATTCAGCCCCCTTGAGCATGTTCCACCATTTAATTAGATCATGGCGACCTGTATCTTAACTCCCTTTACCCAGCTAGGCTCCAAATCCCTTAATACCCTTCCCTAACAGATTTTATCAATCTCCGTTTTGATATTTTCAATTGACCCCCAGCCTCAACGGCTTTTTGGGGGAGAGAGTTCCAGATTTCCGATACCCTTTGTGTAAAGGGGTGTTTCCTGACATCACTCCTGAACGGCCTGGCTCTAATTTTAAGGTTATGCCTCCTTGTTCCGGACTCCCTCCCCCACCACCGCACCACCAGGGGAAATAGTTTCTTTCTATCTACCCTATCAAATCCTTTACTTATCTTAAACACCTCAATTAGTAGTTTGGGCAGACCCACAGTTGGGCAGACATTGCAAACTGAGAGTAGGAGCAGAGTTTGAGCAGGTCACCAATGCTACTCATCCCTCGGGAGTGTTGGTGCCTGATTATGTGTAGACTTGTCCCGCCCCCCACCCAACATAAATACAAGGGCAGGCTGTACCCCCCTTTATTCTGGATTCCCTTAGGATGTGGCTTGGTGTCGGATCAGCATTTAATCAAGTTGATAAAAGTTGAATATTCTTGTTCTCAACAGGTGGTTGCAGGCGGTCACTACGATGTGGATTGTTTCATCGAAGATCCCATAAGACGAATGGTCTACAGAAAGCACAAGATCCGCTACGACACCTTTGTAGGGAAGGCGGAGTTCCCCGGTGTCTACAAGTTCTGCTTCGGCAACCAGTTCTCCACTTTCACTCACAAGAAGATTTACTTCCACCTCCAGGCTGGCGAAGAGCTCCCAATTCTCCCCAATGTCGGGGACAAGGCTTCTGCTCTCACGCAGGTTAGTTGGTCTCGACAGGCCTGTGGAAATTTGGCTGCTTGCCCTAACAGGGCCTATGGAAGGGTACGGCTTTGAAGCAGTGCTCCATGTATTTCTGTTAATGGAGAACCCTAGTTGAAGGCCCAAGTGCAGCACACTGCCGAGGTTGAAAAGACACGAGGAGCGATTGGGTGACGCCAGGCTTAGGTTCTAGGAGGACAAAAGGAGGCCGAGAGTTCTGTGTGTTTGGCTGAGCAATGGCACGTCTCTTGCATTGGCCATTTCTTTTTTATTCATTCACAGGATGTGGGCATCGCTGGCAATGCCAGCATTTAATGCCCTTTGGTACTTCTGAGTGGCTGGCTCGGCCATTTCAGAGGGCAGTTAAGAGTCAACCACATTGGCGTGGGTCGGGAGTCACATATAGGCCAGACTGGGTAAGTACAGTAGGTTTAATTACCTAAAGGACATTAGTGAACCAGATGGGTTCACTACAACAATCCGGTAGTTTCATGGTCACCATTATTGAGACTAGCTTTTTATTCCAGATTTATTTAATTAACTGAATTTAAATTCCCAGCTAGCCGTGGTGGGATTTAAACTCATGTCTCCGGATCATTAGTACAGGCCGCTAGATTATTAGTCCAGTAACATTTATTAGTCCAGCAACACCGCTATGCTATCATACCCGTAATCGGATGAGATTCCTAGTATCATAGAATCTTAACATTACAGAAGGAGGCCATTTGGCCCATTGTGCCTCTTTGAAAGCGCTCTCCAATTAGTCCCACACCCCTGCTCTTTCCACACAGACTCGCAAAATTTTTCCTTTTCAAGTATGTATATCCCATTTCCCTTTTGAAAGTTACTATTGAATCTGCTTCCTCCGTCCCTTTCAGGCAGCGCATTGCTGATCACGACAACTCGCTGTGTAAAACAAAATTCTCCTCATTCTCCCCCCCCCCCCCCCCCCCCCGGTCCTTTTGTGCATAAGTCACACGGGGCAGTTTAACTGCCTGTCCACCCACTCAGCCGGTTTCTGCCGAGATGCAGGGTGAGTAAATTCTACCAGGTGCCGGACTTGCGGGTAACAATTACAGCAACCATGCTGAGCCCTGCAAGATTATCTCTGGCAGAATGGAGAGTAAGAGTGCTGATGTTTGAAGATCCATCATAACTGCTTGTGTAAGTGTAGGAACCTTCTCCATTTATGTAGCCATTGATGGTCTTGGCGGTTGGAATTCATCGGGATCCTTCTTGCTTCCCTCTTCAGCTGGAATCCTCCTGTGCCTCCGTCCACTATGCAATGAAGACCGTGGTCAACTTGCAGTCACGCCAACGTGTACGGGCGATGATTGACCGTCTGCACGCAGAAACCGTCAGCACCCACGTTATCTACTGGGCGGCGAGCGAGAGCATCATGCTTTTCCTGGTTACTGTTGGCCAGGTGATCATCCTGAAGAGATTCTTTACTGAAAAAAAGGCCAACGTGAGTGCGGTCAGCACCTAATGCCCGTCGGCCGCCGCAACCTAGCCACTCGCAATCACCCGTGTGCGCCGTGTGACCGCTGTGTAGGTATTACGTGACAATCAACGTGCAGTGATCAAAGGGGAGATATAGTCGGTGAAGTTGGCCTCCAGTTAACTATGTTGCAGAGGGAGAGATGCCTGTACCCGTGTCTCGCAGTCACCACTTCTTACGATGGGTAAAGCCTTTCACATCCTGGGGGCACCTCAAGGCATCCTCACAACCAATAAAAGAATGAAAGAACTTGCATTTATATAGCGCCTTGCACGACCTCCGGGCGTCCCAAAAAAACGGCACCCAATTTGTGCACAGCAAGTTTCCACAAAATGGCAGATGAGATGAATGACCAGGTAATCTGTGTTTGGTGGTGTTGGTTAAGGGAGGAAATCATGTCTCACGCTGGAGGTTGGCCGTTGCCCAGGGAACCGCAGACCAAAACTTCGACGTTAGGTGTCCAGGACACACAATACTTTGAACAACCAATTAGAGACAACTCTGACCTCTGATGGTTCCACCCTTTAGTCCATCTTCACACACTGAAATTCTTGGCCTCACTATCTCCTCTGGCCTCAAGTGGAACTCCCACATCTCCTCAATCATGAAAGCTTCCTCCAAGAAGTTTTGTTTCCTCTTTTCCCCTCAACAGTTCTAGTCTGTTAATTAAATCCAAGTACATCCCACACTTGAATGGTGCTCTCATATCCGGCACCTCTTGCACTCCTGGATAGGAAACAAGGAAAAGCTTATCCTCTGATAGGCAATTCCAACTGCCACCTCGAGATTCCACCAACCTCTATCTCTCCATTGCATCTTCATTTGCCTCTTGATATAATCAAAATAATTAGCATCAGGTTTCCTTTACAATCTCCTTTCTTGTTCCTTCTAAGCTTCGAATGCACTGTCCTACACAGTTCTTCCTCACTTTATCCTCATCCTGTTGAGATCAAGACTTCTCACACTTTCTCCTACTCACAAGGACCTCAGAACTGTGGCACTCCCAGCCTCACTGAGACTGCCCTTCCCCATACAGTCGACAAACCCCAAGTTTCTAATCCTTACTTCCTATTTTACGTTCCCTTCTGCCCTATTCCTTTCAAGTTCAGAGGTGTCCGGTACTTTGGGCCTCAGCTCTTCACGTGGGTTAGGAACAAGAGGAGGCCATTCAGCCCCTCGAGCCTGTTTGCCATTCAATTACATCAGGGCTGATCCTCGTTTTTAAAAATCCTTAAGAAAGGGTTCCATTCGACCTGGCAAATTCATGGGCACTCATCCCAACCCACTCATTCTCCAAAGAGAGAGGAGCTATGCCAGGTTAGACCACCCCTCCCCATTTTGTGCAGAACCTCCTGATGCAACATCACGAAACTCTGTGCGAGTGACCTCACGGAACTCTGTGCGAGTGACCTCACGGAACTCTGTGCGAGTGACCTCACGAAACTGTGCTAGTGACCTCACGAAACTCTGTGCGAGTGACCTCACGAAACTCTGCTAGTGACCTCACGAAACTCTGTGCTAGTGACCTCACGAAACTCTGCTAGTAACCTCACGAAACTCTGTGCTAGTGACCTCACGAAACTCTGTGCTAGCGACCTCCCGAAACTCTGTGCGAGTGACGTCACGAAACTCTGTGCGAGTGACCTCACGAAACTCTATGCTAGTGACCTTACGAAACTCTGTGCGAGTGACCTCATGGAACTCTGTGCGAGTGACCTCACGAAACTCTGTGCAAGTGACCTCACGAAAGGGACTGAAGGTGAGGACTCGGCCAACATGTCCTCCATTTGTGATATTGCATTGTGGGGGTTGTGGCACGTTCCACGCAAAATATTCTGCTCCAAGCTTACCTCTATAGCCAGCAGTATTGAACATAAAGTTAATTAAAAATGGATGACTGGTGCCGACAGGCAAGAGTACAGGCATCTCCCCCGCTAGCCGTTGGGACAATGTATTTCCCCTTTCAAAGAATACTGCTGACTGGAGGCTCAGGCTCCACTAATTGGGGTCTGCTGCTGATATAACAAGTCCGGTGTGCCCCCAATGAGTTTGTGTTCCTCTTTGCAACTGAATATTTTCCCTCGTACTCCAGGTGTAGATTGTGTCTACCATAGCACTGCCGTTAAGCTGCAGTATCTGACTCACCCATAAAAGAAAAACAAAAGACACGCATTTATTTAATGCCTTTGGTGATCTCAGGACGCCCCAAAGCTTCACAGTCAATGACGCGCATGCAGTTACTGTTGTAGTATAGAAACGCAGCAGCCAATTTGCAAGGTCCCACAAACAGCAATGTGACAATGACCAGATCATCTGTTTTTAGGTGTTTGCTGAGGGGGTAAATATTGGCCAGGACACCGGGGAGAACTCCCCTTGCTCTTCTTCGAATTATGGGATCATTTACGCACACCTGAGAGAGCAGACTGGACCTCGGTTTAACATCTTACTAGAAAGACGGCACCTCCGACAGTGCGGCACTCCCTCAGTACTGTATTCCTCACTAACAGAGCAGGAAGGCTCCGGGTTGGTTCTCTGGTCTGTTACCGGACCTCAACTGAAATGACGCTGGGGGGGCGCTATAACTGGTCTTCGCACCAATGGGCTAAGGAAGGGGGAAAAACATCAACCAAGGTTGCTGCTCCTAATTGTACTCCCCACCCACTCCCCCGCTTATCCTGGAAAGCTTGCGTTTGAATGTGCATTGGATGAGGAAGGAAGTGGAATGAGAACACAGCATGAGTCCCAGCAAAACTATTAGTTCGCGCCTTCTGGTGAGGGAGAAAGTTGGAAGAGGCTAAAAGCTAACATAGCCGCACAGTGGCAAGCATCACACTCCAAGCCATGCCTAGTTGTTGTGGTGGAAGCCAAGTAATGGCTTCACTCCTCCCAGCCCAGCTCTGACTGCTCCAAGAGCCGGGGGGGGGGAGGAGACCACGAGCCACGGGCCAACAAACACTCTGGACCACAGCGATTTGGGCAGCTGAGCTGTAATGTTGTCACCGGCACATTCTACAGGCGGGGTGACCGAGGGGATCGTTGCTCAGCTCCCAACGGGAAGACGGAGCTCGGGTGCAGAAATCAGACCTCTTCCATTTTAAAAGGTTTTAAAAAAAAAATTAAAACACTAATTTCAGGCAGGCTGACCTGTTCTCTCGGGTAATGGTACTTTAAAACAGGAGACAACACATGGGACTTGCAGACACAGAACAGCAAGGCTCGTCCAGATATCAGCACATTTTGTTCTAGCGCTGAGGAGCTGGGCTCAGGCCAGCTGGGCGAGGTGGCTAAGGGGGCAGTGACTGGTCTCTCCTGGCACTGACCCAAGACGGTGGGTTCCCTAGAAAAGGGACCCCACGATTATTCAGCCGAAGCAGAGTCTCACTTTATACCGCGCACGTTTGAATACTATCCGTGGCATGAATAGTTACAGATAGAATCAACTCTCCCAGTAATCTTCTGCTGAGACAGCAGGTGGCCGAGAACCAGGAACCAGCCAGTGCTGGCTGCCAACTGGCTGCTGGAATTTGTGGCAAAGTAGCCCAAGTTATTTTGCCCACAGATTTCCCTTGGCCACCGCCCCCCCCCCCCCTCCAGTTGGCAGACAGCACTGGCTGGTTCCTGGTTCTCAACCACCTGCTGTCTCAGCAGAAGAGTACTGGGAGAGTTCATTCTACGTGTAACTATCACGCCACGGATAGTCGTCTTCTTAGGCGGTCTCTCGGAGCCGAGGATGACTTGCTTCCACATTAAAAATGAGTTCTCAGGTGACTGATGAGTCCAATGCGGGACCTACAGTCTCTGTCACAGGTGGGGCAGACGGTGGTTGACGGGACGGGTGGGTGGGCGGGGTGCTGTCAAGAGAGCTCGAGGTGGGCAGAGGAAACGCTTCAAGGATACCCTCAAAGCCTCCTTGAAAAAGTGTAACATCCCCACCGACACCTGGGAATCCCTGGCCCAAGACCGCACAAAGTGGAGGAGAAGCATCCGGGAAGGCGCCGAACACCTCGAGTCTCTTCGCCGGGAGCAAGCGGAAGCCAAGCACAAGTCAACCCAAACCACGGATAGTATTCAAACATGTGCGGTATAAAGTGAGACTGCTGCCCCAGTAGGCACAGCTAGGGTCTGCAGGCTCAGCGTGGCGAGTGCATTACCTGCAAACAGAATCTCTCAATGGCGAAGGGGATTTTCAAGACGACGTTTGCGGAGCGTTGATACATCGCTAGGAACTCCGCAGAACCTCTCTGCTTAAAAACGCCCACCCTCAAAACAAAATAAAAGCTAAACCAGCACCGCTTCTCCCCCCTCCCCTTCAATGGGTTAGAGGGTAAGTGCACTGTCCAGTGTATCGGAGCCATATAGACCAGCAACAGTCCTTCTCTGGTTCAACCACCATACCACTCCCTAATCTGTGCTGAGATAGTAGCTGTGGTCCTACATTAGACCCCCGCCCCAGTGCCTCTGGGCTAGGGGATGGGAAACCCCTGCTGGGAAGAACCCGAGTGTGTGGGCATCGGGCAAGGACGGGACCCAGGCTCCGCTCCAGTTTTGTACGTGGTTAAATTCTTCACCGACAATAAGTGATTGAGGTACCGAGGGGTGTGGGGGGGGGGGGGATGTGTCCCTGAAACTGTACCCCAGCAGGAGTTGGCACCTTCAGGAGTTGGGGGGCGGGGTGGGTGGGTAGGGGACATCAGGGGCAAAATCCTTCTGTAAGGAAAGGACCCGTGAAAACATTTTCTACTTCTTGTAAAGTATATAACTTTATTCAAGGGCTGTGCAGTCAGAGTGTGTTGTTTGATTACAACAGGGAATTTGATTCTGTCAAATCACTACACTTTAATTGATTCTTATTTATGTTGATCCACCACACGGAATAAAAATAAAATTGATTGATTGATTCCGGTTCAAGTTTAATTTTCACTTTGATACAAATGGGGAATGCTCCGGGATTGAGCGCCGGGATCGACCCACTGCGCCACCTAGTAAAGGAAAAGAAAACCGAGGCAAGAGGCAGCGCTCCTCTGAAAGAAAGTATGTATGAATGGACCGAACGCGTCGCACACGCGGCCTCCCTGATGGTTCGGCTGGTGAGTGGTTCAGGTGGGATCACAAAGCCGGGACCTGGCTTCGACCCCCCCGCCCCCCCCAGCCTGTGCTGCTAGTTGGGTTCACGCTGGGAAACCAGCATATTCTGACTCGATTCTGATGTGCCTCCCCTCCTAACCCTCCACCCCAAGTCAAAAAAATCTTGCCAACAACACCATCTTAAAGAGAGATCTTGCATTTATGTAGAGCCTTAGCATCCTCAGGACACCCCAAAGCATCTTTACTACCAAGCAATTCATTTTTTTTGTTGAAGTGCAGTCACTGTTGTTATGTAGGTGGACGCGGCAGCTATTTTCGCACACCGTAATTAAGATAAATGAGCAAAATAACAACAGAAGACGCTGGAAAAACTCAGCAGGCCAGGCAACATCCGTGGAGAGAGAAATAGAGTCAATGTTTCGGGTCGAAACCCTTCGTCAGAACTGAGAGAAAAGGCAGGAAATGAAACAGATTAAAAGGCAGTTTGGGGGCTGGGAAATGGGGGAGGGGCTGAAAGAAGAGACATTAAGAGATATTCAAGGTGAGATGAGATGGTAATAGGACAGGTAAAGAAACAAACAATGGCTCTAGATGAAGTGTGAAATGCTAAATGAGCGGTTTGTTTTGGTGGTGTTGGTTCAGGGTGGAATCTGAGCGCTCCTATCTGAAAGATGGGTCGTGTGAGCAGTCAATAATGGAGAATGGCAGTCACAGCACCTTGGCCGATGGGGACACGCACAATTTCAGGCCCACTTGTTCAGATTCCATTCACTCCTTCGAAAAGGAAAGGAATGACTTGCGTTTATTTTTTGTGCCTCTCATGTCCCGAAGCGGTCACTGTTACTCTGTGGGCAGATGCAGCAGCCAATTTGCACGCAGCCAGGTCACCCACAAGCAGCGGTGGGATAACCAGCCAGCCTATCCCGTCTTATTTGAAGGTGAAGTTGAGGAGCCCCGGGGTTGGGGTGGCGGGTGGGCACTGACACTATTCGAGCTCTGTTTAATCCGGGGCTGCAGTCACGGTCCAGACAAGAACAGTAATGTACTGCGGTCTCTGGGTGAACACACGATTGCAGGAGAGACGCTCCAGCCAGAGTCTCTCCTTGGGTTTTTTTTAAGTCAAGGGTGAGAAATGACCATTTAGCCTTTGGAAGCCCATCCCTCCAGTACCCTAACTCCCATCACAGCCTCCGACTCCACTTTGAGCATCCCCAATAACTTTTGCCTTTGCTACTTCCCCCCCCCTGAAGTATTCCAAAACACTTCATCTTTTTAATTAGAGAAGTTTTTTTTTCTGATACCCATTTTAAATTCACTTTTCACTCATTTCAAATTGACGTTGTCTGATCGCACTTGCCTGCTTTTTCTTTTACCTTGCAGTGATATTCTTGTCTGTACCATTTAATAAGCTCTAAGCTGCCGTTTTTTGCAGTTCCTTCTCCATTGACGGGGCAAAGTTCAAAGGGGTAACGCCTGCCCAACCCAGACCCTTTGAAGGTGCGGTGGTGTATAGGTGCAATACTGGCATCTGCCAGCAGATGGAGCTTTGTGTGTATTTCAACAACCAATTACCAGGCTGGATGCTCCCTCTGGTGGGACAGGTAGAGTTTGCACCAAAATAACCAGAAAATGCTGGAAAAACTCAGCAGGCCAGGTAACATCCGTGGAGAGAAATTAGAGTTGACGTTTCGGGTCGAAACCCTTTTTCAAAACTGGAAAGGAAATAAAATAGATCGAAGGCAGGGCTGCGATAGAACAATAGAAGTAAAAGAGACATTAAGAGGTATTCAAAACCAGACGAGATGGTAATAGGACAGTGGAGACAAAAGACGGCTGAGATTAGGTGTGACGTGTACTGGCAGAATGAGAGACAGCTGCCGTGTGGGAGAGAGAAAAAAAGGAAAGGGGGGGAAGGGAAGACCCAAAACAAAGGGGTGGAAAAAATATAAGTAAAAATGTAATAGGGGCCGAGGTTATGATCTGAAATTGTTGAACTCGATATTGGTCACCGTCCTTGGCCTCTTGCATTGTTCCACGGAAGCTCAACGTAAACTCGAGGAACAGCATCTCATCTTCCGATTAGGCACTTTGCAGCCTTCCGGACTCAATATCGAGTTCAACAATTTCAGATCATAACCTCGGCCCCTATTACATTTTTACTTATATTTTTTCCACCCCTTTGTTTTGGGTTTTCCCTCCCCCCCCCTTTCCTTTTTCTCTCTCCCCCACATGGCAGCTGTCTCTCTTTCTGCCAGTACACTTCACACCTAATCTCAGCCGTCTTTTGTCTCCACTGTCCTATTACCATCTCGTCTGGTTTTGAATACCTCTTAATGTCTCTTTTACTTCTTTTGTTCTATCGCAGCCCTGCCATTTTATTTCCTTTCCAGTTTTGAAAAAGGGTTTCGACCCGAAACGTCAACTCTAATTTCTCTCCATGGATGTTGCCTGGCCTGCTGAGTTTTTCCAGCGTCTTCTGTTGTTATTTCGGATTTCCAGCATCTGCAGTATTTTGCTATCGTACTAGAGTTTGCACCATTTAGTTATTAAAATGGGCATTGATTTCTGGTGGAATTGGCAAACCCAGTGTCCCACAATGAGCGCGGAGAGAATCCAGCGTGGGAGAGTGTAAAATGCTTCAAATAGAGGGGATTGAGGCAGTTTGAAGGAAGTTAACCTTGGCCTGGGAGTGCTTGATGCTGACAGTAGGTGCCCGAGATGGTTAAATGTGTCATTTGCCAGCATTGACCACCCACCCCCACCCCCACCATCGTGAGAAGCACAACATTCACACACACACACAAAAAGTCTTAAAAAAAAATCTAATAACAGCTCTTGTAATCTGTTCAGAAGCAGGTGCATTAAAGCTGTCGGGTGTTATATTGCGTTGGACAAACCAGGGGATCACAGGCAATGTTCCCCGTAAGGCGCGCTTTGTTCTGCGTGGCCTGTTTCTTTTAGTGCGCGGTCCCTTTAAATTTATTTACAGTGGAGAAGCCGGACCCCTCCCATAACCGCGCGGCCACGCAGCTTAAAGGGAACACTGATCACTGGTGGCCCCGCCCCCGCACCCCCCCCCCAGCCCCCGTGTTTAGTTAGCCGATCTTGCCCAGGCCAGTGGCAGGGTCACTACAATTGTCCCAGATCCCCGAGCTAAGAACGGGTGGAATAAATAACCAGGCAGGGTCCCCACTCCTGATCGCCACCCAGTAGCTCCTGGTAGAAGGGAGTGTAGAGGTGAGGCGAGGTTGGGGACGTACTGAGACATCCTCCACTGTTGGCATGCTCACAGTCTAAGGGTCACACGTGGCAAATGGCCAATTGGTTTCAAGGACTAACACCCGTGGAGATGCAATTCAGGGAAGAACGAGAGAAAATGGAGGCGGGGGTGGGGCGGGGAAATAAAATGATGCTGTGCAGTTTTGTGATCCTGGGTAAACCGCAGATATCAATCCTTGTTCGTGTGAGATACGAAAATCAGAGTTCCCGTTCCTAATCTGTTTTATTCACTGATATCTGTTGCAATTCTCAAATCGGTTTACTATCTCCACTCTGCGTCCCTCAATGAGATGAAGTTCCCACATTTTGTCTACAAGTTTAAAAAGTTCCATCGCCGCACTCGCATCTTCAACGGATGAGTGTCCTCTGTAGCTGTCCTGCGAAAGAAAAAGGTGAACCAGTCAGGGGAGGCCACAGGGTGGACAAGGTCTCTCTGGTGCTGTCAGGGGGCCCTCGGCTGATGCTGGGGTTCAAGCACGTTGTTGGGGCAACGTAGAGGGAGTTATACTCTGCATCTGACCTGTGCTGTACCAACCCGACAATGCTTGAGGGGGCAGCATAGAGGGAGTTGTACTCTGCATCTGACCTGTGCTGTACCAACCCGACAATGGCTGAGGGAGCTTTACTCTGCATCTGACCTGTGCTGTACCAACCTGACAATGCTTGAGGGGGCAGTATAGAGGGAGTTTTACTCTGCATCTGACCTGTGCTGTACCAACCCGACAATGGCTGAGGGAGCTTTACTCTGCATCTGACCTGTGCTGTACCAACCTGACAATGCTTGAGGGAGCAGTATAGAGGGAGTTTTACTCTGCATCTGACCTGTGCTGTACCAACCTGACAATGCTTGAGGGGGCAGTATAGAGGGAGCTTTACTCTGCACCGGACTCAACCTTTGCCTTACATGGGAATGCTTGCTGGGGCTTTCTCAAGGGAGCTTTACTCTGTATCTAACCCGTGCAATACCTGACCTGGATGTGCTTGGCACTGATACTGGGTATCCAAAATGAGATATTCCATTCTTGAACCTTAACCTCCCTCACCTTGATGAGCAAAAAATCCCACACCAGAAAGTTGAAACAGAACGAAAAGCTGCATTTGCCCAACAAGTCGATACGATAAGTGGACGATCTCCTTCCACTTCTGGTAAAGGATCCACCAGAAAGAAAAAGGCAGGTTAGCCTTTCAGATGCTGACTGACCCATTGTGCATCTCCACCATTTTCTGTTTCTATTTCAAAATATCAAGTATTTCCTTCTCTTTTCTACAATCTACCATACTAAAGACTCCATGCCATCCACTCAATCACCAGAGCAATTCCTGCATAAATATACTGAGCGAACAGACACTCCTAACTCGCACAGAGCCCATTTAAGCTGCAGGGCATATTATATTTCCATATACACACACACAGATATATAGACAGAGAGAACGAAAACTTGAGAGAGAGAGAGAGAATGAGAGAGTGAGGAGAGCGGAGAGAGAGAGAGAGAGAGAGAGAGAGAAAGAGAGGGGCAGGAGATTTAGAGGGGATTTGAGGAGGAACTTTTTCACCCAGAGGGTGGTTGGAATCTGGAACTCTCTGCCTGAAAGGGTGGTAGAGGCAGGAACCCTCACAACATTCAAGAAGCATTTGGATGAGCACTTGAAATGCCATTGCATACAAGGCTATGGACCAAATGCTGGAAAATGGCATTAGACTGGACAGGATTGATGGACGGCGCAGACACGATGGGCCGAAGGGCCTCTTTCTGTGCTGTAAAACTCTATGAGAACAAGAGAGAGAAGGAGAGAGAGAGAGAACAAGAATATCAGGCTGGTGGTAGAATGTAAAGTGTAGAATTTACCCTCCGAGACAAGGCTCAGAGCTTTCCCCAGGGAAACGGAAAAAGAACAAATTGACCCCCTGTTTATTATTGAGGAACCCAGGGCAACGACCAAGGCTCCCTCCTACAGGAAAAAAGTGTAAGAAGTAAATTGAAAGTTGGTGATTTGTTGACATCAAGTCTTGGTTAGGTGACACCAGGTTTGGGTAGGAGGAAGTGGGGTGGTGGGGGAGGACGAGAGAGGTCACATAGTTTTACGATTCTAGGAACCAGTGAGCTAGGGTAGAGGACAGTGTAGTGACTCTCGAGTTCAACACGGCGGAGTTGTAGTGAGAAGGAAGAGCATGGAGAGACGAGCATTTGGAGCTTAACAGAGGAAAGATTGGAGGAAAAGTTGATGAGTATTTGAGTGCCCATTACACCCCGCCTATTTACCTGTATCCTTTTGCCCAGCAGGTTCTGGCACAACATTTTTAATGAGGCGCGTCTGTCGGTTTTCAATCTTGCCTTCGTGATCAGTAACTTGCACGATGAGGTGTCCCGTATGGCATAGTCTGAGATGTCTGTTTTCAGGACCCGGAAGTCCGATCTAGGATCATGGCCCACTATAATTTTCCCTTCTATAATCTTCAAAATCTGAATGAAATTGGCAAACGCTTCATTAGAAGAAAGAACTTGCATTTCTACAGCCCCTTTCATGTCCTCTGGACCTCCCAAAACGCTTCACAACCAATGAAGTACTTTTGAAGTCTAGTCATTGTCGATGTAGACAGACGTGGGTGCCAACTTGCACACAGCAAGATCCCTCAGATAGTAAATGACTGGCTAATGCTTTTGCTGGTGTTGGATGAGGGATGAACGTTGGCCAGGGCACCAGGAGATTCCCTGTTCTGATGAAAGGTCATCGACCTGAAACTTTACCCTGTTTATCTCTCCACAGATGCTGCCTGACCTGTTTAGTGTCTTATAAGAACATAGGAACAGGAGGAGGCCATTCAGCTCCTCGAGCCTGTTCCGCCATTCAATGAAATCATGGCTGATCTGCGACCTAACTCCATATACCCGCCTTTGGCCCATGTCCCTTAATACCTTTAGTTAACAAAAATCTATCAATCTCAGATTAAAAATTAATAATTGATCCAGCATCAATTGCCTTTTGTGGAAGAGAGTCCCAAACTTCTACCACCCTTTGTGTGTAGAAGTGTTTCCTAATTTCACTCCTGAAAGGTCTGGCTCTAATTTTTAGAATGTGCTCCCTAGTCCTAGAATCCCCAACCAGCGGAAATAGTTTCTCTCTATCGACCCTATCTGTTCCCCTTAATATCTTTAAAACTTCAATCAGATCACCCCTTAACCTTCTAAATTCTAGGGAATACAACCCTAATTTGTGTAATCTCGCCTCGTAACTTAACCCTTGAAGTCCGGGTCTCATTCTGGTAAACCTACGCTGCACTCCCTCCAAGGCCAGTATATCTTTCCTAAGGTGTGGTGCCCAGAACTGCTCCCAGTGCTCCAGGTGTGGTCTAACCAGGGTTTTGTATAATGCAGCATAACTTCTGCCCCCTTGTATTCTAGTCCTCTTGATATAAAGGCCAGCATTCCATTAGCCTTTTTGATTATTTTCTGTACCTGTTCATGACATTTTAATGATCTACGTACCTGACCCCCAAGTCTCTTTGGACCTCCACTGTTTTTAGCCTTTCACCATTTAGAATGTACCCTGTTCTATCATTTTTAGCTCTAAAGTGGATGACCTCACATTTGCTTACATTGAAATCCATTTGCCACAGTTTTGATCATTCACTTAATCTGTCGATATCCCTTTGTAGTTTCATGCTTCCACCTACACTGCCTACAATGCCGCCTATCTTTGTGTCTTCGGCAAATTTGGATATATGACTTTCTATGGCATCATCTAAGTCATTAATAAATACTGTGAATAGTTGAGGTCCCAGCACAGATCCCTGCGGGCCGACACCACTAGTCACCTCCTGCCAATTTGAGTACCTACCCATTATCCCTACTCTTTGTCTCCAGCCAATTTCCTAACCAGGTCAATAATTTGCCCTCAATTCCGTGGGCTTCTACCTTAGTTAACAGTCTCTTATGTGGGACTTTATCAAATGCCTTCTGGAAGTCCATATAAATAACATCCATAGACATTCCCCTGTCCACTACTTTAGTCACCTCCTCAAAAAATGTACTCAGGTTTGTCAGGCATGACCTACCTTTCACAAATCCATGCTGGCTCTCTCTCTGATCAACTGAACATTTTTGAGGTGTTCAGTCACCCTATCCTTAATGATAGACTCTAGCAATTTCCCAACAACAGATGTTAGGCTAACTGGTCTATAATTCCCTGGTTTTCCTCTCTCGCCATTCTTAAATAGCGGAGTGACATGCGCAATTTTCGAATCTAAAGGAACGGTTCCTGAATCGAGAAAACTTTGGAAGATTATAGTTCGGGCATCTGCAATGTGCTCACCTACTTCCTTTAAAACCCTGGGATGGAAACCATCTGGTCCTGGGGATTTGTCACTCTTTAGTGCCATTATTTTCTTCATTACTGTTATTTTACTTACGTTAATTTTATTGAGTCCCTGTCCCCGATTCAATATTAGTTTCCTTGGGATTTCTGGCATGCTATCCTCTTCCTCTACTGTAAATACTGACGCAAAGTAATTATTCAACATGTCCGCCATTTCCTTATTATCATTGACAATATCACTGCGTTCAGTTTTTAAGGGACCAACATTGCCCCTGACCGCCCTCTTTTTCCTCATGTAATTGTAAAAATTCTTTGTGTTGATTTTGATATCCCTTGCCAGTTTTTTTCATTCTCCCCTTTTGTAGCTCTTACTGTCTGTTTTGTGACCCTTTGCTGTTCTTTGTATCTTTCCCATTCGCCAGGATCTGTGCTATATTTGGCATTTCTGTATGTTTTTCCTTTAGTTTTATGTTTTCCTTCACCGCTTTACTCGTCCATGGCTGGGTTTATTGGCAAGTAGGGCTCTTGCCCCTCGGGTATAAACTGGTTCTGTATCACATTAGATTCTTCTTTAAACATCTCCCACTGATCTTCTGTTGTTTTACCCACTAACAGATTTGCCCAGTTTACTGTGGACAGTCACTGCCTCATCCCATTGAAGTCGGCCTTGCCTAAATCTAGAATCTTAGTAGCTGTTTTGCGTTTCTCCTTTTCAAACGCTACGTTGAGCTCGATCATGTTATGATCGCTGTTGGATAAATGTTCGCGCACAGTTAGGCTGTTAACTAAATCTGGCCCATTACTCATTACTAAATCTAATATGGCTTGCCCTTGTTGCCCCTAGGACATTGTTGTCGAAAACTATACCTGACACGCTCAAGAAATTCACTACCTTTGTGACAGGTGCTAGTCTACTTATCCCAATCTATATCAAAGTTAAAATCCCCCATTAAAACCACTCTGCCTTTTCTACATGCTTGTCTAATCTCTGCATTTATACAATCTAGCACGTCACAGGGGCCTATACACAATTCCCACTGCAGTCTTAAATCCTTTCCTATTAATTCTACCCATAAAGTCTCCACTGCCTGCTTACCTCTCGTTATACCCTCTCTTATCACAGAAATCACAGAAATCACAGAAACCCCACAGTGCAGAGAGAGGCCATTTCGGCCCATCGAGCCTGCACCGACACATATCCCACCCGATCCCCGTAACCCCTACATCAACACATATCCCACCCCTATCCCCGTAACCCCACTAACACTAAGGGTCAATTTATCATAGCCAATCAACCTAACCCGCACATCTTTGGACTGTGGGAGGAAACCGGAGCACCCGGAGGAAACCCACGCAAACACGGGGAGAATGTGCAAACTCCACACAGACAGTCACCCGAGGCCGGATTCGAACCCGGGTCCCTGGCGCTGTGAGGCAACAGTGCTGACCATTGAAGTGATTTCATGCTTAATCACTAAGGCTACTCCTCCCCCTCTGCCATTTTCCCTATCCTTCCTGTAGACCTTATAACCTGATATATTTAGTTCCCAGTCCCGACCGTCTTGGTAGCCATTACTGAGACATGGCTACGTGTCATACCCTCCAATCTGAATTCGCGCCTGCAGTTCATTCAATTTATTCCTTATACTCTGTGCGTTTAGAACATAAGAAACAGGAGCAGGAGGAGGCCAATCAGCCCCTCGAGCCTGCTCCGTCTTTCAATAAGATCATGGCCGATGCAATCTTGGCCTCAACACCACTTGCCCGCTCTCTCCCCATACCCCTCGACTCCCTCCTGGCTTTAGAGCGGGGAGGGGGCAGGGGGAGGGGGAGGTGTCTAAACTGATCCAGGGGAGTAGGCACCTGAGCTACAAGGAGAGACTTAGAATAGAATCATAGAATAGTACAGCACAGAAGGAGGCCATTCGGCCCATCGAGTCTGTGCCGGCTCTTTCGAAGTTCAAATGTCAGTCAATCTCCGCCTTGAATATATTCACTGACTCCGCCTCCACGGCTCTCTGGGGCAGAGAATTCCAAAGATTCACGACCCTCTGAGAAGAAATTCCTCCTCATCTCCGTCTTAAATGGGCGACCTGTTATCCTGAAACTGTGCCCCTGGTTCTAGATTCCCCCACTTTAGTTTGTATAAAGAACGTTTATTTGGGCCACACACCCTAGCCCGTCCTTCAGCTCTAATGTTTTACTCACTTGTTTCTTACTTCTCGCTCCTGGTTTAATCACTTTACATCTTTTAGTTTTCCCTTTAGCTGTAGTGCCTGAAACACACTTTCTGACTGTTGCTCGACTCTCTTCCCTTTCGTTTGGTTTTTTGAACCACTACAAAAATCAATCAATCTCAGTTTTTAAAATTAACGATTGATCGAGCATCAATTGCCGTTTGCGGAAGAGAGTTCCAGATTTCCACTAGCCCTTTGTGTGAAGAAGTGCTCCCTGACATCACCCCGGAACGGCCTGGCTCTGATTTTAAGGTTATGCCTCTCTCTACCCTCTCAACTCCTTTAATCATCTTAAACACCTCAATTAGATCAATTCATTTTCCAGTTTTACCTGTTTGTATTATGGGAGGTTCATTGCTCCTCCTTAAATATTGCAGTGGAATCTTTTCTGTCCACCTGAACAGATTGTGGGGGTGGGGAGTGGGGGCTCAGTTTAACATCTCAACTTGGTATCAATAAAAGTGAGCGTGAAGCTGTCGACTTGTCATAAAAATCCAAATGGTTCATTAAGTCCTTCAGGGAAGGAAAGCTGCCGTCCTTACCCGCTCTGGCCTACAAATAACTCCAAGACCCACACCGACCTGGTTGACTCTTAACTGCCCCTCGGAAGTGGCCCAGCAAGCCACTCAGTTGTAGCAAACCGCTACCGGCAGGTTTAAGAAGGCGGCTCACCTCCCACCTGCTCAGGGCAACTAGGGATGGGCCAGAAGTGCCAACTTTGCCGGAGATGCCCACATCCCAAGAATTAATAGAAGCACCGCTCCAACAAAGCAACTCCCTCTCAGTGCTGTACTGGATTGCCAGCCGAGATTATGTGTTCAAGTCCTGGAATGGAGCTTGAACCCACAATCTTCTGACTCTGAGGTGAGAGTCCGACCAACTGAGCCAAGCATGCATTGAAGGAGCTTCTCCTAATGGCTCAACTGATAACGTTAAGGAGAGGAGATTTTGAGCAGGCCAAACTTTCAATAAGTTCCTACGCCCCCGGCAAGAAACTTAATTAAATTAAGTAACTGTTCAAGCACTTTAGCGAGAAGGCCAGGCCTTGAAGAGGAAAATCCACCCAAACTGACTGTTCACCTTCCCTCCTCCGAGCTCCCGTCTGTGTCCCTGCTTACAGCGTTCGTCAGACAAATTATTCGGGCTCAGTTTATTGATAAATCCTGAAATCTTTAGCAAGGTCTCCTGCTGAGCTTTCTCCTTTCTCCCCCGTAAACCATGATCAGATTTCTTAAGGAGAAAAGAATTGCAGGGATGCGGGGGAAAGAGCAGGAAGAAGTGGGGCTAGCTGGGTTGCTCTTCGAAAGAGCCGGCACAGACTCGATGGGCTGAATGGCCTCCTTCTGCGCTGTACTATTCTATGATTCTATTCTAAGTCTCTCCTTGTAGCTCAGGTGCCTACTCCCCTGGATCAGTTTAGACACCTCCCCCTCCCTGCTCTAAAGCCAGGATGTCCTCACTGTGGGATAATAAATAGAAACATTGAGCGTGTTCTGGGCAGGGCTGTCTACAAGCTCAAAATTTTATGCGCCTTTGTTTTGTTTACTCATCGTTCACATTGCTCTGATGGTTTCAACAAGCAGGAAGGGGGATGGAGTATAAAAACAGGGAAGTCTTGCTGCAGTTATACAGGGTATTGGTGAGGCCACACCTGGAATACTGCGTGCAGTTTTGGTTTCCATATTTAAGAAAAGATATACTTGCTCTCGAGGCGGTTCAGAGAAGGTTCACTCGGTTGATTCCGGAGATGAGGGGTTTGACGTATGAGGAAAGGTTGAGTAGGTTGGGCCTCTGCTCATTGGAGTTCAGAAGAATGAGAGGCAATCTTATCGAAACATATAAGATTGTGAGGGGGCTTGATCGGGTGGATGCGGTGAGGATGTTTCCACTGATGGGTGAGACTAGAACTAGGGGGCATAATCTTAGAATAAGGGGCTGCCCTTTCAAAACTGAGATGAGGAGAAACTTCTTCACTCAGAGGGTAGTAAATCTATGGAATTTGCTACCCCAGAGAGCTGTGGAAGCTGCAACATTAAATAAATTTAAAACGGAGATAGACAGTTTCCTAGCAGATAAGGGAATTAGTGGTTACGGGGAGCGGGCAGGGAAGTGGACGTGAGTCTAGATTCGGATCAGCCATGATCCTATTGAATGGCGGAGCAGGCCCGAGGGGCCGTGCGGCCTACTCCTGCTCCTACTTCTTATGTTCTTATAAGTTAGGGCCTAATCTTCCTTCGCACACCGGGGTTCTGAAGAAGGGCCCCACGCCCCCAAAAGGAAAGCCTATCTTTCCAGTTCTAAGTGCGAGCTGTGCGCTCGCAGCATTTTCTGTTTTTATTTCAGCCTGTGTGTTTTTATCACTTTCTCTTTATCTCAGAAACATTTCGAACCCATTTTCTTCCAGGAAAGAAAAAAAAAAGCTTGCATTTCTATAGCGCCTTTCACGGCCTCAGGACGTCCCAAAGTGCTTTACAGCCAATGAAGTGTAGTCACTGTTGTAATGTAGGGAAAGCGATCCTGAACTGACCCCTGGTCCCTCTCCTCTTGCTGTGTCCTGTGCGTTGCGGCCATTTGTCTTATATTCCCATTACTTATTTCCCTGTCCCTCTCTCATCGACCTGTGTTTGTTCACACTAAACAATGTGTGCCTTACCAGCCCAATCCTCCGGCCTATCCTGGTCCCTCTGTACTCGTTCCTCTTGTTCCCCATTATTTGGGAGGCCTCCTCCCCGCTTCCTCCCCCTCCCCAGTTTCGTATCATCAACAAACTTCAAATAACTTTGTTTCTGTTTCTATTTCCAAATCAGTTCCCTTCATCTTCGAACCCGTAGGCTTTTAAAATCCGAACTTGGCGCCACCCACCAGGTGATTCGCCCCATCTTCTCTCCTACAGTGTCGGTGACCCTCCACAATAGGGCCTTCACTGGGTCTCTCAATAGAGTGTCAGCCACGGCTCAGTTAGTAGCACTGTTGCCTCCGAGTCAGAAGGTTGTGGGTTCAAGTCCCACTCCAGACACTTGAGCGACACTACAGCGCTGCACCGCTGGAGTTTCCATCTTTAGGATGAGATGTTAAACCGAGGCCCTGTTTGCGCTCTCAGGTGGATGTAAAAGGTCCCATGGCACTATTTCGAAAAACAGCAGGGGAGTTCTCCCTGGTGATCTGCCCAATATTTATTCCTCAAATCAACATAACAAAAACAGATTATCTGGTCATTATCTCATTGCTGTTGGTGGGAGCTTGCTGTGTGCAATTGTCTGCCGGGTTTCCTACATTACAACAGCGACTACACTTCAAAAGTCCTTCATTGGCTGTAAAGCGCTTGGGGACATCCTGAGGTTGTGAAAGGTGCTATAGAAATGCAAGTCTTTCTTTCAATAAAGTGGATCCGAGTTACGGATTTGTTTAGAGTGATTTCCCTTTAAGAAAAGAAGCTGTAAGCAGTAGGAAAGGCTGTGCTATAGAATCACAACATCGTAACAAGTAGACTGTTGAAATACGTAGAAAGGTGACGCTTACCTCCTCCCTGGCGATAGGATAAGGCAAAGCAGTAACCATATCTAACGGACGAATCCCACTCACTGAGGTCCTGAAATCAGTTATCGTCCCATCTGGTTTAATAAATTTGTCATAGATCACTGTTCCGCTGTAGTCCACAATGCTGCACCGCGCCAGACCACTCTCAAAGCCGTTGGGGCCAAGTCCCACCATCTCGCAATCAATGGCAACATACCTTGAAGGATCCACCATCTTTCAGTCCGTAAGACGACCAGTTTCCCCTGCAAACGGCAGCCAACTCAAACCGAAACAGCAAGTCTCCCTTTCTTTTTTATACACTTCTCTTTCCTCACCCAGCTAGTTTCGTACGAGGGCGTCACCTTTGTACTGAATACTTGCCTGCAGGCAAAAAAAACAAAATGCAATTTCAACAGAGCAGCTTTGAGCCTTATGTCGCCATTTCCTGCTCTGGGCCAGGACAAAGTTACGGCGAATCAGTAACAGAGCCTACGTACACCCACACCTTAACAGTGCCCATGGTTACGCTGTTGTCTTGTTTGCTTATTGTTATGTTGGCTTGCCATGGCATGATCACGTGCAGAAAATTCTACCACAAAAATGTTTTTTTGTTGCACAGCACCAGATCCTTTCTGCTGAGTCACTCCCTGAAAGGTTGGCACCCAAATCCAGCTCACAAACACCCACCTCGGTCGCCTTCTTCTTGCTCCCGAGTCTAATTAGCCTCCCCTTCCTCCTCGAGCTCATTAGCTTTCTCCCTGTGGACAGCGATTAGTGACACATGTGCACACACACGCGCACAAGCACGCTCGCACACCCATTTAGGTCATACAGTGAGTGCCAGAAACGCTGAAAAAAGGAAGATAAGCTTGGGCGTATTCTTGCTTAGAACATTGGGGTTCTGAAGAAGGGCCCCTGCCCGAAAAAGAAAACCTTATCTTTGCAATTCCAAGTACCAGCCGGCCTGCTATGTACTTGCAGCACTTTCTGTTTTTATTTCAGTCTGTGTGTTTTTTTTTAATCCTTCCACTTTACCTCAAAAACATTTCAAACCCATTTTCTTCCTGTTACATTAATAGCCTGTTTGCTTTTGATGATTAAGTACGCTCGACATCCGGCTCGCTTGACGTCTCATTTGTTAAATGCACCACTTAGTACTACGACTGAGTCACGCAGGCCAGAGGGCTAACGTCACTTTGTGTGCTATTACTTGTTCACTGATTAACACCACCTCAAGTCAAAATTACCCCTCGGGCACAATTTTTACCAGTTGATTCACACACAGGAATTTAACACCAGCGCAGTAAAAATAGTGAAGAATTTCAGACCCTGGGATGGTCCCAAGTTCTATCACTGGTCTGTGCTGAGCTCTGGTGGGAGAGTCCAGGACAAGGGCGGCGGGGGTGGGGGGTGGGGGGGCATAACCTTAAAATTAGAGCCAGGCCATTCAGAGGTGATGTCAAGAAGCACTTCTTCACAGAAAGGGTGGTGGAAATCGGGAACTCTCTCCCCCAAAAAGCTGTTGAGACTGGGGGTCAGTTGAAAATGTCAAAACTGAGATTGATAGATTTTTGTTAGGCAAGTGTTACAGAAGCAATTGAGTCAAGTTACAGATCATCCATGATCTAATTGATTGGCAGAACAGGCTTGAGAGGCTGAATGGTTTACTTCTGTTCCGATGTTCCTTCCTTCCTATGTTCCTATGAGGTATAACACGACTAGACAGACTAGATGCAGGAAGGATGTTCCCGATGGCGGGGGAGTCCAGAACCAGGGGTCACAGTCTAAGGATAAGGGGTAAGCCATTTAGGACTGAGATGAGGAGGAATTTCTTCACCCAGAGAGTGGTGAACCTGTGGAATTCTCTACCGCAGAAGGCAGTTGAGGCCAACTTATTAAATATATTCAAGAAGGAGTTAGATATATTTCTTAAGGCGAAAGGGATCAAGGGATATGGGGAGAAAGCAGGGACAGGGTACTGAATTTGGATGATCAGCCATGATCTCATTAAATGGTGGAACAGGCTTGAGGGGCCGAATGGCCTACTCCTGCTCCTATCTTCTATGTTTCTATGTAACTCATCTCAGCTGGGGTAATGGTGGGGACATCACAATTGGGCTTAATGTCCCCAGTCTATTGTTTGGTGAAGGGGGCGAGCAGGACTAATCAGCCAAGCTTCCTGTCCAATCTCTGCTCCCTCCACCTCTCTGTTGCCTTTGAGTCTGTTGAAGGCTCCATCATCCTCAAATGGGCTTTTCTCCACAACCCACCCGAGTGGCCCTGCTCTCAATCTGTTCCACTCTTACTCGTCACACTATAGACGGTACACAGCCTCAAATTGTTCCTTTCTCCTCCCATACCGCCACAGCCACCTCTGGTGTACCCCGGGGTTCCCTCCTCAGTCCCTCCCTCTTCATCCGCCCCCTCGGCCACGTTAATGGAAGCATGGGGCCAGCTTTCACACGTAAGCTGGTGACACCGAGCTCTACTTCACCATCTCCTTCATCGACTCCTCAGCTGTTGCCACCATCTCCCAGCTGCCTGTCTGACCCAAGACCTGGATGAGCCAAGATTTCCTCCAACTTAACTGAAGCAGCCCTCTTGGGCTCCCAGAAACACCTCGGCTCCTCTGGCCTCGTCTCTACCTCCCTCCCTCCCCAGCTGCCATCAAAGACTCAGCCCAGAGATGCGGAAAGTCCCCATTTTGCTCAGCCTTGTGCTCAGATTCCTCCCTCACATCTGATTGGTGAATAAAACCGTCTGCAACATCAGCTGTCTCGCCTCCTACATCTTGGCCTCCACCGCCAAGTCCCTCATCTGCACGTTGATCAGCTCGTGGCCAGATTTTCCCCAACGCTTTCTTTGCTTCCTTCTACCATTCGTAAGCAATGAGTCATCCAAAATGCTGCACCCTGTCCCGCCGAGACCCCTGTCCCGCCGAGACCCCTGTCCCTTGCAGAGCTTTCTGGGTGCTAGAGAATGGACAGTAAGATTCTCAGCCTTGGCTTCAAATCCCTCTGCTCCCTTGTCCCTCTCTACCTCTGATCTTGAGTTGACCTCATTGTCTGCCAAAGAGCAACTGGCCTCTAACTGACCTCAGAAAGACATTGCCAATTAGATCTTGTGGTTTTAAAGGGGTACCTCAGATTACACTAAACTGGACCGTAGCAGCAGATTAATAGGTGAAACGATTTATTGCACTTTATAAAAGAGTGCATTCCTCAACTTACCATCAGCAATGCCATCGAAGATTCATCAGTAACGATAAAAAGTGGACAAGAGAGTGACATAATCTGAGCCCATCAATTCAATTCCAATCTTTAACTGGCTCTCAGACACTCATTATTCTACATATAAATCATCCCAACCCCTTGATTCGGTTCCAGTCTGTCACTCACTCCTGGATTACGATTTAGGGTTTCTCCAAGTCATGTCCCTTCATGCCCAACACACAAGAGAGTTGCCATAGGCCAGCCAGCCCACGCTTCCTCTGAATTGAAACACAACATTGTGGGCGCAACATCATCTGGGACAGCAAGTCCTGGGCCAAGAGATCCACTTATTCCCTCTGGATTACAAGCAGAATTGCCACTGCACACCTCCCATCGCTTCAGAGGATGATTAGTCAGGCCAGACACTTTCGTAGTAAATGAAAACCACTATATAGGTTTATTCACCAATAGTCATTTACAGTAGCAAGTAATAACAGCACATTGTTAAGAGTCAATCCAAATACCACGGCAGCTTTGGACCGGATCATGAAAGGGTTACACAAACAAACCTTTGAAGGGCTTCCGTTCAGGTCTTTCAAATAAATGTTCTTCAGTTCTCAGAAGCAGCAGCCCGATGCTTAGATTAGAATCTTGCACAGAATTATGTGCCTCCTTGGTCAAAACTATAACTAACTGGCTTATCAACATTGTCCAATCCTTCTACCTTTTGAAATACAGTAGCTCCTTTGAGAACTATGAGTTACTTGGACAAGAAACAGCCAGCTGAACAATACACAAACCATGCCAATGGCCACCTCTTTCGGATGAGACGTTACCCCGAGGCCCTGTCTGCCCTCTCAGGTGGGCGTAAAAGATCCCATGGCACCATTTCATAGATGAGCAGTGGAGGTGTCCTGACCAATATTTATCCCTCAATCAGCATCACTAAAACAGATGATGATCTGGTCATTATCACTTTGTTGTTTGTGGGAGCTTGCTGTACAAAAATTGGCTGCCGCGTTTCCTGTATTACAACAGTGACTACACTTTAAAAGTACTTCATTGGCTGTAAAGCGCTTTGGGACGTCCTGAGGTTGTGAAAGGTGCTATATAAATGCAAGTCTTTCTTTTTCTTTCTATGGTATTGGGCAAGAGCTGCCTACATTAAGCTACCCTGATCATATCATGTTTTAACAGCCCATTCCTATACGGTAACTGTTTCTAGCACTTGTCCAAGAAAGCGCCTCAGTCCTGGTACTCTCAGAGACTGTATTTCACTGGGTTGGAGGTGTAGAAAGATTGGGCACTTTTGAGATACCAGTTATTTATAGCTTTGACCTAACTGTTACAGATGCATGCGTCCAGTAGTAATCAACAGCATTGTCTTAACCGTCGTCTTCTCATCCACTTCACGTACAGGAAACTTTCTGATATCCGGCACCGACGGGACCGAGCTGTTGCTGTCCCATCAAAACTGCCGGACAAACCTATTATGTCCGTAAATGATTGAGACACGGACAGCAGAGTTAAACAAAACACGTCTTTACTGGTGGAAGTCAATAGTGAAACTAAAACAACAGAGGCTCACTAGCGCCTTTTATACAGGGGTGGTCACTGCCGGTACTGCAGTCTGAGACCAGTTATTCTCTTAAAGGTACATACACAACAATTCCTCCCCTTTTAGATAAACAGTACATAACATTCATTTAACAACTAAATGATAACTAATTACAATCACAATTACTGTTGCAAGATACATTGGTTAAGTTTAAGCAATTATAAGTTCAGTCTTTGAGGAGGCTTCCTGATTCTGTCTGGATAACGCCTCTTTGGGGTATCAGGTTCTTCTGGCAATGTTGAGTCGGGATCAATGTCGTTGTTTGGTTTATCTGCTTCCAATATTACCGGTTCTGCGGTAGTTGCAATTGGAACGTCGATTTCATTACCAGGTGTATCAGATCGTGGTGTGGAGTTGACGTTTTCCAGTGACTCTAGAATCTGGTCAGCATGGCATCTTACAATGCTCTCCCCAATGTCCACGTTATACATGAGAGGTCCTTGTCGTGTACAAATCGTTCCTGGCTGCCATTTCTCAGTCCGGTAGTCCCGGGCCAAAACTGGTTGACCTATCTTAAAACTCCTGGTCGGCCTTTCATTCATATTCTGAAACTGCCTGTTCTCCACATCTCTTCGGACGTTTGGCTAAACCAAATCCAAGCGGCATCGTGGTCTTCGATTGAAGAACATCATGGCTGGAGTTTGGTTGGTAACCGCATGTGTCGCATTCCAGTAGGCAAACAAGAAGTTGTCCACCTTGTGTTGTAGGGGTATATCTTCATTACACATTGCCTTGATAGCCTTCTTGAATGTTTGGACAAACCTCTCGGCCAATCCATTAGTGGCTGGATGATATGGGGCAGATGTGTAATGCTTAACACCATTGTTCTTTAAGAACCTCCGGAACTCTTCAGACACAAACTGTGGTCCATTGTCAGAGCAAATCTGTTCAGGCAGCCCATTTCTGGCGAATATGGTTCGTAAAACTGTGATAGTTTTTTCCGTGGTGGTTGAGGACATTTTTATTACCTCTGGCCACTTTGAATGTGCATCCACCGCAATTAAAAACATCGAGTCCATGAAGGGACCAGCAAAATCAATGTGCACCCTTTGCCATGGAGATGAGGGCCACTCCCATGGATGCAGAGGAGCTTGTGGTGGGGCGTTTTGGACCTTCTGGCATCCTGCACAGTTCTTGGTCATCTCTTCGATTTCTCTATCGATTCCCGGCCACCACACAAACGCTCTGGCTAAGTTCTTCATTTTTACCCCACCCAGATGACCCTCATGAAGCTCATTGAGCACTCTATCCGTCAACTTAGGTGGAATTACTACTCTGGATCCACACATCAAGGTTCCTCTGCACACTGACAGCTGTTCTCTTCTCGGCGAGAATGCTGGCAGCAGTGGTTCGCCATGTGCTGGCCATCCCTTCACCGTTAAATCATAGACCCGTGATAGTGTCGGGTCATTCCGTGTTTCCTTTTCTATGTTTGCATTCGTCACAGGGAGATATTCGACTATGGTCGAGTGGAATAACTCCATTGGATCCACTGCAAGGTCTTCTTCTTCCACCGTCGGCAACGGTAGGCGTGACAATCCATCAGCATTTCCATGCTGTTTAGTTCCTTTGTACTCGATGTCATATTGGTGTGCTCCTAGGAAAAGGGACCATCTCTGCAGCCGTTGTGCTGTCATTATCGGTACGCCCTTCTGAGGGTTGAAAATGGAGACAAGAGGTTGATGATCGGTTAGTAGAGTAAATTTTTGACCGTGCAGGTAGTGATTGAACTTCTTCACCCCCCCACACTAGGCTGAGGGCCTCTCTGTCAATCTGGGCGTAGTTACGCTCGGCAGAAGTTAACGAGCGTGACGCAAAAGCTATCGGCCTCTCTAAACCATCAAGGAATTTATGTGACAGTACCGCCCCAATGCCGTAGGGAAACGCATCACACGCCAGTCTGATCGGCAGTGCTGGGTTGTAGTGAGCCAATACTTCCCTTGAAGTGATTAAGTCCTTACTCTTCTGAAAAGCACGCTTACAATCATCGCTCCATTTCCATGCTACCCCCGTTCGTAGCAGGGCGTTCAGTGGGTGCAGAATTGTCGACAAATTCGGCAAAAACTTATGATAGTAATTCACCAATCCGAGGAATGACCTCAGTTGCGACACATTTTCAGGCGCTGGGGCCTTAACAATCGCTTCAATTTTGTCAGGGGACTTATGTAACCCCTCTTCATCAATCACGTGGCCACAATACGATATCTGTTTCTTAAAAAATTCGCACTTGGGGCGGTTGGCTCGCAGCCCATGTTCCCGTAGTCTAGTGAGCACCTGTTCTAGGTTGTTAAGGTGTTCACTGTCATCTTCACCTGTTACAAGGATGTTGTCCAAGTAACACTGAGTCCCCGGAATCCCTTGCAGGACTTGTTCCATCGCTCTTTGCCATATCGCCGGAGCCGATGCTACTCCGAATACCAATCGATGATACTGGTAAAGACCTTTGTGAGTGTTTATCGTGAGATACTTCCTAGAGGACTCTTCAACCTCCATCTGCAAGTATGCTTGTGCTAGGTCAATTTTTGTAAAACGCTTCCCTCCAGACAGTGAGGCGAAGATGTCTTCTATCCTTGGAAGAGGATATTGTACTGTGTGAAGGACTGGGTTCACCGTCACCTTGAAATCCCCACAGATGCGAATCTTCCTTGGCTCCCCGGACTTATTGCTTAACGTTTTCTTCATGACAGGAACGATGGGTGTCGCCCACTCGCTCCAGTCGACCTTAGACAACACGCCCGCCTTCTCCAGATTCTCCAGCTCTGCCTCGACGGCTGGGCGAATTGCATATGGTACCGGTCTTGCTTTGAAAAACTTGGGAACTGCATTCTCTTCTATTTTTATCGAGGCGGTTACGCCTTTAAGCGTGCCCAGTTCTTGTTGAAATACCTCTTTGGCGTTAGTTAAGATTGTTGACAATCGTCCAGGAGTGACGTCTTCATCTTTTTTACCGTCCACCGTCATTGCATGAATGAAGTGCCAATCTAAGTTTATCTTCCTGATCCATTCCCATCCCAATAATGGTGGTCCACCATTTGGCAGTATGTAGAGATACAATTTCCATATTTTCTTGCCATTGTATTCGACAGGCACCCTTAGTTTTCCTCTGGGGTATACTTTTTGCCCCGTATACGTCGTCAAGACGATGGATGTCTCTCTCAAGGGTATGTGTGAGAATAGCCGCTCGTAGTCTCGTCGATTCATGACGGTTAGCGCTGATCCTGTATCCAATTCCATTTTAACTTGGGACCCTGCTATCGTGAGGGTGACCCAAATGGTTCGGTGATCCTCTTTTGCGATTACATTGTGAAGTTTGAGACAGCTTAGTCTCCTGTTCCCGGATTCACTATCGCTCATCTGGTCTTTGGAACTACTGTCCGTCATCTTTTGTACTTTCTTGTACGGTCCCTTAGTAGCCTTTTTGTTGTCGCTGGTCTTCTTCCCAGACCTGCAAACTCGTGCAATGTGTCCCATCTTTCCGCATTGCCTGCATATTTTGTCTTTGGACCAGCAGTCCTTCTGGTCATGGTTAGTTCTGCCGCAGCGATAACATTTTGCAAATCCCCGTGTCATTTCGTGGGTGCCGTATTCCTGTGGCTTTTGTTGAATTTCTGCAGCTCCCCTGGCTGCTGCTTCATACGATACTGCCACGCTGAAAGCCTTATCTAACGTCAGCTCTTTCTCTGATAGTAACTTCTTCTGTGTTCCTTCACTCAGGAGTCCACAGACAAATTTGTCCCGTAGGGTATCTGCCAGTCCTTCTCCGAACTGGCAGTGCTTTGATAGCTTGCGTAGTTCCGTAAGGTACTCAGCATTGTTCTCATCTTTATGCTGAGTTCTCCTGTGGAATTTAAATCTTTCTGCTATCAACAGCGGTGCAGGGTTTAGGTGTTCCTGTAGGACAGCAACAATTTCGTTAAAACTCTTCGCCTTCGGTTTGGCTGGAGTAATCAGGTCCCGCAATAGGCCGTACGTTCTAGCGCCCATTAAGTTTAGCAATACTGATGCCTTTTTCTCATCAGCTATTTCGTTTGCCTCGAAATATACCTCGACTCTTTCCACATACGTAGTCCAGTCCTCTATTGTATTATCAAAAGCAGTGATACAGCCAGTCTTCGGCATCTTGCAAATCTAAAATGGCGCCTCCTGCGCTTTGCCTTCTTCCCCGATTTAACAAAATGGCGCCTCCCGCGCTTTGCCTTCTTCCCCGCTATTGTTAGCGCTGCTTTCCACGGTTTCTTGCGCGTTTAATATATACAGGTAGACTACCCTTTATCCGAACTTCCGAAAACCGAAACCCTCTAAAAACCGAAGGTTTTTTCGGTCAGCGTAAGTCGTGCGCACGACATGACCAGAGTGGCGCACGACTTACGCTGAGCAGAGGGTCAGCATAAGTCGTGCGCATGACCCCCCGCGGACCCCCCCGCCGGCCCCGACCCCCGCCGACTTACGCTGAGCAGAGGGTCAGCGTAAGTCGTGCGCACGACCCCCCGCCGACCCCCCCGCGGAACCACCTGACTCTCTTCCAAAGGCTTGAAAGCAACGAGAGCTCTGAGCCCGCGGCGGTGCCGGCCCCTGTTCCGACCGAGCACGACGACCTGTTGGTGCAAATGCGGAACTTCATTGCATTCCAGGCTAGCAGCGACGGACAAGCCACGACTGCGGACCCCCCCGTGGACCCCCGCCGACGCCGACCCCCGCCGACCCCGACCCCCGCGGACCCTGACCCCCGCGGACCCCCCCGCGGACCCCCGCCGACGCCGACCCCCCCCGACTCCGACCCCCGCGGACTCCCCCGCGGACCCCCGCGGACCCCGACCCCCCCGCCGACCCAGGCCCCCCCGCGGACCCCCCCCCCGACCCCTGCCGACCCACCTTCCGAAATTTTCCAAAAACCGAAACACGGCTGGTCCCGAGGTTTTCGGATAAAGGATAGTTTACCTGTATATATATTTTTTATTATTTTCCCGTCGTGGAACAACCCTGTGGGACTCTTGCCTCCCTCTTCGCGGGTCTATACGCAGCCCGGCTTCGTAGCACCGGCCGCGCCCTGTGTGCTCCACCCTCTCTCTCTCTTCCCGACCACGCTGCTCGGCCCCGTTGCAAACCACCCGCTCGAGTTCGCGACCGCCGCAGCCCAGGAAGGATCAGTGCACTACCTGCCACCAGCCCGATTAGCTGAAGCACCGTCGACAGGAACCAGGCCCCGCATCCGACAGCTTCCCCAGCAATCTTCAACTCTGCAACACAGGGCGGATGCCCACGGTCGACGCCCGTTTCTACTGCCTCTTACTTTCTTTTCTTTCTGGTCTCGACCTCTGCTCACTTCGCTGTAGGAATGGATCCCAGGAGGTGGTGCAGACTGTAGGTAGGTTCGTATCTGCTCGTTGCCAGTATTATGTCCGCGAATGATTGAGACACGGACAGCAGAGTTAAACAAAACACGTCTTTACTGGTGGAAGTCAATAGTGAAACTAAAACAACAGAGGCTCACTAGCGCCTTTTATACAGGGGTGGTCACTGCCGGTACTGCAGTCTTGATATACCTATCAATTCGTCCAATAAAAAGCGACGAGTTAGGAACGTAACTAAAGGTTTTTATTGACTAAATAACAGAGCCCACCCTCGTGGGTGATCGGGTCCAACAAGGAGGAATACCAGCCAGTCGACTACCTTTATACCTGGGCAGGTAGGTGGAGCCATGGGCGGAGTCGGAGGTGGTCAGCCCAGGTATAACAGCGCGACAAGAGGCGACCTCGTATAGTGATACAACAGTGAGAACAGTGATAACAATCCAATAGTGGTAACTATAGTGTAACGATAGTGAACGATAAAAGTGGTTTACCACATTCACCCCTTGTTTAGATTTGAGTCCGGCGGGGTGAAGTGTACTACCAGTTCTGGTAAGTCAGTCTGTCCGGAGGCCTCGTAAGCCTCTCCGATCGTCGCAGCGGCGGTGCTGCATTATCCGGTGTTAATGCTGGTGTCTGCGTGGTCGGCGAAGGCTCGTGGGGTTCCGGCATGCCGTCTACCTGGGCTGGAATTGGGGGGGTGGTAAAGGTGGTGTCTCCGGAGTGCCCGAGGGTGCGAGGTCTCGTAAGGAGACAGTGTCCTCCCGCCCATCTGGGTAAGCCACGTAGGCGTACTGGGGGTTGGCGTGCAGGAGGTTCACCCTCTCGACCAGGGGGTCTGTTTTATGGGCCCTCACGTGCTTTCGCAGCAAGACGGGCCCCGGAGAGGTCAGCCAGGTTGGTAGAGTGGTTCCCGTAGTCGACTTCCTGGGGAAAACAAACATTCGTTCATGGGGGGTGGCGTTAACGGCAGTGCAAAGTAGTGACCGGATGGAGTGCAGCGCTGTCGGGAGGACTTCCTGCCAGCGGGAGGTTGGGAGGCCCTTAGACTTTAAGGCTAAGAGGACGGCCTTCCATACCGTCGCGTTCTCTCTTTCCACCTGGCCGTTCCCTCGGGGGTTGTAGCTGGTGGTCCTACTTGCTGCAATACCTCTCGCTAGTAGGAACTGACGGAGTTCCTCGCTCATGAAGGAGGAGCCCCGGTCACTATGTATATAGTTCGGGAACCCGAACAAGGCGAAGAGGTCGTTCAGGCACTTGATGACCGTGGTACTGGTCATGTCTGGGCAGGGGAAGGCAAAAGGGAAATGGGAGTACTCATCAACGATGTTGAGGAAGTACACATTGCGGTCAGATGACGGTAGAGGCCCCTTAAAGTCGATGCTCAGGCGCTCGAAGGGGCGGGTGGCCTTGATCAGGCTTGCTCTGTCCGGCCTATAGAAGTGCGGTTTGCACTCGGCGCAGGTCTGGCAGTTCCTGGTCATGGTCCTGACCTCCTCGATGGAGTAGGTCAGGTTGCGGGCCTTAATGAAATGGTAAAGTCTGGTGACCCCGGGGTGGCAGAGGTCGTTGTGGAGGGTCTGAAGTCTATCAATATGCGCGCTGGCGCATGTAATTCGTGAAAGAGCATCAGGGGGTTCGTTCAGCTTACCTGGCCGGTACAAGATATCATAATCGTAGGTGGATAGCTCGATTCTCCACCTCAAGATCTTGTCATTCTTGATTTTGCCCCTCAGCTTGTTATTAAACATGAAAGCAACCGAACGTTGGTCGGTGAGGAGGGTAAATCGTTTGCCTGCCAGGTAATGCCTCCAGCGCCGTACCGCCTCCACAATTGCCTGGGCTTCCTTCTCGACCGACGAGTGTCGGATCTCGGGGCCCTGTAGGGTCCTTGAGAAGAAGGCCACCGGCCTCCCCTCCTGGTTAAGGGTAGCGGCTAGGGCGAAGTCGGATGCATCGCTCTCCACTTGGAAGGGGATGGACTCATCCACTGCGTGCATTGTGGCCTTGGCTATGTCTCCCTTGATGAGGGAGAAGGCCGCGCACGCTTCCTCCGTGAGGGGGAAGGATGTGGACTTCATGAGGGGTCTGGCTTTGTCCGCATAATTGGGCACCCATTGGGCATAGTAGGCGAAGAGCCCCAGGGTTCTCTTAAGTGCCTTAGGGCAGTGGGGGAGGGGTAGCTCCATGAGGGGGCGCATTCTTTCGGGGTCAGGGCCGATGAGTCCGTTCTCTACTACACAGCCAAGGATGGCAAGGCGCGAGGTGTTAAACACACATTTCTCCTTATTGTAGGTGAGGTTCAGCCGTTGGGCCGTACGGAGGAATTTCTCCAGATTCACGTCATGGTCCTGCCGGTCGCGGCCGCAGATGGTGACGTTATCTAGATAGGGGAATGTGGCCTGCAGTCCGTTCTGGTCAACCATCCGGTCCATCTCCCTTTGGAAGACCGAGACCCCGTTGGTGACACCGAAGGGGACCCTAAGGAAGTGGTATAGGCGCCCATTCGCCTCGAAGGCGGTGTACTGGCGGTCCTCGGGGTGGATAGGGAGTTGGTGGTAGGCCGACTTAAGGTCGATGGTCGAGAATACGCGGTATTGTGCAATCTGATTGACCATGTCAGATATGCGGGGAAGGGGGTATGCATCCAGCTGGGTGTATCTGTTTATGGTCTGGCTGTAATCGATGACCAGGCGATTTTTATCGCCGGTCTTAACGACCACGACCTGGGCACGCCAGGGGCTGTTGCTCCCCTCGATAATGCCCTCTTTCAGGAGGCGCCGCACCTCAGAGCTAATGAAGGCTCTGTCCCCAGCGCTGTACCGCCTGCTCTTGGTAGCGACGGGTTTGCAGTCGGGGGTGAGGTTAGCGAACAGGGAAGGTGGCGGCACCTTGAGGGTGGATAGGCTGCAGGTGTTACGCGGTGGGCGGTTTAACATTCGCTGGTTGTCGACTGTGAGTGGGGGGAGGGGTCCACCGTATGCTAGGGTTACACTTTGGAGGTGGGATTGGAAGTCCAGCCCTAGTAGGACGGCAGCGCAGAGCTGGGGGAGGACGAGGAGTTTAAAATTTTTATACTCCGTACCCTTAACCGACAAGGTCACAACACAGTAGCCGCTAATGTCCGTGGCGTGGGACCTCGATGCCATCGAGATTCGGTTGCGCGTTGGCAGGACAGGGCGGGAGTAGTGGCTCACCGTGTCTGGGTGGATGAAGCTCTCCGTGCTTCCGCTGTCGAACAGGCAGGTCATGGCGTGGCCGTTTACTTTGATGTCCATCATCAACTTGGACAGGTGGTGTGGGCGGGCTTGATCCAGAGTGACGGAGGCTAGTGTGTAGGTAAGCGAGTCGTTGTCGTCTGTGGGCGAGGCGGTCGTCGGGTCCGGAGGCCCGGTGGCAGTCGGGCGTGGTGGGTAAAATGGCGTCTCCCACGAGGTAGGACAAAATGGCGGAGAAGATGGCTGCTCCCATAACTCACATGAGGCACTATTGGGGTCGGTTGCCTTGATCAAAGATGGCCACCCCCATGACTCACGTGTGGGGATGCTGGCCTCAGTTGTCTTGAAAGAAGATGGCCGCCCCCACAGTTCGCATGAGGCACTGCTGGCCTCTGAAGATCCGCTCCTGCAGGCCTTAGAGAAGTGGCCTTTCTTCCTGCAGGTTGAGCAGGTAGAGTTCCTGGCTGGGCAGCGCGACCTCGGGTGCTTCTCCTGGCCGCAAAAGAAGCAGCCGGCGGCCCGATCGCGGGTGCCCGATGTCGGAGCCGGTACCGGGGGTGGCGGTCCCGGTCGGGTCCGGGACGCCGACGCTGAGGTAGGTCCCGGGGGCGGCGCTGCGAAGGGTATTGCGGTAGGGGTCGGGCCCAAGTCCCAGGGTCGCGAGCAGTACCTGGAAAACGCCTCCTGGTCCTGATGGGCCACCTCTAGGGAGAGAGCGAGGGCTTCAGCTTTGTCCAGGTCGAGGTCTTTAGCTTCAAACAGTCTTTGCCGTGAGTAGTCGGACCGTAGGCCTTTCACAAAGGCATCGCGGATATTATCTTCCGTATTTTCAACAGCCGTCACCGCTTTAAAGTCACAGTTCCTGCCGAGTGCTCTTAGCGCCCGTAAAAATTCAGCTACAGACTCTCCTGGCTGTTGCGGGCGGGATCTTAGGAGGTGCCTGGTGTACATGTAATTTACCGGGCTCCGGTACTGCTGTTTCAGTAGGTTGATAGCGGCCTCGTATGTAGTCGTGTCCTGGATGAGTGCGTATACTCTCGGGCTCGCTTGGGCGTTCAGAACTCTTAGTTTGGATCTCTGAGGGACGCCGGATTCTTCCAGGTAGGATTCGAAGCAGCCCAGCCAGTGTTTGAAGTCGAGGGCTGAGTTTGCTGCCTGTGGGTTTAGATCCAGGTACGGTGGTTTGAGGGCTTGCAGCCAAGCCGGCTGGTGTGGCTGGTGTAGCCCGGTGTCTGAAAGCTGCTGTGGCTGTGCTTCTGGGAGGGCTCCTGGCTGGCCAGTAGTAGACATCTTTAAAATTTAGTCAATAAAATTGATATACCTATCAATTCGTCCAATAAAAAGCGACGAGTTAGGAACGTAACTAAAGGTTTTTATTGACTAAATAACAGAGCCCACCCTCGTGGGTGATCGGGTCCAACAAGGAGGAATACCAGCCAGTCAACTACCTTTATACCTGGGCAGGTAGGTGGAGCCATGGGCGGAGTCGGAGGTGGTCAGCCCAGGTATAACAGCGCGACAAGAGGCGACCTCGTATAGTGATACAACAGTGAGAACAGTGAGAACAATACAACAGTGGTAACTATAGTGTAACGATAGTGAACGATAAAAGTGGTTTACCACAAGTCTGAGACCAGTTATTCTCTTAAAGGTACATACACAACAAAACCAGCGCTAATGTTGAAACATTCGGAGATTTTCAGCTCCGTGTGAATCAACAAACTCTGTTGCTTAGCAACAGCTTCAAAACAGTCGGCTGCAGCTTAAAAGCGTCTCTAGCTGAAGCTGTTGCTTAGCTACAGACCTTGCACAGCCTGACTAGGAAAAAAAAACCAACGAGAAGTAAAAAAACTTATAGGAAATGGCTCCTGAATTTTGCCGGTAGATAGCTTTCCGGACTTTTAACCTCCGGATAAACCAAAGTTTCCTGTACAGCCACAAGAATAGTAGCCAGTTCCCCACATGTAGTTGGAGAAGCCAGTTTAAAGTTGTACTTTTCGCTAAAGAAATCTTATCTAATCTAGGAAACATAGTACTTTGGAGAAAGTTTCCTCGCACTACTCCTGATAATTGGAACTCATTTTTTGCACTAAACCAATTGAATTATCCAAGCATTTGAATTAAGCAATGCAAATAACATAGCAAAGTGGGAATTTTGTCGTTTAAAAATTGAATCAGATCATTTGAACAAGCAACTTTGAATTAAGAGTAAATTGTGTGGAGAAAATATACTTATTTTTTTTTCACACTCGTTATTCTATGTATAACCCATCCATTAAATGCCAGCCGCTAATTCACTCCTGGCTATCTGTTGTACTCTATGTAAACTATCTAAAGTCCTTGAGTAGATTCCAGCCCATAGCTCACCCCTGGGTATCTGTGATTCTCTGTTCTGCAAATATTCATTTTTGCATGGCTTACATTTCTATAAGGTTTATTATGGTTTGCTTATGATTCAGTAGAGATGAAGAAGTGGGCCAGTGTTGAGTACTGGGTGTGCATGCACAAGGAGATAGGGTTGGAAAGAATTAAGAGAGGAGAGGGAGGTTGAGGTTATGGTGAGATTGGCAATCTTCTCTGGAGTACAGGAAGTCAGTGGATCTTGGTGAGGACTGGGGTAATGCGGATGGACATGGCTGTGACATTCTGGATGATTTGTCCTTGATGAATGGTAGAGTCAGGGAGCAAAGAGGGTGATGGAGAAATCCAACCACAACAACAACTTGTATTTATATAGCGCCTTTAACGTAGTAAAACGTCCCAAGGCGCTTCACAGGAGAGTTATAAGACATAAAATTTGACACCGAGCTACATAAGGAGAAATTAGGGCAGGTGACCAAAAGCTTGGTCAAAGAGGCAGGTTTTAAGGAGCGTCTTAAAGGAGGAAAGAGAGGTAGAGAGGCGGAGAGGTTGAAGAAGGGAATTCCAGAGCTTAGGGCCGAGGCAACAGAAGGCACGGCCCCCAATGGTTGAGCGATTATAATCAGGGATGCTCAAGTGGGCAGAATTAGAGGAGCGCAGATATCTCGGGGGGTTGTGGGGCTGGAGGAGATAAGGAGGGGCGAGGGCCATGGAGGGATTTGTAAACAAGGCTGAGAATTTTGAAATCGAGGCATTGCTGGACCAGGAGCCAGTGTAGGTCAACGAGCACAGGGGTGATGGGTGAACGGGATTTGGTGCGAGTCAGGACACGGGCAGCCGATAAAACCACAAGGCGATAAAAGCCTTTATGGATTATGGTTTTGGTGGCCGAGGAGGAGAGGTGGAGGTGATGATGGATGAGATGACAGCAGAGCTCAGACTGCAGCCAAAAGCTGAGGATTTTCATTTCTGGGCTAAGCAAATATAAAGTTGATACAACTTATCTTCCTTTACTTTCTGTACAAGTTGTCCTCAATAGAATAAAATGACAAGGTCACTGACGTTTATTGGACTAGAACCAGCTGTTGATGGGTTTCCAACTGCAATGTGCCAAGTTTAACCATTTAATACCACATATCATGCTGGGCCAGTCAATGTCTAATGTGATCTGACATGCTCCAGCATGAAAGTGCCAACATTTGAGCTCTTATTTAACACGAATTATCACCCGCTTACCACAAATAATCCAGTCACCTCCATGGTCGTTCTTTCAGTTCAATCCCACAAACTAGCCAATTTACTAAATTCCAACTTCATAATTTGCCACACTGGGATGTGAACTCTCGACCTCTGGGTTGCTGGCTCACTACCATAGCCACCAGGCTCACATGCCCTTTCCAATGACCAAAAAAAACCATCAGAAATTGGGCGTGGGGATGCTTGGACTGTTCAATGGGTTAAAGGTTGAGGGCATGACCCCATTGAGATATTTAAAATGATTGAAAGGATTCGATGGGGTAAACTATTTTCTCTGATGGGGGAATCCGGAACAAGGGGGCACAATTTAAAATTAGATCTAGGCCATTCAGGAGTGAAAACAGAAAGCACTTTTCCCCACACAAAGGGTAGCGGAAATCTTGAACTCTCCCCAAAAGACTGAGGGTACTGAGTCAATTGACTTTCAAGACTGAGATCGATAGATTTTTATTAGATAAGGGTATCAAGGGATACAGAGCAAAGATGGGTAAATGAGGTTGAGGTACAGATCAGCCATGATCTTATTAACTAGCAGAACAGGCTGGAGGGGCTGAATGGCCTACTCCCGTTCCTAAACTGGATTTTCACCTTTGGGATCTAAAATCAAGTCCAACCCAAACTCACTCGGCTAAAAAGTCTCCTTTCCACGGGCTGAACGTGTCCATTGTGAAATGAATTTGGGGCAGCTTTAATCCAGTTACTAACTGGCGAGGGCCTACCAGCATAACACATTTCACAATGGGCACGTACAGCCAGTGGAGAGAGAAAAGACTCCCATGACATTGGCTGGATTTGATTTGATGTCCTAGAGGTGAAGACCCAGTGTCTAACTCGTCCCACCAGCCGGTTGCCCCCCAGCCTCCGGATTTATGCTTGTAAATTGGCGATCACACAGAGGCATCACAAAGTGGCAGACTTGGGAAATGGAAAAACTGTCACACTGGGTACTGTAGTTGGGGGGACGCTTTACTGAAGGACGTTGTTGGGCAGAGTGATATGCCTGTCCTGGGAGAAAGAAGAATTTCATTTCTACAGCGCCTTTTCACGACCACAGGACGTCCCAAAGCACTTTACATCCAATGATGTACCTTTGAAGTGTAGTCACTGTCGTAATGTAGGAAACGCAGCAGGCACATTGCACACAGCAAGCTCCCACAAACAGCAATGTGATAATGACCAGATAATCTGTTTGTGATTTGATTGAGGGATAAATATTGGCCAGGACACCGGGGAAAACTCCTCTGCTCTTCTTCGAAATAGTGGCCATGGGATGTTTTACGGCCACCTGAAAGAGCAGACGGGGCCTCGGTTTTAACATCTCTTCTGAAAGATGGCACCTCCGACAGTGCAGCACTCCCTCAGTACTGCAGTGGAGTATCAGCCTAGATTTTCATACATGGTGAAATCATTAGGGATGGTGAAAACATTTAAATTACTCAAAACACCAACAGCTTGGAGCGCCAAACAATTCTGGACAATGACCGCAAATCCCTCAAGTCTCCGCTCCCTGGAATACCCAATTGGTCCCAACCTAAGGCAGCCTCAAACCAGGAGCCCGTAGCAGAAAACGAAACGGTCGGCGAGCCAGCAACAGTGGAACACACCAACATCTCAGTTCAGTAGCACAACAGTCACTGCACATCAAAGTCATTCATTGTGAAGTACTTTGAGATACGAGGAGGTGCTACATAGGAATCGGCTATTTTACTGGGTGAGGGTTGCTTTGTGCTACCTGTAGCCTCAAACTAAGAGCCACAAGCTCCACTTTCCTTGGGTTACCATACAATGTGCTGCCAAGCCTGATGTAGGCTGGCACGGTGACAGCAGTAGGGCTCACGGCCCAGGTTTCACACCGTCTTCAGTGGCAGCTCTTTGCACCCGTGAGCGCGGTCTGAGGCGCCCCTTTCCAGCTGGTATAACAAAGACGGCATATGCTAAAAATCAACATAGATAACACAGAAGAAAACAAATCGTTTGAAAATAATTTATTGTTCAGCAAACCAATTGGCAAATTCATCCAAAATACTCAATAGCAAATCTGTCACTGGGAGAGTGTGACTGGGAGGACACAGATTGAAAGTAGTGAATGGCAAAGTTAGGACCGAGGTCAGGTACACTCACTTCACAGAGAGTGATCAACACGTGGAATGGACTGCTGCGTAGTGTATGAAAAAAACCCATTGAATGCACTGATGGAGACGGTACGGTCCTTTCTGGATGGACAAGCTACGATGGCCCAGTGGCCTTCCCCATCTGTATCCATCTTCTAATCTTCATGTTCAATTATTTGCGGAAAGCAGTTGTAAACATTTCCAATGGAGTTCATTCCCCTGAAGGCACCATTTTCACTCCAGTGTATGGTTGCTGGAGCCCCTAATTAACCGCACGCACATTGTCATCAGGCTATTGAACAGTGGGGAGCATCACCGCCCACTGCAAACCGGTCTTCAGCCGACGTCCACCCACACGCATCTGGCTGGAGGGGGTCAGAGGGGTAGTAATCAGGAGCAGGAATGCTGGCTGATGATTTTTTGGTTCTAGAGACATGGTATCACCCCCAGCTGGGACCAGCCAACTCGGTACAGACCTGGGATGAAACTGGGGTCCTTCCTGGCTCAAACTGAACTATTGACACTTGTGGATTTTTTTTTTTTACTAACGATTTAAAAATTGCTGCAAAGAGACAGCAATGCAACCAACAGAACACAGCAAGAAACCCTGTGCCTCGGCGCATTCGACACAGACAGCAGCGTCTGTGTACCTGTCAGGGCAGGTCCGTAACTAAAAACATGCAAAACCACAGCTCAGGAGTATTAGTAATTCTTAGAAACCAATTACCAAAATGTGGCTGGGCCTGCTGATGACTCACCCACTTGTTTGAAATCAATAATTACAGCACTCGGTTCGAAACCGATACTACCAGTTTTGTAAGCCTTCAATTAACTTTTAGAACAGAGGGGGGGGAAAAAAAAGACTGCACAGCAATTAAATTAAAAAGGTCCAAAAACATGAAAGCACACGGAACTATCAAAACAAAAGGCACAGGGCGGTGGGTTGGGATGGTAAAGAATTAACTTGCATTTCTATAGCGGATTTTGCACCCTCAGGACTTTCCAAAGCGCTTTACAGCCAATGAAGTACTTTTGTAGTGTGATCACTGTCGTAATGTAGGAAATGTGGCAGCCAATTTGCACACAGCAAGCTCCCACAAACAGCAATGTGATAATGACCAGATCATCTGGTTATAGGTGTTGTTTCAGGGATAAATATTGGCTAGGGACACCAGGGAGAACGCCCCTGCTCTTCTTTGAATAGTGCCATGGGATCTTTTACATCAACCCGAGAGTTTAGCATCTCATCTGAAAGACGGCACCTCCGACAGTGCAGCACTCCCTCAGTACTGCACTGGGAGTGTCAGCCCGGATTGTGTGCTCGAGTATCTGGAGTGGGACTTGAACACGCAACCTCTTGACTCGGAAGCGAGAGTGCTACCCACGGAGCCACAGCTGACACCCAAGGAAGCTTTGCATTAATGTAGCACATTATCACGCCCCTCACTAACACCTCAAAAAGCTCTTCACATGAAAACTTTGATGGTCAACAGCTGTTATGTAGGCTGGCGTGGCAGCCATTTTGTGCACAGCAAGCAGCAATAAGACAAACGGACAATTAATTAATTTAATAAATAAATTGATTGATCAATCAATCAATCAGCCCCCCCCCCCCGCCGCCGCCACGTTGGCTGAGAGACAAACATTGGCCAGGACACTGGATGAACTCCCCCATTCTTCGAATACTGCCGTGGGATCTTTAACAATCACCTGAGGCACGTGGGGACCGTCAGGCCTCATCTGAAGAGCAGCCTCTAAGCGTGCACCACTTCCTTAGTACAGGGTGTCACAATAAAAAGGGCTCGCCCAAGGAACTAAATGGACACCAAGTGAGGTACAAGATGGCCGCCCATTCCTACCCCAGGGAGCTGTGGAGGCGGAGTCAGTGAATATATTCAAGGCATAGATAGATTTTTGAAAAACAGGGGAATCAAGGGTTATGGGCAGCAGGCAGGAAAGTGGAGTTGAGGTCGAGGTCAAGATCAGATCAGATCAGATCGAATGGCAGAACAGGCTTGAGAGGCCGAATGACCTACTCCTATTTATGTTCCTGTGGGACCAAATCCTAGCAAGAATCCGTGCCTTCAGGAAAGGAGGGGAGAAAATTGGGGCGGGGGAAGATAAGAGAGAGTTCGCTTCTTGCTAGTTGGAAGCTGGATGTGCTGAGGCCCATTTGGGACCTAGATTGAGACTGGTCAAACTCAATGAGCCATTTAAGCAATCAGTGAGGGAGCAGGCCTTTATACAGCTGGTGCACAGCTGCATTTCTCCCCCCCTCCCAAGTGAAAAGGGAGCATCCCCACCTACAATGCTCCACCCCAACACCTGCACACAGCAAGCTCCCAAGACCCAAACAAAAGTCATTTTTGTTGTATAATTACAGTTGCAGTGCAATTGTTTCCTCTCCAGTTTCGACTCTTCAGCTTGCAGCCCTTTGGTACGATGCAGATGTACAAGTTAGACAAAGGGAGGCAAGAACATGGAATGCATTACCGTGAAGACAAGTCAGTTAGAGAGAAAAATTAGATAAACAACTTGAGTGAAAATTTTGAAAGAGCAGGGAAGTGGGATTAGAGAGCTCCAGCAGGGAGTTAACAATGGGCCAAGTAGGCTCTTGTGGGCTCAAATTATCAATCTACAAGAAGGTGGCTTTAAATTAAAGTCAAAAAATAGTATCCAAGCAAAGCACTTTTCCTCCCTCCCCAAAGCCAGAACAAACAGAAAGCTGTTCCTAAACTATTCTAATATGTTAAATTAAGATTTACTGAAGTGAATTGGACATGTCCACTTACTGCTTTCTCCATCATGCTCTTTTAGTCTTGGTTATGATGGTTAGAGACAGCCTTGAAGCAGACATTTTGTATAGAACTCCTCCCTCGTATGACATCATCAATGGGGAATGATACCCACAAACCACTGCCCCACTGATGATGTCACAGGGGGGAGGGAGAAAAATGGTGCACAAACGCTCTGCCTCGGTTTAACCTGTAGTTCCGCCGCAGGCCGAGTAGAGAATAACCAACCAGTGCCGTTCAGTTAGGGAGTCACACAGACCAGGAAAGTCACAAGTCCCACCCCCAGTCAGTGCAGATCTCAGGTGGGCTGCCAGATGGATGTTGAAGTTGGCCTCAGCACCTCGGAGCGGGAGAGAGCAAGAGCCAGGGTTCCTGCTCCTGGAGGGCGAGTGAGAGACTGGGTTCCTGCTCTGGGGTGGGTGGGGAAGAAAGAAAGAAAGAAACCAAGAAATGAGCACAGGATCAGTTCCCCCCCAACCCCAAACACTAGGCTCACATGAAAAAGGGGCAATTGATCCAGGAACCAGACAGCAGTTGGCATCAGTGGAACTGTATCCACCAATGTTGCCTTTAAGCTGCATGTCCACGCAGCGCTCTGGAGCCCCTGTGCAGCCAGCTTTTAAAATGGGAAACACCGCGGCATGCACGGTATTGCGAATGGGCCGTGCACCCAAAAAATATTAAAAGGGAACATTGGTACCCACAGGGAGAGTCGGCATATTCAGGTGAAGGAGGAAAGGAGAAATTTAGAAAATAAATATTAAATAAGAAAAAGTGAGGAGTGGCAGTACAGCGATCCCTCAACAATGAAACATGATAAGGTTTCAACTGTTGGCAATGGAAGAATCATCTGCAATCTGAAATGTCAAGGCAAGTAGAACAGAGTCAGCACCAAGCACTGCCAGGTCAGGTCGGATACAGACCGCAGCTCTTCCTCTACTTTGTCCCGACTAATTGCCTCAGCCCCTACTATTGCACATTTGTCCACAACAGCTATCCTGCGCTCTCTCGGAGCACAGTTGTATACGTTAGGACCTTGCCCACTGAGATCAGGATTGGGACTGCCCCGGGGATGAAAGATCAGGATAGAACCCAGTAGCCGCACAGTCCAGGATACAGTCCTGTGTGTGTGTGTGTGTGTGTGTGTGTGTGTGTGTTTAGCGGATCTCAGGCCAGGACGTCGAGCCACTGCCGCATGCTTCCCGACAGACCGATTCCATTGGTGAAAGCCAGAGAGGGATTAATCGTCCAGTTTGTTGGTCAGTCAGGAGAGGCACAGGGCAACGGGAAGACCGGAGAACAATGGAACCAGGGAGAAAGAAAGAATCACCCCCCTTCCGACAGACACGCACACTTCGGCGTTTAGACTGCTACAGTTCATTTGCAGCAATAGCTTTCATCTCTGCTGATGATTCTTGATGCTGAAGAGTACTTTCTCCGAACGTTTACTGTCTTCTTGCAAATCAGCAGGCCAGTACTGGTCGCCCATGTAGCGATCGATTTCAGAGTTTGTTTCCGAAGTTGCATTTTCATGTCCCGCCGACAACCGATTGCACAGTTTCTGCTCCCACTGAATCTCCACTAGTCGGTACAACTCCATCGAGGCGCAGGCATCCTCAACAGAACAGTGCCCATCTCTGCCAACCTGCCACAAGAGGGAATGATAGCAAATCAGGGAGGGAAACATTTCCCTGACCCCCCACCAAATTATTCACCCAACCGCTCCGATTTATAATCAAAAGGATAGATTGGCCTTGGAGGGAGTGCAGAATAGATTTACCAGAATGATACCTGGCTCCAAGGGTTAAATTACGAGGAGAGATTACACAAACTAGGATTGTGTTCCCTGGAATTTAGACGGTTAAGAGGTGATTCGATCAAAGTTTAAGATAGTAAGAGGAACTGGTAGACAGAAACTATTTACTCTGGTTGGGGAATCTAAGGCTAGGGGGGGGGGCATAGTCTAGAAATTAGAGCCACCCACCACCACCTTGTCCAAGTGCCCATTTTGCATACACGAGGCTGGACAGCAATTGGTGTGTGGCACTTCAACCGTGAGGGGCATCATAGCTGAGCCTTATCCTGTTCTCACCCACATCTGTACGAATGCCAGCAGCAGTCACCATCAGGAGCAGGAACCAAGCCAGAAGCTTTCCCCTAATCAATGCCATAACTGTGCCAGCCCAACCTCTGCCTTGGCAGAGACCAACTAACCAAGCACAGACTGGGATCAAACCTGGCACCCAGTGTGGTCTGTGTAGCTCGGTGGCAAACCGCTCGGTTTATCTCTGGCGGTGCTGCTGGCTGGCACGAGACCCGCACCCCGTACGCGAGGGAACCGGTGGTTCTCGTACAACATAGTAATTCAGAGGCCTGGACTAAATTCAGTCAATAAATCCGGAATAAAAAGCTTGTATCAATAATGGTGACCATGTAACTGCCGGATTGCCGTAAAAACCCCATCTGGTTCACTAATGTCCTTTAGGGAAGGAAATCCGCCACCCTTACCCAGTCTGGCCTATTTGTGACTCCAGTCCCACAGCAATGTGGTTGACTTTTAACTGCCCTCTGAAATGGCCCAGCAAGCCACTCAGTTGTATCAAAAGCACTACAAGAAACTAAGACCTTCACCACATGGACTGCAGCGTTTCAAGAAGGCGGTTCAACACCTTCTCAAGGGCAATTAGGGATGGGCATTAAATGCTGGCCTTGTCAGCGACGCCCACATCCCGTGAATGAATAAAAAAAAACAAAGTGGCTCGAGACTGGCTCATATTCATTTATAGACCAACTGGTGTTGTACCTGTAACTGTCGGAGCCTGTAATTAGAGTTCCAATAGAGGGTGTAGCACAGATAAAACCGGTTCCTTATTGCCCGACACACCCTCGTTTTAATCTGATCCAGGGGGCAAAACTCGCGTCGATACACAATCGACTGATGTCGGACAAACATCCTGCAGGAACCCGTGATGCAGAAGCAGATTTGTTTACTGGTGTCGGCTGCTTGCCAACAGGGTGCTGTCGAAAACTAGACAGCCGAGGAAAGAGAAGGCCCAAGGCCTCGTGGCTGAACGGATCGGATCCCCTGAAAAAGGTTGGGCAACACTGCATGGATACGTTATATGGAGCTGCTTCTGGTGGTGCTACTGGCAAGTCTGCCTGGGCCCCATCGGTAGCACTCGCACGCCTGAGACTGAAGGTCTTGGGATCAAGCCCCACTCCAGGACCTGAGCACATAATCTGGGCTGACACTCCAGTGCAGTAGCAGAGGGGTGATGCATGTTAGAGGTGCTGTTTTTTTGGAGGCGGGGGGGGGGGGGGGCGGAAAGGATGAGAAGTTAAACCGAGACCCTGTCAACCTGTTGAGGTGGACACATTGGAAGATCAGGGAGTTCTCTCATGCTCTTGACCAACATTTATCCCTCAACCAATAACAAATTAAGTGGCCGCTTCTTTTGATTATTTTTGGAAATTGGCTAGTGCATTTACCTACATAACATTTTTATATTCATTCATGGGATGTGGGCGTCATTGGTAAGGCCAGCATTTATTGCCCATCCCTAATTGCCCTCGAGAAGGTGGTGGTGAGCTGCCTTCTTGAACCGCTGCAGTCCGTGTGGTGAAGGTACTCCCACAGTGCTGTTAGGGAGGGAGTTCCAGGATTTTGACCCAGCGACGATGAAGGATCGGCGATATATTTCCAAGTCAGGATGGTGTGTGACTTGGAAGGGAACTTTGAGGTGGTGGTGTTCCCATGCGTCTGCTGCCCTTGTCCTTCTAGGTGGAAGAGGTCGCGGGTTTGGGAGGTGCTGCCGAAGAAACCTTGGCGAGTTGCTGCAATGCATCTTGTAGATGGTACACACTGCAGCCACGGTGCGCCGGTGGTGGAGGGAGTGAAAGTTTAAGGTGGTGGATGGGGTGCCAATCAAGCTGGCTGCTTTGTCCTGGATGGTGTCGAGCTTCTTGAGTGTTGTTGGAGCTGCACTCATCCAGGCAAGTGGAGAGTATTCCATCACACTCCTGACTTGTGCCTTGTAGATGGTGGAAAAGTTTTCTCTGGATTGTTACCTGAGCCACACGCCAATTGGCATAGGGATAAGCAGATTAGAAGGTTAAATGCATGGCTCAAAGAGTGGTGTGGGAGGCAGGGGTTTTGCTTCGTGGGGCACTGGCACCAGTACTGGGGAAAGAGGGAGCTGTTCCGTTGGGACGGGCTCCACTTAATGCGGCTGGAACCAGTGTCCTGGCGAATCGAATAACTAGGACAGTAGACAGGGCTTTAAACTAATGGGGGGAGGATTCAGGAAAGAGTAAATTTAAAAAGCAGCAAGAGAAATGTCAAGGCTCTAGAGCAGAGCAGAGTTTTTGGTAAAAATAAGCTGAGTGGGTCAGGAAGGGAGAGAGAGAAACAAAGTAACATAGGGCATCAGTGACTAAGGTGACATCAGGGGAAAAAAAAAGTCACTATATCTGAATGCGCGAAGCATTTGCAACAAAATCGATGAATTAATAGCACAGATAGAAATGAATAGGTTTGATCTAATAGCCATTATGGAGACGTGGTTGCAGAGTGACCAAGTTTGGGAACTAAACATTCCAGGATACTTAAGTTTTAGAAGAGACAGGCAAAATGGAAAAGATGAAGGGTAGCCCTGATAATAAAGGATGGGATAAAGACAGGAGAGAGAAAGGATCTTGGCTTCGAAAATCAAGAAGTAGAATCAGTTTGGGTGGAGCTAAGAAACACCAAGGGGCAGAAAGCATTGGTGGGAGTTGTTTATAGGCCCCCAAAGAGTAGTTGTAATGTAGGGCAGAGTATAAATCAGGAAATTAGAGGTGTATGTAACAAGGGTAATACAGTGATCATGGAGGACTTTAATCTACATAGAGACTGGGCAAACCAAATTTGCAGTAATAGTGTTGAGGATGAATTCATGGAATGTATGCAAGATCATTTTCTAGGTCAGTATGTTGAGGAACCGACGAGGGAACAGACTATTTTAGATCTAGTATTGTGCAATGAAAATTAATTTAAATAACCTTGCAGTAAAGGGGCCTTTAGGGAAGAGTGACCATAAAATTTTATATTAAGTTCAAAAGTGATTTAGTTAAATCTGAAACCAGGGTCTTAAATCTAAACAAAGTAAACTAGGTAGGTATGAGGGGGCGAGTTGGCTAAGGTAGATTGGGAAACTACATTAAAAGGTATGATGGTAGACAAGCAATGGCTAGCATTAAAAAAATTAATACATCATTTGCAACAAATATACATTCCTTTAAGGCACAAAAACCCCACAGGAAAAGTGGTCCAATTGTGGCTAACGAGAGAAGTTAAAGATATTAGATCAAAGGAAGAGGCTCAATGTTGCCAAAAAGAGCAGTAAGCCCGAGGATTGGGACAATTTTAGAATTCAGCAAAGGAGGGCCAAGAAATTGATAAAGAAAGTTAAAATAGAATGAGAGTAAACTAGCGGGAGACATAAAACAGATTGTAAAAGCTTCTATTAGGTATGTAAAAAGAAAAAGATTAGCTAAAGTAAATGTGGGTCCCTTACAGGCTTTTTAAAAATTTGTTTTTATGGGATCTGGGCGTCACTGGCAAGGCCAGCATTTATTGCCCATCTCTAATTGCCCTCGAGGTGGTGGTGGTGAGCCGCCGCCTTGAACCGCTGCAGTCTGTGTGGTGAAGGCGCTCCCAGAGTGCTGTTAGGGAGGGAGTTCCAGGATTTTGACCCAGCGACGATGAAGGAACGGCGATATACTTCCAAATCAGGATGGTGTGTGACTCGGAGGGGAACCTGGAGGTGGTGGTGTTCCCATATGTCTGCTGCCCTTGTCCTTCTAGGTGGAAGAGGTCGCGGGTTTGGGAGGTGCTGCTGAAGAAGCCTTGGCGAGTTGCTGCAGTGCATCTTGTAGATGGTACACACTGCAGCCACGGTGCGCCGGTGGTGGAGGGAGTGAATGTTTAAGGTGGTGGATGGGGTGCCAATCAAGCGGGCTGCTTTGTCTTGGATGGTGTCAAGCTTCTTGAGTGTTGTTGGAGCTGCACTCACCCAGGCAAGTGGAGAGTATTCCATCACACCCCTTACTTGTGCTTTGTAGATGGTAGAAAGGCTGAGACAGGAGAAATTAAACAAATACTTTGTGTCTGTCTTCATGGAAGATGACGCAAAAACCTCCCGGAAATAGTGGAGAACCAAGGGTCTAGCAAGAATGGGGAACTGAAAGAAATTAGTATTAGTAAAAAAAAAAAAAATAATACTGGAGAAATTAATGGGACTGAAAGTTGATAAATCCCCTGGACCTGATGGTCTACATCCTAGGGTTTTGAAAGAGATGGCTGTAGAGATCGTGGATGCATTGGTTGTTATCTTCCAAAATTCCATAGATTCTAGAACAGTTCCAGTGTATTGGAAGGCAGCAAATGTAACCCCACTATTTAAGAAAGGAAGGAGAGAGAAAACAGGGAACTACAGACCAGTTAGCCTGACATCAGTAGTAGGGAAGATGCTAGAATCTATTATTAAGGATGTGGTAACAGGGCACTTAGAAAATAATAGGATTGGGCAGAGTCAACATGGATTTATGAAAGGGAAATCGTGTTTGATGAATCTGTAGGCATTTTTTGAGGTTGTAACTAGCAGAATAGATAAGGAGGGACCGGTGGATGTGGTTTATTTGGATTTTCAGAAGGCATTCGACAAGGTGCCGCACAAGAGGTTGTTAAACAAAATTAGAGCTCATGGGATTGAGGGTAATATACTAGCATGGATTGAGGATTGGTTAACGGGCAGAAAACACAGTAGGAATAAACGGGTCATTTTCAGGTTGGCAGGCTGTAACTAGTGGGGTACCGCAAGGATCAGTGATTGGGCCTCAGCTATTCACAATCTACATCAATGATTTGGATGAGGGGACCAAATGTAATATATCCAAGTTTGCTGATGATACAAAGCTGGGTGGGAATGTAAGTTGTGAGGAGGATGCAAGGAGGCTTCAGGGGGATATAGACAGGCTAAGTGAGTGGGCAAGAACATGGCAAATGGAATATAATGTGGAGAAATGTGAAGTTATCCACTTTGGTAGGAAAAATAGAAAAGCAGAGTATTTTTTTTAAATGGTGAGAGATTGGGAAACAGTGTTCAGAGGTACCTGGGTGTCCTTCTACACAAATCACTGAAAATTAACATGCAGGTACAGCAAGCAATTAGGAAAGCAAGTGGTATGTTGGCCTTTATTACAAGAGGATTTGAGTATAAGAGTAAAGACGTCTTACTGCAATTATATAGGGCCCTGGTGAGACCACACCTGGAGTATTGGGTACTGTTTTGGTCTTCTTACCGAAGGAAGGATATACTTACCATAGAGGGAGTGCAACAAAGGTTCACCAGACTGATTCCTGGGATGGGGGGGGATTGTCCTATGAGGAGAGATTGAGTAGACTGGGCCTATATTCTCTGGAGGTGAGAACGAGAGGTGATCTCATTGAAACATACAAAATTCTTACAGGGCTCGACTGGGTAGATGCAGGGAGGATGTTTCCCCTGGCTGGGGAGTCTAGAACCAGGGGTCACAGTCTCAGAATAAGGGGTTGGCCATTTAGGACGGAGATGAGGAGAAATTTCTTCACTCAGAGGGTGGTCGTCTTCTTATCGTGTCCACGGACAGTCTGTACATAGCCCAGTCAGAACTGGACACATTTTTGCGCCTTGTTGTTGAATTCGGCAAGATCTGCAACAGTGCAGGGTTCCTCTAACGATGGGCATTGCAGGAGATGTTGCATAGTCTGTGCCTCAGTTCCACATTCACAAGTTGTCGGGCTGGTTGAATATCCCCATTTGCTTAGTGACACCTTTGAGCAACCTACACCGGTCCCATGTCTGTTAAGGCACTTCCAGGTTGCCCAGTTGCAATTAGCTCCTGGGGAAGGCTTTCATCAAGTAAAATTTCCATCTCTGGGGGTTGTTCAAGACTGGTGAGCCTGTCTTTCCACAAGGCGATGCGGGCTTCAGATGAGGTTGATTGTAATGGAACAACACTGTTCATGAAGCTCTTTCTTGACTTTAGGCGGCTGGGTGTAGGCGTATGACAATGCAGAGGGTGTCTCTCATCTGATGTTTGACAGAGTCGCTCTTTCGTGCTGGCTACCGTTCTTATATCGGGGGCGCGATACCCGCCAGGATATATAGGCTGTTGGTGTTTGTTGGTTTTAAGCAACCTGTGATAAATCAGCAGCTTGCATTCAGAACGGCATCCATCTTCTTGGCATGAGTAGACCTTTCCCATGCAGGGCAGGCGTATTCGGCAGTGGAATAGCAAAGAGCAAGTGCACTGGTTCGCAATGTTTTCGGGCTGGTTCCCCATCTTGTGTTAGTGAGCTTATTCAGGATGTTGTTTCGTACGCTCACTTTTGCCTTTGTCTTCTCGATGTGGTTCTTGAAGGTGAGGCATCGGTCAAGGGTGACTCCTAAGTAGATAGGGTGCTCGCAATGCGTCAGTGTTGCTCCACACCAGGTTACTTTCAACTGGCGTTTGGCTTCACGGTTTCTGAGGTGGAATGCACAAACTTGCGTTTTTGATGGGTTTGCGCGAAGGTGGTTTTCTTCATAGTAGGATTTTAGTCCCTCCAAGGCCTCAGAAAGCGTTTTCTCCACGGTGTTAAAATCAGTGCTTTGGGCAGTGACACATAAGTCATCAGCATATATAAAACGGCGTGTGACACCGTCTATAGGTTGGTCATTCGTGTAGATGTTGTACAGCAGCGGTGCAAGCACACTTCCCTGAGGAAGACCATTCTTCTGAATACACCACCTGCTGCGCTTCCCACCTAGTTCAACATAGAACCGGCGATTCTGAAGCATGCTTTCTAACAGCTCTGTTAAGTGAATCTCTTTTGTCATCTCTAGAATCTTGCAGAGGAGACGTCTGTGGTTCACTGTATCGTCTGCTGCTGACAGGTCTACAAAAACAGCACCTGGTACCATCCCTTGCTCAAAACCATCTTCAATGTGTTGTGTGAGGTTGAGCAGTTGGCTTCTTGTTGATTTGCCGGGGCGGAAACCGGCTTGCTCTGGAATGATCTTCTCATCTACAGTTGGTGCTATCCTATTGAATATCAGGCGTTCAAACAGCTTATAGGTGTGGCAAAGCAGTGAAATTGGCTGAAAACTCTTAGGATCTGAGGGATCTTTTCCAGGCTTTAATAGTGCTATTACATGTGTCTTCTGCCAGATATTAGGTAGCTTGTGTGTTGCCAGACAGTGGTTGACCAATTGTAGGAGCCATTTCTTTGCTTTCTGTCCAAAATGCTTTATCTGCTCCGTTGCTATGTTGTCAAGACCAATTGCTTGCCTGTATTTTAGACTAGATATACCAGTTTCCAGCTCTTCCATGGTGAATGATCTAGCGAAGCCAGGATCGTCGCTGTACTTCTTCCTATCTAGTTGTGCTCTTGGTTGTTTCTTGTTGATTTTTCCATTTAGGAGCAACTGGTGTGCAACTTGGTTAGCAGACACATTTGGATGTTGGGCAGCTTTCTTGGGATCACCTCCAAGTTTGCGTATGAGAGACCATGCCTTCTTGCTGGTTTTTGTAAGATCTGTTGTCTCTATCAAGGTGTTCCAGGTGTTTTGACGTTCTTGAGAGATACTAAACATCACCCTCTCACCGGTAGATATTGTTTCCTCTGAGAAGGGGTCAGATTCAAACATTGAGACATACTCCCAGTAGAGTTCAGCATTCTCCTTGGTGAGACCAGGGATGTAGTGTACTCTGCAACTCAGAGGGTTGTGAATCTTTGGAATTCTCTACCCCAGAGGGCTGTGGAGGCTCAGTCGTTGAGTATATTCAAGACAGAGATCGCTAGATTTTTGGATATTAAGGGAATCAAGGGATATGGGGATAGTGCAGGAAAGTGGAGTTGAGGTAGAAGATCAGCCATGATCTTATTGAATGGCGGAGCAGGCTCGAGGGGCCGAATGGCCTACTCCTGCTCCTAATTCTTATGTTTTGGGGAGTCAGCAGGTGAGACACTCGCCGCAGAATACCCAGCCTCTTGTTGTTCTCTTGTAGCCACAGTATTTATGTGGCTGGTCCAGGTAAGTTTCTGGTCAATGGTGACCCCCCCAGGATGTTGACTGCACTTTTAACAGTAGCCCACATGCTGTGAAGTGAGCATACTCAGGAGATTAAAAGCACGGTATTAATGCAAATTATTTCTTTGTTTTTTGTGCAGCTCGGGTGACGTGCCTCCTTTATACTGCAGGCACGTGGACACTGCAGAGGATTCTAATCGAGGGACTTTCTCAGCTGGCTGTGGAAGGCGGCCAAGTAGGAAACTGAAACTTATGGCCAGCCCGGATGGGTTGAGTGCACCAGCTCTGCTGCCCCCAGCAGGCCAGTGGGGGGAAAGCACCCTCAGTCTCAACAGACTGCAACTCAACTCCCTGAGCAAAAGATTTAAGAACATAAGAAATAGGAGCAGGAGTCGGCCATGTGGCCCTTCGAGCCTGCTCCACCATTCAATATGATCATGGCCGATCCTCTATCTCAATACCATATTCCCGCTCTCTCCCCATACCCCTTGATGCCTTTTGCGTCCAGAAATCTATCTAGCTCCTTCTTAAATATATTCAGTGACTTGGCCTCCACAGCCTTCTGTGGTAGAGAATTCCACAGGTTCACCACCCTCCGAGTGAAGAGATTTCTCCTCAACTCCGTCCTAAATGGTCAACCCCTTATCCTGAGACTGGTGACCCCTGGTCCTAGACTCCCCAGCCAGGGGAAACATCCTCGCTGCAACGGTCAAGCCCTGTAAGAATTTTGTATGTTTCAATGAGCTCACCTCTCATTCTTCTAAACTCTAGAGAATACAGGCCTAGTCTACTCAATCTCTCCTCACAGGACAATCCCATCCCAGAAACCAGTCTGGTGAACCTTCGTTGCACTCCCTCTATGGCAATTATATCCTTCCTTACGTAAGGAGACCAAAACTGTACACAATACTCCAGGTGTGGTCTCACCAGGGCCCGATATAATTGCAAGGACACCCTCAAAGCCTCCTTGAAAAAGTGCAACATCCCCACCGACACCTGGGAATCCCTGGGCCCAAGACCGCACAAAGTGGAGGAGAAGCATCCGGGAAGGCGCCGAACACCTCGAGTCTCTTCGCCGGAAGCCAAACGCAAACAGCGCAAGGAGCGCACGTCAACCCAAGCACCCCACCCACCCGCCCCTTCAACCACCGTCTGCCCCACCTGTGACAGAGACTGTAAGGTCCCGCATTGGACTCATCAGTCACCTGAGAACTCATTTCTAGTGTGGAAGAAAGTCATCCTCGGTTCCGAGGGACTGCCTAAGAATATAATTGCAGCAAGACGTCTTTACTCTTATACTCAAGTCCCCTTGTAATTAAGTCGGTTCACGTGCTCACCTGGATATTTTTGCGCAGAAGCAACTTCGCCAGGTTCTTCAGGGACACGGACTCTCTTTCAGGAAACCCGGCCTTCCGCTTCAACATCGGGATCTTGCTCGTGTCTCTTGTCAGAGATCTCGGATGAAAATACTTCAGCGCTTTAAAGTCGTTGTGCAGCGCGTGGCCCACCACAATTTTACCCTTCAGGATCTTCAAGATCTGAATTGAAGCACAAGTTAAAAATGTAAATGATGAATCTGTCGGATTTATTTCCCCCCACCCCCACGTCACGCAACTATCCACACTTGGAAATATATCGCCATTCCTGCATCGTTGCTGGGTCAAAATCCCTGAACTCCCTCCCTAATAGCGCTGTGGGAGCGCCTTCACCACACGGACTGCTGCGGTTCAAGGCGGCGGCTCACCACCACCTCCTTCTCAAGGGCAATTAGGGATGGGCAATAAATGCCGGCCTTGTGAGCGACATCCCATATCCCAGAGAATGAATTTAAAAAATATTATTTCCAAGCTGATGGGTCCGTATGGTGGTTTGTTCTAGACTGCTAATAGTCACATCCTGCAACAAAAAAGGTTATATTTCAGTGACAGCACTACTGACCACTGGGCGAGGCTGGGATTTGTTTCTTCAATACAAAACATGGTGACAAGAGCACCCCCACCCCCCCCCCTCTGCTCCCAGCCTCTGTCCTGACCTGAACCACAGCCTTCAAACCCAGACAAACCCCTCCACTCACAGGCCCTGCCCCAATCATGTCCTCACCCTTCACTGGAGCTGTACTCCAATACCTGCCTGACTGCTCCACTCCCCAGCCTACCCACGTGAGAGGTCGCTAATAAATACCTCAATTGTCAAACTCCTCCTGTAAACTTGTGTACCGTGTTAAGAGTGTCTCCGATACCGATAATATTACGATTTATTTTAGCTTAACTAGATTTGAGGTTTAATTCTATTAGTGGCGCCTCCTCAGTTTGAGGGAACTTGCGCAGTTGCCGGCGAGTGACACTGGAGGCGACCCCAGCATCGCCTCTATTGGTTTATTTAAGATAGGAAACCGCAGCTGCTCCTCCTCGGTAAAACTCCACATTTCTGAGGAACGGTCACCGGCCTGAAACATGAACTCAGTTTCGCTCTGCCTGTCCTCCAGAGTATTTCCAGCATTTATTCCACAAACAAGGTGAATGACATCCTCAGACAAGATTAAACCTCAAAAAGGACAGTGTTTGTTAGCTCAAACTTAATTAGGAACTCAGTGGGGAAAATGTGCACTCATCTTCTAGGGATCTGGGTTCAAAAAACCAGATCTTCTCCAGATATTCACTCCATCCCAATCGTTCTAGACTCCATTTTGATCACTTTTACTCTGAACTTTCCTCTTGTGTCTCCCAAGCCTGAAGTGCTCCATCCTATATAATCTTCCTCCTCCTGCATCACTCAGTGGCAAGAATGTGACTCAATCGCACCATCTCCTCATCGAACTCGCACTTTGCCAGGCCCTCGCATCCTCCTACATTTTAAACCCGAGTGTCAGCTGCCTCTCCATTGGTCACATCATCTCTGCTAAGCTTTTGCAACCTTGGTGCTCTGGGCCAGTCCTTCAAGTGGATTTTCAGTTTAAAAAAAAAGCAATTGTGGCTGTAAAGGCAGATAATTGATGTGGAACGGTACGTGTTATTTATTTAAAAAAATCCCACTAGCACCATTAACTGCTTTTCAAGATACTGACACACTTGTGTTTGGCTCCTTTATTCCAACTGTCGATCTGGGTTCAAAAAACCAGCAGATCGCTCCAGATACTCTCGCCATCCCAATCTTTATTGACTCTATTTTGACTTGTCGGTCAGAATGGTACTGGCAAACCTCCTGTGGCATTGCTCATCGAGAACTGGAGTATTCGCTGTTTTATAATAGCAGTCTACAACGCATGACGGGGAAGTATTAAAAGAAGTAAATGTGACACTTAAGACTTGCGGTTATATAGCACATTTGACGACCTCAGGATGTCTCAAAACGGTTTACAACCAAAATAGTACTTCACGTGTAGTCACTGTTGTAATGTAGGAAACACGGCAGCCAATTTGCGCACAGCAAGCTCCCTCAAACAGCGACGTGATAATGGCCAGATAATCTGTTTAGTGGTGTTGATTGTGGGATAAATATTGGCCAGGACACCGGGGAGAACTCCCCCTGCTCTTTTTCGAAATAGTACCGTGGGATCTTTTAAATCCACCTGAGAGAGCAGACGGGGCCTCAGTTTAATGTCTCACCTGAAAGACGGCACCTCCGACAGTGCCGCACTCCCTCAGCACTGCACTGGGAGTGTCAGCCTAGATTTTGTGCTCAGGACTCTGGAGTGGGGACTTGAACCCACGACCTTCTGCCTTAGAGGCAAGTGTGCTACTAACTGCACTTGCAGGAAGTGCGAGCTGTGCACAAGACGTTGAACACATTATTATGGATTATTACACACTCGGGTCACTCACCTCCCTCTGTGCAACATTAAACTCGATTGCGCTCGTCATGTGCTGCTTTCGGATGCCGCTCCACCGGGTCCGGTAGTCGGTGATGGGAAGTCGTGGCTTTACATACTTGTCATAGATGACGTCGCCCTGATAGCTGACTATGCTGCACCTGGCCATCTCGCCCAGCCGCCCACAGGGGCCTGTGCCCACCATCTCACAGTCGATCGCCACGCACTTGGCGGCACGACAGCAGGAGTGCGGAGGGCTGGCTCGGCGAAGGGCCGCGACGCGCAACACTCCAACGGGGTCCTCGCGAGTCAGCGGGTTTGCCCTTTGGGCCGGGGGGTCCCTCTTGCTCGAGTCTGTGGACTTTGCAAGTGAAGTAAGGTGGCCGCTTTCAGCTGCGGGCTGAGGGTGCGAGGTATCACGCAAGATGGAGCGATTCCCATTCACATCAGAGCTACTCGGCCTCTGGGCGTCTCCAGACTGAACCGTACGGGTTGGTTCACTGGCATTTGGGCACAGTGCTTGGTCTGGAGGCCCCTCCTTCGCTTGGAGCCGCCTCTGCTTCAGGATCCCTTCTCTCTGCAGAAACGCCTTCCTCTCCAGAAAGCGCTCGTGCCGCCGGCTCGGCTTCTTCTTGCGCTTCGCGGCCCGGCAGTCAGGGCTCAGGGTCACGCCGGGCGTGCAGCAGAGGAACTGGGCCGAGCTGGAGAACCCATGGAACAGTCGCGTGGAGGCCGAGCCTTCGGAGGCAGGGGAAGCAAGGTCTGCTCCCGTGTCGGCCACACTTGGCATCCTTTAATCGCAGTCTCAGAACCTGGGAAAAAAACCAGAAGGTCCTTTTAATCCAGGAGCAATAATTTAACACATCGCACCACAGAATGTTGACGCGTGGCATTGAGCCTGTAGTTCATCACCCAGTGAAATCCTGACTTGGTGTGCCACTCATGGGGAGGTGGGGACATAGAAAGAAAAAAAGGGACCGATAGTTCTATCCACAATTGGGACCCTCAATTCCTCAGCTCTCCTCGATTTGGGATGGAAAATGCCCGGTACACATTAAAGATGCTCAACACTTGTAAATGGAATATTTCCCAGAATCACGCTCAACTATGATGCCTGTCCAGGGTGCAACAAGAATGTCAGCCTTGGCTCAGTTGGCAGCACCCTCACCAGAGTCAGAAGGTTGCAAGTTCAAGCCCCACTTCAGGATTTGAGTGCATAGTCCCACGCTGACACACCAGTGCAGTACTGGGGGAGCTATACATCGTTGGAGATGCCGTCTTTCAAATGTTATGTTAAACCAAGGCTCCACCTGCCTGTTCAGGCAGATGAAAAGATCCAGTGACACTATTTGAAGAGCAGAGAAATGTCCTGGCCAACAATTACCCCTCAACCAAGACCACCAAAAACTTTTCATTTATCTCACTGGTGTTTGTGGGATTTTATCTGCAGACTGGCTGCCCATTTGCCCGCATAACACGATTAAACCTCAAAAATAAATAATTGGCTGGCATGTATATACAATCTCGGGACGTCCCAAACTTACTTTTGAAGTTGTAATGTCGGAAACACGGCAGCCAATTTCCACACAAGTTTCCACAAACAACAATGAGATAACGGCAAAATAATCAGACGTCAGTTGAAGGTTAAATGTTGGCCAGGAGACCAGGGAGAACAGCCCTGCTTCGAATAGTGCCACGGGATCTTTCACATCTGAAAGACAGCACCTCAAACAGTGCAGCGCTCCTCAGCACTGACCCCTCCCTCAGTGCGGCGCTCCCTCAGCACTGACCCCTCCCTCAGTGCTGCGCTCCCTCAGCACTGACCCCTCCCTCAGTGCTGCGCTCCCTCAGCACTGCCCCTCCCTCAGCACTGACCCCTCCCTCAGTGCGGCGCTCCCTCAGCACTGACCCCTCCCTCAGTGCTGCGCTCCCTCAGCACTGCCCCTCAAACAGTGCAGCGCTCCTCAGTACTGCCCCTCCCTCAGCACTGACCCCTCCCTCAGTGCGGCGCTCCCTCAGCACTGCCCCTCAAACAGTGCAGCGCTCCTCAGTAAAGAAAGACTTACATTTCTATAACGCCTTTCACGACCACCACACGTCCCAAAGCGCTTTACAGCCAATGAAGTACTTTTTGAAGTGTAGTCACTGTTGTAATGTGGGAAACATGGCAGCCAATTTGCGCACAGCAAGCTCCCACAAACAGCAATAGGATAATGACCAAATAATCTGTTTCAGTGATGTTGGTTGAGGGATATATATTGGCCCCCAGGAGGACTCGAAATAGTGCCATGGGATATTTTACATCCACCTAAGAGAGCCGACGGGGCCTCTGTTTAATGTCTCATTCAAAAGACAGCAGCTCCGACATTGCAGCACTCCCTCAACACTGCACTGGGAGTGTCAGCCTAGATTTATGTACTGAAGTCTCTGGAGTGGGACTTGAACCTACAACCTTCTGACTCAGACGAGAGTGCTACCCACTGAGCCACCCTCAGTACTGCCCCTCCGACAGTGCCTTGCTCCCTCAGTACCGTCCCTCCGACAGTGCGTCGCTCCCTCAGTACCGCCCCTCCGACAGTGCGCCGCTCCCTCAGTACTGCCCCTCCGACAGTGCGGCGCTCCCTCAGCACTGACCCTCCGACAGTGCGGCGCTCCCTCAGTACTGCCCCTCCGACAGTACGGCGCTCCCTCAGTACTGCCCCTCCCTCAGTGCTGCGCTCCCTCAGTACTGCCCCTCCCTCACTGCGGCGCTCCCTCAGCACTGACCCCTCCCTCAGTGCAGCGCTCCCTCAGCACTGACCCGGACAGTGCGTGTCCCCGGGCCGGTTGGTGAAGGCTCTGTGGGCTTTAAGGCCGCCCCAGGTCCGGCTCCTGCTGCCCGGCAACACGTGGCGCTCCTTCTTGCCCGCCGTGCCGATTGGCCCATTCGCCCGCCCCCTCCCATTGGCTGACACGCCTCGCCCCTCTGATTGGCCACTTTGATCACACTTGCGTTGGATTGGCTGTCGTCATAAAGGGACCTACGTCAGAAGTGGCGGCGTTTAAAAAGCGGCAAGAGGGAGCCGCGCACGATCTGCAGCCGCGGGGCCCGCCACAGCGCCACCAAGCGGCCGGAGGTCAGAAAGAGCTCTACAGTACCTTGAGGGCAGGGCTGGCAAGTTGTGCTAAAATAACACTGGACAGAGGGTGACATTTTTTAGTTTATGAGATGGTCTTCTCCAGCCTTACAACCCTCTGAGATCTCTGTGCTCTTCCAATTTTGGCCTCTTGTGCAGCCCTGATTTTCATCGCTCCGTCACTGGCAGCCGTGCCTTCAGCTGCCTCGGTCCTAGTCTCTGGAATTCACTCCCTGAACCTCTCCGCCTCTCTCTCCTCCTTTAAGATGCTCCTTAAAACCTGCCTCTTTGGCCAAGCTTTTGGTCACCTGTCCAAATATCTCTTTATGTGGCTCGGTGTCAAATTTTGTTTGATAATCGCTCCTGTGAAGCGCCTTGGGACACTTTACTACGTTAAAGGCGCCGTATAAAAGCAAGTTGTTGTTGATGATGAAAATTCTTTATCTCTAGATAAGGAGTCAAGAAAGTGAAATCTTACTGCTCAAATCTGCTCAGAAACATAGGAACAGGAGTATATGAGTCACATCAAGTGTACAGCACAGAAACAGGCCATTCAGCCCAATTGGTCAATGCTGCCGTTTATGCTCCACATGGGCCTCCTCCCACCCTACTTCATCGAACCCTATCAGCATATTCTTCTATTCCTTTCTCCCTCATGTGTTTATCTAGCTTCCTCTTAAATGTATCTATGCTATTCACCTCAACTAGTCCTTGTGGGGAGCGGGCAGGGAAGCGGAGTTGAGGCCAAGATCAGATCAGCCATGATCTTATTGAGTGGCAGAGCAGGCTCGAGGGGCCAAATGGCCTACTCCTGCTCCTACATCTTATGTTCTTATGTGGTAGCGAGTTCCACATTCTCATCAATTTGAGTAAAGAAGTTTTTCTTGAATTCCTTATTGGATTTATTAGTGACTGTCTTATATTTATGACCTCTAGTTTTGGACTCCTCCATAAGTGGAAACATTTTCTCTACATCTCTCCTACCAAAACTTTTCATTATCTTAAAGCCCTCTAACAGGCCACCACTCAGCCTTCTCTTTTCTTGAGAAAGGAGCCCCACCCTGTTCAGCTATTCCTACTAAGTATATCCACTCAGTTCTGGTATCATCCTTGTGAATCTTTTTTGCACCTTCTTCAATGCCTCTATATCCTTAACATTAACTAAATAAGGTGCAGCAGCATACTTTATCAGACAGTTATGAATTGGCGCTCCCGACACAGAATTCAGTGTGATGGGAGCACATGTCAGGCAGCTGAAGGCACAGCCGTCAATGGTGGGGCAAAGAAAATCAGGGATACGCAAGAGGCCAGAATTGGAGGAGCGCAGATACCTTGGAGGATGTAGGGCTGGAGGAGGTCACAGAGATAGGGAGGGTCGAGGCCATGGAGGGATTTGAAAACAAGGATGAGAATTTTTTAATCGAGGCATTGACAGACCGGGAGCCAATGTAGGTCAGCGAGCACAGGGGTGATGGGTGAATGGGACTGGGTGTGAGTTAGGACACGGGGCAGCGAGCACAGGGGTGATGGGTGAATGGGACTTGGTGTGTCTTAGGACACGGGGCAGTGAGCACAGGGGGTGATGGGTGAATGGGACTTGGTGCGAGTTAGGACACAGGGCAGTGAGCACAGGGGTGATGGGTGAATGGGACTTGGTGTGTCTTAGGACACGGGGCAGTGAGCACAGGGGGTGATGGGTGAATGGGACTTGGTGCGAGTTAGGACACAGGGCAGTGAGCACAGGGGTGATGGGTGAATGGGACTTGGTGTGTCTTAGGACACGGGGCAGTGAGCACAGGGGGTGATGGGTGAATGGGACTTGGTGCGAGTTAGGACACGGGGCAGTGAGCACAGGGGGTGATGGGTGAATGGGACTTGGTGCGAGTTAGGACACGGGGCAGTGAGCACAGGGGTGATGGGTGAATGGGACTTGGTGCGAGTTAGGACACGGGGCAGTGAGCACAGGGGGTGATGGGTGAACGGGACTTGGTGCGAGTTAGGACACGGGGCAGCGAGCACAGGGGTGATGGGTGAACGGGACTTGGTGTGTCTTAGGACACGGGGCAGTGAGCACAGGGGGTGATGGGTGAATGGGACTTGGTGCGAGTTAGGACACGGGGCAGTGAGCACAGGGGGTGATGGGTGAATGGGACTTGGTGCGAGTTAGGACACGGGGCAGTGAGCACAGGGGGTGATGGGTGAATGGGACTGGGTGTGAGTTAGGACACGGGGCAGTGAGCACAGGGGTGATGGGTGAATGGGACCTGGTGCGAGTTAGGACACGGGGCAGTGAGCACAGGGGTGATGGGTGAATGGGACTTGGTGCGAGTTAGGACACGGGGCAGTGAGCACAGGGGGTGATGGGTGAACGGGACTTGGTGCGAGTTAGGACACGGGGCAGCGAGCACAGGGGTGATGGGTGAACGGGACTTGGTGTGTCTTAGGCTACAAGCAGCTGAGTTTTGGATGAGCTCAAGTTTACTGAGGTTTTTTAAAATTTGTTCCTGGGATGTGGGTGTCGCTGGCAAGGCCAGCATTTATTGCCCATCCCTAATTGCCCTGGAGAAGGTGATGGTGAGCCGCCTTCTTGAACCACTGCAGTCCGTGTGGTGAAGGTGCTCCCACAGTGCTGTTAGGAAGGGAGTTTTAGGATTTTGACCCAGCGATGATGAAGGAACAGTGATATATTTCCAAGTCAGGATGGTTCTTATGTTCATTAATAACTAGACATTCTTATTATGAACACAGCTAGCTTCTAGCTAGTCATTTATTCAGTACACGTTCTCTAGGTACAGTATCTGTAGAGATGCTGCATGTGTGCTCCTGTGTGCAGGCTGCCATCTTGACTGTTGCCTTGTGGGTAGCCTAGTGCCTCATGGGTAATGTAGTCTTAATATCTATACAGCTGGGTAGTGTAGTCTTATATACATACAGCTATATACAGCTCTACGGCTCCACCTAGTGTCTACTATAGAATGATATGCTATTGATCACTACACTCAAGTTTACTGAGGTTTTTTAAAATTTGTTCCTGGGATGTGGGCGTCGCTGGCAAGGTCAGCATTTATTCCCCATCACTAATGGCCCTCGAGAAGGTGGTGGTGAACTGCCTTCTTGAACCGCTGCAGTCCATGTGGTGAAGGTGCTCCCACAGTGCTGTTAGGAAGGGAGTTTTAGGATTTTGACCCAGCGATGATGAAGGAACAGCGATATATTTCTAAGTCAGGATGGTGTATAACTTGGAGGGGAACTTGCAGGTGGTGGTGTTCCCATGCGTCTGCTGCCCTTGTCCTTCTAGGTGGTAGAGGTCGCGGGTTTGGGAGGTGCTGCCGAAGAAGCCTTGGTGAGCTGTTGCAGTGCATCTTGTAGATGGTACACACTGCAGCCACAGTGCGCCGGTGGTGGAGGGAGTGAATGTTTAAGGTGGTGGATGGGGTGCCAATCAAGTGGGCTGCTTTATCTTGGATGGTGTCGAGCTTCTTGAGTGTTGTTGGAGCTGCACTCATCCAGGCAAGTGAAGAGTATTCCATCACACTCCTTACTTGTGCCTTGTAGATGGTGGAAAGACTTTGGGGAGTCAGGAGGTGAGACACTTGCCACAGAATACCCAGCCCCTGACCTGCTCTTGTTGCCACAGTATTTTTGTGTTCCAGCCCAGTAAGGTGGGAAGCTGGCCAGTAGAGCATTTAAGGACAGATTATAACAAGCTGATGTGGTAATATGTTTTGCTGCCCGAAAAGTCAGCTGAAATGAATTGTTAAGAGTTTATATTAGCCATACAGACAACAAAGGTCTCAAGTTTGATCTCCAGTCTGCGTGAGTTGATCTCATTTGGGACAGCAGTTCGGGCACTTGAATCAGTCTCAGTCTCAGCGTCTCTGTGCTAGAGAGGAAAGGAAAGAAATCAGCCAGAGTTTCCACTGTCACTGTTTGACTTGACGGAGTTTTATGAGTCAACCCCAATGATCTGGTAAATGCACAGCCCAGTGTGTAACTGAGTCATAGAGACCAGCGACTAGTTTCGATCTTTGGTTCGTGCTGTTACCTAAGCTCAACTGGGAAAGCAGAGGAATTAAACCAGAAAAAAAAGTGGTAGGAAACAGCACAGCAGCTCATGAGCTATCCGAGAGAACGGGATAAGTTAATATTTAATTGTGAGATTTCACCTTTGCATTTTCCGCTCTTCTTTCTGCACCAGTCGCTGAAGGTAAGCATGCAGGTGCAGCAGGCGGTTAAGAAGGCAAATGGTATGTTGGCCTTCATAGCGAGATGATTCGAGTACAGGAACAAGGATGTCTTGCTACAGTTGTACAGGGCCTTGGTGAGACCGCACCTTGAGTATTGTGTGCAGTTTTGGTCACCTTACCTGAGGAAGGACGTTCTTGCCATGGAAGGAGTGCAGCGAAGATTCACCAGGCTGATACCTGGGATGGCAGGAATGACATATGAGGAGAGATTGTGTCGATTGGGCTTATACTCACTGGAGTTTAGAAGATTGAGAGGGGATCTCATCAAAACCTATAAAATTCTGTCAGGCCTGGACAGACTAGATGCAGGAAGGATGTTTCTGATGGCCGGGGAGTCCAGAACCAGGGGTCATAGTCTAAGGATAAGGGGTAAGCCATTTAGGACTGAAATGAGGAGGAATTTCTTCACCCAGAGAGTGGTGAACCTGTGGAATTTTCTGCCACAGAGGGCGGTGGAGGCCAGTTCATTAAATATATTCAAGAAAGAGTTGGATATATTTCTTAAGGCTAAAGGGATCAAGGGATATGGGGAGAAGGCAGGGACAGGGTACTGAATTTGGATGATCAGCCATGATCTCATTGAATGGCGGAGCAGGCTCGAAGGGCCGAATGGCCTACTCCTGCTCCTATCTTCTATGTTTCTCTCCTGCTCTCCTCCCTGAAGATGCCATCTTTCACTGGGCAAGGGTTCCATGGGCATTGAGAACGTTCATACAACTCATCCAACTGGCTGTTCTTCACGGGTGAAGCGAGACAGGAAGCATCGCTCTAGTCAACTGGGCGAGCTTGGCATCACAGCTGATCACAATCCTAGGAGCAGGAGTAGGCCCTTCAGCCCCTCGTGCCTGCTCCGCCATTCAATTAGATCATGGCCGATCTGCATCGCAACTCCATTTTCCCACCTTGGCTCCATATCCCTCGATACCCTTAATGAACAAAAATGAAAACATTGTATTGTCCTGTTCTCACTTCACATCCACACACGTGTGCCTGTTCCAGAAGTACAGTGTCAGCCATGGCTCAGTGGGTAGCACCCTCGCCTCTGAGTCAAAAGGTTGTGGGTTCAAGTCCCACTCCAGGGACTTGAGCACAAAAATCTAGGCTGACACTCCAGTGCAGTACTGGGGGAGTGCTGCACTGTCAGAGATGCCGTCTTTCGGATGAAACGTTAAACCAAGGCCCCGTCTGCTCTCTCAGGTGGACGTAAAAGATCCCACGGCACTATTTCGAAGAAGAGCAGGGGAGTTCTCCCTGGTGTCCTGGGCCAATATTTATCCCTCAATCAACATCACTAAGACAGATTATCTGGTCATTATCACATTGCTGTTTGTGGGAGCTTGCTGTGCGCAAATTGGCTGCTGCGTTTCCCACATTACAACAGCGACTACACTCCAAAAGTAGTTAATTGGCTGTAAAGCGTTTCGGGACGTCCTGAGGTCGTGAAAGGCGCTATATAAATGCAAGTCTTTCCTTTTTTTTTACTGGGGTTAGGGGCTGGAGACCCCCGGCTGACTTTCCACTCCCTAATCCAAGGGCATGAGGCGGAGATGCTGGCTGAGACCAGCTAACTCAGCACAGATCGGGGCATGGAACCCAAGACCTTTCTGGTCCACATGGCCCAGTTACTCGCTGCCTTCAGTAACCCGAGCGTGGTTTGTTCCCGCAGAATTCCAGCACCGGAGGTATCCCATTCATCTGTGCAGTTAAAAGTATATCTTGGTGCACACCCTACCCGAATGGTGCGACTCGCTGATCTCTGTAACCATTGCTGTTATAATTTGCCTGGACCTTGACTTCTTAATTTAACCTTTTGTACTGTGAGATATTCGCTAAAGCAAGCAACTCCCTTTAAGACCTATAACGGCTTTCTCCCATCTTGTGAGTCATAGGGCGAGGTGCCCTTTGTATTCAAATATCACCAAGGTTCTAATTGTAGACTGCTTTCAACTGTGTTGAAATACCGTCTAATTACTGTTGTTTGCTATACGACAAAGTAAATTGCAGTGACTCTCAAATATTTAAAAGTACACTTCTGTGTGTAGGAGAGGGGTTCAGTGGATTCATGCACTCCCAGTGTAGTTGCTGACATATACAAGGAAAGCAAAGGAACTTACGCCATATTCCTTCCTTTATGTATGGAAATTAAAAGTTTGAAGATACCAAACCACTCTTTATGTACATTAGGCACAGTGCGTTTAAGATAATGCTATTGTAGAAGCTTTAAAATTTTTAATGTAATTCATTCTGACGCCATAAAAATGCATTTAATGATCAAGAAAATACAGTGCAGGTCTCAGTTCGGGAGAAATAAAAACAGTTGCTTAAAACAAATGCCAGAAATATAACTTTGGGCCCCGCTGCTCCTAAGAACATAAGAAATAGGAGCAGGAGTCGGCCTTACGGCCCCTCGAGCCTGCTCCGCCATTCAATAAGATCATGGCTGATCTTCGACCTCAACTCCACTTCCCCGCCCCATCTCCATATCCCGTTAATAAAAACAGAAAATGCTGGCAATGCTCAGCAGGTCAGGCAGCATCTGTGGAGAGAGAAACAGAGTTAACGTTTCAGGTCGATAACCCTTCGTCAGAACCCTTTATTTCCTTAGAGTCCAAAAATCTATCGATCTCAGCCTTGAATGTACTCAACGACTCCGCATCCACAGCTCTCTGGGGTAGAGAATTCCACACTGTACAGAATGGGCGTAAATGCAGGAAACGCATGTTCCCCGGATTTTTGTACGGGGGGTGGGTGGGGCTACTTTAATGAGCGGCGGAGGTTTTGCTGAATCAGTGCAAAAGGTTGTGGGAATTCGGGCGTAGTTTAGGAACGGACGCACGTCTCTTCTGCCTGAATTCTCGCGAGCTTTTGCGCCGAAAATCAGCTTTGCGGCAAAGTTACACCGTTGTTTCCGCCGCAGGTTTTCATGAACTTCCAGGTGCAAAGGCTCAAATCCTGGTGCTGGGCTCGGACACAGCACCCTCTGACCCAGAGGCAGGAACGCTAGCACAGGATGGCTTACACACACGATCGCCTCCACTTCTGTTCCTGAAGCCTTTAACTCCCATTAGGGCCCTGCTGTTTTAATTACTCGATTCTAATAACTTATTGTGGTTCTGAAGTATAGTCGTCACTTTCCAGTTTTGAGGCTATCCAGAAATTTCTAAAGCATGACAGCAGGAATGGATGGGGTTTAATTTCCTCTTGTAGTGCATTAGTTAACTTGGTCACGTAAAATTCTTATGTGCTTTATGACATGAATCAGTCATTCATGAAAGAAAAACTTATGAAATAATACTGAGCGACCTATGGGTGGCGCTGTCCAGGGAGAGTATAAATACTCGGGCACGGGCCCAGCTTGCGCAGGACATTCTTAACAGGAACTAGTGAAGGACACAACTAGACTCCATGTTGAAAAACAGTTGATTAAAGCTTTGTTTAACGTTTAGACCAAGTGCTTAGTAGTTTTCTAACGTCACTTTATTTAACACAGCCGTTAACATCTTAATGGTTTATTGACAAGAGTTAAAATAACCCACAGAGGAATTTTATTCAAACGTATCAACTAGTGCACTACCAGATGGAGTAAACTGCACAAAGTTCAGTTTTAATCAACGTCTTCTATCTAAACTAAAGCAAAATACTGCAGATGCTGGAAATCTGAAATAAAAAGAGAAAGTGCTGGAAGCACTCAGCAGGTCAGGCAGCATCTGTGGCGAGAGAGACGGAGCTAACGTTTCAGGCCGATGATGAAGGTCATCGACCCGAAATGTTAACTGTTCATCTTGGAATATGGGTGTCGCTGGCAAGGCCAGCATTTATTGCCCATCCCTAGTTGCCCTCGAGAAGGTGGTGGTGATCGGCGATATACTTCCAAGTCAGGTGGTGGTGAGCCGCCTTCTTGAACCGCTGCAGTCCGTGTGGTATTCTGGTGGCTAAAGTTGAGAATAGAATCATAGAAATTTACGGCACAGGAGGCGGCCATTTGGCCCATCTTGTCCACGCTGACCGACAGAGCTATCCGGCCTAATCCCACTTTCCAGCTCTTGATCTATAGCCCTGTAGCTTACTGCAGTTCAAGAGCACATCCAAGTACTTTTTAAATGTGATGAGTGTTTCTGCCTCTACCACCCTTTCAGGCAGTGAGTTCCAGACCCCCACCACCCTCTGGGTGAAAAAAGTTCTCCTCAACTCCCCTCTAATCCTTCTACCAATTACTTTAAATCTGTGCCCCCTGGTTATTGACCCTTCTGCTGAGGGAAATAGGTCCTTCCTATCCACTCTATCTAGGCCCCTCATAATTTTATACACCTCAATTAAATCTCCCCTCAGCCTCCTCTGTTCCAAAGAAAACAACCCCAGCCTATCCAGTCTTTCCTCATAGCTAAAATTCCCCAGCCCAGGCCAATGTTCCCTCTTTTTTTAGGTGCACGGCCCCAAAGAGGCTACGAGGCCCATTCACAGTTTCGTGCATGCGCAAAGCTTTACATTGAAAAAGCCGGTCCTTGGCTGCATGGGACCGGTAGAGAGGTGCACCGATAAGGGACGCTGGTCCTGGCAGCATCCTCGTAAATCTCCTCTGTACCCTCTCTAGTGCAATCACAGACTTCCCGTAAGAAATATGCGTCTGACATCACAGGTCAAAAGCCCACATCCGGCCAGATCCATTATTGGTGCCGGAACATAAGAAGGCCAATGGAATGTTGGCTTTCATTGCTAGGGGGATAGAATATAAAAATAGGGAGGTATTGCTTCAGTTGTACAAGGTATTGGTGAGGCCGCACCTAGAATACTGCATACAGTTTTGGTGTCCATACTTAAGAAAAGACATACTTGCTCTCGAGTCAGTACAAAGAAGGTTCACTCGGTTAATCCCGGGGATGAGGGGATGGACATATGAGGAGAGGTTGAATAGATTGGGACTCTCATTCTTCTGAACTCCAATGAGTAGAGGCGATCTTATTGAAACATATAAGATTGTGAAGGGGTTGGATCGGGTGGATGCGGGGAGAATGTTCCCGATGATGGGTGAAACTAGAACTAGGGGGCATAGTCTTAGAATAAGGGGCTGCTCTTTCAAAACTGAGATGAGGAGGAACTACTTCACTCAGAGGGTGGTAGGTCCATGGAATATGCTGCCCCAAAAAGCTGTAGAAGCTACATCATTACATAAATTTAAAACAGAAATAGACAGTTTCCTAGAAGGGAATTAAGGGTTACGGGGAGCGGGCAGGAATTTGGACATGAGTCTAGGTTCGGATCGGTCATGGCCCTGTGGGTAGCGGAGCGGGCCCAGGGGCCGTGTAGCCTGATCCTGCTCCTATTTCGTGTGTCTAATTCTGTTAGATTCAGGAGATGGTTCTGTGATAGTAGATTGGCGGTTAGGATCAGATCAGCCATGATCTTATTGAATGGCGGAGCAGGCTCGAGGGGCCGATTGGCCTACTCCTGCTCCTATTTCTTATGTTCTTATACTGTGATCTTCTCCATGAACAAATAGCCATCCAACACTCACTGTCCAGGCTCACAATGGCCACTTGGACTGAGTTACTGAAGGGAACCCAGAGCCGCTGGGACTGTACCCCAGCAAGGATGCCACCTGCATTCTGACCATCTTTTTGTAAGAACGGGACAAGGCATGTGAAAGGGCCTTTAGGCCCAGTAAGCCCTTCTCCATTCTTCGATCAACTCCACCTCCTGACCTTCTCACCAATTCCCTCAAACCCTTCCCCAGAAATGTGTCTGATTGTCTCTTGACTCTATACCGCCCACTTCAATGTCCTTCCTTGGTAACTGATACCACTATATTATCCTTTGGACAAAATGCTTCCCTCGGACTTCACTTCTTTCTCCTAACTTCCTAATTTTTAAATTTGTCTCTCAGTGTGAATGGGTTCCTCTGGTCGCTGTGTAACGGTATCTTAAACCAATGCAGGAAGATTCGTCTGCGCAATATTTTTGAACACAGTTATGGTTTCACCAAAAGAAGGAGCAGAGGAAATCTTTCCGCGTTTGTTCACGCGGTTACCCTACACGGAGACCAGAGAAAATCATCTACACTCGCCTTTGATCTTTTTACCATAATAAATGAGTTTTATTTAATCGGCATGGAAGGTATCATATCTTACCAAGAAAACAAATGAGAGCGCTGTTAAGCCTACCGTATGGTGAATGAAGCCTAAACTCCACAAGCTGCTGCATCATCAGTCTTTGCGAACGACTATATCTCCACTCTCACCGCCAGCCACAATTGGAAAGTGTGCGCGTATATGTGGTGAGTACAGGATCGGGGAGAGGTGTGATGCCACCTACTGGCAAATAGCCTGCAGACACTCTCACATGAAGAATTGGCACTTGGCTGAGGTACTGGGCCTGGTGCCCATGGGAATCGATGACTTCAAAAAGAGGATGAAAGGATAAAGTTGCCTCCCCCCCACCCCCTCACACTGGCTGACAACCCCGTGATCTGATGAGCCTTTCCCCTGCGATACTTACGGTGCTACTCCGATGAGGTCAGGAGCAGGAACCGCTCCATGTTGCATGGCTATGCTCCATCGACACTAATTAATGTAAGGGCTTAGAAGCTCAACTCTGATTTAATCTCAGTGTTGCAGAGCAGAAATTAAGTCTGGATTATGCTGTTTGTTCAGTGCAACAGTCTGTTGATGCGTGTGCTGGGTGCTGCACACTGAATATATATATTACCACTGGGACAACAATTCCACCATTGCACTTTGATTGGCCAGCGATGAAGGCAAGCCCATCTGTCAGAACTCACATCACACGTTCAATAAACCAGATGGGAGGAGCCTCCTTTGCCTCAGGCACTGATTGAAAAGATGAATTAGTATTTATGTAGCTAATTCCCAGAAATATCTCAAAGTGCTTCAAATGCGGTGAATTACTTTGAACTGCGGTGTGACTGTTGTTATGTAAACAAACACAGCAAGATCCCACCAACAGCAAATTCATGACTGGCTAGGTTGCTTTTGGTGATGTTGTTTGAGAAAGAAATGTGAGCCAGTACACTGGGAAAACTGCAAGTCCTTCTTTCCTTAAACTCTACCTCTTTGACCAAGGTCACCTGTCCCAATATCTCCTTAAATGGCTCGGTGCCAAATTTTGTTTGATAATCGCTCCTGTGAAGCATCTTGGGACGTTTTACTATTAAAGGTGCTTTATAAATGCAAGTTATTTTTAATTGTGTAAAAAATTTTGATCAAAGGACAGATTTGATTAATTAAATTTATTTAATTATAAGTTGCGAGTTCCTCACGATGCTTTCCCAGTGCGGCCACCCTGTAACCAGAGATTATTCTAGAAGCCTGGGTAGAAATATCAATGTAATTACTGTACAAATTACTTTTTTTTACATTATTGCTTGTTCATTTTGTGTGCTGTCTTTTTATGTCTTTTATTTATTTTATGTCTGCTTTATTTATATTTAAAGTATGTATGCGTGTATATGTCGGTATGTGTTTTTTTGTGATGGCGCCGATGAAGATGGCTGCCGTCCTTGCGAGCTCCGTGCGTACCAGGCAGCTCAGTGTTCTTGCTGCTTGGTACTCTCGGCTCGTCAAGGAAAAAGCATTTCACTGACTAGATTACACTTCTTGTATTTAGTTATGTGACCAATAAAATTGAAATTGAAATTGACTATCATTATAGCATGTAACACACAATACATTTTTATCTACTGGTGGACCTTCCATTGTGTTGCTCACAGTGAGTTGCGAGACATGGTGTAGGTTCAATATTTTTTTTTTTACACAAAAATGGAGAGAGATCAGATGTAGCAAGCAGGCCTGGGACTGGGAAAGAATTTCTTGCGAGATTGCGGAGCCCATTGGCAACTCACAACAGATTTGTTGGTGCCGTGTGTCTTGTTTTGCACACTTTGTACAAAAATAATAAATTGCAGGACAACGGAGCATTACAGTTTAAACTCTTTTAATGAAGCATCAGGTCTGTAAGCTTTCTCAATCAATACAGCACCGTGTGGACAAGATGGAGTCCGGACCCCTATGTCTTCTAAACAATAGCAGTCCTTACAGATGCCTGCAGGCCAATGACAACTCAGCATGTGATCACGTGAATATAATAGGTATTCCTTACAGATGCCTGCGGGCCAATGATAAATCAATATGCAAGTGTTACACCGTGGACACCTTTAAAGTATGAGGTGTAGTAGATGCAAAACTTCTATTATATAGACCAGGAATCTCCTACAGCACTGCTCCCAGTATGTCAGAGGACAGGACAGGAACATTATACCATGTAAAACACAATCCTAAAGAGTAGGTGACTGTCCCTTAGCCCTCAAAATCTAATTGATAAGTAAACGCTAGACCAGGTTAATTCTTATTCAGGCTGGACATCAGCACCTTGACTTTGCTTGTGGAAAGGTCAATTATGGGCCTACAGACTTTTGTACTAATATTTCTGTTCCTTGAGAGTTTACGAATGACTGCCTTTGTTTCTAGATATATATTTTTTAAATGTGACATGGATATTTGCTTTAGACCGTGCCGAATATCTGAACCCCCTCCACCAGCTTAAACATCCACTCCCTCCACTACCGGTGCACTATCGACAGGATCCACTGCAGCAAGTCGCCAAGGCTTCTTCGACACCACCACCCAAACCCGCGACCTCCATTAATCGAGAAGAACAAGGGCATCAGGTGCGTGGGAACACCATCAGGTTTCCCTCCAAGTCATGTAACCATCCCCGACTTGGACATATTTCGCCGTTCCTTCATCGTCGCTGGGTGTGTTGTGGCGTCATCTTTTCCTTAAGTCTGTCCTGACCCAAGTAACGCTATTAGCTTAGGATAATTTATATTTTAATTACTCACCTACTTTGTTCCCGCAAACATTTTTTTCCCTCCTCATGCTTCTGGTCTCAACGCACCTGTAGAAAGAGGATCAGAGGCCAATCTCTTTGGGTGCCTTCCCTTAACCGGCCACCTATGCACGAGTGAGTGACTGTCTGTCTGACTGTTTCTCGCTCCTTGTGTTGAAATGCCTGGATGTAACCTGGTGTCTCCCTCTGATGCCTTATTTGTAATTAGGAAACTCGTGTGAAGAGACTGTTTCTGCCAATCCCTGAATTAACCCCCAATGTTAATTCAAAAATCACTGCCTGGTGTGGTACTGGGCCTACAGACTCAAACATCCCAAGATCAAACTCGGTCTGTGGCGGCTGAGCTGATCTTCTCTGGGATGGCAATTGACCTCATCACCCCTAGACGAGACAGGGAATAAAATTCAGTCATAGTTATACAACACAGAAAGAGGCCCTTCGGCCCATCGTGTCCGCGCCGGCCATCAAGCCCCGTCTATTCTAATCCCATTTTCCAGCACTTGGTCCGTAGCCTTCTATGCTATGACATTTCAATTGCTCATCTAAATGCTTCTTGAATGTTGTGAGGGTTCCTGCCTCTACCACCCTTTCAGGCAGTGAGTTCCAGATTCCAACCACCCTCTGGGTGAAAAAGTTTTTCCTCAAATCCCCTCTAAACCTCCTGTCGCTTACCTTGAAACTATGCCCCCTGGTTATTGACCCCTCTACTAAGGGGAAAAGTTCCTTTCTATCTACCCTATCTATGCCCCTCATAATTTTGTACACCTCAATCAGGTCCCCTCCTCAGCCTTCTCTGCTCTAAGGAAAACAACCCCAGCCTGTCCAGTCTCTCCTCATAGCTGAAGCGCTCCAGCCCAGGTAACATCCTGGTGAATCTCCTCTGCACCCTCTCCAATGCAATCACATCCTTCCTATAGTGTGGCGACCAGAACTGCACACAGTATTCCAGCTGTGGCCTAACTAGCGTTTTGTACAGCTCCATCATAACCTCCCTGCTCTTATATTCTATGTCTTGGCTAATGAAGGCAAGTATCCCATATGCCTTTTTAACCACCTGTTAGCCTCCATTCCCATTTAGGATTGCCTACTCCTCCAGGATTGACCTGAGGAATGAAAGATTAATTTCCTGGACACTGCTGTGAGCAATCCAGGAGAAAAATCATTGGGGCATTGAAAAACATTTTTTTTCTCCCCATTTTCTTTGAACACTTTTGTTCATTCTCTATTAAAATATTGGAAATGGGGGGGGGGGGGGGAAAAGGCTGTTTGACCGGGCTGGGCGGTTGGAGGCCAGCTGACGAACCTCCATGAATACGTCCGACCAGAATTGCCAACCTTACTCTTTGATTTATACCTAGCGAGTCCTGTGTCGCTGCTGAATGAGGATTAAGAGCACGCTCTCCAACCCAATGACCCGTAGAAACATGGAGAATGGCCGCTTGATTGCGGTACTGGGGGAAACCGAGTGCCCGTAGAAGTATATGCCAACAGGAGTCGGTGCCTTCAGGAGACCAGAGGAACAAAATCCGTGCAATACCAATCTGAGACACCAGAGATTGGTGCTCGGTGCCACCGGGCAGACATTTTGTTGTTGATTTTACGCAATAAAATCTAATTGCTTTGCTGACGAAACATAAGAATGTGTAGAATGAATAAAGTCCTTTGACCCTTTAAGCTGCTTTCTCCCAAAGATTGCTCACAATCCATGAACGGACACTGATCCAGTTAATGTCCTCAGCAAAGATTCTGTAAAGTTTCCCTCTGCTACACGTAAAATAAATTAAACAACAACTTGTATTTATATAGCGCCTTTAACATAGTAAAATGTCCCAAGGTGCTGCACAGGAGTATTTTAAGACAAAAAAATTTGACACCGATCCACAGAAGGAGAAATTAGGGCAGGTGACCAAAAGCTTGGTCAAAGAGGTAGGTTTTAAGGAGCATCTTAAAGGAGGAAAGAGAGGTAGAGAGGTTTAGGCAGGGAATTCCAGAGCTTAGGGCCTAGGCAACAGAAGGCACGGCCACAAACAAACTTATGTATTTGCCTTGTTTGTGGGTTTGCTGGCATTGTTCTTAAGTCCTTTCACCTTGGTCTTGGGACCTGCTTATCTCAAATCTCTCTGACTTAATCTTATGTTCCCTGCTTTAATCTCATGTCCCTCTATTAATGATCTTTGATTCTTTGGGGGCGATTTTCTCAGCCCCGAGGAGGCGGGTCTGCCGGGAAAATAGCAGAATTTGGGGGCAGGTGCCCAACCTGCCCCCAACCCGCCTCCGTGCCCTCTTTCCAGGAAGTGGGTAGCCGTCCCGCGCCGGGTCCCGTCTCCTTGGAGGCGGGAAGGGATTAAGGCCTGTTAACAGGTAGTTAACATGCAGAAAATAGGATTATCCCCATTTTGTGCCCTGAAGTGCGGGTTTCCCAACCTGGGGGAACCCCGCCAGGGTGTAGGAGGCGAGCAGTGGGTCTGTGGAGGTCGGAGGGGTCTGAAAGTACGCTGTAGAGGTGAGTGATGGGTGCAAGTGTTGAGTGGTGGGTGCAAGTGTTGAGTGGTAAGTATGTGAGGTGAGTGTAAAGTATTAGAAAATGTTCACTTATCTTTGTTTCTTCCTGCAGCCTTCAGCCACTATGGAGCCGAAGTCCCCGACATTTCCATTGTAGAGATCACTGACTGGCTGCTGCATCCTCCGATCCTACAGTCATCTGATTTCTGCAAAGTAGAAAGGTTTGATGAGTCCTCAACACAAGGACTCATCAAACTACACAGAGTGTTGGTGTTCGACAGCTTCACAGAGCTGTCAAACGATGACATTTCTTCTTTCAAAAATTCTTGACAGATGCTCTGCAACCGGCTTTGCCCTAATTGGCCTGCTAAGCTCGCCGGGTGGGCTTAACAAGGTCAATCAGGGGGAAATCCCGCTGGTTGGCCACAAGCTGATGGAGGCGGGACTGAAAACCCGACAAGTGGGAGCCCCGCCTCCAAAAGCTTCCCATTGAGAAAATCACCGCCTTTGGGCTCTGATATTGTCTTGCTGTTGGATGAGGTCTAGATCTCGCCACACTAGCTGTGATTTAATTCCTCCAACTTTGATCTAAGGGCCCTCGAGCTCTGATATTGAATCCTCTAAACCCGGATTTAAAATTACCCTGGCTCTGCTACCTTGAGCTCTGATCTCTGTAGCCGATCTCCATTAAGTCACCATTTGATCAAAGTGATAACTAAAGCTTTGCTGTGTCACTTTTCCCTGAACAGTAAGCTTTGAAGAGGCTAATAGCACCTTGGCCACATCCTTTTGCAAGATATTTGAAAGGCTACTAATCTTGGCAGACCATCGATCTTCAGAAACAAAAATGAAAAGCTAGCACTGTTCAGTGTGGGACCGTTGCCAACAGAATTTGTGCCAATAAAGTGCACTTAAAAAGGAATGAGAAAGACTAGAAATAAACAGTGCAAGTCAAAGCACTTTGATACACCAGTGATGGGATGGCAGTACCTGTGGTTTGCAAGACCTTTGACTTCAATCTTGGCAGTGTCAGCTGTGGCTCAGTGGGTAGCACACTCACTTGAGTCAGAAGGTTGTGGGTTCAAGTCCCACTCCAGGGACTTGAGTACATAAAGTTAGGCTGCAGTGCTGAGGGAGTGCTGCACTGTCAGAGGTGCAGTCTTTCAGATGAGACATTAAACCGAGGCCCCGTCTGCTCTCTCAGGTGGATGTAAAAAATCCCATTGCATTATTTCAAAGAAGAGCAGGGGAGTTCTCCCCGGTGTCCTGGCCAATATTTATCCCTCAATCAACATAACAAAAACAGATGATCTGGTCATTATCACATTGCTGTTTGTGGGAGCTTGCTGTGCACAAATTGGCTGCCACGTTGCCTACATTGCAACAGTGACTACACTTCATTGGCTGTGAAGCACTTTGGGACGTCCGGTGGTCATGAAAGGTGCTAGATAAATGCTAGTCTTTTTTCTTTTTCCTACAAGGCCTACCAGGACGAAGAGAGATTTTAGAAAATATCGATCGACATAGGCTACCAGTATAGAGTGATTGAACAATATAGTGTTGATATAAGCGCATGAGAACTAAGGAGAAGTTGAACGGACTTGAGTGGTAGTCAGGTGTTGGGTAATGGCTGCTTGAAGGGATTCTGCACAAAGCGAGTTTGGGCAATCTCAATCCAGGTCCTAGTGGGCATGGGTCCCTCAGCACAAAACTGCCAGCAAATTGTCAATCTCCGAATGGCTGGTATTAAAAGGCTACATTAAGTTTTTCAAAGTTATTTTTGGGCATTCAACAGGAAGCTCCCCCTAATTGGTCACTAGAATGGCAGTCTTATTTAGAAAGGCCACTGTTGTGAGAAATTGCAGCAGAAGGCACACTTTTCAAGTTCGGAGCAGAGTCCTCGCTATCGGGACAGAGCAGGGGAAGCTTTACTCTGCACATAACCTGTGCTGTACCCGACCTGGGAGGGCTCGATGCTGAAAATGGGAGCCCGAAATGGAAAACATTCCATTTCTGAGCCGCTACCACCCCTCACCTTGATAAGCACGATCGAAAAGATGAAAGAAAAGGAAACATTTGCTAGTCGTCTTGTCTTAGTAACTACCTGAGCTGTACTGTTAAGAACCCTGCTGTTGCCAACAGCTCCAGGTGCTTTTTCTCGGTGTTAAAAGGGCTGCTCGATGATGTAATATATCTTAAGGCTGGGAAAGAAAGAGATAAAAAAAATTTAAGAAATGACTGCATAGTTGAAAAGCCCAGGGCCTTGTTTTAACTGGAGCTGGCCCAGCATTATGATAACCCTGTGTCTGTGGTACGACACTAATGTCTCAAATGAATGACACGTACTGCTAAATATAGCTTTACCTGTCTACATCTAGAGATTTGCAGCCAAACCCTCAGTAAAGACACACTCTCCTACAATTACTTAATGAGTGAGAGCACACCCAGTGTGGTACTGAGCCATACAGCTCAGAAAGTTCGATCCCCGCTCTCTGCTGAGTTCACGGATCTCAGCTAGGGTGGCGTGTAGCCGAGGCAGTGGTTTTAATGGGGGATTTTAACTTTCATATCGATTGGGGAAAAGCAGACGAGCAACCTGTCAGAAAGGTAGTGAATTTCTTGAGTGAAATGCAAGGTCTTTCTTTATCTCTCAAACATCTCAAAGTATTTCACATCCAAATAATTAAATTGAAGAGATGCCGTTAACATGTGGCTTCCTTTTGAGAGGGCTTTTGAAGAGGAAGAGAGAGATAGTAAGGCAGAATGATTTAGGAACTTAATTCCGAAGTGCACAACCCTGTCGGCTGAAGGCTTAGTCAGCAATGCTAGAGCCAGAGTGGGGTGGGGGGGAAGAGAACAGGACACACAGATCAGAAAAAGTGGGTGCGAACTGGGAAACAGGGCTAAGGTGAGTCCAGTGGTCAGGTAGAATCTAGGAGGCCATTTTGGACCGTCACCGAAGCCCTTCAGCGATCTCTCCTCAGCCTTGATGACGAAATGCTTGGAATGGATTGAGGACCCCACAGTACAACCTGCAGGATCAAACCTTCCTCGCAAACAGTGGACGACCATCAACCGCCTCAGAACCGGTCATGGTCGATGCTGCCACCCTTCTCCATAGATGGAAGGTTAAAGCATCCCCATCAAGCGACTGTGGAGCTCCTAAGCACACCCTGAAGCACATCATTGAGCACTGCCCTCAGAGGAAACTCGCAGGCAGCCGACAAGATATCCACACTGTTACACCGGAAGCTTTGGCCTGGATATCTGACTTGGGATATTGACATTTGATTTGTTTTGCTACTACCATACGAAAGAAGGAGGAGGTAGGGCGAGACCATGGAGGCATTGATAAATGAGCGCAAGAAATCAATGCCTCTCGCTGGCCCAACATGGGAGGGAAGCAGTGTGAAGACTAACAGCAGCAGAATCTGTCCCTCCCCAGCAGATACATGCAGCTCATCGCTGACATCTGGAGGCAAATGTTGGTCCTTGCAGCTCAGGGAGAGGGTGAAGAGGAATAAGTCACAGAATGGTTACAGCACAGAAGGAGGCCATTCGGCCCGTGCCGGCTCTCTGCAAGAGCACTTCAGCTAGTCCCACTCCCCCGCCCTTTCCCCGTAGCCCTGCAAATTTTTCTCCTTTAGGTACTTATCCAACTCCCTTTTGAAAGCCGCGATTGAATTTGCCTCCACCACCCTTTCAGTCAGTGCATCCCAGATCCTAACCACTCGCTGCGTAAAAAAGTTTTTCCTCATGTCGCCTTTGGTTCTTTTGCCAATCACTTTAAATCTGTGTCCTCTGGTTCTCAACCCTTCCGCCAATGGGAACAGTTTCTCTCTATCTACTCTGTCCAGACCCCTCATGATTTTGAACACCTCGATCAAATCTCCACTCAACCTTCTCTGATCTAAGGAAAACAACCCCAGCTTCTCCAGTCTATCCACGTAACTGAAGACCCTCATCCCTGGAACCATTCTTGTAAATCTTTTCTGCACCCTCTCTAAGGCCTTCACATCCTTCCTAAAGTGCGGTGCCCAGAATTGGACACAATACTCCAGTTGAGGCTGGACCAGTGTTTTATAAAGGTTCATCATAACTTCCTTGCTTTTGTACTCTATGCTTCTATTTAAGTCGGAGGAGGAAAGCACAAACTCCTTCAGGTAAATCTATTGTGTAAATGTTTATTGTGGGGAAAATGAAATGTACATTGGTTTATAATCTAACAGGAAAACAGGTGATAAATAAAAGTTTAATTACACAAAAAAAGGCTACCAGCGATCACAGGAAACATTACAGAAATGTAACTATTTGTTTACAGTTTCCACTTTTTTTTTTACATTAATTACATCAGAGATAAAATAATTAGGTTTTTACCCTTATAATTATTTTTACACAGAATCGAGAAAAATACAAGGTGTACCAAGGTACAAGTAGATTTTTCGTTTATCCTCAGGAATTTTTTTTTTGAAAGCAGAGAGGTATATAAAATGCTTGAGAGATATCCTGAGCACATCCACAATTTCAGTTAGTGCATAAATGTTTTCAGTACAAGGCAGGCGCGTCTGAATCAAGCGGTTTAAACGGTGTCGAGAACCCGGACAGGGGAGGGAGGAGGGGAATGTTGAAAGTGCGGAGACCGATTACTGGTGAACGATCTGCATTGCCAGCTCTGTTGGGCAGGTCGGCGCAGACTGCTTCAGGAAAGGACTTGGGAGGGTTCGAACCCGACCGGCAGACAGCTTCCACGTGGAATGGTTTGGCCCCTTTTCAAGAGACACGACATCGTCTCAATGTCGAGTTGCCCTTTAGGAATTGGCTGATGGCCAAAGATTATACACGAGGTGGCGAGGAGGAGGGGGAGGGGAAGCATTTATCAAACTCACAGCACACCGAGAGAGAGAGAGAGAGAGGCATTAAACACTCATTAAAAATTCACTCGGCAAGATACCAAGTAAAATCCCTTTTGTTGGGACTCCACTGAAAGGCAGAAGTACTGGGGGAAAAAATTTAAGCTTTGCAAAATTAGAATAAAAATCACTCCTGTTATCCTGTACATGAAAAAAATCAGTCTTAAAACAGATTTTTTAAAATAAGCACTTTGGGGCTTAATATCCTGTGTGCTATCTCTAATGCACGGGTTAATGTGTCACTGTTAAATTCCTGTCTGTGCTATTGTAACAGTCACAAACTCCTAAGTGGATTAACCGTGTTAAATTAACACAGGCAGGAATTTAATGTGAATGGGTTAACCAGTGTACAATAATGATGCTAAGATTTTCAAAGTCAGAGTAGTCAATAGCTGGGCTCCTGCCTCTGACAGTGCGGAGTTCCAAAATAAGCAGGAGTGCTCACTCCTACAGAACACTGCTCCATAAAATGACAGCATACAGAGGCAAAGAAACCCCCTTTTGTGGTTTGCTGTACAAGTGGAGAGGGGGAAATTTGAAAAGGCCCCGTCTTAAAGACAGACAGACGTAACTGCATCCCTCGGTACCTGTTTACAAATAAAAATATTACCCTTTAACTAAATCTGCCAATCCTGCAGAGGGTGAGCTACCTACCCCCTTTATTGGGCACTTCAAGCATAGGTTTAAAAAATGAAAGACCGGGAATGCTGAAAATCTGAGTGTGCTGGAGGAGGCACGGCCTTCAGTATCTGAAACACGAAGACTCGTCAGCGGAACTGGCAATTCAGAGCCACAGTCGAAATGTTAATCTGTATTTTCTCTTTACAGATACTCACGGACCGGTCACGCATTTGCAGTTCTAGTTTTAAATATTAGCAAGTATCTGGTACAATGGTCAACACTATCCCCACCCCACCCAACACACAGTAACCAAAATAAAAACAGTTCTGATGAAGGGTCAGTTAACTCTGTTTCTCTCTCCACAGACGCTGCCTGACCTGCTGAGTATTTCCAGCATTTTATCTGTTTTTAGTTCAGATTTCCAGCATCCACAGTATTTTGCTTTTGACACAGTAACCGAGACCCTGCAACAGGTGACTGCTCTTGCCCTTGCAGCACCCTCCAATGCGTTTAAACAATAACCCGGTGGGATTGACCAGGACCGGCTCCTGGGTGCAGGCTCATCACCGCCAGGAGATTCACCGCGGGCCCGAGTGGTTTTACTACTTCTCATATTGTGCGAGCAGCACCTCCCGATTGTTAACCCTGGTCTCGCCGAAGGTGCCTCTATTCCAGAAGCACGTGAAGTCACTTTGCTACATCTAGCACCACTCCGCTGGATAAACAGCAATACCTCGACATCACGACATCTCCTGCAGTTCTGGCATTCCTCTCCTCTCCCCCCAACAACCCTTCACTGGGGCAAGATATTTGTACAAAGATTTATGGTCTGGATAATTAAGCAGGACAGGCACCAGGATTATGCAGCGTTGTGTCACTTGAATGTCTCATCCTAGTGTGCTGCAATTTATTAAATAATCGTAGTTAAATCACTCTTGTTTAAAAAAAAAGAAACAAATGATTCTGTCTGCATTGAATGATCAGAGCTGGGACACAGGTAGTGTCGCAGCAGCCCGGGGCTGGTGAAGGAGGGGGTGGGGAGGGAAGAGGGCTCCTGCTGCTCATCACGGTTCAGTGTGAGAGTGTGTACACAGACATCAGACATCGGGCTTGGATGTGATGCCCTTTCATGGCTGAATACACCCTCACCAACCGAGGCTCGGACAAGAACGAAACGACCACTTGGGTGAGGAGACACCTAGTGCCCGTGGAACCAGTGCCTCAGCACAAGTCATTCCCTTCAGGAGAGAAGAGGAGTCAAAATGTAATTAAGAAATACCACTTTTTTTGGGGGGGGTGGAGCCTACAGGGATTTGCCATGAAGGGGTTTCCTGAGAAACCTCGTCACATCCCTTATTGACATTTCTGGAGTAGTTTGGGGAGGGGGGCTCACACATGGGACCCGTGCTGCCCCCGGTAACATACGGGCAGACTCCACCACACTCCAATCCGAACCGTACCCATCGCCCTCCCAAAACAAAGGCCAATGACCATGGCTATTGCAATCGCTGCAAGTAAATGAAATCAAAGCAGGCACCAAAAACTTAGGGGGGGGGGGGAAAAACCCCCTATATTAAAAAAATAATACTTATATAAAATCAATAGCAGCAGCTCTTAAGATTATTAAATTGAAACTAGACCACAGGATCTGGTAGAAGCTTGCAACTCACGCACAGTGGTTGTATTCTCTCTTGTATACGGATTCTGTGTTTGGTAAAATGCATCCCCTTCCCCTTGGGCAGGAGGAAGTCCAGAACAAAACTGAGACGGCATCTTACAGTAAAACTCCCATTTGAAGTAATTCCCCGACATTTGCGTTTGGAATCCATGACGAACAGCACACATCACGGAATTGTGATTGTCCCCTGATTAAAGCAAGAAGAAAGCTTGTAACAGTGTACAGGTTAAAAGAAAATTTGTTCCTTTAAAGTGCTTCGTGGCTTCAAACCATGCTAAGGAGATGATACCCCTTCAAGCTGGCCTTGTGTGGTCTGGAGTGGGCCATGGGATTAACCGTAACCCTTTAATTTTTGTTGGGTAAGGGTATTAAGGGTTGTGGAACCAAGGCAGGTAAGATGGAGTTAAGCTACAGATCGGCCATGATCTAATTGAATGGTGGAACTGGCTTGAGGGGCCAACTCCTGGTCCTAACCCAAAAGGGACCACCAATTCTTAAACAATCCAGAAGTCAAAAGTTATCTGGGGCACAACAGGAACTGACCGGTCAGTCGGTCTCCTCCATGTGGCTATGCTTCACCTCACTGTCTCTGTTTTAAGCTGGGCGCTTCCCTTAATCATTGAAATAGTACCTCGTAGTGAGACAGAGGCATCAGGGGTAAAAGGTAAATTGGGCAGTCATGGTCCCTCTACAGTTGAACAGTGCAAACTCTCCCTTCCTACTGTGCCCCCAAACAGGCACTCCCCCCAAAGCATTAACACCAACAAACCAGAGTGTTTAAGAAACTGTCCCTTAACGAGGTGTGTTTGGAAAGTGGTCGGTGTTCAGTGGTAACATGTGAATTTGTGTCTTTTATGCGGATCAAGGTGAGGGCCGTTGGTACGGGGAATGGAACACTTTCCTACTGCGGGCACCCGGTGCTAGCATCAAGGACTCGCAGGTCACGGCTAAGCCAAGAGCAAGGCTTCTTTTGCTTTACGTTCTAAGCTTCCCCTGCAGCCCCAGCGTGACATTGCTCCGTTTCCCCACCCCAGCTACCCATGGCCTCTGTGAGCGAGATTCCCTATTTAGTGCCAGATTATAGGCAGTTTTTGTGCTGTGGACTGGATTGAGACTGCCTGAACTCAATCCACATAGGACCCCCCTAATGCAGGCCAAAGAGACTTTGATCCCTCCAGTCTAAGCTGGCTTTGAACCCAGGTTCCAGAGGTGAAAGGCCAGTGCTTTATACACTGCACTATCCTGTTGCCCCCCATCAAATCATAAGCAGGCCAGCCAAAAGAAGATACTATCCATTAAAAAAAATTATGAGATGATCTAAACAAAGATAATTAAAATATCCCAATTAACATTCTAGTAGAATGGAAATCAAAGCAAAGGAAAAAAATAATCAAGTATAAGCCATTGTGCACGGATTCCACCCTTGCAGCTATACACGGTTTCTGCTTTTTAAAAACATTATACATTCAGAATTTAATTTTACATCATTTGACATCATTTCTTCCCCTCAAGATTTAAATATTAACATGTTTGAAGGAAGAAGAAAAAACCTCAGACTTTTCTCTCCCCAAATGGGAGAAATGCACATGTTTTAAAAACCATTGCACTCACTGCAATTCTATTTACATTTTAGTCTGCTGGTGCGGAGGGGAGAGTTCATCCCACACACTGACACCAGAAATTCTAAGTGACCAACCTAGCTGGTAAATCAATCTCTCTAGCCCTGCATTACTAGCATCCCCCTTTGCTATTTGAGTCTGTGGTTTGTCCGGTCACTGGAAGAATGGCTGGATCATTTTTGGTCGGGTAGATTTGAAAATGCCAGGACTCCCCTCCCTCCCTCCCCGCCCAAAGTCAATAGCCAAGGCCGGAGAGAATGCAAGGAGCGAGGGGTGGGGGGGGAAAAGTGTTGTCACTAGCTTTTCAGAAAAGTGCATCGGTCAAATGCTCACACTGTCTTGGAAGTGTGAAAAAGCCCCCAATGCTACAATTCCAGGTGCTGCCGTTCCAAACAGGTTGTGTCGGGAGAGAGCATCTTAGGTTCGAGGTACACAGCTGTCACTGGTGCTGGCAGCTCTGGGGCAAATTTGAGGGGCTGAACTGGGAGCGTTGCACAAGAGTACGCTCGACTCGAGTGCGATATCTCCTGAAGTATATCGCCGCCAATGCATACAACAAACCTAGTGACAACACCGTGCCTTAGAAGACAGCAAGAAATACTGAACAATTTGTTTCTCCACGCTGATTCAATCTGCATCAGTTTCCAATAGCAGATGGAATATTACAGCTTTGCCTACGGTTTTGGTTAAGAAATTCCTGGCAAAGATAGACTTCAATTCAACCGGATTTTTTTTCTTGTCCTTTTGGCTAGCATTTAATCAATCAATTCTTTCATTATGCAGAGAGAGAGAGCGAGAGATCAATATACCAACTAAATATATATATTTATTATTTCGGCATGCATTTTCATCAATACCATCACCACAGAGCAGTGGGAGAAGGCAGTGCGGGTGAGACAAATCTGGCCCCACACACAATCTACAGGAGGGTTTCAAGGGAGTCCCCAAGTCCGCTCTCTCCCCCCATCTCCACATGAGTCTCTAATGCAGGAAAGCTCAGCAGTAGAAAACCTCTTCATTGCCCAGTAGTTCAGTTGCAGGGTGCTTTGTATCTGGTGTTGTCTGATTGAGCGCTGAGCCGCCTGCTGCGGGTAGGACATCTGAGGAAAAAACAGAACAAAAAAGAAATTTACACTTTACTTTTAGAAACTTTAGAAAGATAGACTTGCAATGCCTTCCCCCCCAACCCCCAGTTAAATAGCTTTTAAAAAAAAAAAATCATTCATTCTCCAATATTTTTATTAACTAATAAAACGAAAATGAAAAATGCACAGTTTTTCTGAAAGCCACTGACTTTTCTCCCGGGTGTTGCTCGCAGTCCTGGAGATTAATGTTCCATTCCTGGAGACGCCAGGGTAATCCTTGAAGGTTGGCAACTAATGTTTCCCCAGTCCAAAGATGTGCGGGTTAGGTTGATTTGGCTATGATAAATTGACCCTTAGTGTTAGGGGATTAAATACGTGGGGTTACGGGGGTAGGGTGGGATGTGTGTCGGTGCAGGCTCGATGGGCCGAAATGGCCTCTATCTGCACTGTAGATTCTGTGATTCTGAATTTTTTTTTTTTTTGGGTGCGCGGTCCTTTTAAACGGACCGTTCAAAATTTCGCGCACGGGTGAAATGTCCCATTAAAAAGCCGGTGATGGGCCTGCGCAGGACCTCCAGACAGCTGTGTGGCTTAGCGGGAACGTTGTTGGCAACCTCCCCCACCCACCCCCCCAAGGCCAGAGACGTGAGGCCTAAGTTCCGACCACCGCTCTAGCGGAGACCGGCTATCTCAGTAATGAACAGGGCTTGAAACAAAAATGGCCAGAACATTACAACCCGTCAAAAATGCCGTTCAACAGCCAACTCAACAGGAGTTATTTCAACGCTCTTTTAACTCCGAAATGTCGGCCATTACACACCTGGATTGCACTCGGGCGGCAGGTTTCCAGACCGGTGACCTTTGCCCTTGCGGTGTTTGGACTTCTTCTCCTTTGGTTTTGCGAGCTTGAGTAACCGCGGTGGGATGGGGTTGTTTGTCTGGTTTGTGGTGCTCCGCGGTTGACTCGTGAGGTTCTTGGCTTTGCTTTGTGTGGAGTCTGTCCAAGGGGGGCTGGGGGAATTCTCCATTTCCCGCTTTGTAAGGTGCGTGTCCAAACGTTCCTGGTTTAATGAATTACAACTGAGGTGTTTTGTTGAGCTCGGGGATCCCTCGGTCGAAGCGCCCGTTGTTGTCGTAATCTCTCGATCAGAGGCCTGTGAACGTGGAAAGGAAAAGTTGGAAAATACAAAGCTTGAATTGAACACAAATCTCTCTTACCCTGCCTCAGTTTATGCTCTTCCTGCCCTGAAGGCGCGGGCCCCTCCGCGGGGGGGGGGGGTCACTGGGCGCTGGCCCCTCCGCGGGGTGCCCTCCTCACCCAAGTGTCTTTTCTTCATATACGAGTTTACACGGCAAGTGACTGCTGGCTGTGGAATTGTCCGGTTTTGTTCTCAACCAACATCCTCAGACACTAGCCTTGCAGTGGGAATAAAGGAACAGGGGGAGGCCATTCAGCCCCTCGAGCCTGTTCCACCATTCAATTAGATCATGGCCGATCTGTATCTTAACTCCATTTGGTTCCTTAGGTTCCGTAACCCATTAATACCCACACCTAACAAAAATCGATCTAACTCAGTTTTGACATTTTCAATTGATTCCCAGCCTCAAAAGCTTTTTGGGGGGGGGGGGGGGGGGGGAAAGAGTTCCAGATTTCCACTACATTTTGTGTGAAGTGCTTCCGGAGATCACCCCTGAACAGCCTGGCTCTAATTATAAAGATATGTCCCCTTGTTCTGGACTCCCCTGACCAGAGGAAATAGTTTCTCTCTATCTATCCTATCAACTCCTTTAATCATCTTGAACACCTCACTGGATACTGGGTGACTCAGGAACATTAGCTAAATTTCCACCTCCCTACTTCAGAAATGCCGACTCCAACTACAGCCCCCTGTCCCACCTGAAACGAGCTGCCTCAGCATGGATCGGGAATTGAACCTGGGACTTTCTGGCCTGTATGGCTTAGCTACACCAGCCAAGTGCCTTGATCCACACTGAGCCATCAAGTGAGCTAAAAATAACATAAAATGCTGGAAACACTCAGCAGGTCAGGCAGCATCCGTGGAGAGAGAAAGAGAGTTAACGATTTGGGTCTGTGACCTTGCGTCAGAGCTGGAAAAATATAACAGATTTTAAGCATGTGCAGAGGCCGGGAAAGCGGGGGGGGGGGGGGGGGGGGGAGCGGAGGAAACAACAAAATGGACGGTCTGTGACAGGGTGGAAGGCAGGTGTGATTAAATATTTATCCCTTGATCAACATAACAAAAACAGTTTATCTGGTCATCATCACATGGCTGTTTTGAGGGAGCTTGCTGTGCGCAAATTGGCTGCCGCTTTTCCCACATTACAACAGTGACTAACTTCAAAAATATTGGCTGTAAAGCGCTTTGAGACGTCCGGTGGTCGTGAAAGGCGCTGTATAAATGCAAGTCTTTCTTTCCGACTGCTTAAAGGCAACATTAATGTAAACACTGGAAGAAATGGCCTGTTTTAATGGACTGCAACATCACTTTGGACAGCATACACAGCGAAGGATGAAAATATTTTCTTTCAAGGTTTCATGTTTCAGGTTTGCCCCTGAAAGACTTCAGTGTTACTAGGATTTCACTAAAGTATAATGGTAGGTGTGTAAAGTTTTCACACTTGTGTCTAAATGATCTGTGGTAAAACACCCAGCAGGACAGTTGTAGATTCTGCCCTTCCAAACCGGGATTGCGTCTGGCGTGCTGTTTCGGGCTGTGTAACAACAAGGTGAAGTATTGGTGGCAACAGTGGGAGTAATTTGTTTGAAAAGATTAATTTAGATTTTCACACAAATGTGTGGCACAGCATTAAAGTGGACTGGCTAAAGTGCGAGCTTTCCTACAGCATATAGGCACCAACGCTCTAAATAACCCCAGTGACAACCATGCAATGGATGTGTTAGTGTGTGAACCACTGCTGTACTGAGCCCTAAATCGCAGAAGACCAGAGTCAGAGAACCATTGGCATGGGCCGGGATGTAGGGCTGGAAGAAGTATCAAGGAGTCAGACCATGGGAGGTTGTGTGAACCGGTGCCTTGGTGGTTAGATAGCTGGTGCAGTCAGTGAGCAGGACATTGTGTGGGACAGGAAGTGGGGTTTTAGACCAGTTGGGAGTTTGGGCAGGGTGGAGACCTGATACGTTAACTCTGTTTCTCTCTTCACACATCCTGCCTGACCTGCTGACTATCTCCAGCATTTTCTGTTTTTATTTCAGATTTCCAGCATCTGCAGTATTTTCTTTTTGTATTGGAGAAATCCAGTTTGGAGTTAATGAAAGCCTAGATAATAGTTTTAATGGGAGTGAATAAGGGTCAAAATGGACACTGTTACAAGATGTGGAAGTAAGCGGTCTTAGTTCAGGAAACTTTGTGATATCCGGCACCGACGGGACCGAGCTGTTGCTGTCCCATCAAAACTGCCGGACAAACCAGCGCTAATGTTGAAACATACGGAGATTTTGAGCTCCGTATCTGGCAACAAACCCTGTTGCTTAGCTTCTAAACAGTCGGCCGTACCTTGCAAGCGTCTCTGTAGCGTCTCTGTAGCTTAGCAACAGCTTCAGCGAGACCTTGCAGAGCCTGACTGTTGAGAAAAAAGCAATGAAAAGAAAAAAAACCTAACGAAACGGCTCCTGATTTTTGCCGGTGGCTCGAGCTTGCTGGACATTTAGCCTCCGGATAACACAAAGTTTCCTGTAATGGGTTTGATGTGAAGCTGAGCTCAGGGTCAAATAGGGGACAGAGATCATGTGCCACCTGGTTCAACCTAAGCAAGCACTGGGACAGGGTGGGATGGAGTTGGGGGCAACCATAAAGGTAGTTGGAACCAAGTGGTGCGAATGTGGAACTCGCTACCACAAGGAGTAGTTGAGGCGAATAGCAGAGATGCATTTAAGGGGAATCTGGATAAACACGAGGAAGAAAGGAATGGAAGGATATGTTGATGGAGTTAGATGAAGAAGAGTGGGAGGAGGCTCATGTGGAGCATAAACACCGGCACAGGCCTGTTGAGCAATATGGCCTGTTTCTGTGCTGTAAATACTAAGGGCTGGATTTTCATTCGGCAGTCGGGAAGGAGGTGGGACTACAACTTTCGGGTTTTAGTCCCGCCTCCATCGACGTTCGGCCAATCCACGCGATTTTAACTTGATTGACCTTGTTAAGCCCGCCCAGCGGGCTCAGCAGGCCAATTAAGGGCCACCCGGCAACAGGTGACGTCACAGACTGAAATTTCATCTGTCAAGACGTTTTGACAGATGTAATATCAGTGTTTCACAGCTGTTTGAAGCTGTCAAACACTGACAATCTGACTTCTAACCTGAGTCCTTCTACGCAGACTCAGTTAGAAATCTCACCGGCAATGAAAGCTGAAGGCTGTCACTTTTTGACAGTTTGCAGCCATTTTGCTTTCAGTGCCGGCTGAATGATGGACTCCCGAAGCCTAGAGGAAGAAAGGCTGTAAAGGTAAGTACAGGTAATTTAAACTTCTTTACACACTTTAGACACACCAAACACACTTACCTTTGCACTCATGCACCCATCACTCACCTGAACACCGACATCTCGACCCCTCCAAGTCCTTCAACCCGCCGGCCCGCCTGCTCTAACCTGGCGTGGTTTGGAGCCGTCGGGAATCCCACACGACACCCCTCAAAATAGGATTAGGCTAAAAACTGCCTGTTAACAGGCAGTTAATTGGCACCAATCCCTTCCCGCCTCGGGTCGGTGGGTCCCAGTGTGGGACGGGTACCCGCCTCCTCTGAAACTTATGTGGAGGCGGGTTTTGGGCGGGATGGTGTCGGGACCCCCGAATTCGGGATTTTTGCCCCCCGCACGCCTAAAAGCCCGCCTCACGGCCCACTGAAAATCTGGCCCTAAGTATGCAGAGTTCTTGGTGGGATCTGAATAAACTGGCTTCAGGTTTTCCAATATTCGATTGTAGAAATTTATCCAGGACTTGAGGTCAGATAACAATCTGAAAACAGAGAGGTGGTTTTGGAATTGACGGTGGTGTTGGAGAGTGTGAGCTGGATGTCATCAGTATACGTATGGAAACTGGCCCCACGACGGGGTAAGGTCTCAGGGTGAGAATGCCAACAAGGAGCACAGTCCTGCAACTGAAGGCAAAAACATGTAGGGTGGTCTTTGCTGGAAAGCTTACCCCGTGCTGTGTGGTTTTAGCTTGTTAAACTCCAGCAGGTACAATCTCCTACACTTGGGGGTTACTTAAACCATGGCTTTTTGCCAACCCTTGCCCAAATTCAATGGACTCAGCTAAGTCGGGTGTGTCCCCCCATAGGGGGAGATTGTGTGCGTTGCATCCAGTGGTGTGGATTTCAGGAGGTTGGTTTGGAGTCTTTTAAGATGGTGATGGATTTCTACAGGTCTTAAACAGCCGACTAACAAAAAGGAAGACAAAATATTTCTGGTACTGTGCTATTTACCGCACGAGGAAGCCTGTACCTGTGAACTGAGGGAGTCCGAGTGCGAGAGACTGTCCTGTCTTTGGTGAGTTAGCTGCTCTTCCTTCCTCTTTAGCTGCTCCTTCTCCTTCTCCAACTGCTTCTGCGCGGCCCTCAGCCTCTCCAGGTCCTGCTGGTACTCCTCTTTCCTCAACTGAAGCTCCTCTCTCTGCTTCTCCACCTCCTTCCGCAACCTCGCCGTCTCGTCCTCGTGCTGGGCCACCCTGGCCTCCTGCTCGCTCAGGTCCTTCTCCTTGCCCTCCCATTCCTTCTCCCATTTCTTCTTCTCCTCCAGGTGCTGCGCCTGCTGCCGCTTCAGGTTGGCCAGTTCTTGCCGGTGCTTCTCCAAACTCCGCTGCTTCTCCTGCTCAATCAGGGAGTTGGGCCGCAAGGACGACCGTGTCAATCGCTCGCTCCGCTCGCTCAACGCTTGCTTCTGGTCCTCAATGAATGAATCTTGCTGCACCACAACAGCCTGCCGGGGACACAAGGAAAGCGATTATTAAGTGCAACAAGCATCAGAAATAGTTTGAAGGGGTTTCGGGACATAGAACTGTATCACAGCAGGCAGTAAGTATCTTCAGGAAGGGGGAAGGGGGAATTGACAAGAGAAAAATACAACAATGTTCACCCATTTTTGGTGAATTTTGTAGCAAATATGGCAGAGTTGGGACTAAGCTTGATCCGTGGACACTTGTGTTGTACGATGATGGTCTGTTCAAATTCATCCATTAAATAGTCTTATTCCACATTATCCTGTTATGCACTGTTGGCATGAATTCCCCTGAGTATAGAAGATTAAGGGGTGACCTAATTAAGATGTTTATGATTATTAAAAGGAGTTGATAGGGTAGATAGAAACTATTTCCTCTGGTGGGTGAGTCCAGAACAAGTGGGGGGGGGGGGGGCATAATCTTAAAATTAGAGCTGGGCCATTTAGGAGTGATGTCAGAAAGCAGTTCTTCACACAAAGGGTAGTGGAAATCTGGAATCCTCTCCCCCAAAAAGCTGTGAAGGCTGGGGCTTAATTAGAAAGTTCAAAACTGAGATTGATAGATTTTTGTTAGGAAAGAGTATAAAGGGTTATGGAACCAAGGTGAGTAGATGGAGTTAAGATACAGATCAGCCACAATTAACTGACTGGCAGAACAGGCTTGAGGGGCTGAATGGCCTCCGCCTGTTCCTATGTTCCTGACTTTCTCTTAAAATGTTAATTTATAATGAGAAGAATATTCTTCAAAAAAAATTAATATCATGTTGCAATTAATACTCATCTTCTCTGACTCTAACTCATTCTTTCCCAACAACCTGCATTTATATTGCACCTTTAACGTAGAAACATATCCCAATACAATTCAGAGAGGAGAAAAGGATTGGATGCAAGGGTTAGGATAGATGATTGAATGTTTGGGTGAGAAGGTGGAAGGGTTGGGGAGAGAGCTCTGAACAGTAGGGTTGAAGTGGCTGAAGGTTCAGCGACTGAAAGCAGAGCAGTGGGGATGGAGATGTACAGCCGGCCAGAATCAGAGGACTGGAGGACATGGCAGGGCAAGGTTGGGCGAGAGGAAGGCTATGCAGGATTTTTAGATGAGAACTTCAAACTCTTGGGGGGTATGGGGAGCTAATGTAGATCAGCAAGGATGGGGGAGATGGGTGAGTAGGGTTTAGTGTGGAACAGGATGGAGTGGTGGAGGTCACAGGGCCTCAACTCTGAGCAGCATCTTACCTCCTTTCTCCCAAGATCTGCAGGTTTTTATACTCAAGCTTGGGGTCACCTAATTGCTACTTACATAGAAGTTACAGCACAGAAACAGGCCATTCGGCCCAACTGGTCTATACTGGTGTTTATGCTCAACACGAGCCTCCTCCCACCCTACTTCATGTCACCCTATCAACATATCCTTCTGTTCCTTTCTCCCTCATGTGTTTATCCAGCTTCCCCGTAAATGTATCTATACTATTCGCCTCAACCACTCCCTGTGGTAGCGAGTTCCACATTCTCACCACTCTCTGGGTAAGGATGTTTCTCCTGAATTCCCTACTGGATTTATTAGTGACTCTCTTATATTTACGGCCCCTAGTTCTGGTCTCCCCCACAAGTGGAAACATCTTCTCTATGTCTACCTCATCAAACCCCCTTCATAATCTTAAGGACCTCTGTCAGGTCACCCCCTCAGCCCATGAGCCCATTCAGTCTTTCTTGCTAGTTGTGTTGTAAAACAATACAACAGTGATGAGGTACAGCCTGGCAGATTCAGTTTATCAGCAACTCATACAAGAAGCTGATAAACTGTTCTAGTGGCTACTTCTTGATTTAGCTCAAATTCTCACCTACTCTTCTAAACCTTGGTGATCTTGGTTCCTCTTCTGGGTTTCTCAAAAAAAAATTGATCTTGAATAGATTTTGCCTTTCTGGCAGGTGTATTATAAAGTACGACCCCCAACCCCAAGATAGATTAACTACAAGAATTGAGCTTATTGCTGCTGAACAGTCGAGGGCGCTGTTGGAACACAAAACAGATTTCTTGACTGAGTAAAGCGCGACCTCATCTTCCTCCGATTACCACTTGCTGCCTCTGAAGAAACTCTTCAATTGACTGCTGGGGAATGATCAAGGGGTATGGGGAGAGAGTGGGAATATGGTATTGAGATAGAGGATCAGCCACGATCATATTGAATGGTGGATCAGGCTCGAAGGGCCGAATGGCCTACTCCTGCTCCTATTTTTCTATGTTTCTATGATTAACTCACTCCTCATTCTTTTCAACAAGGTCCCCGGTTCAATTCCAGTCTGCAGATGGGGCACTACAGTTGCCCTCAGTGCCCCGGGGCTAGGGAGGGGCACTGCACCTGATCAATAGTGTGCATAGGTGGACCACTGGATGAAGACTGGAACCGTCCTGGCAACAATGGCTGTCTCAGTTCACACATGAGGATTGGCCATAATGGCATCGTACCAAGGGTGACTGGCACCAGTACAACTGCATCCCATCTGGAAAGGATGGGAGAAAATTGATCTGGGTGCTTCAGTGGTCAAGTTTTGGGACTTTCATTCACAGAAAGAAAAGCAATGAAGGGGTAAATGTGCATCCCAAGGTAGAGTGGGCCCTGCCCAGGGTTCTCGGTCAGTTCTGGCAGCTTTAGTAACCACTACTGATGGGCTAAGTGCTACGGACGTACCTGTAACCCAAGCAGCAACTGCTGTAGACTCAGCACCCTGTGGAGCACGTGCTGCAACATAAACAAGTCGTGTAAGGCGGAACGGCAGTAAGAATCTGTGAAGCCAACGCTCCTACCTCTTGTGTTAACACTAAACCCAGAGAGAAGCAAACATCACTGGGAGCGAAATATAGTACGGAATTTTTTATTCAATCATTCACTGGATGTGGGCGTCACTGTCAAGGCCAGCATTTATCGCCTAGTTAAGAGTCAACCACATTGCTGTGGGTCTGGAGTCACATATAGGCCAGACCGGGTAAGGACGGCAGATTTCCTTATGGCAGATTTCCTTCCCTAAAGGACATTAGTGAACCAGAGTGGGTTATACTGAGACAATAGCAAAATACTGCGGATGCTGGAAATCCGAAATAACAACAGAAAATGCTGGAAAAACTCAGCAGGCCAGGCAACATCCGTGGAGAGAGAAACAGAGTTAACGTTTCAGGTCGAAACCCTTCGTCAGGACTGAGGCTAACAAAGGGTTTTGATCTGAAACGTTGACTCTATTTCTCTCTCCACGGATGTTGCCTGGCCTGCTGAGTTTTTCCAGCATTTTCTGTTGTTATTTTGGGTTATACTGATGCTATTCCAGAATTATTTAATTAACTGAATTTAAATTCCCCAACTGCCGTGGAGGGATTTAAACTCACATCTCTGGATCATTAGTCCAGGCCTCTGGATTACTAGCCCAGTGACATTACCACTATGCTACCGAGGAATATGACTCCCCCTCTTCCCATCACACTTATGCATCTAAAAAGTCTTGCTTTAAAGTCACGTCCTAGTTTCTAAAAGTTAGGCATTGCGGTTAAACAAAAATAAACCTTGCCTGTTAGTCACCTTTAGGTACCCAAACGGCCTTTTATGCTAGTTGGGGTCAGGTGACAGATTAATTACCACACACTGAATTATCTCCTCCACGCAAACCAAAATAAAAACTGCCCCAATCCCTTTCTCAGATTAATATAAGTTATTAAAAATCCTCAAAAACTTCAAAAAAAAAAGTCCTCAAACCCACAACTCATTAATTGCATTTTACACAGGTGTCATTGGGGTATTTACACTGGTAGTTGCCGCAGACTGGGTCTTGTACAGCTGGTGGCGCCCCGACTTAACCCTCCTGGATTTGCCAAGGTCGCCTCCAGGAGCTCCTGGCAAAAAGCAGGTCTTCCTGGGGTCTGGCCGGAGGTTTACATTGGCTCCCAAGACCTGTGCTCTGTGGGAAACGAGCATCTCACTCACACCAATGTAAAAAGCAGCCAACACTGCCAGCACCATAAATCAACACAGTTTATGAAAAAAAAAAATCTCAACAGTGTTCCCACTTTGTGATCTCTAGTCATCTAGTGAATGGGGGTGAAGACAGGGTTGGGACTGGATGACAACCACAGTCCAGGTTGACATATGGAGACTGGCCACTTGGGCGAGTTACTGAAGGGTAGTCGGTGCCTGTGGAACCCGCTTCCGAGGTTTTTGGGGGGGGGGGGGGGGGGGGGTAGAAATCAAGAAAAAAATTTAAATGGTCATTTATTTTTTTGAGTTACGGAAACGGTGAGTTATTACTTGGCTTCCTGCCTTGGATATTGCGACACTGTTAAACGTGTTTAACTGAGGGCTGCGCAGTGTATCATTTTCAGTGCTTGTCCAAATATACCTGCCGATTTGTATTTAAAAATCAGCCTTACCTCATTCTTTCTGGTCGGCAGCAACAAGTTGCTAGTCAGTCCCTATTAAAAGTAAAAAGGAAAAAGTACTGATTGGAGACCAACCGCCAGGTTATCTTTGGTAAACTTCAAAATAAAAGAGTGATCTGAACTCAACGCCACAACCTGCGTTCCCAACCCCAATGATTCAGTGTGTCAATGCACCTCTGGGTCTTTGGTACTCAGCCCAGAGACAGACCAGGAAAGCCCCAGGTTTGAGGATCACTCCTATTAGCCACAGTGCCGCTGGGCTGAGGAGGTCACCCAGAGAAACATCTACACGGAAGTGTTCAGGAAACGTCGCGGAATTTCCGATTAAGAAACCGTTCCAGTCGTTATTCTTTCATCGTTTGTATCGTTAATCATTTTAAATAAAAAAGGTAGAAAGGGTTGTGGTTTGCAATTCAACGACTCCTCCCTGCTGCACCCCATTGCATGGCAAGGTACAGTTACAGAACCTAGCCACCAGAGGGCACACACTAACCACACGAGTTAGAATTACACAGGAGGGCACACCGATCCCACCAACAGTGCGGCTTGTCCAGGCAGGGTTGCCCTGGAGTCTCCAGGAATTGAAGATTAATCTCCAGGGACACTGCCATGAACAACCCAGGAGAAAAAAAACCAGTGTGTTCTTTTTCATTTTCTAAGAACATTTTTATTTATTAGTTATATAAATATTAGACATGGCGAAGAAAGGGGTTTTGACTGGGTGGGGCGGCTGGAGGCAAGAGGTCATGTCCTGAAACCTCCAGGGTTAGTATCCCGATGGTCAGGTGGTGTTGGTTGAGGAAGGAATGCTGGCCTGAAGGCCAGGAAAACTCCCTGATAAATTGCCAAAGTGCATGCAAGACGTTTCAGCGAGGATCATTTACCTTCTTCAAAACGCTGTCTGACTCGGTTCTGCGAAGGTCTTGCCCATCTTCCACTTCATCTTTCTCCCCATCTAGGAGTGAAGATGCTGCAGTTTAGCTTACCAGAGAACTTGTTCACAGGGCAAAGCAGCCCGCTTGATTGGCACCCCATCCACCACCTTAAACATTCACTCCCTCCACCACCGGTGCACCGTGGCTGCAGTGTGGACCATCTACAAGATGCACTGCAGCAACTCACCAAGGCTTCTTCGGCAGCACCTCCCAAACCCGCGACCTCTTCCACCTAGAAGGACAAGGGCAGCAGGCGCGTGGGACCACCACCGCCTGCAAGTTCCCCTCCAAGTCACACACCATCCTGACTTAGAAATATATCGGCCGTTCCTTCATTGTCACTGGGTCAAAATCCTGGAACTCCCTCCCTAACAGCACTGTGGGAGTACCTTCACCACACGGACTGCAGCGGTTCAAGGCGGCTCACCACCACCTTCTCCAGGGCAATTAGGGATGGGCAATAAATGCTGGCCTTGCCAGCGACACCCACATCCCATAAAAAAAATTCACGTAATGAAACGTCTCAAGGTGCTTTAGAGGGAGCAGTGGATGTTGAGCAAGAGGAAAGGAATTACATAGAATGTACAGCACAGAAACAGGCCATTCGGCCCAACTAGTCCATGCCGGTGTTCATGCTCCACACGAGCCTCCTCCCACCCCTCTTCATCTCACCCTATCAGCACATCCGTCTATTCCTTTCTCCCTCGTGTTTATCTAGCTTCCCTTTAAGCAAGTGATGAAAGGCACAGTCAAGGGGCAAGGTTGGAGAAGGCTTGTGGGGAAGAGAGGTAGCAAAAGGAAGGAGCTTGGGAAGAGAATTCCAGAGTGCAGGAAGTTTCTGCCACCAGTGGTGGAGTGGGGAGAATGGGGTGCACTGTCGGCAGGAGAGTGGCAGGTGCAAGTGGGGTGTCGGGCTTGTGATTATAGAGGTAGGCGGAGCAAGGCTATGGAGGGATTTGAAGATGAGAATGAGGATTCATGTAGGATGTGTATCTGGCTTTCTCGAATTTCCTATACTCATTGGAGTTTAGAAGAATGAGACGGGATCTTATTGAAACATAAAATTCTGAAGGGGATTCACAGGGTAGATGCAGAGAGGATGTTTCCCCTTGTGGGGGAATCTAGAACCAGGGGGTATAATTTCAGAATAAGGGGGCACCCATTTAAAACGGAAATGAGGAGGAATTTCTTCTCTCAGAGGGTTGTGAATCTTTGTAATTCTCTTCCCCAGAGAGCTGTGGAGGCTGGGTCATTGAATATATTTAAGGTGGAGATAGACAGATTTTTGAACGATAAGGGAGTCGAGGGTTATGGGGAGCGGGCAGGGAAGTGGAGTTGAGGCCAAGATCAGATCAGCCATGATCTTATTGAATGGCGGAGCAGGCTCGAGGGGCCAAATGACCGACTCCTGCTCCTATGTCTTATGTATGTTCTATGTATTTCATTCTAATAAAATGTAGGACCAAAACATGAATATAACAAGTGGTGTGATACAACAGCCAGGGAGGAACATCCAAACTCCTCATGCCTGGACAGGAACACTGAACACCCAACTCCAGGAGAGGAGCACCCCACGCCTGGAGTTTTGTGTTCAGTGAACCCCAGGGCACATTATGACTATTTTGCTCCCATCGATTTTCCAGAGTGTAGAAGCTGATTTGTGCCATGGTACAAGTTCTGCATCCCCCTCTGATACTCTTTCCTCACGCCACCCCCGCTGCAGTGGTCATTCTTTATGCGAGAGCCTAGGCAGTGAGAAGTGGCGGGCTATTCGACTATGAAGGGCAGCACAGCCAAGCCTGATCCCGTTCTCACCCATTATTCAAACACGGGTGTATTCTCGCAGAGGCCACTGGATAATGACCAGGACCTCCAGCTGTTTTTTCCCCCCTCTCATCCCTAACCAAGGGACCACTGCAGCATTGCCAACTGCTGCCTGGGCCGAGACCAGCCCACTGCGTGGGTCTGAAGGCAAGATTTCCATTTTTAGCGCGATCTACTTTTGTTGGAAGATGCACGACTTGTTTTTAAAAAGGCACAGACCCTCTATCAACACGGACTTACTTTTCGTGGCACTCATCTGATGGCTGTCAAAGCCTCCAAACGTCTCGGCCCTCCTGGGTAAGGAGATGTGCCCCATGACCCCCTCCTGCTCTGCGATGCCGGCTCCCTGCTGTCCGATAGCGCCTCCGAAGCTCAGAGACAGCAAGTTCTGCAGGTTCTCGACTGGATAAAAGAAAGAGTTCAGTAAACAGTCGGAAGGAGTTTCAAAACAAACCCAGAAAACAGGTACACGAAAACGAGTCAGTGCGGTCGCCAGGCGTATCTACTGGATCTTGTGGACCACGAAAACCCACATTTAACCCAACACAAATAACAGCAGAAAATGCTGGAAAAACTCAGCAGGTCAGGCAACATCCGTGGACAGAAATTTGAGTTGACATTTCGGGTCGAACCCTTCTTCAAAACTGGAAAGAAAAGATAGATCGGAGGCAGGGCTGCGATCGGACAAAAGAAGGGTTCGACCCGAAACGTCAACTCAAATTTCTGTCCACGGATGTTGCCTGACCTGCTGAGTTTTTCCAGCATTTTCTGTTGTTATTTCGGATTTCCAACATCCGCAGTGTTTTGCTATTTAACCCAACACACTTCAATGTTGTGCGCCGCACTTCTTGTGTAACAGAACGCACTCAATCCATGCCCTCAAATTGCTCCCACTTGTAGTGCCATCAATGAGAGACCTGCAAACACCAGTACCTCAGCCTAGCTCCAGACACAACCCACGTTTGGAAGGGCAGAATCTCTAACCGTGCTGCTGGGCGTTTTAATGGACACCGTATAAAAATATTGCACACCCCTGCACCTGCCATTACACTGACCATGTCTATTAACACTGTCTAGTCCATACAACAAAGACTTGACTTCAGCTTTGGATACAAGTCAATAGAAAAACCCCCCCGAATATAATGCAGTATTATTCGATCTTTGTCATATCTCCAAATGCCCATCATCGGTAATGAGCACTAAAGTGAAGAGCTGTATGGAGTGCGGACAAACACTCATCAATACTCACTTCATTTCCAAGCTTTGGTGCTGAAATAGGGAGGTGCTGACTGGTGGGGGAGGGGAGGGGAGGGGGCTATGGTATTTCCACGTGGTGAGAGGGTGGGGGGGGGGGGGGGCGCGGGGGAAGGGAACAAAAAAAGAGCAGGGAAAGTTGCATCTGAGTGATTCCTGCAACAGTGAGAGCACAATTCACTGGCTCGTCTGAAGGATGTGTGTGGAGGGGTCCCTATGAGAAATGGGAATAGGTGATAGGGTGGCCACAGGAGCACGTGTATGTGAGCCTACTGTGCCATATGGTGGTAGAACGCAGACCCACTAAAGAGCAGTTTCCCCATCCCCTTCTTCTTAGGCAGTCCCTCCCCCATCTGGCTGTAGTCACCGCACAGATGTGCTAATCAGAGACCCAAACACCTCCCAGTGCCGCGGCCTAGACACGACCTTTCACCTTGCGACCAGGGTTCAAATCGGATTGGTGAAGGGCCCCTGCAGAAGGTGAGTTTGGACAGACTCAACACAGCACCCAGCAGACACGGGCCCACAGCAGAAAACTGCCCCCATTTGGTTGCCACTTAATTCGCAATTTCACCGAAAGGGACGACAGGATCACGGTGCGGCAAATGCAAATACTTTACACTGCTGCAGCAAGGGGGCGCTCTTGTGAGGTTGAGACAAATTTTGCTAGGGCAGCGTTGAGGGAGCTTTACTTTGCATCTAACCCCTACTGGATCTGACCTGGCAATACTTGATGGGACAGCACAGAGGCTGCTTTACTCGACATCTAACCTGTGCTAGATCGGAATCCTAAGGTTGGATTTTACCAGCCCCGAGAAGGTGGGACTGATGGGAAAATCCCCCAAAATGTGAGCGGGTCCCAAACCCGCCTCCAACCAATCTTCTCTGGAGTCGGGTGCCCAATTTGTGCAGGGACCCGACTCCTAGCGGCGAGAAGAGGATTATAGCCACTTAACTGCTGTTAACAAGTAGTTAAGAAGTTTTTTCCAATTTTTTGATTGTTGCTGTGGGCTGCCCGATGTCAGGGAACCCCGCTAGGGTAAGTGAGTTGTGCTATGAGCCTGTTGTTATGTTGGTGTTTGGATGATGGCTGCAGAAGTGGTGTGAAGGATGCAATGGGACACTGGTTAGTATCAGAGGTAAGCAAATGTTGTGAAAGTAATTTTTAATGTGGTTAGATGTTTCTGCAGGTGACAAGCTGTGAAGTGTTTGTGCAGCCTCATCTCATCGGGAGAAGTGACAGATGGCTTCTGCAATCTCAGCTGCAGCTGCCATCTGTTTTAGCCTAAGGTGAGAGTAATTGGAGAGCCTTGGTGCAAGGGCTCACCTTTGGACAGTGATTGTCAGTGTTTGACAGCACCTCAATGCTGTCAAACACTGTCAAATCATCGGTCAAACAAGTGTGGTGCATATAAGAAAACCGGCAGATGAAGCGTCATCAACTGACGTCACCTGACACCGGCTTTCCTTTAATTGGCCAGAAAGCCCACAGGGCAGGCTTAACAAGGCCAATCAGGGCAAAATAGTGTCTGTTCATCAGACGTTGCTGGGGGCGGGACTAGAACCCGGAAGGCAGCAGTCCCGCCCCCAACTTGTCTCGGTGAGTAAAATCCAGCCCCTAGTGTCTAAAGATTTGAGTTATGAGGAAACAGCAGAGAAACTTAGGCTTGAAAGGAGGTGAGGGAGGTCATCTTATAGAGGCATACAAGCTAGTAAACAGTATGGAACAGGTAAATGCAGAACATCAAACGAAGGTACAAGAGTAGGACAAGGGGACACCGGTTCAAATAAAAAAAAAGGGCAAATGTAGAACTGATATAAGGAAGTTCTTCACATGAAGAGTGAGCAATGCTTGGAACGGACTCCTGGATAGAGCGGCGGGGGTGAAAACTCTGGAATAATTAAAAAAAACAATTGGATGCTGCAATGGGGGGGGGGGGGGGGGTGGAGTGAAGTTAGGATTTTTCTGGATGGATGAAGCAAGATGGATTGGATGGCCTTCCTCAACCGTAATTACTGTGTGTTTGGCGGAATAGGCTCGAGGGGCTGAATGGCCTACTCCTATTCCTATCTCGGCGTGTTCAGTCCCGACACTGGGGGCCTGAAACTACAAAGTATTCTTTTCCCTCACTCTGATGAGCACAAACAATTTACAATGAAACAGAGAAACGGGCATCAATTGTGCAGACACGGATGAATAAAATGTTTGGACAGGAACTGTTCTGAACTGTCTGCACCTTCTCGGCTTGTTTCCATGCCCTCAGATTGTGCTTTGTGATTTGATTTCTTTTAACTGAAGCAAATCTCCTGATTGCTATTTCCAGGATACGGCCAGCAGTTTACGTATACAGAGCGGCCCCTGTTTCTGGTCTGATAACAGTATCAAAAAGCTGCAAGACAGAAACTGAGAGATGTCGATCTCCTATCTCCCTAGACAGGCTGGCGCATGTCTAAAAAGTGCACAAGAAATCAGTTTTCCTTTCCCTTCTGTTGCCCTTCCTTCCTCTACTGAAGACACAGGCTTTTGTTTAATTCATTCATGGGATGTGGGCTTCGCTGGCAAGGCCGGCATTTATTGGCCACCCTAGTTGCCCTTGAGAAGGTGGTGGTGAGCCGCCTTCTCGAACCACTGCAGTCCGTGTGGTGAAGGTACTCCCACAGTGCCGACAGGGAGGGAGTTCCAGGATTGCAACCCAGCGACGATGAAGGAATGGCCATTCTTGCTATGCTATTCTACAGGCATCTTCCCCAAGTATTAGCAGGCTATTCAACCATGGACACATGTATTTTCCACATTACCAGATAGCAATCAGGAGAAGAAATACAGGCTGGCTTCACTCTCCCTGTCCCTTCCCAACCCCTGCTACCCCCCCACCACAAGTCCAGGGGCACTGAGATCCAAAGGACTGCTCAGCCTCGACCCCAGCTTATATCAGCCAATGAGCACAGACCAAGGATTGAACCTGGGACCTCAGTGATCTGCATGCCTCAGTACCACACGGGGTAGTGTATTTACCCACTGAGCCATTGGGGGAGTGAACATCACTGAGTTTACACTGTGAACAAAGCCATTCCCTGGCAATGTGATGCAGCAACACTGTGCATCATAAAACCCCCAAACTCACATCACTTCAACTTTGCACTATGGGCTTGACCCTTGACCTAGGTTCCTCTCTCATGTAGCCTAGAACTTCCTCCCTAACAGCACTGCGGGAGAACCTTCACCACACGGACTGCAGCGGTTAAAAGCGGCGGCTCACCACCACTTTCTCGAGGGCAACTAGGGATGGGCAATAAATGCTGGCCTTGCCAACGACCTCCACATGAAAAAATAAAAAATCCCAGCGCAAAGGGAATTTTCAGTTGAATACTCTCACTTGGACGTGAGGTTCCTCGACAAGCCGCACATTGCCATTTAAAGTAATAACTTGTAATTGCTTGTGGGTTTAACACCACTTCGATGTCGGTCAATAAACAGAACGACTTGGCATGAGTCAGATGTGCAAAAATCAAAAGGAAAATAAGACTTTTCTCGTGGGACTGAGAGTTGCCAGCTTCTAGGACTGGGTTAATAATGATTTATTGAGACTATTTCAAATTTATATGGTGCTCTGCCATTTCCAACTCACAAGGTGCCAATGCTGCTTTTAGACTGGCTAGTAGGGGTTAACTACATGGCAATGTTTTGAACAGAAGACCATTGCTCTATTTATCCTACCCATACAAACCGCCCATCAGCTTCCTCTGTGATTCTCAGACTAATAGCCCTCTACCCACTTTCCAAATAGGAATTCGTCCAAGTTCTTTTTAAAAACCTTCTCTTGGTTTTCTGCTCTAGCACGCTCACTGTTAATCGGTTCCAGAATTTGAATCATCTTTTTACTGAAAAAGAAATGCCTTTACAGCTCCAGGTTATACCACAGATTGACCCCGGTTTTTTTTTTTTTTCTTGAACTGACCTTCTTTCACTGCGTCCTTGAGCAGTGACTCTCCCTTCGGTGCATCCTCTGAATTGGCTCTGAACAAGGGCCGAGTAATCAGGCTCTGAGATGCTTCTTCGTGGCCACTGGCCTCCACCATTTCCTTGTATAGCCTCAGCTTCTCTTCCAGGAGGGAGAGGATTTGTTGGTCTCTTTCCTGCAGCTTCTCTGTGTTTCAAAGAATGAAATGAAACACCCATTAAACTCTCGCACAGTGTGCGCGGGTCTTGTACACCGCCCAAGTAAGTATTTATTTGCTATTAATAAAACATGGAAGTCGCTGTTAAAATAACACGGTACAGTTCAGCACCGCCGAATGCGTCTTAAACCAGAGCTGGTGACTACAGCACACACAAGAGCCGCCATGTGTATTTTAAAAAAGTCAGAAGGAGAAAATCAGCAACTTGGCAGAAGAATGGAAACTATACAAGAGATGGGCAATAACAAAGTCCACTGCCCCAGTGCGGTACGCAGCAATACAGCTGAAGGCCCAGGTTCAATCTTAACCTGGTGCTGATTTAGTGGATTCCATTGGGATGCTACAATTAGCTTCAGCACCCTGGGGCTAAGGAAGAGGGCACGGTGAATTCAGCTAGGGCTCTCACTGCTGATCTCGCCTCTGTGTCAGAAGGTTGTGGGTGTCAAGTCCCACTCCAGGGACTTGAGCACATAAAGCTAGGCTGACACTCCCAGTGCAGTGCTGAGGGGGGCGCTGCACTGTCGGAGGTGCCGTCTTTCGGGTGAGATGTTAAACCGAGGCCCTGTCTGCTCCCAGGTGGACATAAAAGATCCCGTGGCCACTATTCTGAAGAAGAGCAGGGGAGCTGTCCCCGGTGTTCTGGCCAATATTTATCCCTCAACCAACATAACAAAAACAGATGATCTGGTCATTATCACATTGCTGTTTGTGGGAGCTTGCTGTGTGCAAACTGGCTGCTGCGTTTCCTACATTACAGCAGTGACTACACTTCAAAAAAAGTACTTCATTGGCTGTAAAGCGCTTTGAGACATCCGGTGGTCGTGAAAGGTGCTATATAAATGCAAGTCTTTCTTTTCTTTCTCTATCTAGTACCTCTTGCAGGAAAGTGTCCCTGTGTGTACTCTGGGTGAGGATAGGATTGGACTTGGCTCTGATGCCCCAGCGCAAATAGAGGCCACATAATCTCCTGGGAGAGGCAAAAAAAAATAACCCCAGAGAAAAACCCAGGGCCAGTAAGGGAAAGAAATCCACTGGAAAATTCCTCTCCCGACCCCCTCAGGCGACGGACAGTGTCCAGGTTCATAGGTGAAGGGTCACTTGTGCCAAGTACCCGGGGAAATGCTGACCTCCGTGGAACCTTACCCCTGACGTCAAGGAGAGGCGGGGAAGGGGGAAAAAAACCCAAATCATTTATGAAAAATATTTCACGGGATAAAGCAAACACTAAACTGCCACTGCTGAAAGCGAAGAGTGCGGTTCCTTGGCCAGTTACCAGTTGCCGATTAAGATGAATCCCCCCACTGTGCAGGATTAAACACCAGTTTACAGTGAATAATCGGAGTCATTGTATTTAACACAAGGTAGCAACATAAACAGAACTTCTATTAAATAATCCATGACTCCGTTAAAATAATGATGTTAATGAAAAATAAGCAAATTTCCTCAGCAAGCTTTTCATTTTTTGTTTTGTCATATTTAAACAGATGTAAAACTTGTACGGCCTGTAAGCGTCACGCTCACTCCCTGGAACAATTCAGCACGAGTTGATGGCAGATGTGCAACAACTGGCCAGGGACCCCGGAGCACCCCAGGGACAAGTAGAGCAAAATCAGTCCGAGTTCCTGCTCTGGATCGCTAAACAGTGACCCCTGTTGGAGAGTGGACGTGTTTCTGTCTGGTATGGACAGCGTCAGGTCTGGCTCTGACTTTGATCAAAATCTCAGTGTGCAAGTTGCTGCTTTATAAATGAAGAGGTGACGAAAAAGATTGGCAAGAGATATTCAACGTCCCCCCACTTCCCCCCTCTCCAGTAATAGAAAACATCACATACTCAGAGGGTCACTGACTGTTGAGTTTTGGATGACCCGTCTAGCAAATTCTTAAAGGCAGAACATACACCAATAACCTTTCTGGCACGGATTTTTAGGTCAAATTTTGTTTGCTAATTGCTCCTGTGAAGTGTCTTGCGATGTTTTACTACGTTAAGGGTGCTATATAAAGACAAGTTGTTGTTATCGATGAGGCCCTTTCTCCCAATAGGACAATCTGTTGGAATGCACCGTCAGAGTTCACACGCGAATCATGGGCGCGGTATCGGAGCATGACCTGCTGCCCCGGACCCTCACCTCAGTGTAAAAGATGCTGCGTCAAAAATGAAGAAGGGGTGGAGAAAAAAATTCTCATGAAAAAATGGAACCTCCCTCCCTCCAGTAATATAATACATCACATGCTCATACATCACTGACCAGTTCTTCATGACCTGTCCAACAACCTCTAAAAGGCAGAACATACATCAATAATCTTTTTAATAAAAGTTCATACTCTCCCCACCCCCTAATTATTTTTGTGTCTCATGATGTGCAAATGTCATTTAAGCTCTTCAATTAATTTCCAAACACCAGACCTTGAGCCACGATCCCACCCCTATTCACTGATCTGGTCTGAAACCTGCAATTCTATCCATCTGTGTCTCTAAAGAGGCAATAAATGAAACAGCTGTACCTTTCAACTCCTTGGCTCTGCTCTCCAACTGCCGCCGGTCTTCCTCAGACTCGCTCGGGATCCCTTCATCTTCATCCTGTCCCCTGCGGGAGGAACCAGAACAGAGGATTAAGGGGGATACAGATGTTCACAGCACTGCCAGATTTTATTCAGGGGAGATGGAGGAAGTCAGCTAATGTCCCTTAAACTAGGGGTTGGGCGGGTAATGAGAGTGGGCACTCCTTAAAAGACCAAATGGGTTCTCATCATTTTCCTGTAGATGAAATGAACAGTCACTGATCAGATTGAACAGAGCAGAATTGGCGTATAGTCCCAGTCTAGAACAAGCTTCCTTGGCGATAGGTCCTTCCATCTCAGATAGGAAGTCTTTAAAGGTTGGGCACCATTGGAAATTTCTTACAAGTAAAAGGTAAATGCCTGCCGAGTAACATTGGAAACGAGGGGTGCTGGGCAGAATCCTGTTTGGTGACGGGGGTTATATTGGCAGCTATCTCGTTGACATTGTAGGGCCTCTTTACCGAGTGTATGCTCCTGGCAAGGAGCCTTGCCCACCGGGTGCACGGACTGGGAAATCGTTAGCACGCTCCCCCCATCCATAACAGACAGAAAACCGAGAGCAGCACCTTTGTGAGCTCCTGATGGGTGCTTCCGGTGGGCAAAGCTGTGCATTTGGAAAATCAGTCCTTTGAAGCCAACAATGAACACTACACGTATACAATCTTTTTCTCTGCTTCCCCAATTTTGGCAAGTGTTGGTCCAGAAATTAACTCCCAACATTGCACTGCGGGTGCCCTTCCTCAGGCCAACGACCAATGAGAGAGCAATAGTCGGTGATCAGGGTCAATTGTTGATCATAAAAAAGGTGCGGATGAAATTTGAGCTCCCAAGCACAATTCCAAGAGCTTCCTTCTCAACTTTGGCACAATATTTTTCTCCTTTACTGTGGGTCTTGCACATAAAACCTACGAACCCCATCACAGCATCAGGAGAGGTCTCTAGGATTCTTTTTTTTCCTGAACAGCTGGCAAAATAATAAAAGGGTTTGACATATTGATCTGGGGCGAAGGTACTATGGCAAGGGGGCTGTCAGGTATTTAGTTCACTCACTGTTGGGTCCCACTCACACACTTACACAAGGGCACTTACATTGTGATTGCAGTCTGCTGAATGATCTGCATCCAGTTAGTCCTCTCCTCTTTGGAGCTGGCGTGAAGCTCGTACATCTCTGGTTGCTGGGCCGCTGCGCTGATGAGAAACAACCCCTTTTCCTCGTGCGCTACCTCACGCACAAGGAGCTTCTGTAGCGGCACCACAGTAGACTTCTGGTCCTAGAGCAAGCATTTGAAAAAACGGCAGGTGTCAACAGGTGGAGAAAAAAAAGTAAAAGGAGGAAAACCTCCCCCCACCCCACCCAATGGGGCAGTAACCGAGAACAACACTGAGTCTACAGCACAGAAACAGACCTTTCGGATCAACTGATCTCTCCTGGAGTTTATGCTCCACACGAGCCTCCTCCCACCCCTCTTCATCTCACCCCACCAGCATAACCTTCTATTCCTTTCATCCTCATGTGTTTATCCAGCTTCCCCTGAAACGCATCTATGCTATTCACCTCAACTACTCCATGTGGTAGCGAGCTCCACATCTTATCACTATCTGGGTAAAGAAGTTTCTCCTGAATTCCCTATTGGATTTATTGGGGACTATCTTATATCTATGATGACTCACTCGGGATGCCTTCACCTTCATCCTGTCCCCTGCACCATGGATCTGTGGGCCAGTAGAGGCAAGGGCTCCCCATTAAACACCGCTATGGGGGTGGGAGTTGGAATGTGATGATGCTGAGTATTAGTTATTAATACTTATCGTCATGGAGTGAGGATGGGCACTGGATTGAGTGACATTCTGCTGGGTTCCTGATATGAGCTGCATTGAGCATGATAGTGGTGATCAGCAGTTGGGGGGTGGAGGAGAGGGAGGAAGAGGGGAGAGCGCGTGGCCGAGAGAGATTGAGAAACAGAGAAAGAGAGAGTCAGATAGAGGTGCTCTCTGGTGACCAACTTCTGAAAACATCGGCAATGGTCTTGTGGTTGGTTGTACACTGGGAATCTTAACTCCAGTTGGCAGGTTAGGGGAAAGGAGGAGTAAAACATGACAAAAACATAAAGGAGGAAATACCCACATGAAAATACATCGTGCCATGGATTGGTTTGCTGTAGGTTTGTGCCCAGTAATGGCAAAGGCCCCCCCCCCCCCGGCTAGGATGCACATTAAATGGCAGGAACCCGATACTGATTGAGAGGCGCTGGAAAATCAAGCTGCCTTGTGACAATGCCAATGAAGGACCAGCTGTGCTGGGTGGGACGTGGTGCTTGGATGAATGACAAAACTTCTGAAACACATTCTGTACAGCGAGTTCAAATGTTGCAGTGTTCCCATGGTGTGCAAGAGAAACATTTTAAGGACCTACTGAAGCACAACGGTGCATGGCTTTGGCACAAACACTTGGGAGGGAGCGCTCTTGCGGCAGCTCAATCAGGCTACGTTACAGTGTGGACAAGTGAGAAATGCAGCACCATCAACAGCTGCAATAAATATAGTTGCTGAGGAAACAGCATCGGTCGTGACAGCAGGAACCAGGGTTTATCATGTAGTCGAAGGACTACCCACCAGATACGCTCACACCAGGCTGCCTTGCCACCACTGCCAAGGGGTGGTTTCCGAGCAAATTAGTGGAGGTGCTTACCCACCACCTTCTCAAAATGAACCGTGCACAACAGGGTATTCGATGCAGTTGGGTCAAAGAGTGGGCAGTGTGGGACTGAATCCTCCTTTCAGCTTCATTCCTCGGAGATGCTCAGTATCATTGCGTTCCAACTCCTATGCCCTAATCCGAATGGTCTTCAGAACTGAAATACCCTATTAAAGTGCAAAGACCTATTCTGTTGATGACTCAAAGTCTAAAACTAGTGTGGCTGAATACGTGTTAAAGAAGTCACACTGTTTACAGATAAAAAAAGCCCCCATGATCAGCATTTTCCAATGGTCTGGTTATGTAGTCACTCTAAGGCAGCGGTGTCATTCTCAACTACAAATAGAAACTGCTGTTAAACAGGAGGTCTGGCTGCAGCAACTTAACCTAAACAGGCTCAATCTCTCACATGCGTAAGAGTTTGAGTCACTGCTTGTACCCAAAGGGTTGTGGGGTATGACGTAAGAAAACTACTAGGCACTTGGTCTAAGTGTTAAACAAAGCTTTAATCAACTGTTTTACAACATGGAGGTCTAGTTGTGTCCTTCACTAGTTCCTGTTAAGAATGTCCTGCGCAAGCTGGGCCCGTGCCCGAGTATTTATACTCTCCCTGGACAGTGCCACCCGCAGACTGCTCAGTGTTATTTCATAAGTCTTTCTTTCATGAATGACCGATTCATGTCAGGGTAAATGCCTTTGCTTCCAGGATACTGGGTATTGCCCAGGCTTCTGCTTTTTCGCCCCGCCACCCCCCCCCCACCCTGCCCCCCTCCTTGCTCCAGTACCTCGCTTCAGGCGAGAGTCTAGATGGTGAATGTCAGCAAGCTAAGTGACTGTGGAGAGCGATACTGAGCGGTGCGTTGACCAACGGTGATAATGATCTTATCTTGGCTCGTCCAAATGCTTGTACGCAAATATAACTGTGAACTAGTTTGTGACGCTTGCTGCTTCTTAGCTCGAGACCAAGATCGGGGAATTTCCCACTCCAAAAAAAAACACGAAATACTTTAGAAATTTCGCCCATTTCCTGCGATTCCACAGTTCTCGTTACGAATCCGGAACAGGAACGCAGTCTCCAGGCACAGTCTGATTATCGGATTATTGCAAATTCCAGAGTGCAAAATATGACCAAATCCGAGTTTGCTCGAAATCAAGGGTTACTAGGCCGGGTTTCACCAAGCTTAATTTTTCTCTCCTCTTACAACAGAAAACAAAAAAAAAACAGTTCTTGTTACGGTTTGTGGGACTGTGCTGTGCAGAAATGACCTACCGTGTTTCCCCACTTAACAGCAGTGACTGCACTTAATTAACTTCCTGCAGAGTGCTTGGGAGTGATAAGGAGCTGCAGAAATGTAAGTCTTTCTTTCCCTAGACCTCTACAAACAACCAACTCCAATACAAGGGTACCAGGGCGTTGGTGAGACCACACCTGGAGTACTGCGTACAGATTTGGTCTCCTTATTTAAGGAGGGATATACTTGCATTGGAGGCAGTTCAGAGAAGGTTCACGAGGTTGATTCCGGAGATGAAGGGGTTGTCTTATGAAGAAAGGTTGAGCAGGTTGGGCCTATACTCATTGGAGTTTAGAAGAATGCGAGGTGATCTTATTGAAACATATAAGATACTGAGGGGGCTCCACAAGGTAGATGCAGAGAGGATGTTTCCCCTCGTGGGGGAATCTAGAACTTGGGGCATAGTTTCAGAATAAAGGGTCGCCCATTTAAAACTGAGATGAGGAAGAATTTCTTCTCTCAGAGAGTGGTGAATCTGTGGAATTCTCTGCCCCAGGGAGCTGTGGGGGCTGGGTCAGTGAATATATTTAAGGTGGAGGTAGACAGATTTTTGAACAATAAGGGAGTGAAGGGTTATGGGGAGCAGGCAGGGAAATGGAGCTGAGCCCAAGATCAGATCAGCCATGATCTCATTAAATGGCGGAGCAGGCTCGAGGGGCCAAATGGCCGACTCCTGCTCCTATTTCTTATGTAGCAAGGTTACTCAATTGCGAACAAACACCCAAAATGGCAGGTCTCCAAAGGAGGGAACTAATTGAACAGAATGGAGATATCGTGTAATGAAACAGGAGATGTGTCCTTTTCACACTATAGGTGGGGTTGTATTCCTCTCCCAGGCTTCTCTTCTACTTCACTTATTTTGAGTTAACTCGGGTGAGGAAGTCCAATGTGATCTCATCTTTTCACAATACCAACCATACCGACTTCCTGCTGCAGCTTCTGACTTCCACCCAGACAGAGACAGACGGGGGCCTCGGTTTAAATGCTTCAGCTGAAATCAGCCGTGGCCTCATTGAATGGCGGAACAGGCTCGAGGGGCTGAATGGCCTCCTCCCGTTCCCATGAAGGGCAGCATCCGCCAATAATGCAGCAGCCGCCCTCAGGACTGCGTCAGCCCAGCCCAGCCCAGCCCGGGTGCGGAATTCAAACGCATAGCCATCTCAAATAGCCAGCATGAAATTCCCAATTAATTTGCTAAAATTTAGAGCAGCCCACATCTGACGATTATTACAGCCTTTTCCTTATTTGACCTGAATTGGAAACAATATGGTGGTCGAGACTCAATCATCAGCTAACGTTGTTGTGTTGTACAGAACATTCCACGAGCAAGTGTGCCAGCAACTGATCAGAGCAATATTTAAAAATGATTAAGCCTCAAGGGAATTCCAACTCACCAGTGTAGCAAAAGTATACTTCTGATCCTTCTCCTGAAGAAAGACGAGCAAATCAGACAGCAACACGGCCTGGACTTCTACACAGCAAGAGATAACATCTCAAGACACAGGCAGTTGAAGCACAAACAGTCATAAACCACCACAAATGAGCCTTTAAATGTCACACCAGCTCTCGGAGTGGGATGGTGAGCTTCAGAGGGTAGTCTTCCTTTGACAAACGTTCATCTTTTACATAGAATAAAAGCAGGTTTATCACCAAATTTAGGGGGGGGGGGGGGGGGGGCGAAGGGAAGGGGAATCACAAGGGCAGCGTGCTCCATCATGCACATTATTTTTCTCCTGGACTGGCAAACACAGAAACCCATTCCCCCATCTCCAAATCAAACTGCTAAGAAACCCACATATGCAAGGTTTCCGTTTGCTCGACATGGAGTGAACACCATCTCCCTGTAGCCACACACTTCACTTACCGAACCGCAAGGACTTTAGGCAGCGATTGGCAAGCACTATGGTTTAAGGGGACCCGGAGTATGCGCAAGGATACGGCTGGAGTTTAATCAATCAGTCAAAACTGTGCTGCTTAGCACCGGTAACTGGAGAATTCAGGCAGCCTTCTTTCTCCATTAAGACGGTGGGTGGTACGCAGGTGGGACAGACCAAGAGCAAGGGTGGGGCAACGAGAAACTATGATGAGCTTCAGAAAAGGGACTAGGTGAGTTCCTGTCAGCAGAAAGGATTCAGGGTCATTAGATTTAGCCAAACATCAAAGTTGGATCAGTAGGGTTGGCAGACCAATGGTCTACTCCTGCCTGGAAATTGCTACAAAGGGAGAGAGTAAGAATTGTGGAGCCCATCAGCTTGTAATGCTGATGTATTCTCTTAGCAGTTGGTAGGATCAAGGAGCAACACACTCCTCACTCAGGGGGAGAAATTGGGTGAGTAGCGCCACCTGTTCGCGCCTAAAGAGGCAGTCAGTGGCTGTAGCGCCACTGGCTGCGCCTCCCGCGATATTCAGCAGGGGCGCTAATGGTGGCGTTAGGCATTTGCGCTGCGCCGCCACCGATGACGTCATCGGTGTGCGCAGTGCCCCATTCGCGCCCCGTTCGCGATATTTGGTAGCGAACGCCGCAGTTGCGCCGTTCGCTACCCGCGCCCGGTTCACGGGGCCTTACTGTGCCGGCAGCGGCGCAAGTTAAGGTGGAGGTGCGGGGCGGCCGCCTTTTTCGGCGGCTGCCTGCCAGCACCTCCATCCCCGGCCTCCTAACCCCCCTGCCACCCCCCCCCCCCCCCGCGGCATTGCCGGCTGTTTCCCGAGAGCCCGGCACTTCTCCTTGGTGCCGGGCTCATTTGCCGGCACTCGCGAGCGGGGATCGCGCTGTTGCAGGCACCTCCCCCTTAACAGTGGGAGGAAGGCCTGCAGTACCGCAGCGTGCCATGCCGCAGCGTGTGGCGCTGCGGCACGTTGCGCTGCGATATTCAGTTTCAGCGCCCTAAGAGGGACGCGGAGCGCCTCGAGCCTCGCCCCGTATCCCTTGAGGGGCAATGAAACTGAATATCTGACGATCGCTAAAGCCTCGAACGCTGCGCTAAATCCTGCGCTCAGGCGACTTTTGCGCCACTTTGGCGCCCCAACCCAATTTCTAGGCCTCACTCCCTTAGGTGGACTATGGAGGGGAAATCTTAGGTGCAGCATTACTGAGTGTGGCCCTCAAGCAAGACACTGCCACAGACAATGGGCCTCCACCTTAACCCAACCAGCATCCCTTGGGGGTCGCTCTCACTTCATAACTCGGATGGTGCAACTGCTCTACCTTTTAGTCTTCCTGCTGCGGTCTTTAATGTAACAGGCCCGTCGTGCACCAGTTTTCTCCGTGTCAAGTCCTCCTTTGCAAACATCTGGCCACTCTTCAGTCTCATGATGGCTTTGGTCTCCGTTCTGCTGTGGATCTCCAGGAGTCTGGCTTTCTTTTCACATTCACTCACTTTGTTATCCACTGCTGCAATCACCTCTTTAATCATTGCCAGTGCTTTTGTGAGGTCAGCGTGATCATCATCATTTTCTGCAAAGACAAGGGTAAAAGAACAATCACACGGGGTCAGACTGACTATTCCTGGGCCGAACTAGAATTCTTAATCAGAAACACACAAGCAATTTCACCCGGGACCCCTTCTTTGATCTGTGAAAATCAAGTACAGGGCAGATGTAGGGAAACTCTCCTTCACAGAGTGTTCAACACCTAGAATCGACTTCCACAGGGTAGTGGATGGAAAATTCTACAAGAAACTTTCTTTTATCCGGCACGGACGGGACCGACGTGGTGCCGGTTCATCAAAAATTCCGGATAACCGAACGCTATAGTGAAAGATACGGAGCTGAGAGCTCCGTATAAAGCAACAAACCCTGTTTCAGAACAATCGGCACAAGTTGCAAGCGTCTCTGTAGCTTAGCAACAGCTGCAGCCACACCCTTGCACAGCAACAGATGGAGGAAGGCAAGTAATAAAAGTTACCCGAACCTACTCCTGAATTTTGCCGGTTAACCGACATTTCCGGTTATTTAGGGGCCGGTTAATCGAAAGTTTCCTGTAGAATGATTCCAGATGCTGTGTTGGGAGGACTGTAGGGTGGATGAGTTAAAATGGACCAAGTGACCTCCCCATCTGTATCGATCTTACCCATTTTTTCCTTGGAGCTGGCTTTACGCATCCTAACTTTAGCTGGGAATATAGGCGAGGTGGGCTTTAAAATTGGTACCTCGTTCAATTGATAATTCCCAACCCTTCAGGTGCTCCATCTTCCTGTAGAACAGTTAGCACAAGGCATCCTATCCAACTGAATGGGATTAATTAAAAATAATCAACTTTAAGGAGATACTGAAATAATGAGTTTTATTTATTGTCCAACCCTAATGAGAGCACGATCACAAATTGTGGACTTCATTTTTCAATTACCGCCTGCAGTGATGTATGTTGGGTTGCAGTTCAATAATTGCATGACATCCTCTGGTACCTTAACCAAGGGCCATTCTTCATGGGTGCGTCTAGCCGCTGAGCGTTGGCAGGCTGTCGAGCTGGGGTTGCTGGATAGTGATCAAGAGAAGGAACAATGGCTGATTTTCCCTTCCCGAATCCAGAATGACCGATAGCGGAGCAGGCGTGACAGGCTGAATGACCTACACCTACTCCTATGTCAGTAGTGTTCCTACTACTGGGAAATACAGATACCGTAACACACTTGAATCAGTACCCATGTTAGGACAGAAATAGGACCATCCCACAGGCCAGATGTTTACCTTTGGTATGCTGTATTATTCTCTGGACAATCACAGGATACTTGGTAATCCTTTGAGTAACCAGTAATATACATTCTTGGATTCCTAATCGTCGAACTATGGAACTAGTCATTTTTTTCTGGAAAAAGATAAAACATTTTAGGGCACGTATTCAGAGTTGGCAGATTTCAAACTCTTCTGCTTTACAGGCAGCAGGCAGCTGTCTGGCTGAGTGGAACTAACACATACCCGGACAAAGGCCTGGAACTTCTTCTCTCGCGCCAACAGCTCCTTGCAAAAATTCACCGCGTCATTGTGCTGGCCGCAGAATTTCCCATAGATCTTCTTCATGCGCTCGGCGCTCGGTCCAGAGAACTGCCAAACAAAACATTACGTTTACTGGTTCAGAAGGACAATGAGACAGTAATCATTGCAGGTAAAGACTTAAGCAGATGCCAAGGTCAATGAAGGAAATGCTTTTGTTGGCCTCAGAGCCTTTTGCAAAAGATCCCAGGACACTATTTCGAAGAGCAGGGGAGTTCTCTCCGGTGTCCCTCAACCAGCATCACTAAAACAGATTATCCATGAATATACGAAATTTACAGGCAGGAAAAGACCAGCTGGACCATCAAGCCTGCCCCACACCATGACTAATGACTTCCTTCCTTCCACCCCCACTCATAAATTAGCTGCTGTGTTTCCTAGTGACTACGCTTCGAAAGTACTTCATTGGCTGTGGAGCGCTTTGGGACATCCGGAGGTTGTGAAAGGCACTATAGAAATACAAGTTCTTTCTTTTTCTTTTCTCCCCAAATCATAGACACAGGCACGATGGGCCGAATGGCCTCCTTCTGTGCTGTACGAGCCTATGATCACTATCCAGTCACACCTACTGTCGGGTGAGGTCAGGATCAGGCTCGGATGTGACCTTTCACATTAAATAGCCTGCCGATACCCATCATCTGGATTCACCCAAAGATTGGCAACTTGGCTGACCAGTGGAAGGCAACCGGTGATCACCGGGCTGCACCCTGCCACCAAGCAGCACTTTCAGGAGAGGAGAAAATTGTAAGGGTGGCCGGGGGTGGGGGGTGAAACAAATATATAAAAAAGTGATTGCTTTAGAAAAAGATTTAACTCATCGGAACAGGAGGAGGCCATTCAGCCCCTCGAGCCTGTTCCGCCATTCAATTAGAGCATCTCTGACCTGTACCTCAACCCCATTTACCCGCCTTTGACCCATATCCCTCAATGCCCTTACCTAATAAAAATCTATCAATCATCATCTTGAAAGCTTCAAAGACTCCTTGGGAGAAATGGTTTGCTTAAACAGCCTGAACCCGTAAACATACTTGGGGGATACAGCACATTTTTCAATCGCTAGGCCTGGGTGCCCGAGCTTTTCTCTTGGTGGGCTGCATACTGATGGGCCATGTATAAAGTTTAAATCCCTGTTCCCATTGACTGGCCGGTGTCTTGACAGTAACCTATCTTGGTGTCCTGATTGAGGATTTATTCAGCAATGAGACAACAACAGCACTAAGAACAGCCCTGTCTAAATCTGCAGGCTCAAAAAATACAAACAGGATAAAAAAAAAGAACGAACACAAGACTGTCATGACCACTGGACATCCCAAATCACTGTTGGTTTTAATGATGTTGGCTGAGGTATAAATATTGGCCAGGACACCAGGGATAACTCCCCTGCTCTTCTTCGAAGTAGTGCCATGGGATCTTTTACGTCCACCCGAGGGGGCAGACGGGGCCTCAGTTTTAATGTCTAATCTGATAGACGACACCTCTGACAGTGCAGCGCTCCCTCACTACTGCACTGGAGTGTCAGCCTAGATTTTTGTGCTCGAGTCTCTGGAGTGGGATTTGAACCCACAACCTTCTGACTCAGAGGCGAGGGTGCTACCCACTGAGCCACAGCTGACACACTAGCACAAATAGGACGGAGATGTCTGGGCTTCTAGGGCTAGGTTGCCCGAGGGCTGCATGCGGCCCACGAGTTGCAATTTGGACACCTCAGCTCCAGCATGCGTTTATTTTAAATTAATGACATGGTAAGCTCAGTGATTCCTTCTTACCTGATTCACCAAGATATCACTGATCTTTTTAATGAAGAAGTTCCGGTCACTGTTTGCTACCAGCGATTCTTTTCTCCTCTCTAGAATCCGACTGAAGAACTGTGTGTGAATGTCGATCAGATCCTCCAGGCAGGGAAAGATGCGATCCACCATTGAGGTTTCGAACTGCAGCTCCTCAGTCATCCCTTTGCTGTAGACATCGGACATGATCTTCAGGGTCCGAAGATGATGCATTTCCGTCTGCATCAACTCTGCAGAAACAAATCCACAATCAGTCAGGTGCCAAGAGTAGAGGGTTCCGCACGAATACCAGTGTGTTCACACTGTTCCTTACGTATACAATAGAGAGCATCCTGACGAACTGTATCACAGTGTGGTATGGCAGCTGTAGCTCCTATGACTAGAAAGCCCTGCAGCGAGTAGTCAAAACTGCCCAACGCATTACCGGCACCCGGCTACCGACCATAGAGCACATATACCAGAAACGCTGTTTACGGAGGTCACTGACCATCATCAAGACCCTACCCACCCCAGCCACAGTCTGTTCGCCCTCCTGCCATCTGGGAGACGCTACAGATGCATTTGCACCCGTACGACCAGATTTAGGAACAGCTTCTTTCCCATAGCTGTCATCCTACTGAACTCTACAAATAAACTCTAAAGCCTGCACATCTGCCAATGCACTTTATTATGTTTATGGTTATGTTTATGTTTATGTATTACAAGCCAAATGAATGTTGAATGTCTTAATCTAAATGTACACTCTCGGGAGCCGCAAGCCTACATTTCGTTGTACTGCACTTGTGCACTAACAATGACAATAAAGTTGATTATTATTATTATTACAATGGCGTTTGCATTTTATCAAGAGTTTTTGCATACATTTTCCATTTCCCCCCTTACTCCAGCTGCTAATCTCTCATAGAATAGTACAGCACAGAAGGAGGCCATTTGGCCCATCGAGTCTGCGCCGGCTCTTTCGAAGAGCAATCCAATTAGTCCCACTTCCCCCGCTCTTTCCTCACATCCCTGCAATTTTTTTCTCCTTCAAGTATTTATCCAACTCCCTTTTGAAGACTACTATTGAATCTGTATCCACCGCCCTATCTCTATTTCTCTGGAATTTCCTCTTGTTCCCCCTAAGCTCCGAATACACACACTTTCTCCACCCTCCATTCTCACTGTGCCAAGACTTATTTTTAAACTCACTGCCCTCCTCCTCGACCCGACAACACAGCAATTCCTCCCTCTGTTTTCCCCAAACTTGGTTCCCACCTAACCGCCACCTCTCAATTTAGCTCGTCTTCCCGCTCACTCTTTTTAACCTGAGTGGTGCCCTTCACTGAAGGTTCATCGATAAAAAGTGAAAGCAACTCATCAAATGATGAGCGCAAGGAGGGAACTTTTCCATCCGAGAGGTTATCGAGATGTAGAAAGGACATTGAAGCACACAGTATAAATGGATTCAAGAGGCAATCAGATGCATTCTGGAGAACGGATTGAGGGATATGGTGAGAATGTGGGTAGGTGGGGCTCATCTACAAAAAGGGACGGGACTAATTGGGCCTAATGGCCTCTTACTAGAAACATAGAAGATAGGAGCAGGAGTAGGCCATTCGGCCCCTCGAGCCTGCTCCGCCATTCAATGCGATCATGGCTGATCATCCAAATTCAGTACCCTGTCCCTGCCTTCTCCCCATATCCCTTGATCCCTTTAGCCTTAAGAAATATATCCAACTCCTTCTTGAATATATTTAATGAATTGGCCTCAACTGCCTTCTGTGGTACAGAATTCCACAGGTTCACCACTCTCTGGGTGAAGAAATTCCTCCTCATTCTGTCCTAAATGGCTTACCCCTTATCCTTAGACTGTGACCCCTGGTTCTGGACTCCCCGACCATTGGGAACATCCTTCCTGCATCAAGTCTGTCCAGTCCTGTCAGAATTTTATAAGTTTCAAATGAGATCCCCTCTCATTCTTCTAAACTCCAGCGAGTATAAGCCCAATCGACCCAATCTCTCCTCATACGTCATTCCTGCCATCCCAGGTATCAGCCTGGTGAATCTTCGCTGAACTCCTTCCATGGCAAGAACATCCTTCCTCAGATAAGGCGACCAAAACTGCACACAATACTCAAGATGTGGTCTCACCAAGGCCCTGTACAACTGCAGCAAGACATCCTTGCTCCTGTACTCGAATCCTCTCGCTATGAAGGCCAACATACCATTTGCCTTCTTAACCACCTGCTGCACCTGCATGCTTACCTTCAGCGACTGGTGCACAAGGACACCCAGGTCTCGTTGCACTTCCCCTTCTCCCAATCTATTGCCATTCAGATAATAATCTGCCTTCCTGTTTTTGCCACCAAAGTGGATAACCTTGCATTTATCCACGTTATACTGCATCTGCCATGCATCTGCTCCTACAAATTCTTATGCATCAAAGTGGCCCCATTTAAAATAGGAATAAATGCCAACTTTTACCATAGATAACATCCTGCCGTTTAATTACTTCTTTCTTCTGCTGGCACACAAAACTGTTGTCCACCACCAGACTCCAGGAGTCCGCTTCCAGCTCTTTAGCATCCGACTCGAACTCTCCCATCAGCTGTCCATCCATGACATCTGTACCTGTGGGAATGTGGAGTACAAATGCAGAGTCTGACAATAAACACCAATATCCAGCACGTACTGTAACTACATCGTCACCACATTCACACACACGACTGGCAGTAATGTTTCAGAGGTTCAACATTTCACTCTGATGACCAATGAAATATCAAATAGCAAAGGGGTAATTACAATGGCCCTATGACACAAGCTGAAGACATCTGAACTCTCAAAATCAATGGGGCACAATTCTTGCTCTTTAAAAGTACCTTAGATTAAATGTTATTTAATGACCAGTGTAAATTAACTTTCAAACCATTGATCTGCTGTTACATTATCCTACTGTACAGGACCAGACCCGCGACCTCTTCCATCTAGCAGGACAAGGGCAGCAGGCGTGTGGGAACACCATCACCTGCAAGTTCCCCTCCAAGTCACACACCATCCTGACTTGGAAATATATCGCCGTTCCTTCATCGTCACTGGGTCAAAATCCTGGAACTCTCTCCTGAACAGCATTGTGGGAGTACCCTCACCACACGGACTGCAGCGGTTCAAGGCGGCGGCTCACCACCACCTTCTCAGGGGCAATTAGGGATGGACAATAAATGCTGGCTTTGCCAGCGACGCCCAATCCCATGAACAAATAATTTAAAAAAAGAATAAAGTAGATGCATTTTAAATATGGGCAGTACTGGTAGTTCATTCAATGGAGCCTTACACTCTTAACTTTATGCATGGTGCAGGTGTTAAATTTGCTAAGTTACATTCTGTAGCAGTGACTGAGCTTCTTTCAACTCGGATCTTGGGAGACCATTACCCAAATGGGTTTGGAGTAGAATATGATCTTTGCTAATTATGCATAACTCAGTACTAAGATATTCAGGGGTGGGTTCTGACCAGAATGGTTAGATTTTGTGTTGTGTGCAGCCAGATATCGTCGGCCCAGCTCCGGGTACCCCTGTCCTCAGCCTTTGAAATGATGCTCTGTGAGCATTAGTATATGGACCGAGTATGAAATGGGCTAACGGTCTCCATTAAAATAGCAGTCAAAGGAATATTATTTGAAGGCATCAAGCTATCATTTGCACAGCACAGTTTCAAGGGCTTCACACGCAGTGGGATTCAGTAATCATCTTCCCTTTGGAGGGATGCCGTTGTCTTGCGAGTCTTACCAGGACCTCAAACCTGGCACTAAGCTTATGGTCTACAGGGCAGCAGTGATACCCGCCCTGCTGTATGTTTCAGAGACATGGACCATGCACAGCAGGCACCTCAAAGCACTGGACACGTACCACCAATGCTGCCTCCGCAAGATCCTGCAAATCCATTGGTAGGATAGGCGCACCACGTCAGTGTTCTTGCTCAGGCCAACATCCCCAGCATCGAAGCTTTGACCATGCTCGATCAGCTCCGATGGACGGGTCATTGTCCGCATGCCCGATACGAGACTCCCAAAACAAGCGCTCTACTCGGAGCTCCGGCACGGCAAGAGAGCCCCAGGTGGGCAGAGGAAACGCTTCAAGGACACCCTCAAAGCCTCCTTGAAAAAGTGTAACATCCCCACCGACACCTGGGAATCCCTGGCCCAAGACTGCACAAAGTGGAGGAGAAGCATCCGGGAAGGCGCCGAACACCTAGAGTCTCTTCGCCGGGAGCAAGCGGAAGCCAAGTGCAGGCAGCGCAAGTCAACCCAAGCACCCCACCCACCCGCCCCTTCAACCACCATCTGCCACACCTGTGACAGAGACTGTAGGCCCCGCATTGGACTCATCAGTCACCTGTGAACTCATTTTTAATGTGGAAGCAAGTCATCCTCGGTTCCGAGGGACTGCCTAAGAAGAAGAAGATTGCCAACACTTTGTGTTTTGTCAAAAGGGGATTCCGTTTTGTCTCCTTACGGTTTTCATCAGCGCAGTTTCAACTTCATTTCGACTGTTCTGAGGGCGCTTAATTAAAAAGTTTTAAAATAAAAGGAACAGTACAAGGCCCACGTGGACCTCCTCTCACTAAACACTACTCTTACCTTCATCAGTCAGCGACTCCATCGACTCCGTCACTTGTTTTATGTGGTTTAGAGAATCGGTTGACTGAGACAAAACCCGCCAAGAAGAAAGGGAGGTTTCATCAATCGCAGGCCTGAACAGGGCAAAAAAAAAACAAATTCAACTTGAGTAAAGGGAATAAGCTGAACTACAACAGACACTAAAGTACAAAAGGAGCGGCGCCTTCATGAAAATGATGCTTTGTCGAGTCTCCCAATAGCTTCGTGTGCCTGTAATACTGGACCGTTCAGACCAGAAGGTCTAGTTTGTGCTGAATTAATTGAGATGAGCCAAAACAGCAACTGGGGAACCACAACTGTCCTTAGCACCACGAGGCTGCGGAGGAGATAAATCAGTTAGTGGTCCTGCTCCTGATTGCTGACTGATGCCTGCATAAAAGTGCAAATGTGAGTAAAGACACGATCCACATCATCGTGACACCCTGATGATACAGGACGCATTCCCCCCCCCATCCCCCACCCCCTCTTAACAAAACACATTTCATCTTTAAGGAACAAATGTGCGGGGGCCCCAGCTTTGTCATTTGAAAGTTCCTCTCTCTCCAGGAGGCTGGTGAAGCAATGATTCACTCGGGTGTGAAATCCCCATATGGTGGGCAATGAGGCAACCCAAAAAGTGAACGTTGATATTTCCACACGCGACATGAAAGCACTTCCACTCTATTCAACTGCCGTTACAACTAAAAACATGGAACCTCCTTACGGTCGGACTCTGTAAACCTACAAATTTGCTCGCCAACTCAGTTTTCCTCTCCCACTTTGCTTGTGCACAGCCTGCCCACTAACAAGTGTGCCATTTGGCACTCCTCCTCCAGCCCAGATGGTGCACTTACAGCAATGCTGCAGAGTGGATTGTAGGTGTAAGCAAGAGAGTTCACAATTGGAGCAGCACTGTGAATGTCAACAAGGTGCAACAATTCCAGCAATAGGAACAAGGCTGCACGTCATTTGTCAGATGAGTAGGTGCCTACTTCTGGGAAGACAAAGGCCATCTGTTAAATGTGTGCACTATCGGGCAAACAAACTCTGTATGTGTGGATTCCTGAGTAGCTTGGCTTGTCCACTCAACCATGGCGGTGGGTTTCTGGGTTATCTGGTTGATGATGCAAAAAAAATACTTGCAGAAGCTTCCACACAGGCAAGTTTATATAGGGCTTTGTTGAGACCACACCTGGAGTACGGTGCACAGTTTTCGTCTCCTTTCTCAAAGAAGGATATACTTGCCTTAGAGGGAGGGCAACCAAGGTTCACTAGATTGATTCCTGGGATGAGAGGGTTGTCCTATGAGGAGAGATTGAGTAGAATGGGCCTATACTCTCTGGAGTTTAGAAGAATGAGAAGCGATCTTATTGAAATGTATAAAATTCTTAGCATCTACCCTGTCAATCCCTCAGAGGCCGTTTCTCCTGGTTGGAAAATCTAGAACTAGGGGGCATAGTCTCAGGATAAGGGGTCAGCCATTTAGGACTGAGATGAGGAGAAATTTCTTCACTCAGAGGGTGGTGAATCTCTGGAATTCTCTACCCTAGAGAGCTGTGGATGCTCAGTCGTTGTGTATTCAAGGCTGATATCAATAGATTCTTGGGCACTAAGGGAATCGAGGGATATGGGGATCGGGCAGGAGAAGTAGAGTAGATGTAGAAGATCAGCCATGATCTTATTGAATGGCGGAGCAGGCTCGGGGGGCCATATGGCCGACTCCTGCTCCTATTTCTTATGTTCTTCTGTTCAGTCAAGGAAAACAACAACAACTTGTATTTATATAGTGTTGAGATACCGCGGCAAATGTGGGAGTCGAGACCAGAGTTAGTAAAACACAACTGCTTTAATCAACCTCATGGCAAAGAGGAACTGGAAAAGCCCGCGCATCCACTTAAATACTCCCCAGACAGGACGTGCTCCCGGCAGCCTGTCCCTGCGGGAAACAAGTTGCTGGAGGAAAGGGCCCCCAGCTGGGGGCGTCTGCTTAAACTGTCCGTGCCACCGTGAGCGGATTATGTCCAGTGGTGGCGTGTCGCCACAGAGCTCCCCCCAGAATCCGCTTAGGAGGAGTGGACGAGTCGTGACGGTGGTCTGATGGTTCTGCTGGAGCGGCTCTGAGTGGTCGCCGGTCTAGTTGGTGGGGCCGGGCGGTTCGCCGCCGGCTGTGCTGGCTTGCTGGCGGGATGGCCTCTAGTTGGAGGCCGGGCCACGGGGACCTGTTCCCCTGGTTCTGTGTGCGCTGGTTTGGCGGGACGTGAGGTGCGAGTTCGCCGTGTCGGTTGACCGGAAGTGGGGCGAACTGCTGAGTGGAAGAGAAAGAGTTGAGCCGCTGCTGTTCGGCCGACCAAGGCGTGGTAGCCTCCGGAAGGAATTCGCCTGGGACGCGCAGCGGTTGTCCGTAGACTAACTCCGCTGCCGAGGACTGGAGGTCTTCCTTGACCGTGGTGCGTAGGCCTAGTAGCACCCACGGTAGGCGGTCAGTCCAGGTATTGTCCTGCAGACCGGCGCGGAGTGAGGCCTTGAGTGACCTGTGGAAGCGTTCACACAGCCCATTGGCCTGCGGGTGGTACGCCGTGGTTCGGTGGAGCGTCACCCCGAGGTTGCGTGCTGTGGCAGTCCAGAGTTCGGAGGTGAACTGGGCGCCTCTGTCGGAGGTTATGTCGGCTGGTACGCCGAGCCTTGCGACCCAGGTGTTAACGAACGCCCTGGCGATGTCGGCTGTAGTGGTGGAGGGCAGCGGCACTGCCTCAGGCCAGCGTGTGTAGCGGTCGACCATCGTGAGGAGATAAGTTTGGCCTTGCGATGGCGGCAGAGGACCGACGATGTCGACGTGTATGTGGTCGAAGCGGCGGCTGGGTACCTCGAAGTCTCCCAGGGGTGCTTTTGTGTGTAGCTGTACCTTAGCCCGTTGGCAGGCGAGGCAGGAGGTGGCCCAAGTCCGAACATCTTTGCTGAGGCCGCGCCAGACGAAACGCTGGGAGAGGAGTTTGACGGATGCGCGGGCACCCGGATGGGAGAGCGCGTGTAGCGCATTGAAGATGCGGCGGCGCCAGGTTGCAGGGACGACCGGCCTGGGTTGGCCGAGTGAGACGTCGCAAGTGACTGCCGTGGCTTCGGGCCCGTGCGCGACCTTGGCTAGGCGTAGCCCTGGCAGGCTGGTAGCCGCCGAGAGGAGGTCTGGGTCCGTGAGCTGGGCCGCTGCTAGTTGCGCGTAGTCGACCGCGAGGTGATTCGCGCAGATGGCGGGATGGGAAAGGCAGTCGGTGACAACGTTGTCTCTACCGGAGACGTGCTGGATGTCCGTAGTAAACTCGGACACGGCCGCGAGCTGGCGTTGCTGCCTAGCGGACCAGGGTCCCATCGCGTATGTGAGCGGCTTGTGGTCCACGTACGCGGTGAAGGGGCAGCCTTCCAGGAGGAACCTGAAATGGCGGACCGACAGGTGGAGCGCGAGAAGCTCGCGGTCGAAAATAGAGTATTTGACCTCCGGGGGGCGCAGTTGGCGGCTGTAGAAGGCAAGTGGCTGCCACGCGCCATTGACCCACTGCTCGAACACGGCTCCGACCGCGTGGTCGGAGGCGTCGGTAGTGAGCGCGACCCGGGCATCGGCCCTCGGGTGCGCGAGCAGGGTGGCGTCAGCGAGCGCGTTTTTGGTGGCGTCGAAGGCGGCTGACGTGTCAGTGGTCCAGGCTACGTCCATCTTGCCGGGTTTACCTCGGAGGGAGTTGTATAGGGGCTTCATGAGGGCTGCAGCTCTGGGGATGAACCTGTTGTAGAAGTTCACCATCCCAAGGAACTCCTGGAGGCCCTTGATGGTTTTGGGGCGGGGGAATTGCTGGACGGCCTGCACCTTGTGGGGCAGGGGGACGGCCCCAGCAGGGGTGATGTGGTGACCGAGAAAATCGATCTCGGTTAGGCCGAATTGGCACTTCGCCGGGCTGAGGATGAGCCCGTGTTGGGCTAGGCGCCCGAACAGGATGCGAAGGTGTTCGAGGTGTTCCTGTTTGGAGGAGCTGGCCACGAGAATGTCGTCTAGATAGACGAATAGGAAGTTCAGGTCCCGGAGGACTGAGTCCATAAGGAGCTGGAAAGCCTGGGCTGCATTCTTGAGGCCGAAGGGCATCCTCAGGAACTCGAACAGGCCGAATGGGGTGATGACGGCCGTTTTGGGGATGTCCGCGGGGTGTACGGGGACTTGGTGGTAACCGCGCACCAGGTCGACCTTGGAAAAGACGGTTCGTCTGGCCAGTCGGGCCGAGAAGTCCTGGATGTGTGGCACCGGGTATCGGTCGGGGGTGGTGGCGTCGTTGAGGCGGCGGTAGTCCCCGCAAGGGCGCCAGCCTCCGCCGGGCTTGGGGGCGATGTGGAGGGGCGAGGCCCAAGGGCTGCTGGAGCGGCGGATGATGCCGAGTTGTTCCATGGTGGTGAACTCGGCCCGCGCGATTTCCAGCTTGGCCGGGTTGAGTCTGCGGGCGTGGGCAGAAACCGGGGGGCCGGTGGTGGGGATATAGTGCTCCACACCGTGTTTGGCCGAAAAGGTCGGGTTAGTGAGGGTGGGAAACTCGGCTAGAAGTGCTGAGTAGTCGTCCGTGGCTCTGGCGAGGCAGTAGGTCGTCAGGCCGGCCGAACGGGCCGGGGTGAATGCGCGGGGATGGGGGCCACATTGTTGATGTCGACGAGGCGGTGCCTCGGAATGTCGACAAGGAGGCCGTGGGCGCGTAGGAAGTCGGCGCCGATGAGTGGGCAGAGGACCCTGGCTGTGAGGAACTCCCAGCGGTAGCGGCGGCTTGCGAGGTCGAGCGTGACCATGCGGGTGCCATATGTGCGGATGTCAGAGCCATTGGCTGTGGCCAGCGTGATACCCCATGTGCCGCATTGGATTTCGAGGGCGGAGGCGGGGGTGATGCTGTGCTGGGCCCCTGTGTCGCACAGAAATCGGCGGTTGGTTATGTCGTCGGTGACGTACAGTAGAGGCCCCTTTTGCCCCGCGGCCATCGCGGGGGCCGGTGCGGGGGGGGGGGGGGGGTTTGAAAGTGCACGGTGGCGTGCAGTGTTGGGCCCTAGTGCCAAAACGGGTGTGGTAGTAACAGTGACCCGGAGTGGTAGGCCGGTCGGGCCTAGTGGGCCGGGAAGACCACGTGGTCGTTGCCGTGAGGTCGGGCGCGACGTCGCAAGCGGACTGCGCAGAGAGCAGCCGGTCGGTCTTTTCGGCTATTTCATTCAGGTCCGTGGAGCCAGACTCCACAATGAGCGGGCGGATGCTGGCGGGGAGCTGCCGAATGAAAAGCGTGCGAAAGAGGGCGCCGGTGTTTTTGTCGTCCGAGAGGGACAGCATGTGGGAAAGCAGGTCTGATGGTGAAGCGTCACCAAGGCCGGGGAGGTCAAGGAGTTGGCAGTTGCGCTGGTAAGAGGACGTTTGAAATTTTTTAAGGAGCGCAGCCTTCAGATGTTCGTACTTGCCTTCCACTGGTGGAGCCTGCAGTGCTGCCCAAACCTTGGGGACTGTGGCATAGGTGAGAGAGGAGACGAGGTGGTCGTACTTTGTGGCGTTGACTGTAATGTGTTTCAGCCGGAATCTGGACTCAGCTTGAACAAACCAGGCTTCGGCCAGGTTCTCCCTGTGGTAAACCACTTTTATCGTTCACTATCGTTACACTATAGTTATCACTGTTATATTGTTATCACTGTTCTCACTGTTGTATCACTATACGAGGTCGCCTCTTGTCACGCTGTTATACCTGGGCTGACCATCACTGACTCCGCCCATGGCTCCACCTACCTGCCCAGGTATAAAGGTAGTCGACTGGCTGGTATTCCTCCTTGTTGGATCCGATCACCCATGAGGGTGGGCTCTGTTATTTAGTCAATAAAAACCTATAGTTACTTTCCTAACTCGTCGCTTTTCATTGGACGAATTGATAGGTATATCACTCCCAAAAGTCCGGTAGTTTAACCGTGACTGTGTTTGTATCCGCCATGCTAGCTTAGGATTCGTCCTGAGCGTCGGGGTCACCAGTGTTGAGATACCGCGGCAAACGTGGGAGTCGAGACCAGAGTTAGTAAAACACAACTGCTTTAATCAACCTCATGGCAAAGAGGAACTGGAAAAGCCCGCGCATCCACTTAAATACTCCCCAGACAGGAAGTGCTCCCGGCAGCCTGTCCCTGCGGGAAACAAGTTGCTGGAGGAAAGGGCCCCCGGCTGGGGGCATCTGCTTAAACTGTCCGTGCCGCCGTGAGCGGATTATGTCCAGTGGTGGCGTGTCGCCACAATAGCGTCTTTAACGTAGTAAAACGCCCCAAGGTACTGCACAGGAGTATAAGACAAAAGATTCAACACTGAGCCACATAAGGATAAGGATAAGGATAAATTAGGGCAGGTGACCAAAAGCTTAGTCAAAGAGGTAGGTTTTAAGGAGCATCTTAAAGGAGGAGAGAGAGGTAGCGAGGCGGAGAGGTTTAGGCAGGGAATTCCAGAGCTTAGGGCCCAGGCAACAGAAGGCACGGCCACCAACGGTTGAGCGATTAAAATCAGGGAAGCTCAAGAGGGCAGAATTAGAGGAGCGCAGATATCTCAGGGGGGGGGGGGGGTTGTGGGGCTGAAGGAGATTACAGAGATAGGGAGGGGCGATGCCATGGAGGGATTTGAAAACAAGGATGAGAATTTTGAAATCGAGGTGTTGCTTAACCGGGAACCAATGTAGGTCAGCGAGCACAGGGGAGATGGGCGAACGGGACTTGGTGCGAGTTAGGACACAGGCAGCCGAGTTTTGGATCACCTCAAGTTTACGTAGGGTAGAATGTGGGGGGCCAGCCAGGAGTGCATTGGAATAGTCAAGTCTAGAGGTAACAAAGGCATGGATGAGGGTTTCAGCAGCGGATGAGCTGAGGCAGGGCAGAGACGGGCGATGTTACGGAGGTAACTCAGCACTCGATTATATCTAGACTGAATAACCAAGAATGCAATAAGGATTAATGATTGTTTTATTTTTGTGGTATGGGGGGGGGGGCGGCAGGGGGTTGGGGGAGGAAGAGGGGCTACCTATCCCAGATTACAAAAATGTTTTCCCCTACCTCCGTGACCACGTTGCCAATCAACTCCTGTAGCTTTTTGAGCCCCTGCCATTGCTTTCTGCGAAGCCTCTTGTGACCGTCTGCTATATTCAATGTGCTATACAAGTGAAAGCTGTTGCCATTTCCAGTTCATTAATGCAACTCTCTCGCGCAATCATTCAGCACTTTCATACAACACGATACAAATAACCCAACTTACCCTGCGATATTGGCTATCGACATACTCTTGGAGAGTGATCGGTAGAGGGGCATTTTCCTATTGGGGGCAATCAATAAGTTGTCATCTTGAAGGATTATTGCTGACCTTGGGCGTTCTTTGGGTTGGAAAGCTAAATATATAGAACACAAACACAGCAGATAAACATAAAATCATAACAAGGCCATCCTACCCCTATCGATCTAGAACAAGATCAGCGTAAACATAAGGTAGTGTATACTAGATGCAGGAAGGATGTTCCCGATGGCAGGGGAGTCCAGAACCAGGGGCCACAGTCTAAAGATAAGGGGTAAGCCATTTAGGACAGAGATGAGGAGGAATTTCTTCACCCAGAGACTGGTGAACCTGTGGAATTCTCTACCACAGAAGGCAGTTGAGGCCAATTCATTAAATATATTCAAGGAGGAGTTGGATATATTTCTTAAGGCTAAAGGGATCTGGGAAGAAGGCAGGGACAGGGTACTGAGTTTGGATGATCAGCCATGATCTCATTGAATGGCGGAGCAGGCTTGAGGGGCCGAATGGCCTACTCCTGCTCCTATCTTCTATGTTTCTATGTATTGTGGAACAGGATATCCAAGCTTTAGTTGCTGTGGGCTGCATAGGCACATATCACAAAGCCTCGAGATTAATTGTCTTCAATTTGCAGATAGCCCAACTTGCTGATACTAACTGATCTCGGTGTTCAGATTAGGATTTAGCTATAAATGAGGATGGTACTAAAAATAGCCCTTTCCAAACCCCTAGGTCCACATAACCCCAACAGGGCAAAGCAGCAGATAAGAAATACGAGAAGAAGTAGGGCTGGGCTTTGATGGCACTATTGCCAGGGCCCAGGTACTGCAGGTGGTCATAGGGCTACATCCTAGGAAGACCCGTCATGGAGTCCCTTTGACCAATCAGATTGGAGAACCAGAGGATAGAAACCTTTGACCAATAATATCAAAGAACCAGAGATCAACCAAACATGTCCCAAAATGTTAACAATCAGATTCCATGAACCACGGTCCTTTCAACAAATCAGGTGTCTAACATTTAAGATTGGTAATTTTTGCATCTGAACCAATCACATTCTACCAAAAAAAAAATTCTGTGGCATACAACTATCCTTCCAACAAAGTACCCTAAAAATAAAATTCCTATTATAAAGGCTAAATATTCAATAATTCACAAAAACAAAACCACAGACTGCACTATAAAATCTTCCCTACCCCACCTTCCAAGTTCTCCAATGTCTGCCCCCAGCATTGTGGAAAACCAACAGCCTTAACTCCATGTACAAGTGTCTCTCCTTGACTTCAGACCTCCACGTGCTCATCGCTCAGCTCGCCTTTGAAATCCTGAACAACGTCAGCCCCAGATCCAGATAGCTGGCAGTAAGCCTTCACTTTGAGAGCCATTTTTCCTGTGCAGTGGCTCTTGAATCTTGCCCCGGGCTCAGGCGGAATGATCCTGGCTGACTCACTCAGGTTCCACCGTGCTAACGGGACATTAGTAATACCCTTACAGCATATAGCAATGTTACCTATAGGCTTAGTTAGCACATTGCTGCCAAAACCCGATAGAAAACAATAATCACACTTCTGCTTTAGTCTTGTGTAGTTATGTTTCTTGAATGCTACTTTCAATTCATCACCTTAAACTGCTACCATCACTAGTGACAGACACCAGTGTTCCACCCACGCAGTATACAGCTCAAAATGCTCTCCCCAAACAAAGTCCAAGGCTGGAAGGCCAAAATCTATAACTGCACAATTCAAGTGGAGACAATATGAACATTTCACACTCTAATCAAAATGGTAAATCATAATGACAATCCTGTAACCTATTATTTGGGTCAAATATATTAATACCCCCCCGGGTACTATATACCGTGAGCTCTAAATACAGAGCAAAGATACCTACGCTTGTTTCGCATGTGGACAACAATGGGTAACGTTGAAGAATCTTGGGCCGTAGGGGATTTTTGTTGCTGAAATAAAGAATTTGGCGTAAGTTCACACCCTGCGTACGACATTGGAGAATATACAGATAGTCACAGACTCATCTTACAGCTTCCCACCGGTGGGCTTGAGCACTGACATTTCACAATAACGGTGACATTTTAGGAATAGTCTAGGCAGCCAACATAATTCCAAAGGCGAGACAGTTCAAAGGATATATATAGATGAAGAAGACCATTTGATCTCCCCATCACGACTTCCAATTATGTCTTAAATTATTCTAGGGCTTTTGCCTCCAATGTTCTCCCCAGAAGTTCATTCCACGCGCTGATTATTCTTAGTCTGAAGATCTTCCGGACATCAGTCCTAAATTTGTTTTGCACCGATCTGAACCTAACCCTGCCTGTCCATCGTAGTTTAACTTGCAGTAATGTTTCGATTTCGACCCTCTATGTTACCTTCTATATCTCTACGAGGTCCCTATCGGAAGCTAGGGATCAGTCTCATGGCTGCTCGCTCCACTGCTCCCAGGCTTTGATACCTCAATTGTGACCAAAACTGGACAGAACACTCGAGGTGCGGCCTGTCATCTCTGCGATCCAATGATAAATTTAGCTCAGGCCAACGGAACGCAAGTCTGCTGGCTGTAAGGCCCCTATGTGACACGAGGTTGGGCAGACTCAATCCAGCTCCTTAAGGGGGTGGACGCCAGCACAAAAACAACTGCACTAGATTAAGAATCTCACTCAGAGGGGCCACAGGATTTATAGTATGGGAACTTTCGTTGGGCCTACGCGTGTAAGGGGCAATCTTCTCAAGTTAGGGCTGAGAAATATTGCCTTTCTTGTCCTGAAGACATCCAATTAAGCATTTTTGCAATGTACTCGCTGTTGTAATGTAGGCAAATGTGGCAGCTAATTTGAACACAGCAAGGTCCCGCAAACAGCAATGAGATTTTATGACCAGATTTTTTAGTGGCGTCGGTGGAGGAAGAAATATCTGTCAGGACACCGGGACAACTCCCCTGTATTTCTTCCAATAGTGCCACAGGATCTTTCATGTCCACCCGAGACCAGTTGGGGGCCTCGGTTTCATGGCTCACCCGAAGAACAGCACTTCCGACTGTCCGGTACTACACTGAGGTATCAGCCTGGAACATGTGCTCAAGCCTATGGAATGGGTCTTGAACCCACAACCTTCTGACTCAGAGGCGAGAAGTGCCACCCCTGCATTATTGGAGCCTTACTCTACATCACAACTATGCCATACATGACCTGGAGGTGCATGGTGCTGCCCAGAAATTCGGGTCCCCACGCGTGAGTGCGCACGGGGTACTCACGCGTAGGCCCAACGAAAGTGCCGGTTTTGTGCATGCACTGCGCATGCGCGGGAAACCGGCACTTCCGTTCCCCTGAAAGAAGGGGTTAAGAGGTGGAACGCATGCGCGGGAGAGGCAGCGCGTGCGCATTGAACTTACGTTTTTTTTTCCAGGTTTCTCCGGGAGGGTAGGTCTCCATAAGTTAGACATGTAAAAAGCAGTCGCAAGGCCTGCTTTTAACAAGGTAAGCGGTGAATTAATTAAAATTAAAACATTTTTTCCACAGGTTTATTATTTTTAAACACTTTAAAGAAAGGTAAGTTTATTTTTAGCCCTGTTAGAAAATATATTAATTTTTTCAAAAATTTAAATTATTGTTTAAAATAGTTATTTCATGTAATTTATAGTTATTTTAAAAAGGTGATTTAAAAAACAAAATTATTTGAAGTTTTAGTGATGTTTTGGGGCTTATAGTATTTATAGGTTTGACAGCTCTTCCTGTCAAACTTATGAATGAAGCATTCCCTGCTACCATTGGCTCTCCATGGCCCACGTGATCCCAGGGGACGCATCGAACTAACTGTGCCCCTGGGATACGCAAGCACTGTGCGCCGGCCCAGATCGGAATTCCATGGGGGCCAGCACAACGGCCGGCGCGCAAGGTAAGTGCAGGTCGGAGGCTTGCACCCGCAGGAAGCCCCCGACCCGAATTTCTGGGCCATAAGGTGCCTGAAATGAAGGGCGTATTCCATTCCCGAGCACCGACATCTCTCACCTGGACGAGTACAAAAACCCACCGGGAACAAATAAGCGCTAAAATGGCTTCCCAAACTACACAAGAAAGGTTGAGAGAATAAGTACCTTCTGTTTAATCTTGTTACAGGAGGGCAGACTGTCCCTGCAGCCCTTGTGGACTTGTGCATTACAACCTGAAGAGAGAGAAAAGTTCAACAAGCTGTTAAGAGAAAAGACTTCAACCAAATTCAACTGCAAGAAACTAAACTTAAACCACTATAAATATATATATTTTTTAAAGAAACAGTTACCCATTAAAGCGAGCAGTAATTTTTACGCACCCAATTATTTGTGGTGGATTCAGAGAACAGGATGCAATGAGATGCAAGTAGAATAACCACCACAGCTTGCATTTATATAACACCTTTAGTGTAGTAAAATGTTCCACGGTGCTTCACAGGAGTGGAATGAGAGGTGATCTCATTGAAACTTATTAAATTCTTACGGTGCCTGACAGGGTAGGTGCAGAGAGGATGTTCCCTCTGGCTGGGGAGTCTAGAATTAGGGGTCACAGTCTCAGGATAAGGGGTCAGCCATTTAGGACTGAGATGAGGAGGAATTTCTTCACTCAGAGGGTTGTGAATCTTTGGAATTCTCTGCCCCAGCGGGCTCAGCCATTGAGTATATTCGAGACAGAGATCGATAGATTTTTGGATACTAAGGGAATCAAGGGATATGGGGATAGTGTGGGAAGTGGAGCTGAGGTAGATCAGCCATGATCTTATTGAATGGCGGAGCAGGCTCGAAGGCCCTGATCCTACTTCTTATGTTCTTAATCAAACACAAAAAGACAGAGTAAAACACATACAGAGCAGAGACGGAGTGAAAGGGATACACAAAGGCAGAAAGATTTAGAATCAGTGAAGAAAGAGCTAGCAAGAGCGCACGGAGGCAGAGAGATACAGAATGGGAGAGTGAGAACACCAAAGAAAGAGGGACAGACAAACAGGCTGAAGGATAGTGACACACACAGATAAACAGGCTGAAGGATAGTGACACACACACAGACACAAACAGGCTGAAGGATAGTGACACAAACAGGCTGAAGGATAGTGACACACACACAGACACAAACAGGCTGAAGGATAGTGACACACACACAGACACAAACAGGCTGAAGGATAGTGACACACACAGACAAACAGGCTGAAGGATAGTGACACACACAGACAAACAGGCTGAAGGATAGTGACACACACAGACAAACAGGCTGAAGGATAGTGACACACACAGATAAACAGGCTGAAGGATAGTGACACACACAGATAAACAGGCTGAAGGATAGTGACACACACAGATAAACAGGCTGAAGGATAGTGACACACACACAGACACAAACAGGCTGAAGGATAGTGACACACACAGACAAACAGGCTGAAGGATAGTGACACACACAGACACAAACAGGCTGAAGGATAGTGACACACACAGGCACAAACAGGCTGAAGGATAGTGACACACACACAGACACAAAAAGGCAGCTTTGAATGAGTGATTCAGACACACAGCAAGCCCTACAAACACTGCAAATCTGAAGCAAAAGGAGCAAATGCTGGAACTACACAGCAGGTAGTGAGTAAACACTTGAGAGAGAAAAGACTAAATATTTTGCAGAGCCTCTTCATCAGAAGGTGAAGTGTCTCACCCGTAAGATTAAAGAGACACACATAAGCAGAGAGATCATTCAGAAATCTAGTTTTTAAAAACCCAGTACTTGGCTGTTAAAATCCTTTTAACAACTTGCATTTATTTAGAACTTGCCTCTAACGTAGAAAAAAAAGTCCCAAGACGTTTCACAGAGGTGCAAGAAATAAATAATGAGCTAAACAAGGAAGGGTGACCAATAGCTTGGCCAACGAGGTGGGTTTTAAGGCAGGCCTAGAGGAGAGGACGGAAGTGGAGAAAGAGAGAAAGAGAGAGAGAGAGAGAGAGAGAGAGAGAGAGGTTTAGGGAGGGAATCCCAGAGCATGAGGCTTGGGTGGCAGAAGGCACGGTCACCAATGATGGGGCAAAGGGAGGAGAGGGATGCAGAGAGGAAGAACATGAGAAATAGGTACAGGAATAGGCCACTCGGCCCCTCGAGCCTGCTCCGCCATTCAATAAGATCATGGCTGGTCTTGGGCCCAGAGCCACTTCCCTGCCCGCTCCCCATAACCCTTCACTCCCTTATCTTGCAAAAACCTGTCTATCTCCACCTTAAATGTATTTAATGACCCAGCCGCCACGGCTCTCTGGGGCAGAGAATTCCACCGATTTACGACCCTCTGAGAAGAAATTCCTCCTCATCTCAGTTCTAAAAGGGCGACCCTTTATTCTGAAACTATGCCCCCGAGTTCTAGATTTCCCCACAAGGGGAAACATCCTCTCTGCATCTACCTTGTCGAGCCCCCTCAGTATCTTATATGTTTAAATATATATATGTTTAATAATATATATATGTTTAATATATCTCTGAAGAGGAGCAGTCAGTTTCACCATAGTGACCGCTAAAGGATTTACTGTCTATAAACTGGGATTTATTAATCTCGGTCACGTGTATGTTCCGAGAGAGCGATCAGCCTTTACCTAGAATCGCCCCCTCCCTACTCTCTTACAACGTGACGGGTATCAGACGGGTGATTGCCCCAGTAATTACCAATGGCTTTATTTAGTTATAACATGAACCATTTTCTGGGCAGTCTTCACACCGCCAACCAACGCAAGCCATGCCCAGAAGCCTTGGCGACATGGGGCAGGATCCTTTTTTGCACAGTGCCCACCTACATTAACATTATTTTCACGTTCACGAGTTCAGTTTTAATAAGAGGAAAGTTTAATTGGACAAACTGAATACAAAAAAAAAATCAACAGGATAATTTTCTCAACTCCAAAGCTGGACAGAGATCAGACCAGGCCATACACTGATTTAATATTTACCGATGAAAATTCATTGAAAGCCTCAATAACTAAAGTCTCCACATCACAGGGCACAGGAATAAGTGCAAACAAGTGCATTCTGAAAGCAAACTTTTTTGTTGCCTGGTTTATAGTTTAAAACTCCTGGAAAGTCCAATCAAAAACTGGGCTTGCACTGCTGCGGTCACGTCCAGTTTCAGGACTCTCAAAAGTCCATCAGTCACACACAAACTCCTGGTTGCACAAACTTCCATATCAAATACACAAAGCCCCTTTAAACTTTCATCTCTTGCTGCTTCCAAATTGCAAATATGTTGCCCTGCACGCTCCGTCACCTCTACACACCCTCACTGTGTTGAAATCAAGACACACCTGCACAGTCTCAAACTCCTTCTTTTCTAATACGACAGCAAAATACTGCGGATGCTCTGGAAATCTGAAATAACCACAGAAAACGCTGGAAAACACTCAGCAGGCCAGGGCAGCATCCGTGGAGAGAGAAACAGAGTTAACGTTTCAGGTCGAAGACCTTTCGTCAGAACTGGAAAAAAAGCAGGAAAAGGGATAGATTTTAAAGCAAGTGGGGGCTGGGAAAAGGGGGAGGGGATGAAAGAACAAAAGGGGAAGGTCTGTGATAGGATGGAAGGCAGGAGAAGTAAAGAGGCATTAAGAGATATTCAAGGCAAGAGGAGATGGTAACGGGACAGGTTAAGAAACAAAGGATGGCTCTAGATGGAGTGTGAATTGCGCTGGCAGAATGCAAGTTTCTCAAAACGGTGGACCCGCCTTGCTTCCTTCAGTCTTCCCTTTCTCCAACAGTCCACAGGCATTTAAAATCCAAGCTAATCATTGTTTTCTCATTTACCCCATCTTCTCGTTTACTCTTTCCAACCTTGGTGTCTGTCCCGTACTGTGCGCTTTGGCTTTTCACCTTGATTGCTTAGTAATAGAAACATAAACGTATGTACGCTGCAGTGTGTTACCTGGATTTCACTAAACGCAATGGTGGGTGACATGAATCAGTCATTCATGAAAGAAGGACTTATGAAATAATACTGAGTGGCCTATGGGTGGCGCTGTCCAGGGAGAGTATAAATACTCGGGCACGGGCCCAGCTTGTACAGGACATTCTTAACAGGAACTAGTGAAGGACACAACTAGACCTCCATGTTGTAAAGCAGTTGATTAAAGCTTTGTTTAACGTTTAGACCAAGTGCCTAGTAGTTTTCTTACGTCAGTTGGCATGTGAAATTTACATATTATGCCCATTTAAACTCGAGTACCCAGCAATACAATTATTGATTCTGTTCTTCCTGGAGATAATATTTTTAACTGTGTAAAACAATGGTGAAGCACTGGTGGTGGGACAATTTCAGATGATGAAATAGTATCAGACAATAAGTAAAAGAAAGACTTGTATTTAGAAAGCGCTGTTCACAACCTCAGGATGTTCCCAAGTGTTTCACAGCTAATTAAGTACTTTTGAAGTGTAGTCACTGTTGTAATGTAGGACAAGTGTATTGGCAGAAGTGTGAATTTTCCTATAATGCAAGGTATCAATGCGGCAAATCAGCCTCGTGCAAAACTGGTCTTAGAGAAGCCTTGTTCACGGTCAGCTGGGAACAGAAAGACAAGGGGGGAGAAATTGTGTCACGCCCCTTTTGGGGCACTAACTTCGCCAATTAGCACCCCCGCGGCCGAAATTCATTGGTAGCGTCCCAAGAGGGAAGCGGGGCGGAAGCGCTCCGCCTCCCTCTTGGGGCGCTGCGAGGGAATATTGCGGCGCTACGTGCTGCAGCGCATACATCGCACTGCGGTACTGCAGGCCTTCCTACCCTTGCACAGTGTGACCCAGGGCTCAGCTGGGCCACCAGCGATCGGTGTGCCGACAAAAGAGCCCGGCACTTCAAGTGCCGGGCTCACAGAGCACAGCCGGCACTCTGCGGGGGGTGGGGGGGTGCTGCAGAGGAGGCCAGGGACGGCAACAGGCGGCCAGCAACAAAAATGGCCGCCCGACACCTCACCTTTAATTAGCGCCGCCCCAGCCGCAGGTAGGCCCCCCTGGGCGGTAAGTCAGGGGGCATTACCAAAGATCACGGCCGGGGCGCGAGCAGGGCGCTGCGCATGGCGATGACATCATCGCTGACGGCGCAGGGCGCGAACGGTTACCACCGCCGCTAACCTCCCACTGCATTTCGCGGGAGACGTTGGCGGCGCCGCCCCCGGGCGCTAGTTGCTTTGTGCCCCGTTAGCGCCCTCTAACGGGAGGCGCAAAGCAACCGAATTTTTCCCCCAAGGATCCTACAGCAAGACCAGAATACAGTCACCGTGACTGCTAACTGCAACGTAACTGCTAACTCAAAGACACTTTCTTGTTGCTTGTATTCTTACAACTGTCAACCACAAGCTGTTTAATGTCATGATTGTTAAAGTTTATTCTCAGTTAATCAATTTAAGTTTGAATCTTGCGTTCTTTTAACAAATGGTAGAATTTTGGGATGTAGACTGATTATAGCATCACTGAAGTCGACAATTCCGTTGGGCGTCAATGGCATTAGGCAGCAACCTGACTGGAACTGACCACATCACCAAGCTTTCCTCATGGTCTGCCGCTCAAGAATTCTTAGGAACAGAAAAGTTCCCTGTCCCAACAAGCCAATCCCTTTTCCATAAACCTCAATTCCACTGAACCAATTCATTATTTTAAATCTGAGATTGACGGATCTTTGCTCGCCAAGGGCTTTCCTCCTCCAGGAACACATCTCGATACAAAAGCAAAATAATCTGGATGCTGGAAATCTGAAATAAAAGCAGGAAATGCTGGAAACACTCAGCAGGTCAGGCAGCATCGGTGGAGAGAGAAACCCAAGTTAACGTTTCAGGTCGATGCCCTTTCTACAGTTCTGACGAAAGGTCATTGACCTGAAACATAGGTCGGGATTTTACTTACCTTGGCGGGCGATGTTGGTGGCGGGTCCCGACTCCGCTCTGTGAAATGAATTTACCTTGATTGGGCTTGTTAAGCCTGCCCAGCCCATTTCCCAGCCAACTGGAGGAAGCGGGTCTGGTGATGTCATTTGATGACGCAACATCAGCCGGTTTCCTTACAGGGACCGTGGCCAAATTTGACATTTGTGCCGTCAGTGTTCTACAACATTGAGGTGCTGCAAACACTGACAATCACTGCATAAAAGGCACAGGGCTGCACCCAGGCTCTCCCATGACTCCCTCCATATGCTTATGGAGGCAATCACAGCACGCAGGGAGGTCCTCTTCCCTTCCCATGGGTGGAAGAGACCTCCCCAGGAGATCAACACAGCCTGGTTGCACATTGCCAAGCAGGGATGTGGTCAGAAGGGCCTGGGTGCAGTGCTGCAAACGTTTCAATGATCTCTGTAGATCATGAAACGTTAGTACAAAGCCACACTCAACCTCATCCTGCTGTGCCACTCATCACATCCCCATCACTCAGCCTTCCCTACCCTACTCCTGCACATCCTTACTCACACCAACTTACTTTGGATCTCCACCCACCCCTTTCTATCTATATTATCACATCCCCATCTCACTAGCCGCCCCTCACCTCACCCTCATCATAGTGCAATCATACCAATTAACAACACACTTGGGTGTTTTATGCAATGCTCATGTAAAGTTTCTGTTAATGCGGTGTCAAACGCTGAAACCTTTATTTTCAACACTTTGCGTTCTTGGACAGATGTGTGCGCACCTTTGAAAGTGGCTTAGTGAGCTGCAGTGAATGGTGAGACAGAACGGTATCCCCCGCAATGGTGGTGTGAAAGGAATGGCTTGGGCATTGTAGGGATGCTTTATGGTGTTGGTGTGGGGTGGTGCCAACCTGGCGCATCATGTGGCAGCCAGGGTGTACAGTGTGAAGTGAAGTAAATCTGGCCATGGTGAGGCCAGCCCTGGCGTCCCGGGCAGCAATGTGATCGGGTGCTGATGCCCTGTGTCCTGCGCAGCATCAGTTGATTGCGGAGAAGGTTGGTGCTGTTGTTGGTGCTGCTGGTGTTGGGGCTGATCGTGGTGGGATTCTGAGGACCAAGGTGAGAGAGTATAAAGGGCACCCATGCTGATGGAATAAATGGCAGGTGAAGTAGAGATGACAGAAGCGATCTGTCAATGGTGAGAGAGGTAATGAGATCAGACTGGATGGAGACTTGTGTAAAGATGTGCAGTATGGTGAATCTGTTGTGGAAATGCAATAAGAGCTTGTGGCTGAGGTAAGATATCTCTGTAAGGTGGGAGCTTTTACTGTACATTTGAAGCTGTCAACTCAACAGCTGATTCAATGGTCACTGAACTCCTGCCTCAGCTTAAGAGACATGATCCCCAAGTAGCGAGAACCCCATGGGCGAGCACGTAAAATCAAAAAGTGAGCTCAAATGTATTCTTAATGATCTCTTAACAAGGTCACAATTACCTGAATTGGCTCCCCCGCCGCTGCATGTCGGGTCTGCTCAGCGCTGACAGACCCAACATTGGGAAAGGCGAATGGCGGTGGGTTCACAGCCGCTGGGGGAAGAAAAAAACACTTTCCCACCGGACCCGCCACTGGTCGCGCCCGTTGACCCCCGCAAAATCTCTGCCATTAACTCGGTTTCTCTCGCCAAAGATGCTGCCTGACTTGCTGAGTATTTCCAGCACTTTGTTTTTATTCCAATTCTCTTGAGCCTGTTTATACCGTCTGCTTTAATATCCTGTTTTGGTAACTTCACAAACTCAATTATTCTTCTGAGTGAGGAAAAAGTTACACCCAGCTGCTCTGCCAACTCCTAACTTCCTCATTTTTAATTTGTGCCCCTGATATTCAACCCTTCACAACAGTGAACAATTAGCTTGGATCTATTTTGTCAATCTCCTATATATGTTTATTATTACATTAAGGCGCCGTAATGGACAGAGATAGAGTCTTGCTCACTCCTAGCTCTTCCTTTGGCTTTCTCGCTGAGCAAAAAGCATGACACATCGTCTACAACGACGGAGCTGACCCAAGTGATTCATACACATCTACGGGGGGGGGGGGGACACTAGGAAGTCATTTGCTTGTCATTTGCAATTAGACTGATGCGAGGCAGACGCCAGAGGAAGAAACAAATAAATGAAAGAAAATGCAGAGTGGAGATTCACTCAAATGCTCTGAACTGAAGATAAAGCAAAGTTCGCTATTCCGTTGCTGAACATTCGCCAGTCTCTGTTTTCCGACTAGCATGATTTTAATGCCGGTGTCAAGAGTGAGAGCTGACTACTGATCAAATTAAATGCAGAGGACAATCAGTTTCAACTGCTCGAGTATATGGAGAACAATGGATACCTACGGGTGACTGGCAGGCTATAATCTCATCAAGGAGTTCAGGTGGTTTATATCTAGAATGCTAGGAATAATCACTGGGCAGTAATCCAATCAATGAGTTCAAACAACATCAAATGGCATCAAGTAAAGCTTGAGCACTTGCAAACATCATTAGAATCCAGACATTAGATCACTGGCTTCAGAAACCAAGGTAGGTCTGTTGCATTATTGCTCACAATAACTTGAAAGTTACATTATTGTGGGGGGGAGGGAGGAGGTGAAGAGCAACATGACAACTGAAGAACTTGGAAAGATGTTTGTACGTAGATGTACTCAGAAGTGGTGGAGGAAGCATTTGAGTATTTTTATAATTCTGTGACCCCCCTCCCTTATCCAAGTTTCTCTCCTGATGGCAGCAGCTTTTGCTGGAAGGGCCATTGCATGGACACATTATCCTCTGGTAACTAGTTCAAGTGGACATCTTACAAGTGTGACCCCAGAGACCATGAATGACAGCAGGCTATTCCATAGAAACATAGAAGATAGGAGAAGGAGTAGGCCATTCAGCCCCTCGAGCCTGCTCCGCCATTCAATGAGATCATGGCTGATCATCCAAATTCAGTACCCTGTCCCTGCTTTCTCCCCATATCCCTTGATCCCTTTAGCCTTAAGAAATATATCCAACTCCTTGAATATATTTAATGAATTGGCCTCAACTGCCTTCTGTGGTAGAGAATGCCACAGGTTCACCACTCTCTGGGTGAAGAAATTCCTCCTCATCTCTGTCCTAAATGGCTTACCCCTTATCCTTAGACTGTGACCACTGGTTCTGGACTCCCCGGCCATCGGGAACATCCTTCCTGCATCTAGTCTGTCCAGTCCTGTCAGAATGTTATAAGTTTCAATGAGATCCCCTCTCATTCTTCTAAACTCCAACGAGTATAAGCCCAATCGACGCAATCTCTCCTCATACGTCATTCCTGCCATCCCAGGTATCAGCCTGGTGAATCTTCGCTGCACTCCCTCCATGGCAAGAACATCCTTCCTCAGATAAGGCGACCAAAACTGCACACAATACTCAAGCTGTGGTCTCACCAAGGCCCTGTACAACTGCAGCAAGACATCCTTGTTCTTGTACTCAATCCCTCTCGCTATGAAGGCCAACATACCATTTGCCTTCTTAACCGCCTGCTGCACCTGCATGCTTACCTTCAGCGACTGGTGCACAAGGACACCCAGGTCTCATTGCACTTCCCCTTCTCCCAATCTATTGCCATTCAGATAATAATCTGCCTTCCTGTTTTTGACACCAAAGTGGATAACCTCACATTTATCCACGTTATATTGCATCTGCCATGCTTCTGCCCAATCACCCAACCTGTCCAAGTCATACTGGATCCACCTGTAAAGTGGGTGGGGGGAGATCACAGTCAAGCTGAATCCGGTCGTCAACCTGATGACCACATGCACATTTTCCACCAAGGGTCAATGGATAGCGATCTGGAGCAGCAGCAGCCCTGACTGATTCCTCACTTCCCTGGTCCAGGGACTCGGAGGCCAATTGTTACGCTCCCTAGTGTCTTCCCCTGGTGGAGAACAGTTGGGTCAGGACAGACCAGGGGTCAAACCTGAGCTCTTTCCCTGGACTGTTAGGGCTCAGTTTCAGTAGCTGCATTCACCTGCTTGTGACATTAGAATGTTTTGGGGCCCTCATACTTTCTGCAGCTACTTGTCTTTGATCGATGAGCACAATCCGATCGGCTTATGATACAAACCCAAGACTTTTCAGCAAACAAAGGGTGTGGAATCAATTAAAATGTTCCTCAAACGTGACCATTTTGAACAGTTTGCTATTTGTATTCAAGACAAAAAGGTGCTTACAGCTTCCTATATGTCTGCAGATCTGTCAGAAAAAGATATATTTTTTTTTTTAATAAAAGAAAGGTGGAATAGACAGAATCTTTCTGAACATCTCACCAGATAGAGATCACGAGTAAACATTTCCGGCTGCTAAAAACCTTTAAATGGAGTTGTAACTTCACATTCTAAGAACATGTACAAAATAGTAAATGGCTTTTGTTGCATTTCATTTGAGATTTGGGAGGGAGAAAAAGTTTGAAAATTCACCCCATAAACTGCGGCAGGTCCATGGAGTTTATAAAAAGTCAGGAACCTTTTAGGAACTGATGTCCAACAAGTTCGGTCCTTTTTGACAGACCAGCCCCTCATTTTGACATCCTTCAATATTTTCTTCATTTTGTGCCAATATCAAAGTGGCAGCTCAGCCAAGTTGGTTCCACTCTCGCCTGCGAGTCAGAAGGTCGTGGGTTCAAGTTCCACTCCAGGACTTGAGCACGTAATCCGGGCTGACACTCCCGCACAGAGGAATTGCTGCACTGTTTGGAGAGGCTACCCTTCGGATGAAATGTTAAAAAGCTCGTGGGCATTATTCAGCCATCTCGGCCAACATCCCTCCTTCAATCAAAAGCAGCAAAATTAAACAGATCATTGTCAAATCTAGAGCTGTCTTTTGTCTCCACTGGTCCTATCACCATCTCGTCTCGTTTTGAATACCTCTTAATGTCTCTTCCCTTTTGTTCTCTCCCAGCCTGGCCTCTTAATCTATTTCATTCCCTGTGCCTCTTTAGTCTTGATAAAGGGTTTTGACCCGAAACGTCGACTCTAATTTCTCTCCACGGATGTTGCCTGGCCTGCTGAGTTTTTCCAGCATTTTCTGTTGTTATTGTCAAATGTAGGATGGTTGCTGGCCTCAAAAATGTGGTAAAGTGGTATACAAATGCAACTTCCTTTTCGCGCTTTCTGCATTCAGTGAAAGACTGAACCTTGATCTTCCAGCATGCAAGAGACTTGTTTTTTTTATATCCACAGGGACCACAACTACCTCTGATAAAAAGTGCACCATCTTAGAACCCAGATATTGCCCCCAACCACAATGGCTCAGTGAGTATACGCAATGTTAAGCCTGCTACTGAGCCCATACATACCAAGGCGGCCACAATTTCAGCCCTGATTTATACTAAGGATCTCTGCTGGGGCAGCAGTCAATGTACCATCATTTTCCTCAGCACCCCCTCCCCTACCCCCCGCAGACCAGAGAGTGGAAAATGCCTACCCAGTGATCCCTGCTGCAAAGTGCATGCAACAATTCAGTCAGGCGAGATCAGAATTGATCTCAATTGCGATGCCCTTCACAGTCCAACAGCTCGCCAATGATAACACATGAAGATAGCAGAGGGCTGCCAGTGCCCATAGAACTGTACCTTGAAATGAACAAAAAGGGGGTTTCTTTTTCCTTGTTTGTTGGAAAGAATGGACAGTATTACGTAGCACAGGAGCCAATTAAACACCTTGGTAAATGTTATTGGATCGAATGGGGAGTCCTGCCTCAATCCAAGCACTGGACAAATTCAAGGTCAAGACAGAGCAGAGAGACGTGGACATCTATGTGTAGTAAAGCTCCCTAAGGTGCTGCCAGTGCTGAAGGACTTGTGCAATCGAAAGGACATTGAGCAACTGAGGAAACTTCCGTTACATTATTTCAGCAGAGTTACATCTCTCCATCCCGCTCACTGTTTCTAAAGAGGAAAGACATCAAAAATCAACTGGTACATTCACGGTGAACATCTCCTCTGCATTTATAAACACGTTTATGATTTCACTATGAGCTGCACGCAGAGAGATATTTCCAAGTTCTCAGTTGATTTCTCTGCAATTTTTTTTTGTCTTGTCCGATTTTTAACTCCCTTGATCAGCGATTTGAACGGTTGATGTTTAGATCAGACTAACCAAACAAAGATGCAAGGATGTGGGAACCTATCTGAAAGGTCAAGTTGGGTTTTCAAATAAATGCAACTTGTTCAGTGAGTGATGGGTGCATACAGAGGAATGGCCAAAATCTCAAGGCTCTCATGACAGCTTTGCCTCACTTATTTGTCATGGCCACACCAGCATGATACATCAGACACCAATAACACCCTACAATATAAAAGGGGTGAATTCTGATGATTTCAAGGCCACCAGATTTTAAGAAATAGGAACAGGAGTGGGCCTAATGGTCCCCCGAGCCTGCTCTGCCATGTAATAAGATCATGGCTGAACTTCTGCACTTTCCCACCCTCTCTCCTTATCCTTTGACTCCCTTAGTATCCAAAAACCTATCGATCTCAGTCTTGAATATATTCACTGACTGAGCCTCCACAGCCCTCTGGGGTAGAGAATTCCAAAGATTCACCACCCTCCGAGTGAAGAAATTCCTCCTCATTTCAGTCCTAAATGGCTGACCCCTTATCCTGAGACTATGACCCCTGGTTCTAGACGCACCAACCAGGGGAAACTCTCATGGGCTCTTCGAGCAGTTGTCAGAAGCAACATGCAGGCCTTCATTCTACTACCCCCATGGGTCCAATAAGGACAAGCAGTGTGCTGCAAAGGAAATGCGGGGAGCCAACAACTTGCAGTTATATAGTCCCTTTAACGTAGAAAAAAAAAGCATCACAGAGGTGCAAGGGACAAAATTAATGCTGAGCCAGTGAAGGAGATATTAGGAAGGGGGTGACCAAAATCTAGGTCAAGGAGCTGGGTTTTAAGGGGGCTCTCCGAGAAGGAGAAGGAGGTGCAGAGCCGGAGGGGTTTAGGGAGGGAATTACAGAGCACGTGGGCTGAAGGCACAGCCACCAATGGTGGGGCAAAGGAAAGGGGACGAGGCCAGAGTTAGAGCAATAGGGGGCGACGTAAGAAAACTACTAGGCACTTGGTCTAAGTATTAAACAAAGCTTTAATTAACTGTTTTACAAGATGGAGGTCTAGTTGTGTCCTTCACTAGTTCCTGTTAAGAATGTCCTGCGCAAGCTGGGCCCGTGCCCGAGTATTTATACTCTCCCTGGACAGCGCCACCCATAGGCCGCTCAGTATTATTTCATAAGTCTTTCTTTCTTTCATGAATGACTGATTCATGTCAGGGGGTTCGGGGGGAGTCACAGGGCTGGAGGAGGTTACAGACATGGGGAGGGGCCAGGCCGCAAGGGATTTAAAAACAAGTTTGGAGCATTTTAAACTTGAGGCGCTGGGGGACTGGAAGGCAATGTCAGTCGGCAAGGGCGAGTGATGGGCGAGCAGGGCTTGGTACGGGATAGGATGCGGGCAGCAGAGTTTTGGGTGAACTGAAGTTTATGGGGGGGGAGGAGAGGGGAAGAGGCCGGCTAGGGGACCACACTTGAAGGCGGCAGGTCTACACTTTGATTGCTGCACTCCCGACACCCTATCAAGAACTTACAAAGGGCTATAGATCCCTCGACAATCAACATATCAACACTGCTACGAAAACAAAACACTGAAGACTGCCCTGAGAGGAGACGTACAGTGTGGCGGTGGTGATGGACGGAGAGTGGGTAGGGAAAGAGTGGAAATTTTAAGTGCTATTCCTAGACAAATGGCAGCTGACTGCTAGGAATCGGGGGAAAAAAAGACTGCTGGAATAACCATAATAACATGGAAAAACATAACCAGCTCTCATTTTTCTGGTACTTATGCTGTCACTGCAGTTTCCCTTTTAATGACCGCCTTGTGGAGTCAGAAAACAGGCAAGTAGTTTTTAGTACTCCACAGACTGCCAACAGTGTAAGGTTAAGGTGGAAAAAGGAAACTTTACCAAAGTTGCACCAATAAGGAATTTTCCACCCCATATATATCCCATGGGAGGAAGAATGAGGAGAGGCAATATAATTTAAATGGTACACTTTTCAAGGGGGTTCATATTCACAAATCTTTGAAGGTGATAGGACAAAAAAATACAGATTCTTTAGCTTTATAAATAGAGGCATGGAGTCCGAAAGCAAGGAAGTTCTGTTAAACCTTTATAAATCACTGGTTAGGCCTCAGCTGGAGTACAGGAAACTCTCAATTTACCGGCACCCAAACAACCGGAAATCTCGGTTAACCGGCAAAATTCAGGAGTAGGTTCAGTTAAGTTTTTCTTCATATTAGTGGCCGTTTCTTGATTCTTGGCTGTGTAATCGGGGTTCCTGCACTTGTTGCTAAGCAACAGGGACACTTGGTCTGCGGCCGGGGTTCTTGCAGCTGTTGCTAAGCAACAGGGAAGCCTGGATTTGTTGCTGTGTACGGAGCTCTCGTACCTTTTAACTATACCTCTCTGTAATCCGGACTTGTTGATAAACCGTCACCACGCCGGTCCCGTCGGTGCCGGATAAAAAAGAGTTTCCTGTATTGTGTTCAATTCTGGGCGCCACACTTCAGGAAGGACGTCAAGGCCTTGGAGAGGGTGCAGAGGAGATTTACTGGACTGGTACCAGGGGTGAGGGACTTCAGCTATGTGGAGAGACTGGAGAAGCTGGGGTTGTCGCACCTTGCGCGAGAAGCTACCCCAGGATTCACCCAAGAAGTCAATGGGTTTTGGTTTCCTTCAGCATGTTTTCCTGGCCGGGGGCAGATTTGGATTGGTTCCCAGATCGGTTCAAAAGTTGTGACGCCATTAAAATGAACAATTACACTCGGGGGGTGGGTGCGCTGGGCTTTGACCCATCAGTGACATCACCAGTGGAGCTATGGAGGGAAGGAGACCCAAAATGTGCTCTCTGTTGCCCACTTTTAATTTAAATTAATAAAGCAAATATATTGCTTCCCACAGGCACTGGGAGAGGAATTTGAATAGAGTATTCCACAGCATTTGTTTTTTCATGTTCTCAAAATGTTCCTTCACAGTTAAGGGAATTCTATAACAAGCCGGCTGAAACCAATCATTTCACTCAATCCCAAAGGAAACCATTTAAAATTTAGGCCGACATTTGTGGGCAGTATTGTTCGAGGGGCGATGCTTCGGGTTAGATTTTAAGACAACGGCATGGTCTGCCCATTCCACTTGTTCAGGTGCATTTTAAGGATCCCGCGGCACAATTCGACGAAGAGCCAAGGGCTCTCCTGGTGTCATAGAAACATAGAAGATAGGAGCAGGAGTAGGCCATTCGGACCCTTGAGCCTGCTCCGCCATTTAATGAGATCATGGCTGATCATCCAAATTCAGTACCCGGTCCCTGCTTTCTCCCCATATCCCTTGATCCCTTTAGCCTTAAGAAATATATCTAACTCCTTCTTGAATATATTTAATGAATTGGCCTCAAATGCCTTTTGTGGTAGAGAATTCCACAGGTTCACCACTCTCTGGTGGAAGAAATTCCTCCTCATCTCAGTCCTAAATGGCTTGCCCCTTATCCTTAGACTGTGACCCCTGGTTCTGGACTCCCCCGCCATCGGGAACATCCTTCCTGCATCTAGTCTGTCTAGTCCTGTTAGAATTTTATAAGTTTCAATGAGATCCCCTCTCATTCTTCTAAACTCTAGCGAATATAAGCCTAATTGACCCAATCTCTCCTCATATGGCATTCCTGCCATTCCAGGTATCAGTCTGGTGAATCTTCGCTGCACTCCCTCCATGGCAAGAACATCCTTCCTCAGATAAGGCAAACAAAACTGCACACAATACTCAAGGTGTGGTCTCACCAAGGGCCTGTACAACTGCAGCTGTCCTGGCCAACATTCCTCCCTCAACCACCGCCCAGAACAGTTCAACTGGTCATTTATCTCACTGCCGCTTGGCGGATTCTGCGTGCAAAAACGGTTGCTGTGTTTGCCAAAAGTAACAATAATCACAGCATTTTAAATCATTCCTTATATGTGAAGCAGCTTCAGACATTTCCGAGAAAGAAGAAAATGTGCTATATAAAGCCAAGAATTCCTTCAACAGTAAAAACAATATATAGGCGATCTAATATGGAAAATCAAGATACACCCTTAGCAAAAATAAAAGGGAAAGTGCCTACAGCCATGGAACAAAGTTGATCATCCAACCCTAAGCTCTCGTTCGTATACAGCATCATAACAGCACAGTAGGAGGCCATTCGGCCCTTCAAGGCCATGCCGACTCTCTGCAAGAGCACTTCAGCTAGTCCCACTCCCCCGCCCTTTCCCCATAGCCCTGCAATTTTTTTTCCTTCAGGTACTTATCCAACATCCCTTTTGAAAGCCGCGATCGAGTCTGCCTCCACCACTCTTTCAGGCAGCGCAATCCAGATCCTAACCACTCGCTGCGTAAAAAAGTTTTTCCTCATGTCGCCTTTGGATCTTCTGCCAATCACCTTAAATCTGTGTCCTCTGGTTCTCGACCCTTCCGCCAATGGGAACAGTTTCTCTCTATCTACTCTGTCTAGACCTCCTCATGATTTTGAGCACCTCTATCAAATCGCCTCTCAACCTTCTCTGCTCCGAGGAGAGCAAGCCCAGCCTCTCCAGTCTATCGCCACTCTGCATTTATATAAAACTCGAATCTGTCAAAGTGAAATGAAGCAAGGCCTAATTGTCACGCTTGCAATTTTGAAGGGGGGTGGGGGGGTGACTCCTGTAGGACAGACCATCATCAGTCGCCTGTAATTCACTGGACCCCACGACTACAGAGCAGCAGCTGAACTCAGCGTTAAAATAGGAGACTGTTCAAAATCACAAATATTCTACCTCCGGTACCCGGGCTTCCCATAGAGTAGATAACAAGCAATGATGACTTTGAGCAGACATCGCTTGTCCTGCTTCATGCACTATTCATTTTAGAGGCCTATTCGGCAGGGAAACATCAACATTACAGGCCAAGCCTTAAACATTGCAAGCTGAGTCAAAACAAAACCCATTAAAAAATACCCTGGTCAACTTGGTGCTTTGCACTGAAGTGTGCCGGTTGAAGTGTTACAACAGGACAGCACACCTCCAGTTGATATTTTTCACTTTGCTCATGTCCCACACTCCATGAGTCATATTTTTTTTTTTTTTAAAGTGTCTTCTCGCATGCAATTTTTTTTTTCCAGAAAGTATACACTTCCCAGTTTCTTGATTCAACTCAGCATTTCAAACAAAATCACTCCTCGGCAGGCAATCTGTCTTGCTCTTAATTGCTCTGGCATAGTCAACCTTTCCCCCCCCCCTGCCTGCCTCAATCCCTCTGGCCCAGTTTGTGTTATTGCAAAGTGTTCCACAGATTATTCATCAGGCTGAAAACCATCAAAAACCTCAAACACTCCGCATTCCCAGCTCCCACCCCACCCCAGGACACGATGGCTGCTGTTATATTGGGTTAAGCGGCATGATTATACCATCAGCTCCTGTCATGTGGGAAAGGAAGCCCCAAAGTAAACTCGCTGGATTTACTAAGCCTGCCATGGGAAGTCCCGTCTGTTTTCTTTGCAGCAATAGAAATGCAGTTAATGATCATTCCCCATCAGTTTAAAAGTATTCTCACCACTGTGTTATCTGGCAATCCTCCCTAAACCTATACATATATTGATGATCTCCTGCATTTATTGGAGTGTCAGCTGTGGCTCAGTGGGCAGCACTCTCGCTTCTAAGTCAGAAGGTTGTGGGTTCAAGTCCCACTCCAGAGATTTGAGCGCAAAAATCTAGGTTGACACTCCCAGTGCAGTACTGAGGGAGTGCTGCACTGTCGGGGGTGCCCCCTCTGCCCTCTTGTATGGACGTAAAAGATCCCATGGTGCTATTTCAAAGAAGAGCAGGGGAGTTCTCCCCGGTGTCCTGGGGCCAATATTTATCCCTCAATCAACATCACTGAAACAGATGATCTGGTCATTATCACATTGCTGTTAGTGGGAGCTTGCTGTGCGCAAATTGGCTGCCATGTTTCCCACATTACAACAGTGACTACACTTCAAAAAGTACTTCATTGGCTGTAAAGCACTTTGGGACATCCGGTGGTCGTGAAAGGTGATATAGAAATGCAAGTCTTTCATTCTTTTCTTTCTTTACAGTAAGGCTACTTGGGAAGCCACAACTCCCAATTGGCTTTCTTGCAGGTCAAAAGGAGTGTAAAAGTACATTCTGTCCAGGTCTTTCAAAAGAGCTGGATTGATATAGATAAAATCAAGCTTTAATCTTTATTTTTGCAGAAAACAGGCGTGTCCCTTTAAGGTCACTAGGTCTAAGGTCGAGACTAATCTTCGATACATTGAGTCATGAGGTCAATGAGTTTTTCTGTTACTGTGGCAGTGCCCTTGTACATAATGACATAAGAATTAGGAGCAGGAGTTGGCCACACGGCCCCTCGAGCCTGCTCCGCCATTCAATAAGATCATTGCTGATCTTCGATCTCAACTCTACTTTCCCGCCCAATCCCCATATCCCTTGATTCCCCTAGAGTCCAAAAATCTATCTCTCTCAGTTTTGTAGATTGTTTCCCCCCCCCCCCCCCGTTGAAGAAACACCTTTGTAAGCATGACACTGAAATCTACATATGCAATACCTGAAGTGTGTGGGGTCCATTTCAAAATTTTTATACATTTATTGATAGTCAATATTATATAAAACCTTCATAGGACCTGGGGTAGGAGCATTGGGCTCCACACAATCGGAAGGATACGGAGGCTTTAGATATGGGACAATGCAGATTCACTGGGATGCTGCCTGGTATGAGGAACTACGGATGCACAGGAAGACTTGAAAAGTTGGGTCTTTTTTCAATTAGAACAACGCAGATTACGGGATGATATGTAAAGTGTTTCAAATTATGAAAGGATGGGACAGGTTAGATAGATGCAGGCTGCTTCTAGGAGTCGAGGTGTCAAGAACAAGGGGCCATAGATACAAGATTAAATGTAACAGATTTAGAAAAAAGAGGAGACTTTTTTGTGAGGATGTGGAAGTTACATCCAGGGTTAGTGGCTGAGGCAGAAACGATGTCAACACTCAAGATTAGATTGGACAGGTGGATGAAAGAAAAGGGATTGAAGGGATCTGGGAAGAGGGTGGGTAAACAGGAATAGAACTATTTGCTCGCGTGGAGGGTAAATGCCGACACAGACTGGTTGAGCCGAATTTCCATGTTGTAACTTCTGTGTATTTCTATAGAGTCGAAGTTACAGACTGTAGCCATCATAGAAACAGACCTAAAACTAGGGGACTGGGTGGTGCAGTGGGTCAGACACTGTCCTTTCACCTCTGTGACTTGGGTTCCAAGCCAGTCCAGACTAACGTGATGAAAGTCTCCTTTGCCTACCAACTGCAAAATTTCTATTCGAATTTGGTCAGTTTAAAAAAAAACTCTCAGTGGGCATCTGGCCACAGCAGCAAGCTGTCCCTCTAATTTGGCCACAAGACTGCTGGTGTGTAGTAGAGGGCACTCTTCCGAGAGTGGGGCAGAGGAGAGGGAGCTTTACTCTGCCATCGAACTACGCGATAAGTGTCCATTCCACAAAGAAAGCAAGCCTTGCATTTATGTAGCGCCTTTAACAACAACCGGACGTCCCAAAGCGCTTTACAGCCAATGAAGTACTTTTTTTTTTTTTAAGTGTAGTCACTGTTGTAATGTATGCAACAACACGCATTGCTCACTTCAATGAGCCAAGTGTGTCACACAAAAACAGTATAAAGAAAAGAAACGGAGCTGAAACTAACCATAGGATAACAGATACTGAAACTTTTGTAAGAAGCACCAGTATTCGGCTCGATTTTAACAAGGAACTAGGCAACTTCTCCATTTAAAGCACAACGTTGCAAATAACTAACAACTAACCCTTTTGTGGTTCCTGCCATTTCTATAGCTACCCCGCAGCACTGATCAGCTGCAGTGTGCACATCCTCATCTCCGTGCAAGCCAGCTGAGGACAGTCCAAGCACATGAAAAGCAGCAGCTTAAATCAAAAACCTTCACTAAAGCCAAAGATGGATGTAAGAGGTCCCATATTATTATTGAAAGGGCATTAGGAGGCTCTGGTGTCTTGGCCAACACTCCTCCCTCCATCAACACCGCCAGAAACAGATTAGCCAGCTAACCCTAGCTGTTGCTGCAACTTAGCTGTGCGCAAAACTGGTCGCAGCACTTGTCTGGATAACAACAGTGATTGCACTTCGAAACTAATTCATTGGTGGTAAAGCACTTTGGAATGTCCCGAGTACTATGAAAATGTAAGTTCTTTCTTCTTTCCAATTCTTCTTTCTCTTTCCAAACTGCCACAGACTACACACATTACATAGGGACGGGGAACAGTAGCATTGTGGTTATGTTACTGGACTAGTAATCCAGAGGCCTGGACTAATGATCCAGAGACATGAGTTCAAAACCCACCACGGCAGCTGGGAAATTTAAATTCAATTAATTAATTAAGTTGGAATAAAGAGCTAGTATCAGTAATGGTGACCGTGGAAACTGCCGGATTGTCGTAAAAACCCATCTGGTTCACTAATGTCCTTACCCGGTCTGGCCTATATGTGAGTCCAGACCCACAGGACTAGACAGACTAGATGCAGGAAGGATGTTCCCGATGGCGGGGGAGTCCAGAACCAGGGGTCACAGTCTAAAGATAAGGGGTAAGCCATTTAGGACAGAGATGAGGAGGAATTTCTTCACCCAGAGAGTGGTGAACCTGTGGAATTCTCTGCCACAGAAGGCAGTTGAGGCCAATTCATTAAATATATTCAAGAAGGAGTTGGATATATTTCTTAAGGCTAAAGGGATCAAGGGATATGGGGAGAAAGCAGGGACAGGGTACTGAATTTGGATGATCAGCCATGATCTCATTAAATGGCAGAGCAGGCTCGAGGGGCCGAATGGCCTACTCCTGCTCCTATCTTCTATGTAATGTGGTTGACTCTTAATGGCCCTCTGTGTTTCAAGAAGGTGGCTCACCATCTTCTGAAGGGCAATTCGGAATGGCCAATAAATGCTGACATTGCCAGCGACGCCCACATCCTATGAACGAATTAAAAAAAAAAAACAGTTCCTGCTCAGTTAGTGGGTCTCAGCTGGCGAGGTGGCAGGGTCGCTACAGTTAACCTCAGCTTACCAGGCTAGGGACCATGAGAAAACATGAGGGAGGGTTCCCATTCCTGATCACTATCCAGTGACTCTCGCTGCCAAGGGCATGTTGGGTGATAACGGGATTGGACACGTCACCAGACAAGATGAACTGGGGAGGGGGAAGAGCGGGGCCAAAAATCCTCCAAAATGATTCAGTTATTATTCCACTAACCCAGCCCATTTTAAAATGGGAGTAGCACTCTAACCAAGAACCAGCTCCAACGATTCAATTATCACAAATCTATTTACATCATGAAGTCAGGGTTATTATAGTTAATAGAATTGAAAATTGGTAATTTCACAATTGTAAAGAAAACCATCAGGTTTTATGTTATTTAAAAATATAAAACATAAATAATAAAAGCACCGAATTCTATCATCAAAACATCTCAAAGCTTCACACCTTTGGATCTGTGGCAGCCATTCTCGCCACGAGCCATGTCCCTCAAACAACAATCAGATGGTACATCTGACGAAGGGTCCCAGACCTGAAACGTTAACTCTGTTTCTCTCTCCACCAATGCTGCCTGACCTGCTGAGTATTCCCAGTGTTTGCTGTTTTTTTTAAATTTCAGATTTCCAACCTCCGCAGTATTTTGCTTTTGTAACAAATCAGATGGTGCAGCTTGAAAGAGGAATGTTGGCCAGGAGAGCTCCCGACTATTTTTTTTTCCCGAATAGTGCCAAGGAATCTTTCACCACCCACCTGAACCGACAGACTGGCCCCTTGATTTAATGTCTCACCTGGAGGACGGCGCCTTTGGCGATGGGCTGTCAGCTGAGATTATGTGCTCACATCCCGCAGTGGAGCGCAAAACCACAACCTTCCATCTCACGGGCAAGAGTCCAATCAACTGAACCAAGCTGACGCATAGGTCAGCTTGATAATTACGGATGTAAAACATTTTTTTTTATTACAGTGAACCAATATAAAAATCTAAAGTTTTGTACAATGTGCTTAGATAGAACATTGTTGTTGTCTAGAAATGACTGATAGAATTGGCCAAGATTAATATACATTAAATAACCTGACCACCAATTATGAATTACTGCACCAAAGGCAATGTCCAAAGAGGACGGTAACAAATTAAAAAAAAAAAATCTCCAACCTCCTATTTCTCTCTCTGCCTCGGTCACAACCTTTCCTGTCCCTCTCTGTTTAGTCAATAGTATGATTGTCTTTGTTACTCTAAGCTTTCCTCTCTTGCTTCTAAGCTGCAAATGATTCTGCCCTGTACCTTCATTGTGTTGAAAATCAAAATCTATCAAGTACTCCCAACGTATTCTTTTCCAGAACCTTGCTCCGTCCCTCCCTCAGCCTTCCCTTCCTTTCACAATCCACAGCTTTCACAACTCTGGAGTTGGTGTTACTTAACAACTACTCTATTTAATCTTGCCTCCTCCCTACTCTTGTGGTGCCCTGCACTGTGGGGCCTTATCACTTTGCTCAGTAATAGAAAAATCTTCCCTCTTCAAAAATATGATCGCTCCCGCACGAGAAAGTTCAAACTCCACAATTACACACACACACACAAATTATAAAACTTATTTCAAAACAATTCAAGACTTTGAAACAAAACAGAGAGCCCAGCCTTCCCACTCCTACTCAGAATTGCTGCTGTGCAGACTAAACACAGACAATGTGGAACTTCAAGTGACGCTGTAACACTAAACGCCAAAGAATATGATGACTAGACTTGAGTCATGGTAATTCTACAGAAGATGTTTAGTAACATTATGAATCCTCAGCTACTAATCTGACCCTTGAACTTTTGACGTAATGATGGAATTTTGATGCCTTGTTCGACAAAACTTACTGAAAATGGAAAGTTTATTCCAATTTTCTGCCAACTTATCTCCTTCGCAACCTGACTAGGATGGCCGAGTGTTGCCTAAAACCAGACTTGGGTGGGCGCACAAAACAAAAAACTCTGCAAATTAGAAAAATAGGTCTGCTCACATATCTACTCTTTTTAAAAAAAAAAGAGGCAGCTTTCAAAAGCCAAACTGTTGTGTCTGGTATTCAGTTGGAATTACTGGACACCCATTCCTGAAACTCTACCGTCTGGTTCACAACTGGATGGATGGTTATCGGAGACACATTGGGCTGGATTTTACCAGCCCTGAGGAGGCGGGACTGCTGGGGAAGTCAAAAAGAATGGGAGCGGGTCCCGTACCCGCTCCCAACCCGTCTCCATACAATTTTCCTGGGAGTCGGGTCCCCGATTTGCGGCGGGAAGAGGATTATAGCCACTTACCTGCCTGTTAACAGGTAGTTAACAGACAGCTAAGAGGCTTTTTCCCATTTTGAGACTTCTGCTGCGGGCTTCCTGACGTCGGGGAACCCCGCCCGGGTAAGTGAGGCGTGCTGTGGGTCTGTTGTAATGTTGGTGTATAGATGACAGCTGCAGAAGTGGTTGTGAAGGATGCAATGGGACACTGGTAAGGAAATGTTGGGAAAGTCATTTTTAATGTATTTAGATTTTTCTGTAGGTGACAAGCACTGAAGTGTTTGTGTGGCCTCATCTCATTGGGAGAAGTGACAGATCGCTTCTGTAACCTCACCTGCAGCTGCCATCTGTTTTATCCTAAGGAGAGAGTCATTGGAGAGCCTGGGTGAAAGGGCTCACCTTTGTACAGTGATTGTCAGTGTTCGACAGCACCTCAATGCTGTCAAACACTCTTAAATCATCTGTCAAAAATTTATGGTTCATATGCCTTTAAGAAAGCCGGCAGATGAAGCATCATCAACTGACGTCATCTGACACCGGCTTTCCCTTAATTGGCCGGCAAGCCCGCAGGGCGGGGCTTAACAAGACCAATCAGGAGAAAATAGCGCCTGTGCGTCAGACGTCGCTGGGGGCGGGACTAGAACCCCGAAGGCAGCAGTCCCATCCCCAACTCGTCTCGGTAAGTAAAATCCAGCCCATTGATACAGTTCATGGTCCTGACCAGATTGAGTAACAAGATGCTTGGTGACTTTGTTGTTTGTGGCATTTTGAGGCTGGGATTTTGTATAAAGTCATCTTGCATAGTAGGCATTTGTGTGGTATCCGCTTATCTAGCCCATAATTCTTGAATCGAGTTTTTAGTAGGGCTGCAAAAAGAAAACAAATTCAATCAAAAGAATGAATTCAGCGCAGGGACAATGCTTCTGAAATTCAAGACGTCTCCAAGCCATCATCGCCAGCCCCCCCCCCTGCCCCCCGAACCTAGCCATAAACTGACAAACTGGCCCTTAATTGCAAGCAGAAAACATAGTCATCAGCACACTAAAGGTCAAAAGGTGAAGAGTGACACAAACATTGGCCCGGATTTTTACTGTACTTAGAACAGCGAGGTGGTCAGTGCTCGCCGCTATTACAGGGTAAAACCGTTTCAGAAGTGAGTTCTGATGAAGGGCCACAGACCTGAAACGTTGGCCCAGAAATTCGGGTCTCCACGGGTGAGTACGCACGGGGTACTCACCCATAGGCCCAATGGAAGTGCCGGTTTCCTGCATGCACTGCGCATTGAGGATCTGTACCTCAACTCCACTTACCCAATCTCACTTTTTAACGCCACAGTGTGAAGCTGGCTCCTCTTAGGTCTGTTGGGAGGCCGAATAGACAGAAGCAGGGGCAGTTCAGGGGCATTAGAGAAACGTACAGAAATCACATCTACTTCCACATAGGTGCAACACTTATTTTGGTCACTCAGGCAGGTGATTTTCCCCCCAGTTCTCACACCATAAGTAAAGCTCTACACTAAACCAACCAAAGGGGCAAAGCACCATTTATAAAGTGCCCCTTCTGGCTGAACAATATCTCAGAGCACTTTCCAAGGGGGAGAGGAAGATGCGGGGTAGGAGGTGGGAAAAGATTAAGGGGTGGGGGGGGGGGCGTGGGGGGGACTGAAAGTATGATTAGAGGGAGTTCCAATGGCCAGTGACTAAAGATTTAGCTTCTGAAAGTGCAGTGAAGGGAGTAGGGGAGTCAAGTGGTAATCCGGAATCAAAGGAGCAGAGAGCATGGTCCGGGACATATCCTCGCTATGTCTCATCCAGCAGAACAGCCATTGAGAAGCCCACAGACTGGAGCTGGCCTGAAGTCCTTGCTTCTTGTGGTTAAACAGCTGCGGTGGAGAGCTAAACGAAGGAGGCATTCACTGCTTTGGCACTGAATGTGTCCCATGTGATTGGGATAATGTGTCACGAGCTCCACACAACAACAAATTACGTACACAAGTACTGGACAGAAGTATAACCAAAATCAATGCACTTAAAAAAAAGTACAGTATTTAGTTTGAATGGGGACAATTACAGGCACACACGATGCTCTAACATCCATTAGATCTTCATCCTGATTCCTCCATGCTTTCATTATTTTCTCCTCTGCTCCTCTGAAGATATCGACTCTTACTGGTGAATTGTCCTTGAACGTGTTGTCGCCTCCCAAATCCGTGCCTATCTTTCCCACAATTCCATGTCTGAATCCCTCCAATCAGGTTTCCGCCCTTGCCACAGTACTGAAATGGCTCTCATCAAAGTCACAAATGACATCCTTTGCGACTGTGACAAATTAAACTATCCCTCCTCGTCCTTCTTGACTTGTCTGCAGCCGTTGACACGGTTGACCACTCCATCCTTCTCCAACGCCTCTCCACCGTCATCCAGCTGGGTAGGACTGCACTCGCCTGGTCCCATTCTTATCTATCTAATCGTAACCAGAGAATCACCTGCAACTGCTTCTCTTCCTGCTCCCACATCGTTACCTCTGGTGTCCCCCAAGGATCTATCATTGGCCCCCCCTTCTGTTTCTCATCTACATGTTGCCCCTTTAAGACACCATCCGAAAACACAGCATCAGTTTCCACATGTACGCTGACAACACCCAGCTCTACCTCACTACCACTTCTCTCGACCCCTCCACGGTGTCTAACTTGTCAGACTGCTTGTCTGACATACAATTCTGGTTAAGCAAAAATTTTCTCCAATTAAATATTGGGAAGACTGAAGCCATTGTTTTCGGTCCCCGCCACAAACTCCGTTCCCGAGCCACTGACTCCATCCCTCTCCCTGACATCTGTCTGAGGCTGAACCACACTGTTCGCAACCTTGGTGTCATATTTGACCCTGAAATGAGCTTCCGACCACATATCCGCAGCATAACAAAGACCGCCTACTTCAACCTCGAACATCGCCCGTCTCTGCCTTTGCCTTAGCTCATCCACTGCTGAAACCCTCATCCATGCCTTTGTTACCTCTAGACTTGACTATTCCAATGCACTCCTGACTGGCCACCCACATTCCACTCTACGTAAACTTGAGGTCATCCAAAACTCAGCTGCCCGTGTCCTAACTCGCACCAAGTCCCGTTCGCCCATCTCCCCTGTGCTCGCTGACCTACATTGGCTCCCGGTTAAGCAGCGCCTCGATTTCAAAATTCTCATCCTTGTTTTCAAATCCCTCCATGGACTCGCCCCTCCCTATCTCTGTAATCTCCTTGAGCCCCACAACCACGCCCCCCCGGAGATATCTGCGCTCCTCTAATTCTGCCCTCTTGAGCATTCCTGATTATAATAGCTCAACCTTTGGTGGCCGTGCCTTCTGTTGCCTGGGCCCTAAGCTCTGGATTTCCCTGCCTAAACCTGTCCACCTCGCTACCTCTCGCTCCTCCTTTAAGACGCTCCTTAAAACCTACCTCTTTGACCAAGCTTTTGGTCACCTGCCCTAATTTATCCTTATGGGGATCGGTGTCAAATGTTTTGTCTTAAAATACTCCTGTACAGCACCTTGGAACGTTTTACTACGTTAAAGGCGCTATATAAATACGAGTTGTTGTTGTATAGGTTAACGAGTGGTAGCGGTGTTCTGGGACGAGCGCCTAAAACAGGCCTTAGGTCCCGTGCATTTGTTAATAAGGGGCCTGATGTCTCTTTTAGGATTCCTCGGAGAAATCAGGCTGCCCTGAACTGTGCAGGCATTGGGCCATTAAAATAACGAAGACCAGAAAACCTCACACACTTGACCGGGGGATTGGGAGGTGACCGACATCCCCGGCCTGTGCTGGAGAGGGGAAAGTAAAGAGAAAATTGGAGGGGAACAGAATACAAGAAAGACATGCTATGTAATAGAGTTGTTTTTATAGATGACAGACTTGTGGTTTGTAAAGTCCTCCTGCACCCAATCTGTGCATCTGAACCTTGACTGCAGGAACAAGTGGACATATCAACATGGAACCAAGAGCTCCGCAAAGCCCCAAACAAAATTAGAGACATGTGTACACCACAGGAAAAAGGAACTGAATCACCCATTGCACATTTCACAATCAAGGCTTCAAGCTGGGGCCATTGCCACAAAAACCACACACTGCTCAGGCCAACCAAATGACCACTACAGAGGAGGAGGTCCAGAATTCATCCACCTTGTCCCTGCGAGGATCACAGTCGCACTTTCATCCCAAAAATCAGAATCAACCTCAACAAAACTCTCACCGTAGAGGGGCGACGGAGATCGACTAAATAAGCCAAACAGGAGTCAAAACCGCGCCAAAGGCCAGCAGCTAGACAGCAGCATCAGTCAAGGGTGATTGATGACTGTAGGGACGGTCGAAGAGAACGATTTTAACGTGGGGAGAAATGGAAAGAGCCAAGGCTTTAGGAAGAAGTTATCGAGAGTGTCGGAGTGCGATGGCTGAAGGTTCTAACACCAGTTATGGAGGACGGAGAATAGCAGGCTGGCAAGGACGGGTGGCACCTTTGTAATTCTTTCACAAACCTATCTTCGCATCTTGCTGTTACTTTAAAGTGTTCAAATTTGTTATGCCACAACTGTGAGTGACACAGGCATATAAATAGGAAACGAAAACCACAAACTGGGAGAGGCGGAACAAAGAGAGTATGTAAAACAATGAAAGCATACTGGTTCCATTTAAACCTTGCTTAAACCTCCTCAACTTTCTACTCTTTAATCATCTCCTTCTGGATTCGCGTTATACCATTCTGTAATAAACGTATCTGTTTACCAGTTATAGCATCCTTATCGCTCCCTAGACTATCTTTCCATAACAGATCAGAAGAAAAGACTCCGCACAAAGTTTATGTGCTTCGTCCTGCTCAGAAGTTGTGTCAGAGCAGCAGTGAAGACGGCTCTCCTCTCTACATCAAGGATTCAGATCCTACACGCGCTCGGGTTTATCACCACTGCCACGCGCCCCCCCGAGCCTTGCTAGTGTCTGGGATGCAATTCTCCCGACGTACCCCCGTCCCCAAATTGTCTTTCCCACGTGTCACAGAAAGAACGTCCTGATCAGTTATCAACTTCGCTGGAGTTTAGAAGAATGAGAGGGGGTCTCGTTGAAACTTATAAAATTCTAACAGGACTAGACAGACTAGATACAGAAGGATGTTCCCGATGGCGGGGGAGTCCAGAACCAGGGGTCAGAGTCTAAGGATAAGGGGTAAGCCATTTAGGACTGAGATGAGGAGGAATTTCTTCACCCAGAGAGTGGTGAACATATGGAATTCTCTACCACACAAGGCAGTTGAGGCCAACCTATTAAATATATTCAAGAAGGAGTTAGATATATTTCTTAAGGCTATAGGGATCAAGGGATATGGGGAGAAAGCAGGGACAGGGTACTGAATTTGGATGATCAGCCAAGATCTCATTAAATGGCGGAGCAGGCTCGAGGGGCTGAATGGCCGACTCCTGCTCCTATCTTCTATGTTTCTATGTAACTTGTGAAACAGATCAGTGCCAATGTCAGCGTGAGGTGGCTATTGTGAAATATCGAAACTGCTAACGCAAAATGAACTGCTAACTCTGTGAAAAACTACAGAAACGAAGTTCAAGAAACAAGAATAAACTAGGAAACACTTTCAGAAACTAGCGAAAGTATAAACATCTAGTGCACAGAATCAATATGGGGGAAGGGGCGGGTCTAAAATACCCCATTTGCAGTATGAATACAGGGTGGGGGGGGGGGGGTTGGGGGAGCACAGAATACCAAATGCGCAGTATACATCGTGGTGGGGAGGGTACAAAAGGCCTAGTGTACAGTATGCACGTTGGGGAGGGGAGGTTATACTCCATATACAGAGAGTCCGGGGAGAGAGGATATACTCTGTGCACCTTATACATACACTGGCGGGAAGAGGGGTTAAAGTATCTTGTGTACACTATACAACTACTACATACACACATACAAACCAGAACTGGCAGCCAATGACACCAGCTTTATTAAAAGTCACAATATCTCTGGGACTAAATTTGTATCAGCTGGACGAGTTACTGCCTTGGTTGCAGTCAGTACCATGTGTGGAAAGAAAGAGAGATCCCATGGGTTTTCAGGCTTATCCGCTATTTATATCTTGCATTAAAAGTTAATTTTAGTAAAGATGCTAAAACAGGATTGAATGAGAGCAGTGTACTGTACTGTGCCGTACAGAACATTTACAGTCTTAGGTCACAGCTCAATACACTGGCACAATGCAGAATACTTGTCTCCACGTACTTTGAGAGTCAGAGAGTTCTGTACGTTTGGTGGGAAAACTCAATGATGAAGAAAAAAAGACTTGCATTTCTATAGCGCCATTCACAACCTCAGGACGTCCCAAAGCGCTTTACAGCCAATGAAGTGCTTTTGTAGTGTTGTCACTGTTGTAATGTAGGAAACGCGGAGACTGGGGATAACTCCCCTGCTCTTCTCTGAAATAGCGCCATGGGACCTTTTACAACGATAGACCTGGACTCGAGCCCCCATCACTTCTATTTCCCGTTTTCTTCTCTCTACAACAAAACTTGCATTTATATAGAACCTTTAACATAGTAAAACATCCCAAGGTGCTTCACAGGAACGTTATCAAACAGAAATGGACACCTAAGGAGAACTAGGACAGCTGAGCAAAAGCTTGGTTAAAGAGGTAGGTTTTAAGGAGCATCTTAAAAGGTGGAGAGATTTAGCGGAGTGACGTTCAGAGCTTAGGGCCTCGGCAGCTGAAGGCACGGCCGCCAATGGTGGAGCGATTAAAAATCGGGGGATGCGCGAGAGTCGAGAATTGGAGGAGCGCAGAGATCTCGGAGGGTTGTAGGAAGCTGCAGAGATAGGGAAGGGGGCGAGGCCATGGAGGGATTTGAAAGGAAGGATGAGAATTTTTAAATTCAAATTTAAGACTCAACCATCTATGATGATACACTTGGATGCTATATGAAAATGTTGCCACTATATTTAACAGGGACAACACTGAAATGCGATGTCATCGGCCTGAAGGACCGGAGACATGTCATGGAAACAACAGCGTCATGTAATGTACAAATCAGATTAATTACTTACACCAAGACTCAAACAAACTGCAGGCCAGGTACTTACTGGTACAGTGGTACGCCTCTCGGCTGGTAATAGCTTTGTTGCACTGGTGACATTGTGGTGGGCCATACGCTAAGATCGCTGTGAAAATATGCCCGTTTACAGTTTTCTTGTCCTTATCTTTTACTTCTTTCTCTTTTGATTTTTCTTTCTCCTAAAAAAGGAAGGAGAAACTTCAGTGACACAAGCAAAAATCAATTTTTACATTTTCCACAACAGTAGAAATTCATAACAACAGAAAATGCTGGAAATACTCAGCAGGCCAGGCAGCATCCGTGGAGAAAGAAACAAGAGTTAACGTTTCAGGTCGATGACCTTTCGTCAGAACTGGAAAAAAGCAGGAAATGGAAAGCAAGTTTAGGGGCTGGGAAAAGGGGGAGGGGGATGAAAGAACAAAAGGGAAGGTCAGTGATAGGATAGAAAGCAGGAGAGATTAAGAGACATTGAGATATTTTCAAGGTATCTCTGGTTCCTGTGATATCTCCATCAGTGACGTGTTTCGTGACAGTATTCCCCGTCAGTGCTAACTGTTACAATCGTCCCTGTGGGTCATTGGCATAAAATTGCCCACCGAGAAGTCTTAAGTAGCCATTAAACAGTTAAAATCCCCAAGTTTTTCAAAAATTCCTTCTCAGGATGTTGGCACGGCCGACATTTACTGCCCATTCCTCGTTACCACAATTGCTGGGCTACTTCTGAGGGCAGTTTAAGAGTCAACCACGTTGGGTGTGCGACTGGAGTCTCGGCGTGTCGGGCAGAGGCAGCGCAGCACGGTGAGCAGCAACAGCAGCCAAGCTGACCCGCTGGAGCACATCGGCCGGCAGCTCCTCGGCGGGAAGGAATTCCGACTGGGAGGAGGGGAGCCGAGCATGGCGGCCAGAGGCCGACCCGTGAAGAGAGAGAAGTAGGCCCCGGGCCGTGGAGCCGGCGACGGTGAAGAGGAAGCCGCATTGGAGCATTCACATCCCGACGATGTGTTCGGCGAGTCGGGCAGAGGAACGCAGCGCAACGAGCAGCAGCAGCAGACTCACGACACGCTGCAGCATGTCGGCCGGCAGCTCCATTTCGGGTAACTCGCAGTCCGGATGGGAGGAGGGGAGCCGGGCATGGTGGCCAGAGCGGGAGAAGCAGGCCACCGCACGTGGAGCCGGCAACAGTGAGGAGGAGGCCGCGGTGAAGAGGAGGACGGAGCGGCTGAGGGACATCGTGCTCCCACTGCCACAGGAAGCCATTGTATTGACTCTGAACGCGGCGCTGTACGTATAGCTGACGCGTCCCTACGGGGAACAAGCATTCCATTGTACTTGTTACATATGGCAAATAAATCTAATCTGAATCTGATATAGGCCAGAACGGGTAAGGACGGCAAGTTTCCTTCCCTAAAAGGGCATTACTGAACCATTGGGGTTTTTGTGACAATCCAACAGCTTCATGGTCACGATAGCAAAATACTGCGGATGCTGGAAATCCGAAGTAACAACAGAAAACGCTGGAAAAACTCAGCAGGCCAGGTAACATCCGTGGAGAGAGAAACAGAGTCAACGTTTCGGGTCGAAACCCTTCGTCAGAACTCTGCATGGTCACGTTTACTGATACTCAAGACTTTTTAAACTGAATTTAAACCCTCAAGCCATCATGGTGGGAATTGATCTCAACTTTCTCTGGAGCATTAGTCCAGGGAACTGGACTACGAGTCCAGGAACATAACCTCTACATGAGCGAATGCAAGTCATTAGGTGTTGGGCGAAGCCCTTGGGATTTGCACCTGGTTTACACGGTTTTAATATTGAGAAGCCCAGGTGAAGGCCCAAGGTCCAGAGGATTGGACACAACCAATGTGGGAAAGTAGACTAAGGAAGTCAGGAGTAGTGGCTATGTGGTGCCAAACTTTGACTTTAAAAAGCTTGAAGATTTTACGAGAGAGGGAAGATTCAAAGAAGTATCGAGTTCCAGTTTTGAGGCCTTGTGAAAGGATGGATTCGAGTAGGATACTACTGTAGAGAAGTAAGCAGAGCTCTTTAATCTTAACAGTTTCAAAATGTTTTTTTTCCGCCCCGGAGCATTTACTGATTCTGAAAGTAAGTGAGTTGAATTGGCATTGGTCAATATAATCTTTATATGTTCCTCATTCTGTTGGCCTCAGTAACTCCACTAAGAGTCATTCCTGTCCAGTGCAGTTATTAAGACTAATTGCTTAAATAGAAATGACAGGAAAGAAATCAAAAGGATGTAAACTTCAATATAAACTCTTTAACTGGCTGATTTTCAAGTGACTGTCATGATGGTCAGAGTTTCTAGGTTGCCGAGAGATACCTAGTATCAGACAGTATCAAAGCAGTCTGATGTACAGAGCTAGAAGGTCTAGCACTTGTGCCCTCGAGTCCGGATAGTGGCTTCCTGTGCATGCCCCCACCCCCCTGCTCCGTCCCTGGTGGACCAGCCTTTCCAAATCCCATCTCCCTCCCACCCAGCCGATGTGATCCTACTCTCTGCAACTCCCTCCCTGGTTATTTCGCTCCCCACCTTTAAAAGCCTTCTTAAAAACTCATCTCTGACCGCGCTCGCAGTTATCTCTCCCATCACTGCCTGGTCTCGTTTCTCCTCTGTGGAGCACTCTGGGATGGTAACTACACTAAAGATTCGATATAAATCCCAAGTCGTTGTTACGCCATTCACAATAATGTAATTCAAAGGTTAATCATTTGTTTTTGAATTCGGAAAACTCGAGGCTCAGGAGAGTTTATTTGAACAGGTGCAGAGAATCTGGCTCAAATCCCTGCTTCATCTTCTGATCCACTGGACAGACCAGTGCCATCCACAGATTGGACGCACTGTGGTACTGAGCCATACAGACTAGTAGAATTCCAGTTCCAATCCGTGGTCTGTGCTGGGTTAGTTGATCTCATCAGGACAGCAGCCGCAATGCTGCAGTGCTCCTGGATTGGGAAAATATAAATTCGGATAGGATTCCCGTTCTGCTGGAACGAGTGGATGCCAGCTGACAACAGGACTGGGATTGGATGTGCTGCAATAGCCTGCACTCATTGCCTAGGTGAAGTGGGGGGAAGGCGGCTGGTGCCAGTGGAACCAACAGAAACGAGAGGGAAAAAAAAAACAAGCAACCTAGTCAGACAGTGGATCCCACGGAGACGAACTAAAACTTAGCCAAGCTTCCCGCTAGCCAACCGCCCCCTTTCTAACTGTGTAATCTCTGCTGCAACCTTCTTACAAAACACTTCCTTAGCCACGCGTGACGGACGCTGTTCCTGTATTTATTTGCAAAGTCGATTGAGACATAGTGGAGCCGTGTTTGTTGTAACAAGTTAGCAGCCACACATAAAAAAACACCCCAGCTGACTTGGATCAGGGAGCTGAATGTGCTTCAGTGTACAGGAATTGGGGACCTCGAGCATAGCATCATGTATAAAGGCAATTTTATACAGGTGCAATCTAAATAGTCAGAGTAGGGCAAGAGGTTCAAACCAGTGAAAGGCAAATTTAGAAGTGATATCTGACGTTCACACACAGTAATCAACACTTGCAATGGACCTTTGGTCACAAATAATGGAGGCCAAAATCCTGGAATTATTTAACGAATAGATGTGGTAATCGGGGGACTATAGGGTCTTTCTGGCTGAATGAACGAAGATGGGCTGAATGGCCTTCCCCATCCACATTTACCTTGTGAGGAGGTGATGGGAGAGTGCTGCTGAGGAGAGAGCGCCACCTCGAATTACATCCTCAGGTTTAATCCAGCCAGCCAACAGAAAGGAAACTCTTCTTTCCCACTGCCTCCAATGGCCAACTCTGGGGGCCAACAAAAAGTCAGGCCCTGGATGGCAGCTGAGGCATAGAGTTCAGCTGTTCTACCCTGCTAGCGAGCCATCGCCAGTGGGCGCACCCCCTCGGAGAGCACAGGGTCAGGAGGAGGACCCTTGGGAGTGATCCGCACACAAATGGGCTCAGACTGACGACGCAGCAATGCTTGGAATCGGGATGAGCAATCAACCCATTCTTACACTGCCCATCCTGCGCTGTCTTAACCCTCAGTGCACGAATCTAAGCACAAGCCAAGACACTCCTTTGTAAAAGGTTATTCGAACAGGAAAACACCACAGAGCTAGTAGTGACACACCTCATCCTCACCACTAAGTGATAAGACCTGAGGTTAGTGTTAACTGTTAAACATCTGCTCAGGTTATCTCCAATTCCTTCGATAAACAGGAGTGATTCACACAGCACTGGAAATTTCCAGTGTTAAATTGTATCAATGCACAGTAAGAATCCCAACTGGCCCTTTTTCCTGCTAATTATTCTGTATATTGCCTTCTTTCATACCATCATTTATGCTTAATGCAAAACAGCTGTCTCTGCTGCTTCATAAACAAATGCTTGGATTCAATTTGATGTTATGAATATTTTTGTTTTAACCAACTTGTTGGGCTCAATGCAAAATGAAATGAGCAGGAACAGAATCGTATTGCCGATTAAGTTAGAACCTTTTTTGCTCTTCTGCTAGTCTGTTACTGTAAGAAACTTAAGTTTATATTAATATATACACAACACTACAGCTTCAACTGTCTTCACAGGGAACAGAAACTAAAACATGTGCAAAAGATTTATTTAAAAAAAAACGCAGCCACATTGAAATGTTAGACACTAAGACCGAAGATGCAAGCCTCTTACAACAGATTATAAACAGGAAACCGAGCAAAGGCAGCCAACATGAAGACATTAACAGTCGCGAACATTTACGCTTTCGACTCCCGAGCAGACACGACCCAGCACAAGATCACCCTTGCTCTGAATCATTCCGTCACCTACCCACTTGAGTGGACTCGAGTGTGGAATATAAAATCTAATCCACGACATAACTCAGGTTGGGAGAAGTCTTCTTTTCACGTGCCGGTTACAAAAAGCAAATGGGCTGGCTGTCTCGATTTGCCATGACGTACATCCCAGTCAGAGGAAGTTGGGGTCTGGAGAGGGGGTTGGCTGCCCTTTACAGGGTCTCAGTCACCAAGTTGTTTAGAAGTGTTAAGCTTAAAAAAAAAAGTTTTCCCTCCCCCTTTCTTTTTAAACTAAAACATTCTGAGTGCCCTGTAAAGGCTCTCCCACACATTTTAAAATTACTGTATATCTTCGCTTCTTTTAAATTGAACCGAAAGCTAAATTTTGGACAACACTCTGCTTGACAAGTAAAATCAACTGCCTACAAATGTATAATTGAATTCTTAGGCGTTTCACTCTCTGTGGTCGACGGTTAATGCGACTATATTAAATACCTGTTTAACAGTCAGTCAGTCATTCACCTATTCGCTTTAAACCCGGTCAATAAAGATAGTTACTGGGAATAACATTTCTTGGTGTAGTTAAAAGTACTATTGAATACAAATCAACATCGTGATTATTTAAAGTTATTTTTCTTCACAAAGGATCCATAAGTCACTTTAGTGCTTTGGCCCTGGGGAGGGGGATGCACGGTTTTAAGGCCCGCTATTGGCGTCAATCTACGACTAACTATCTAGGAGGTACAACTTGTATTTATATAGCACCTTTAACGGAGTAAAACGTCCCAAGAAGCTTCACAGGAGCGATTATCAAACAGAATTTGACACCGAGCCACATCAGGAGCTATTAGGACATTGTTTAAATTGTTTAGGTTTTTTAGTCAATAGCTCACAGGTTGTATAAATGCCATGTTCAGTAACTTCTGTAACTGGCCTGTGCCGTCATTGTACTGGTGAACACAAAGGTAGGTGATCAAGAAACTGCATCTAAATCACTTACTACACAACGTTTCTTGACCTTTTCGGTCATGGATCTGATCATGGACTTTTTTTTTTTTTACACAAGATAAAAAAGGGTAGTATTTTGCCGTGATCAAAAGCTTAGTCAAAGAGGTAGATCTTGAAAGAGGAGAGAGGGGTTTAGGGAGGGAGTTCCAGAGCTCGGGGGCCTAGGCAGCTGAAGGCATGGCCGCCAATGGTGGAGCGATGAAAATCAAGGATGCGCAAGAGGCCAGAATTGGAGGAACGCAGAGAACTCAGAGGGTTGTAGGGCTGGAGGAGGTTACAGTGATAGGGAGGGACGAGGCTGGCATGAATCAGTCATACATGAAAGAAAAACTTATGAAATAATACTGAGCGGCCTGCGGGTGGCGCTGTCCAGGGAGAGTGTAAATACTCAGGCACGGGCCCAGCTTGCGCAGTACATTCTTAACAGGAACTAGTGAAGGACACAACTAGACCTCCATGTTGTAAAACAGTTGATTAAAGCTTTGTTTAACGCTTAGACCAAGTGCCTAGTAGTTTTCTTACGTCAGAGGCCATGGAGGGATTTGAAAACCAGGATGAGAAGTTTAAATTTGAAGCAGGAGCCAACGTAGGTCAGCAATCACAGGGGTGATGGGTGAACGAGACTTGGTAAAAGTTAGGATACAGGCAGCAGCTCAAGTTGATGGAAGGTGCAAGGCTGGTCAGGACAGCATGCATGAACATGGCCACTCACAACTCTGCTTTCAATTCTCCCTCTTCTCCATTAGCGCAGGCTCTGCCCTCCGCTCGCTACTTATGTACAACGATAGAAACAAACCTCACCACACAGGACAATCACAGCTTATAAACCTGCACCCTACGCTTCTGTGCTGAAGCTTGCATTTATGTAGCACCCTTAACACCGTCATGACACCCCCAAAGAGCTCAACAGCCAATGAATTATTTTGAAGTGCAATCACTTGTTTTATAGGCAAATGCAACAGTCAATGTGCGCACAGCAAGGTCCCATAAATGGCAATGGGGTAAATGACTAATTGGCCCAGAAATTCAAGTCGGAGGCTTCCCGCGGGTGTAAGCCCCCGACCTGCACTTACCTAGCGCGCCGGCCGTTGTGCTGTGGGCCCGCGTGGGATTCCGATCCTGGGCCTCCTCCAACTGCCGGTGCGCAGTGCTTGCGTATCCCAGGGGCGCAGTTAGTTCAAAGCGTCCCCTGGGATCACGTGGGCCATGGGGAGCCAATGGTAGCAGGGAATCTGTATTCATAGATTTGACAGGAAGAGCTGTCAAATCTATGAACACAATTCAGCTCCAAAACATAACTAAAACTTCAAATACATTTTTTTTTTAAATTTAATTCACATTTTCAAAATAACTATAAATTACATAAAGTAACTATTTTAAACAAGAATTTAAATTTTTGAAAAAATGAATTACAGTTTCTAACGGGGCTAAAAATAAACTTACCTTTCTTTAAGTATTTAAAAATAATAAACCTGTGGAAAAAATGTTTTAATTTTACTTAGTTCACCACTTACCTTGTTAAAAGCAGGCCTTGCGACTGCTTTTTACAAGTGTAACTCCTGGAGACTTACCCTCCCGGAGAAACCTGCAAAAAAAAAAGGGTAGTTCCAGGCGTACGCGCTGCCTCTCCGGTGCACACGTTCGACCTGTGAACCCCTTCCTTTAAGGGAACGGAAGTTCCGGTTTCCCGCGCATGCGCAGTGCATGCGCGAAACCAGCACTTTCGTTGGGCCTACGCGTGAGTACCCAGCGCGTACTAACCCGTGGGGACCCGATGTTCTGGCCCATTAACTTGCTTTGCTGGTGGTTGAGAAATAAATGTTGGCCAGAATGCTGGGAGAATTCCCCTGTTCCTTTTCAAATAGTTCCATGGGAACTTTTATGTCCACCTGAACAGGCAGATAGACAGGAGCTCAGTTTAACGTCTTATCTGAAAGACAGCACCTCCCACAATGCAGCTCTCAATACTGCACCGAATTGTTGGTCGAGATTATGTGTTCAAGTCCCAGAAGTGGGGCTTGATCCGTCACCTTCCGATTCAGGCGAGAGTGCGACCACTGAGCTATGCTGACACTTAGCCAGACCACAGCATCACTGTGCTGGTTAAAAGAGACTTGAGATTCGAAACCCAAAATGGGTCCGAACTGAATAGAAGGGAAGGAAATTAGGGAGGAGAAAAGAAAGGTTGGCAGGGATCCTGCTCCTGATTGCGAGCCATTAATTCCTGGTGGAAGTGCATGTGTTTGCAGACGACACACGGCTGGGTGGGCGTGTGTGCTAGGAGGAGGATGCAGAGAAACTCCAGTACGATTTGGACAGGTTGGGTGATTATACTGCATTTGCCATGCATCTGCCCAATGTGGATAAATGCGAGGTTATCCACTTTGGTGGCAAAAACAGGAAGACAGATTATTATCTGAATGGCAATAGATTGGGAAAAGGGGAAGTGCAATGAGACCTGGGTGTCCTTGTGCACCAGTCGCTGAAGGTAAGCAGCAGGTGCAGCAGGCAGTTAAGGCGGCAAATGGTATGTTGGCCTTCATAGCAAGAGGATCCGAGTACAGGAGCAAGGATGTCTTGCTGCAGTTGTACAGGGCCTTGGTGAGACCACAGCTTGAATATTGTGTGCAGTTTTGGTCACCTTATCTGAGGAAGGATGTTCTTGCCATGGAGAGAGTGCAACGAAGATTCACCAGGCTGATACCTGGGATGGCAGGAATGACGTGTGAGGAGAGATTGGGTGGATTAGGCTGATGTTCGCTGGAGTTTAGAATAATGAGAGGGGATCTCATTGCAACTTATAAAAATTTAAACAGGACTAGACAGACTAGATGCAGGAAGGATGTTCCCGATGGCGGGGGAGTCCAGAACCAGGGGTCACAGTCTAAGAATAAGGGGTAAGCCATTTAGGACAGAGATGAGGAGGAATTTCTTCACCCAGAGAGTGGTGAACCTGTGGAATTCTCTGCCACACAGGGCAGTTGAGGCCAATTCATTAAATATATTCAAGAAGGAGTTGAATATATTTCTTGAAGCTAAAGGGATCAAGGGATATGGGGAGAAAGCAGGGACAGGGTACTGAATTTGGATGATCAGCCATGATCTCATTAAATGGCGGAGTGGGCTCGAGGGGCCGAATGGCCTACTCCTGCTCCTATCTTCTATGTATGGATGTCAGTGAGGGCAAGCACTGGGCTGAACTGTGAAGCCCGCCACAGTAGAACTGCTTACTGACGCTCACCATCTGGGCTCAGAAATGAATAGTGGTCTCTGTGTAGAAAAACTGGAGGGCTGCAGGCACACGTGGAACTGTACCCCGCTTTGAGTCGGTGCCTTCAGGAGGAGAGGAGAAAATTGAGGGGATGGGAGAGAATGAAGACTAAAATCAATCATATTACCAGCTGGAGCATTTCGTGAAACTAACTGCGCCGCTACAGTGAGTATTCTGCAACCATTAACACGCGTCCAGGAAATGACACGTGCGAAGTATGCAGATGATGGCAAGACACCAAACTTCACACTCATGGTTGACGACATCCCCCGAACACGTGAGCGCACATTTACATCTCCCACTCCCGCCAGATGCATCTCTGGTTTGTTAGAACTCAAGAGTTGGGAATTGCAAGCTTGACGCCAACGGTGAAAATCCAGCAAGTCCACAGAGTCAAAAACCGGGCAAAGCTACGGCTGCCCGCCTCTTCAGATTGCATCAGCTCTGTGCTAATAAGCCACAATCCCGCGTACACGCCAACCTAAAAAACCCAGAAAAGTTTCCAAATGTCGCAGCTCGAAAAAAGCTGACAATTAAAAATAAAACCTACAACTGAAGGATAGCCCTGAATAACGGTCTAGAACCACAGAGGTTTACAGCACAGGAGGAGGCCATTCAGCCCAGCTGGCTCTTTACAAGAGCAATACAAAACAAATCCCATTGCTCTGCTCTCTTCCCTAGTCCTGTATCTTCCTCCGCTTCAACTATTCGCCTAATTTTCCCTTTAAAAATACTATATTTTCTGCCTCAACCCCTCCCCGTGGCAAATCATTCCATGTTTGAACAACCTTCTGTGTACAGACATTTCTCCTCACCTCCCTCTGTGACAACTTTAAATTCCACATTCATTTTTTTTTTCTTCTCCTCTTTGCTCCAGATGATATAGTCCACGTATCTCAAGTCTCTCCCTCTGGCATCTTTCTAGTGAATCTACACTTCACACTCTCGGTGACGCCCAATACTGCGCACAGTACTCTAACTGCGACCTAACCAATGGTTTGTCATTGCCTCTTTACTGCTGTACTCTATGCCCCCTATTTACAAAATCCAAAATATTACTAGTCCTTTTTATGGCATTATCTACCTGCACTTTAAATTTCAGGAAATGATGTATTTGAACCCCAAGCTATCCGTTGATCCACACCTTGCTACGTTTTTAGATATACATTCCCATTCCTCCCACAATGTATTACCTCACACATATTCACATTAAACTGCATCTGCCACAGGTCTGCCTGTTCCACTAACCTGTCTGTATCTTCCTGAAGTTTTTGCAATCCTCTTCGCTGTTTGGCACACATATTATTTAAAACTGTACTTGCATTCAACATGTGGAAATGTAGCTCGGAAAAAAACTTCACAGAAGATAGACATCTGCCATTTTCTTTCCACTACATCACAACAACTCAAACAAATTCTGTGTTATGGAATTAGCTTTGATAGGAAGAATGAGAGGCAATATGAACTTTTGTTTGATAACGCTCCTGTGAAGTGCCTTGGGATGTTTTACAATGTTAGAGGCACTATATAAATACAAGTTGTTGTTGTGCTGAATGTGGGTTAATCATACCCAACAGAAATAGCACTTTCCTAACCACCAACACTTTGACTGACACACACACACACACACACACACACACACACACACACACACACACACACACACACACACACACACACACACACACACGTTCCCCTCCCTCTGCACCGCTACAAGGTTCTGGTACACCTTTCCTGCTGCCCACTTGAAGCTGCTGATTTTGCCTCACGTGTTCGGATTCTTGCCGGGATTTCAGCCCCTCAACAACAGCGCCAGTCCAGCGGCGTCTCATCTCCCAGCCAATGAGCAGCTTCAAGCTTTGCAGTGCAGCCCCAGCTAGAGTTCACCCTACCCACAACACAAGGCCCTAGGCCAACCCTATCTGTGCAGGAGCAGTGGAGGTCCAGGTGAGCAGCGCGAACAGAGACCAAAAACATGCAGAGTCCACATAAAACCTGGCGGTCGGCAACTGCGATCCCATTACTGCTGCCGTTACCAAATTTCTCCTCACCACTTGAACATCTGCAAAGGTTCTTTGTGTCGTCTCTACTATCCCTGCTGGATCAGTCACCCTATCCATTTTATAGTTATTTATTTATTTTAAGTAATATTTTTGTGTTCCTTTCACTTTGTTTTGAAACTGCTTAATTATTCTGAATTTCACATTCAAGCTCTCCTCCAATCCTACTCACTGTGCTAGAGTGGAGATAGTTTAAACAAAAAAAATTCTCAGGATGTTGGCATCGCTGGCATTTATTGCCCATCCTTGAGAAGGTGGTGGTGGGCACAATGTTCCCTTTTCTTTTGGGTGCGCGGCCCCTTTAAGGGGCTGCACGGCCCATTCACAAGACTCGCGCGTGCGCGAAACTCAACACCGAAGAAGCCGCTCCCGGGCTGCGCGGCTTGAACCCTCTGCAGTCCGCGTGGTGTGTCGGTGCTCCCACAATGCCGTTAGGTAGGGAGATCCAGGGTTTTGTAACCCAGCGATGATTGCGTTCCCAAGACATTGCTGCTCTTGGGTCTCGTCGATGGCAGAGGTCAGAGAAAAGGACCTCATAGCTCACATGCCCTTTGTCACACTGTCTCCTGGCACTGGGAAGGGTGCAACAAAGGGTCCACGAACTAGAAGAGACGAGACTAATACATTCGAGAAATGGTGGCTCACGGGTATTATTGTGATGGTCAAGATTCTAAGTGATGCAGATAAACTGAACCCTAATAATATGCTTGATATAATCACAGATTCTACACAAGGGGTCTCCCATTTCTTCAACTGCACCTTCCTTCCCTGTGACCTCTACCATTGACATAGACAACATCAGCCAAGTCATGGGAAGACCATCACCTCTACCTTGTCCTCCAAGTCGCACATTATCCTGAATTGGACATATAACGCTGTCCCTTCATTGCCACTGGGTCAATGTCCTGGAATTTCCCAACACCATTACGAGAACACCATCACCACAAGGATGGCAGCGGCTCAAGGGAAACGCTCACCACCACCTTCTCAGGCCAATTAATAGGACATTGCCAGCGACGCCCACATCCCAAGAACAAATAGTCATTAAAAAAATATTCTCCCATTCCACCACCTCCTCAGATCTCAGCAACTTCGCTGAGGGGAAGTAGTCAGGGGCTGCCCTACATGGTGGGGCGATGGGGGGCCACTACAACGGGGGACATTAGTAAGAAAGTTCTCACAGGGCTTCTATCATCTGACTTGTAATTGGTGCATGGACAAGGCAGAAAAGATCAGTAAAGTTAAAGGCACTTCATCAGTACGTACTTTGTTCTTGTGTTTTCCACTTGACATTTTGTTCCTGAGGTAGCTGAAAGTTCGATACACTTTAGTGCTGCCTTTCCCTTCCAAATCCTTCCTTGTAGGGCTCGGTGGCATTTGGCTATAATCCTCTTCGGAAATGCTGTCCGATTAAAACAAAAACAATCGTTTAAAATATGGTTTAGGTTTTGTAATTAAAACTCAGGAATTTCTATACTGTTTAGTGGACAATTAAAAGGAATAATTGCTTGTCCCAAGATATGTACAAATTGGCATTGACCAACGTAGAGTGGATAGTGTGTGTGTGTTCCTGCCTGTGTGTGTCTGTGTTCCTGTGTGTGTGCGCCTGCCTGTGTTCCTGCCTGTGTGTGTCTGTGTTCCTGTGTGCGCGCCTGCCTGTGTGTGTGTCTGTGCCTGCCTGTGTTCCTGTGTGCCTGCCTGTGTGTGTGTGTCTGCCTGTGTTTGCATCTGTGCGCGTGCGTGCGTCTGTGTCTGTATGTGCACGCGCGTCTGTGACAGTGAGGGAGGGGACACAGTGAGGGAGATATATTCTCAACTCACTTTCTTTCTCTCTCTATACAGGGTCACACGTGAAGAAAGCTGAGCAAGTGTCAGCGCATTCAGGACAGGAAGGGAGAAAAAGAATTACTGGAATTCCAATCTGCATCCAAGCCCAAACAAACTGCGTTAACAAAACTATGCTCCACTTACTAACAGCGAATTGGAGTCACTTACGTTTTGCCAAGTGAGTTGCTGGTGGATGTCCTTGAAACTGGAAAAGAAAAAGTTCCAATATTAATTTCTTCGTAGTTTAATAGTGCTGACATTAGAGGATTGTTCAGACTCAAAAATTACAGAAAGTCAGAGATGGAGAAACTGAAATGGACAGGTCTGTCCCAACATGCGCACGCACAGTCAGTGACTACACCCAGTGTTACTGTACAGGGCATGTTTGCACAGATTATGGGGGCACTGCAAAGCGATTGAGGTATTGGACATTGGGCATAGCTATTTTTTCAAAAAGAAATTGGCCGTCAATTGTGTACAGGTTCTGTCTCGAGTGAGTTCCATGTACATGTTTTCCTGTAATCATTTAAAAAAAAAAAAAATTCTGGGGAAAAAAAAAATCAAAAATGAGGTTTATATAAATGCAGATTGTTTGAGAGCGCAAAATGTGTTATTAGCAGTACACAAAGGCCTAGAAACTGGTCTGGGGCGGTGGCGCAGGGCGGGAGGTATCAGATGGGCCGCCCATTAGACGCAGCGCCTGATATTTAGTTCCTTTGCAGTCAATAAAACTGAACATCAGGCGCTACGTGTAACGGGCGGCCAATCCAATACCGCCCGCTCCGCGCCATCGCCCCAGACCAGTTTCTAGGCCGTTAACTCCAATTGTTAAAAGCCTCACACTCGCGCACCTCCACTTGGTGAGTGCAGCCTGACAAGGATGTTTCCTCGAGAAATGTGCCCTGGTTCAATGATTCCCCTTTCCTGCTAAACCTGCTTCACCTGAAGACTACATGGTTCTCGATTCTCCACGGGCAACTCATTGGGAGCTTGATGACTATGTTATTCAGAAGCTACCCACAGGATGTGGCCGGGGGGGGGGGGGGGGGGGGGGGGGGAGGCGGAGAGTGGTGCGGGCGGAGTGGAAAACAGACTAAAGTGTTTCAGAACCTCACTTACTCAGCTGATGGTTCAGTCATTTTTTGTACTAAAACATTTAATTATCCAATAATTTGGATTAAGCAGTGTAAATAACAGGAATGCGAATTTAGTACTTAAAAATTGAATTACCAGATCATTTGAATTAAACCACGCTGATCGAGGAGTAAGATACAACTTTACATACATAAAGCTCCCGTGGTTAAGCATGTCCATTCTGTTGGATAGTACAAGAGTAGTTCCACCTGGCATCCTTGATAGAAGAACATAAGAAATAGGAGCAGGAGTCGGCTATACGGCCCCTCAAGCCTGCTCCGCCATTCAATAAGATCATGGCTGATCTTCGACCTCAACTCCACTTTCCTGCCCCATCTCCATATCCCTTGGTTCCCTGGAGACCAAAAATCTATCGATCTCAGTCTTGAATGTACTCGACGACTGAGCATCCACAGCCCTCTGGGGCAGAGAATTCCAAAGGTTCACAACCCTCTGAGTGAAGAAATTCCTCCTCATCTCAGTCTTAAACGACCCCTTATCCTGAGACTATGCCCCCTAGTTCTAGACTCTCCAGCCAGGGGGAAACAACCTCTCGGCATCTAGTCAATCCCCCTCAGAATCTTTTATGTTTCAATGAGATCACCTCATTGTTGTTTGTTTTAAATAACTTTGTCAATTGATAGTTAATTTTTTTGTTGAAAAAACAATTGTATTTGATCCCTCCTGGAACTGGAGGTCCTCAGGAGCCGTCAAAACATGCAATATCAGAAAAGAAAGACTGGGCATTACTTGCTGAAAAATACCGAGGGCTGAAGTGTGTGGGGCACTAAAGTCTGAAAAAAGAATGTGAAATGACAAAGTGAATCAGGAAGTAATGATAGAGGAAGGAGGAAGGGGGAAGAGAATGTGCAGGGTAGCAGATTTGCAGATTTTCTTTTAAAATGGTTTATCTATTTAAACCGCAGGTTTTTGCAACAGGTCTGTGGACCACAGTGGGTTCTAGAGGTGAACCCAAGGGACCTACGAGTAGAGATGTCTGTCTGCCTATGGCTGGGCATACTGTGCATCCCTACAGAGTGCCTCAAGAATTCTGCTGCTGAGGGGTTACTATTACTGTAATTCGGTGGCTGTTTATCAATAAACATTTTCCGTTACGGTAGCACCATTTTTTTCTTTACATAGCTGGCACCACAGCTCTGGCTTAACGTTAACCCGCCCGCCAGGAAGGGACTTGAACCCACAACCTTCTAACTCAAGAGGGGAGAGTGCTACCACTGAGCCACAGTGGAATCCAAAACTGTGGGGTAGCTTATTTGTCCAGCTATGAGTGCCTTACCCATTAGGGCTTTGTCTTGCAAGGGATAGCCAAGTGGCAAGAACCCCAGACTGATACCTGGGATGGCAGGAATGACGTACGAGGAGAGATTGGGTTGATTAGGCTTAAGAGTTTAGAAGAATGAGAGGGGATCTCATTGAAACTTATAAAATTCTAACAGGACTAGACAGACTAGATGCAGGAAGGATGTTCCCGATGGCGGGGGAGTCCAGAACCAGGGGTCACAGTCTAAGAATAAGGGGTAAGCCATTTAGGACAGAGACGAGGAGGAATTTCTTCACCCAGAGAGTGGTGAACCTGTGGAATTCTCTGCCACAGAGGGCGGTGGAGGACAATTCATTAAATATATTCAAGAAGGAGTTGGATATATTTCTTGAGGCTAAAGGGATCAAGGGATATGGGGAGAAAGCAGGGACAGGGTACTGAATTTGGATGATCAGCCATGATTTCATTAAATGGCGGAGCGGGCTCGTGGGGCCGAATGGCCTACTCCTGCTCCTATCTTCTATGTTTCTAACCCCAGTCCCCTCAATGACAGATGAGAATTTATGTAGCCCTGAGTAACTGAGGAGCTGGGTACTTATCTGAATGGTGCAGCCAGAAAGTCCTGAGGCAGATTGCCACTTGAGGGCACCCGGGCTGCTTGGGATTTTGGTGGCAAAAGATCAGGGAAACTCAATAAGATTGGCCTTGGAGCAAGCAATGTGGAAATGGAACCAATGGATCTCATCCTCATCCAACTTCCATCCACACTCGCTTTCCAATTCAGCATGAAGAGAGCGCCGTTACAGTTTTTAGTGAATGGCATTCCAGTTTGTGCAGTTCAGGCATCACTTTCAAGAGATGGGCCTTCACAACTCACGATTTATTTTGCAGGATACATCGCCTTCTTCCAAAGGTGCTGAACCCCTGCAGGGTACAACTCCACAGACACAGTCCCAAACGGTCATTGTTCATGCGGAATCCTGCATTCTAAGGGTCGGCAATTTGAGGGCCCCCCATATTGGGGTCCCAAATTCTGTCCCCCCAACAAACCTACTTTCCAGCTGCTCGGCACCAGCGCAGGTATCGACAATCTGCATCGCTGCCTACGCAGGAGTCTCACCCCATTTATATTACAGCACCGCTGCGTAAATTGGAAATTGGGGTTACTGCAATAGATATAGGGTGCACCACGCTGGATCAACCACTCAATGGTCTGGGATCTGGTGTTCCCTCTTTCGGAGTGACTACTGCTCTGAAAGAGGAACTCGGCACCAAAGTAATCATGGGGGGAACCAGTCAACAGTTCGGTCGCGCATGAGCGAGCTCACAAGCAGAGTTTTACAAGAGTACATTATCCACCTTCATCAAACGACACAGATGCCCGGACTCTATAAATGGAACCACAGCCTTTCCAGTCTCGCTAAATACCATGTATTATTCCCTCTTCATTAACATTAATCACTTCATGTTAACAATAATTTACCAGTGTTTCTGAATTGCAGGCATTAATGAGCTGAGAAACATCAGTCCCAGTACTGTAACAAATCTGAAAAAAAGCTCAGTTTATGTGGAGAAAGATTCTCTGTTGGCCTGTTTAGACAGCCATTCACTGGCCCTGAGAAAAGCTGGAACATTATTGTTCAAAAACAACCTCCTTGGTACATTATATAGTGCATCAGGCAATACAAGATGGCACATTGCCAGGAGCTTAATCTGTGACTTTTGGCAGCTAATTCAAGGTAATGGCCAGTAAAATATATGGATGTATTTTGCTGCCAGCTTTCTACTCTCCCCCCACCCAAAAGGCACTGGCTCTTTGCTGGGATACAATGCTGGTCCTTGCTCAAAAGCACAGCAAGCCTAGATGGGCTATCCAACTATGGTGGACCTCACAGCCGAGCCCCAGCCTGCCACCACCAAACATTCATGTCCACTTTCCAGCAGAGGTTGCTGGATAGTCATTCACGGCGGCAATACTAGCCAAGCATTTCCTTCTTCCTAACCCAGGAGTAATATTAATTTCCATACCATCTCATTCAGGTCAGAATAATTAAACACAAATGCAACACCATATATAATCTCGACAGTGATATCTGTTCTTTGAACCACATATCAGAAACCAAGCCAATAAATCTGAATGTTCTCTTTTTTTTTGAAGGTTAATTTGGATGATGGAACATTTTACTCTTGAAGATGTGATGGGAAAATTGTAGACCACCTGAGCTAGTTCAATTAGTACCAAATCAAATTTCAGATCACCGGAGACTTTAAACATTCAGCGATAACCAGGCTCTGGCAGCTTAAACCGAGCTTGGATATTAGACTCCCCCCCACCCGAACCCCCCCCCCAACCCAACCCCCCCACCCGCCCCCCCCCAACCCAACCCCCCCCCCAACCCAACCCCCCCACCCCCCCCAACCCAACCCCCCCCACCCAACCCCCCCCACACCCAACCCCCCCCCCAACCCCCCCCACCCAACCCCCCCCACACCCAACCCCCCCCCCCAACCCCCCCCCCAACCCAACCCAACCCAACCAACCCCCACCCCCCCCAGTGAAACATTTAGAAGGAAAGGACTTTGATGAATGAGATTTTTTCTCTCTCCAAAAAACGGACTGAGTTGGAACGAAGTGGAATGATTCAGCGGGGCGTTTCGGAGAGCCTTTTCCAGGTGGGCTGTGTGTACGGAAATTGAAAACCCATTAATGAAGAATGCGTCTATGATTTTGCAACATATAACACAGAGGAAACCATCCACCCTTAAAATGAGTTGGAGTTCTGACTGTGCTTTGCAACAGACAGAATCCAAAAACCATTCTACACAATCAGAAAACCAGCAGCTCAATGCATTTTATGACTTGGCAAAGAGCAACTTCAAAGATAAAATCCCCAATATTAGCATAATAACTGCTGAAATACAACTATACAGAACTAATGTGCTTTAACTGAAATCCTAGGGACAACATTTCTTTTGATAGTGAACAATGAGAGAATGCATTCCGACAAAAGGTCATCGACCTGAAACGTTAATTCTGTTTCTCTCTCCACAGATGCTGCCTGACCTGCTGAGTGAGTATTTCCAGCATTTTCTGTTTTTATACCGAACTAGAAATGGTTAAGCATCTGGGAGTTCAGAAGCCTACTTTTGGGTCTTCCTTTCAGCACATTCGGACCTTTATACCTTTGAAATACTGGTATTAAAACTTTATAAAAGAACAAATTACAACACGGTAGATATTTCATTCCAAGGTTTACTTACTATCTGACTCTTCATCACTTGAGGAAGAACCAAGAGAAAAGATAGTTTTAGACTTAGGAAGGAGTGGAGAGATGTTCAAGGAAAAGGAGATTTTCTTCTTGGGCCTGGTCCGCCCAGGTTCTGTCAACAGCAGAATTAGAGCGGGCATTTTACTGAAAGGAACTGAATCACAGGTTCTTTTGACATCTGCCTACAGTTCCTCCGTGACTACTGAAGCAAAAATGCCAAGCAGCAAGGTGCAAGCAGAGCAGAGGTGCATGCAGGTTAATGGCAGTGATTAAATCACCAGCTGGTAATTGGCATTCATTGTGAAGAGCGAGAGAGTAGATATAGAAAGCCAGTCTGCAGACATTTCAAAGCGTTCTCTGATTAGATTTTAATAACAGCTGAATTGTTCCAAGTAACAAACCAATTTCAATCTTTTCTTGTTTTAACACACAAGTTGGAAAAGAACTGGAGCCAATTTGTCCACTGGCTCCTCCTCAGCAGGCCTCATTTATAATTTCAAAAGGATTGGGTATGCAAAATCCATTCTCTCATTGTTCACTATCAAAAGAAATGTTGTCCCTAGGATTTCAGTTAAAGCACATTAGTGGGCATGTGAAATTTCCAGATTATGTCCGCTTGAACTGTGGAAAAACACCCAGCTGCACAGTTCACGTTGTCTTGCTCTCAAACATGGCTGGTCAGAAGAGAGCGTGTTCAGCTGGGCAACACTTGGGTGAAGCACTGGTGGGGAGGGTGCTGATGGGACCAATTTGAGTGGATGAGCCAAGAGGGCCACACCATAGGCATATTGGCACAACATTAAAACAGACAGATTTCATTGACATTCATGACTTTGCTCAGGTCCGTTTCAGTGCTGCGGCAGAGACGGAAACCTAATCGGAGAGATTCAAACATGGATGCGTGGGAAAGATGGCCACGGAATTGGGAGGCGACAACACATTCAGGGACTTTGGAGAGGAAAAGGAAATTAGAGATGGTGCAGTAGTTTGCAAAGACTGGGGGGGGGGGGGGGTTAAGGGGGGGGTTTTGAGGAAGGGATGATGACTGTGGTTTTGAAAATGAGGTGGACAGTACCTGAATTGAGGGCACTATTTACAATGTCAGCTAGCATGGGGGCCAGGAAGGAAAGTTGGGTGTCAGCAGTTAAGTGGACATGGCGTCAAGAGACCAGCAGGTGGGTCTCAAGGACAAGATGAGTCTGGGAGGGTATGAGGGGAGATAGGAGAGAAACATGTGGGTTCAGGGCTGGGGCAGGGGGAGCCTGTGGGTAGTTTTGGCTTGGTGGGTAAGGGGAAGAAACAGTAGAAAACGTTAAGTAGCTTGGTATTTAAAGGCACAATTAGTTCATTTTTGGGCACGCGACTTTTGGAACGATGTCAAGACCATGGCAAGGATGCAGAGGAGATTCCCCAAGATGTTACCCGGCATAAAAGCCATTAGAGCAGAGAAGATTGAGAGAAGATATGACAAAGATGTCCACAATTTGAAGGAGTTTTAGCAAGATAAATAGAGAAAGACTACTTCCTCTGGTTGGGTGAAGCCATAAATTTTAGAATTCTCATCAAAAGAACAAAGGGAGGAGTTAGGTGATTTTTTTTTTTAAAGCTGTTTAGGACATGGAATTCTCTCCCGGAAAGAGTGGTTGAAGCAAAATCCATGATAGCTTTTAAAAGGGAATTAGATATTTCAAAAGAAAAATGCAATAGGCATTTGGGGAAAGGAGAGGGAAATGTGACTAACTTTATCAGAGAGTCAGCAGAGACACGTTGGGCTGAATGGCCGCCTCCTTTGCTTTCGAATTCTACGATTCTGTGATAGTTAGACGAGCCAATAAGCTACAGGGTTCGATAATTTACCGTTGACGTAAATGAACCAGACCGCTGCAATTCTCACTTCGTTCAATTCTCAGAAAACAGCATTAATAAAACCATAAGCTATTTTCCAGTCACTGGTTACTCAAGTATGGAATTCTAATTTAAATATTAAAGCATCAGGCAAGAAACATATGGCTACTTCCTTTATAACAACACGAGACTAGGACATAGCTTTTCATTTTTTATCTGGAGCCTTTTATGGAGCTTGGTCCAAATGATCTACATCACTGGTTCTTTTAACCCATGCCTTCATTTGCCTGCTCTTATTTTGTGTAAACTCGAAGATTTTCCAACACCACTCAATTAGGACATTAACTCCACCCTCGGCCAAGAAGTGACTCATCTCTTTCGAAGTGCTGACTTGTATGTTGCTCATGTGGATTCAGTAAACTTAACCCAAAGCCTCTGGCACTCATTATTTCAGACTGATGCAAGTATTGCTCAAATTCTGTAAGGGTCTGTTCAAGAAAAACAAACCAGCTCATCCTTTTTTTTCCCCAAAGGAAGTGGTCAGACTTCATTTTTTCGATTGCTGCAGTTAGTGTTCATGCAAGACATCTACATTCTCGGAACAGACAGCCACTTACATTCACACTGCCTCCTATTATCCGACAAACACTAGAAAGCTATTCATCAGCCAGCTGCTTATGCTTTTAATCTTCGCGTACAATTTTGGTCAAGTTACCCAAACTATTTTTAGAAATGAAAATTCAATGTTAATTGCAGTTTGCTACAGATGATAGACATTAAAATGATTTGCGACTTGGCCAGGCACCTTTGAAAGACCATGTTTCTCCCACTTCAAGGGCAGCTGCCAAGACTTTCAAGCTGTAGCAGCAAATTAAGATGTAAATGCATGCAAAAAAAGCAACGCTCATTGGCGCCAGAATGCTGGATGAATTGTTAACATTCGCAAAGAGACGACTGTCCCGGCATCCACCCCCTCCCCTCCCCCCGACAAACTTCACAAAGCTGAAAAGGTACCATTATATCGCTCTCGTGCCAAGTTAGTGCTGCCCGTTCCCGAGGCGGGGTTGTCACGCAGCTGTCGGTGACACCAAGGATGAACTTGCCAGGTTCGCCAGCGCCGACAGTGGGAGGACCAAGCCTTTGTGACGATGGCGAGTTTATCTTCAGCGTGACAGCCAGCCACACGCAGCCTGCATGCCAGGAGCTGGTGGCCCCAGCACAGTTAGCAAAGCAGCTTTGGAAAGATGGATTCACCCGCTTTCAAAACCTTCAGGACTAGACAGACTAGATGCAGGAAGGATGTTCCCGATGGCGGGGGAGTCCAGAACCAGGGGTCACAGTCTAAGGATAAGGGGTAAGCCATTTACGACTGAGATGAGGAGGAATTTCTTCACCCAGAGAGTGGTGAGCCTGTGGAATTCTCTACCACAGAAGGCAGTTGAGGCCAATTCATTAAATATATTCAAGAAGGAGTTGGATATATTTCTTAAGGCTAAAGGGATCAAGGGATATGGGGAGAAGGCAGGGACAGGGTACTGAGTTTGGATGATCAGCCATGATCTCATTAAATGACAGAGCAGGCTCGAGGGGCCGAATGGCCTACTCCTGCTCCTACCTTCTATGTTTCTATGTATCGCAGAATCCATTTATTAGACCCAGCTTCGGGCCATCTTTCCCAACTCTCACATCATGGCATGCTGCCCATTGAAAAAAAAAAATGTTTCTTTTTACCCCTCCTCTGTAAAGCACCTTGGGAGATTAAAGGCATTAAAGTTTTTGCTGGCGATCATTGTGCCCTAAACCTCCCTCCCCCCGCAACACCCCGAGATCAGCTAACACAGCACAAACCAACAACTGAACACAAGACCTCAACGATCTGTATGGCTCCAACAAATTATTTAGGAGCCAAATATTTACAGAAAGAAAGCCTTCCGGTTTTGAAAAAAAAAGAAACGTCAACATACTTTAACCATTTGAAATGGTTTTCTCTGAAGTGGCACCTCCGACAGGACGTGGGCTGACAGATGTGCATGATGTGTAACTAAGAATACCAGTGCTAACAGGAACTGTACTTGAATGTTTCTTTTAAAGCAGACTAACAATGTCCATAGTCTAGTGCAGTGATGACATGATTGTCAAATTAGGTTTGCCCAATGATGCAAACCATCTAAACTACAATTCTTACTATCTAGGGGGAAGTGACTCTCTCGCTGGCTCTGTGGGTAGATACACCGAGTGATGTAGTAAGCCGCACAGGTCCCAGGTTTTGAATCCTGCTATGTGCTGAGTCCGCAGATCTCGGCCAGGACATCAACTGGCCCCAGCGGACCTGGGCTAGAAAGGCGAGCAAGCTGGACGACCCCTGCTAGAAAGTGCACATATAGATGTTGAGCAATCACATGACCAGGTTTGGTTTGCTCCCCCCCCCGATGTTTGAGTTACTTCCCCATCGAGAATGGCCAGCCGGGTGATCTACGGGAGGGCTGGCAATTCGAGGAAACTGCACCACAGCAAGCCTCTGCGGAGAGAGGAGAAATTTGGCAAAATTGACCAGTTATGCAATGCTCTGTAAACTGAAAGAGCCCAGGATATTGTACTCAGAAATGTCAGTCACCGCAAGAATGATTTAAAGAAAAAGCAGAAGATTTGGATGACGTTATTGCCTTAAAGGGGAAGGTCAGATCTAGTAGAATATGGTCATGCAGTGATTAATGCACTGAAATAGAAATCTGGAGGTTGAGTGTTCAAATCTCACCATGGCAAATGGTTCAATTCAATTCAACTCAATAAATCTGTTAATTTGTAGGCTGATTCGTGACCTTGAAAACTATCATGTTGGAAAAACCCAACTAGTTCACTCATGTCTTTCAGAGGGGTATTATAAGCCAACCACGCCATGTGAAACTGGAGTTGGGTGTAGGTCAGACTGTGGACGGTGGGATGGGTGGCACATTTCCTTCCCTGACGCTTCCAAGTTGTCAGGCTTTGAGGGAAGGGAAGCTACCTCCTGATTTAGCAAGTGACTGGCAAATATATATAAATAATAAATACAGCCTTGCCAGAACTAAAAAAGACATGCGATTCAAAATAGTAGTACAGGTTGAGCGTCCTGAATCCGGCAACCTCGGGACCGAGGCTGAGCCGGTTTTCGTGTTTTTCCGGACTTCGGAGCGTGTTTCTGATGTCCGAAGTCCGGAAACATCGCAACCTGTGCTCGGGCGTTTCCGAACTTCGGACATCAGAAACACGTTCCGAGTCCGGAAATGCCTGGGCCGCTCCCGCGTAGCGCTGACGCGCTTCTCCGCCCCTCCCCTTCTGTTAAAGGGGAGGGACGCTGCGAGCTCTGCAGAGCATCCGATGGCCCACACTGGGCCACCGGGGCAGCATGGTGCCGTGGCCGCAGCCGCAGCCTGGCGGAAACACTTGGTGGAGCTGTGCAGATTAAGGAGGATAAAACACAACACTAAAGTTTTATTGCATCGTTCGCATTTTTCAAAAAAAGACCAACAAATTAACGGCTTTTTGAAGTCAAAAATCCGGAGCTCCGGATTCCAGAACATTTTACGGATTCCGGATGACCCTGCCACCAATCGTCCCGGAGATCGGATTCTGGAACTCCGGATTTTGATGCTCAACCTGTACACAAAAGACACACTCATGGATCGTGGATTCTTGACCTGTGTTGTGCTCCCCTTAGTAACGTTATATTAAAATTTAGAGTCAAGGGGGGAAAAATTGGGTTGCGCACCCTTTGGGGCGCTAACTTGGCCGAGGCGCTACTGGAAGCGCACCCCCTCCCTCTTGGGGCGCTCCCATTGAATATCGCAGCGCTACGTGCAGCAGCGCCACGCCCGTCGGCACATAGCGCCGCGGTACTGCAGACCTCCCTCCCCTGATTGAAGGGGAGGGGTCTAGCACAGCGCACACCGGGGCCATACATCATCACCGGGGTGCCGGCAAAAGAGCCCGGCACTCAAGAGGAGTGCCGGGCTGACGGAGCGTGGCAGGCACCCCACAGGAGGCAGCCAGAGGGGGCAGGTGCTGGCAGGCAGCCCAAAAAAAGTGGCCGCCTGGCACCTGCCCTTTAATTATTGCCGCCCCGGCTGCAAAAACGCCACCCTGACCCTGTCGGACACAGCGTCCGACGGTAGGTCAGGGGGCACGAGCCAAGTTTGCGGCCGGGCGCGAATGGGGTGCTGCACACAGCGATGGAGTCATCGCCGGAGGTGCAGCGCTGCCGGGCACTAACGTCTACCACCGCCGCTAACCTCCCACTGAATTTCACGCTAGGTGCTTTGTGCTCCTCGGGGCGCTAATGGGAGGCACAAAGCAACCGAATTTTCTTCCCCCCCCCCCCCCCCGCGGACTTCACACTACTTCTGTTGTAGAACTAGATTTCCCTTCGAGCACTTCCACATTTGCCTAACAAAAAAAAGTGAACAATTTGTTTTTTTTTTGTCTCAACGTGAATCCTAATGTCGGAATGCATTACCGGTTGGCTGTGCATATTCTTGGTGTTTTGCACAAGGCTGTATAGCAGGACTTGTTGGGGTTATACATTGGCTTGGAGGGATTACCAGTTGTTTCATGACCTTAAATAATAATGGTTGTATGGAGCGCACTTTTCCCGTGGAGTCCATGAGTTGAGAGGAACCAATAATTTGCATAAAAGTGCATTACACGGACTTTCGGCGACTTCTACGCAATTTAATGTCCCCACCACCAACTTCAGGGAGTCCTTGGAATGAATGAACTTTGTAGAAATTGTACAGACAGACCTAGCAAAACACCTTTTGCTTCCCTTGGCACCCTTTCGTATTGATGTTGTGAGTAACAAACATAGTTTTATGTTCCGTACGGATCAAAGATTGCCATTTGCTCTCATATTAATTTTATTTTAAATCTTTGAAGTAAATAAGTAGGAACAGTTCAAAACAAATTCATTGGCTTCGATGCACCTAGGCTAGGGGAATGACGTGTGCGGATGTAGGATGAAAACAGGATTGGGCCTAGTTTTGATGCGTCAGTCAAGTAGCCTGCCACCACTCACAGCCTCGGACTCCTACACTTACAGAAAGCTCAGCTTTAAGGTCTTTCGTTAGATTGGCCTTGTAGTTAAATTAAAAAATTAAAATCGAAACTTAAATTAAGTAGTACTTGGCTATGCGCTTGAAGTGCCGTAACCTACTGGGCTACGGACCAAGAGTTGGAAAGTGGGATTAGGTTGGATGGCACTTTTTCTGCCGGTGCGAACACGATGGACCGAATGGCCTCCTTCTGTGCCGTAAACGTCTATGAATCTATGAAACATAGGCTACATGAATCTTTCAACTCTCCGCACGTTCATGGAAACCCCCACTTCCCTGTGACGTTGAAAATATTATCATAAATCCACTCAATCAGTAGCTTCAGTACCAGAGCATCAGCCCAAAGAGAACACAAACAATTTTAAATCTAAATAAAATTTGAGCACTTGAATCGTCCTGCTCTGTTCTACCGTTAATGTCCCTTTTATTTTAGTTTTCCTCTTGTTTTAACTAATATAAGAATGACTTCCATTTATTTAGCACCTTACAATGTCTCACAACATGTTTCAGGTCACTTCGCATTCAGTGGCCTGGAATTTGCGGTCCTGGTGACGGCGAATTGGCAGCGTCCGCCGTCATTTCACCTTTGAGACTGACGGCAACTTCAGGACTTAGCGCACGAACAGCCCAACGCGGAAATCCTGAGGTTGCGGTCGGTCATTCACTACTCCGACACTGGCGGACGCCCTTTGCTTCGCCGCGGACTGCAAATTCCGGGCTATTATCGGTGAAGTGCAGAGGCTGCTGTTACATGGCTAGATGGAGCAGCATTTTCCACATACAGTGGCAAAAAATCACACAAAGAGCAATGAGATGAAAGAACAGTTCGAAAGAAAGGAAGTGAACAGGAGGGGAAAGGGGCAGAAGTAGACCGCACATTTATATAGCACTTTTCACATCCTCAGGATGCCCCAGTGCACTTCCCAGCCAACTAACTACTTTTTAAGTATGGTCACTGTGATGAATCTTACCATTCATGTAAAAATGGCTCATGAGATAACACTGGGCGGCCAGCTGGTGGCGCCGTCCAAGGAAAATGTAAATACTCAGGCGTGGGCCCAGCTTGCTCAGGACATTTTTGTAACCAGGAACTAGTGATGTAACTAGAAATCTCAAGGTTGTGAAACAGTTGATTAAAGCCTTGTTTTATACTCAAACCAAGTGCTTAGTAGTTTTCTTATGTCAGTCACTATTGTTATGTAGGCAAAAATGGCAGCTAGTTTCTGAATAGCAAGATCCCATAAGCAGCAATGGGATCATTGCTTCAGCAGTGGGAGTTGCCAGGTTCGATTCCCAGTCTGTGGTGAGTTAGCTGGGACACTGGTAGAGCCAATCGCCCCAACAGCCGCACTCCCCCCCGTGGTAAGGAGGGGGATATTTTCCATTGTTTGGAGTCGGCATATGTGGACACAGGAGGATGATAACACGGGGCTTTTTCCAAGGTGCCTTTTACGGTTAAATTGCTTGTTGCTGCTGACGGTCAAGGTCCACCCATGAAAAATGGCCACTTAGGTCTGGTACTGGAGGGCGAGCAGCACCCGTGGAACTGTGCTACAGCAAGGAGTCAACACCGTCAGGGAGAGGACAAAAACTGGGGAAAAGCAAAAGTGGCAAAAAGAACACACATGCACTTAAAAAAAAAATAGCGCAAGACTTTCAGCATTTGCACTCTTGGTTGCTCCCAACACATGCACCACTTTAATTAGTAATTTTTTATTCGGTTACAGTAATAGGATGCTGAACACTGCACTCAGTACTCACTGTCTGTGCTCGGTGGGCTGATGGCTTGCAGTGAAATGGATTTGGTCAGTGGAGGAGCAGAATGTAGCTGTACCCTGGCCAACTTCTGTAAGGAAACAACATATATTAGCTTTTAAAATTTCATTCACCTAATGTCATTTTATGTAAAAATCACAGGCAATTTCTATAACTCCCAAATAGTTACTCAATATTAACTGTGTCCGCACTTACACCTAAACTCCCAGCTGAACAAAGTGAGAGAAAGAAAGACCTGCCTTTATATAGCGCCTTTCACAATCTCAGGATGTCCCAAAGCGCTTTACAGCCAATGAAGTACTTTTTTTTTTGAAGTGTAGTCACTGTTGTAATGTGGGAAACGCGGCAGTCAATTTGCGCACAGCAAGCTCCCACAAACAGCAACGTGATAATAACCAGATACAGGAAACTTTGTGCTATCCGGCACCAACGGGACCGAACTGTTGCCGTTCCCTCAAAACTGCCGGACAAACCAGCGTTAATGTTGAAGCATACGGAGCTTTTCAGCTCCGTATCTGGCAACAAACACTGTTGCTTAGCAACAGCTTCTAAACAGTCGGCCGTACCTTGGAAGCGTCTGTCGCTTAGCAACAGCTTTAGAGAGACTTTGCAGAGCCTGACTGTTGAGAAAAAAAAGCCACGAGAGGAAAAAAACCGAACAAAACGGCTCCTGATTTTTGCCGGTGGCTCGAGCTTGCCGGACATTTAGCCTCCGGATAACACAAAGTTTCCTGTAATCTGTTTTAGTGATGTCGACTGAGGGATAAATATTGGCCCCAAGACACCGGGGAGAACTCCCCTGCTCTTCTTCGAAATAGTGCCGTGGGATCTTTTACGTCCACCTGAAAGGGCAGACGGGGCCTCGGTTTAACATCTCATCCGAAAGACGGCACCTCCGACAGTGCAGCACTCCCTCAGCACTGCACTGGGAGTGTCAGCCTAGATTTTGCACTCGAGTCTCTGGAGTGGGGCTTGAATCCACAACCTTCAGACTGAGAGGCGAGAGTGCGACCCACTGAACCACAGCTGACACTGTGAGAATATAGCAGTGCCAATGAGTCACAATAATTATTTAAAAGAGGTTACACTGCCTCTGTTAAACTAGCAGATGAAGTTATAATAATGCAATACAAATGTACTGAGCATTTCCTCCATTATAACAGTGACTACACTTCAAAAGTACTTAATTGGGCATGAAGCGTCTTGGGACGTCCTGAGACTGTGAAGCATGCGTGTACAAATGAAAGACCTTTCTTTTTTCTTGAGCGTACATGTACAGTTATTGTACAGTCGCTTCTGGGCTTTCATCAGTGCTTCTTGGTTTAGCTCAGCTCTCATTCTGCTCTACGGGCCTTGACCTTTCAGCTACGTCTCAATTTCAATAAAATAAAACACACAAAAGTTGAACAGCTTTGGTCGTGTTCACTAGACAATAGCATCAGAAGCCACTTTACCGGCTTTTCAAATACGCTGCCCTCGCTGTGGTCCGACTCCATCTCCTCCTCGGTCAGCGAGACTAGCGATCCACGCTCATCGGTGCTGACCATCGGAGTTCGGCGAGGGTCGCGGGAATTCCGCAAGGCAGCCTCCATAGTGAGCAACAGCTCCTTGGTCACCTCGTTGCCGGCGGTCAGTCCTTCCAGGCTGTAACTGAATGCACACAGGACATAGTCAAGTAATTGTCGCAAATTTTGGAAAGTCACTTGCAGCAAATACAAAAGGTAACCCTCACGGAGTATTTCCATCTCAAACTTTCCATCAACCCACAGTGAAAGTGCAGGGATTATTTTCTGCGAATAGTTAAGGATGCAGGATGGGGGAATAATAACGCCTTTTCAACAACTTGCATATAGAGACACACCTCAGGATAGGAGATAAAAGGTTCTTGATACTAGCAGGATGAAGAAAGGAACAAGGGAGTGGAGGGTGGAAGCAACTCAAAGAGAATGGTCTTTCAGAGGGCCTTAAAAATCAAGGATGAAGCTGACAATGAAGAGGTGCGGAGAGAGGGAGTTTCTGAGGGCACGGCCACAGAGGGTGAGGAAACATAGAAATATAGAAGATAGGAGCAGGAGTAGGCCATTCGGCCCCTCTAGCCTGCTCCACCATTCAATGTGATCATGGCTGATCGTCCAAATTCAGTACCCGGTCCCTGCTTTCTCCCCATACCCCTTGATCCCTTTAGCTTTAAGAAATATATCCAACTCCTTCTTGAATATATTTAATGAATTGGCCTCTACTGCCTTCTGTGGTAGAGAATTCCACAGGTTCACCACTCTCAGGGTGAAGAAATTCCTCCTCATTTCTGTCCTAAAAGGCCTACCCCTTATCCTTAGACTGTGACCCCTGGTTCTGGATTCCCCAACCATCGGGAACATCCTCCCTGCATCTAGTCTGTCTAGTCCTGTCAGGATTTTATAAGTTTCAATGAGATCCCCTCTCATTCTTCTAAACTCCAGCGAGTACAAGCCCAATCGACCCAATCTCTCCTCATATGTCATTCCTGCCATCCCAGGTATCAGTCTGGTGAATCTTCACTGAACTCCTTCCATGGCAAGAATATCCTTCCTCAGATAAGGCGACCAAAACTGCACACAATACTCAAGATGTGGTCTCACCAAGGCCCTGTACAACTGCAGCAAGACATCCTTCTTCTTGTACTCAATCCCTCTCGCTATGAAGGCCAACATACCATTTGCCTTCTTAACCGCCTGCTGCACCTGCATGCTTACCTTCAGCGACTGGTGCACAAGGACACCCAGGTCTCGTTGCACTTCCCCTTCTCCCAATCTATTGCCATTCAGATAATAATCTGCCTTCCTGTTTTTGACACCAAAGTGGATAACCTCACATTTATCCATGTTATATTGCATCTGCCATGCTTCTGCCCAATCACCTAACCTGTCCAAATCATCCTGTAGTTTCTCGGCATCCTCCTCACAGCACACACGCCCACCCAGCTTGGTGTCGTCTGCAAATTTGAAGATATTACATCTAGTTCCCTTGTCTAGATCATTAATATATATTGTGAATAGCTGGAGTCCAAGGACCGATCCCTGCGGTACCCCACTAGTCACTGCCTGCCACTCGGAAAAAGACCCGTTTATTCCAACTCTTTGCTTTCTATCTGCCAACCAGTTCTCTATCCAAGTCAATACCTTGCCCCCAATCCCATGTGCCTTAACTTTATATGCTAATCTCTTATGTGGGACCTTATCGAAAGCCTTCTGAAAGTCCAAATACACCACATCCACTGGTTCTCCCTTATCTATTTTACTAGTTACATCCTCAAAAAATTCCAGTAGATTAGTCAAGCACGATTTACCTTTTGTAAATCCATGTTGACTTTGTCCAATCCTGTCACTGTTTTCCAAGTGCTCTGCTATTACATCTTTTATAATGGACTCCAGCATTTTCCCCACTACCGATGTCAGGCTTACCGGTCTGTAATTCCCCGTTTTCTCTCTACCACCTTTTTTGAATAGTGGGGCAACATTAGCTACCCTCCAATCCATGGGTACTGTTTCAGATTCCATCGAATGTTGGAAGATGATCAGCAATGCATCTACTAATTCTAGGGCCACTTCCTTAAGTACCCTAGGATGTAGATTATCAGGCCCTGGGGATTTATCGGCCTTCAATCCCATCAATTTCCCTAACACCATTTCCCTACAAATACTGATTTCTTTCAGTTCCTCCCTTTCATCAGATCCTATGTTCCCCGACATTTCCGGGAGGTTATTTGTGTGAGGAAGTGGTGAATGATGGTGTAGCAAGGAGGAGAGGTCAGCAGGCATTGGATGAGCACAGGTTAATGGGCAGGGTACACACGGCTGGAGATCACTGAGGCAGGAGAGATAGTTGAAGGCAAGGAGAAGGATCTTAAAAGTCAATTCCCTCAGCGTGGTGCAGGTGCAGCAGGCGGTTAAGGCGGCAAATGGTATGTTGGCCTTCGTAGCAAGAGGATTCGAGTACAGGAACAAGGATGTCTTGCTGCAGTTGTACAGGGCCTTGGTGAGACCACATCTTGAGTATTGTGTGCAGTTTTGGTCACCTTATCTGAGGAAGGATGCTCTTGCCATGGAGGGAGTGCAACGAAGATTCACCAGGCTGATACCTGGGATGGCAGGAATGGCGTACGAGGGGAGATCGGGTCAATTGGGCTTATACTCGTTGGAGTTTAGAAGAATGAGAGGGGATCTCATTGAAACTTATAAAATTCTAACAGGACTAGACAGACTAGATGCAGGAAGGATGTTCCTGATGGCGGGGGAGTCCAGAACCAGGGGTCACAGTCTAAGGATAAGGGGTAAACCATTTAGGACTGAGATGAGGAGGAATTTCTTCACCCAGAGAGTGGTGAACCTGTGGAATTCTCTACCACAGAAGGCAGTGGAGGCCAATTCATTAAATATATTCAAGAAGGAGTTAGATATATTTCTTAAGGCTAAAGGGATATGGGGAGAAAGCAGGGACAGGGTACTGAATTTGGATGATCAGCCATGACCTCATTGAATGGCGGAGCAGGCTCGAGGGGCCGAATGGCCTACTCCTGCTCCTATCTTCTATGTTTCTATGTGACCCTGCAGAACTTGGCGAGGATGGGAGGACATAAGTGTGGGCGAGGGTGCAGGCCGCAGTATTCTGGGAGAGTTGTAATTTGTGGAGACCGGGAAGGGGAGCACTGGAGTAATCGAGGTTCAGGAATGAACAAGCACTCAGTCGGTTAAGGACCTTTCTCGACCAACACAAACACTAAACCTGGTTAGATATTGTCTTTTGATACAGAAATACCGCTGATGCCATCAATGGATATTTGCCACCAATGAAGCTCGGGAACGATAGTTGCACACCGACATACCACTGGAACATTAACTTAACTTGCCAGTTTCCAGATGCCAACTGACCTGCTGCCTAGTTCTGGCACTCAGCTCATGTTGTGGAAAATTGTGTTTCTTTTGGCAAGGAGGGCGGAGGAGAGGAATAATAATCATTATAAATGATTTAGAAAAGAAATATTTGACTCCGCTTGTTCGTGGGAAAAGTGCAGGACAGCGATTAGCAGCAAGATTGGTGTCACTGTCCTGAGACCAGACCGATTACAGAGGAATTCAACAATTTCAAAAACAAAAGCACAGTTAACACAAACGTTCTCAGCCTGCAAAAGGCGTTTAGAATCGGGGCAGCATCAAAAACCAGCTCTCGTGCATTCAAGTATGACCACGAGCATCATGCACCACCAGACACCACCAACGCGCAGACAGACAGACGTACGTCAAATTTATAACCCAAAAAAAAAAGTGCACAAAACCCGCAAGGGAAGACAAAAACATCCATTTTTTAGCACAGTCGCAAAAACGTGCAGGTTGACGGCGTGGCTGCTGAGCAGCAAGCATCCGAGGTGCAAAGGCAAGGTCACGCACATAAAGCTCTCTCAGTACAAACCAGTTAAAGATCCTGTACATCGCTCCCATTCTGTGCAAATGGCATTGGCACTCTCCCCACCCCCAGAATACTGCTCCCAGGGTTGCTGCTAGAAGGTGCAGGGCTTCGACACTTAAGTGACAGCTGCCAGTGCAGACAAGACACTCTCAACCAATTGTGTCAGTAAGCAACTTATTAGATTTGGTACTAAACTTCCAGAAGATTATACATCTGTTTTTTCAGTTTTTGTTCTTTACAAATTCTCATGGACAATTTTGCTTCTTTTGTGGTGGGGAGGGGGGAGGATAGGTGGGATAAGGTATCGTCCAGTGAGGGCAGATACATATTTTTCTTTCTTCGCACATCACTTGAACACCCCTCACTGCAGCTGAGAGCCAGACAGGTTACTCCCAGGTCACCAGCAATACTTGCAGCTGGCCACCAGGCGCCGCTCATGAGCAACCCGCAGGAGACGCCTCAATAAATTGCTCACTCTTCCCCATAGGAAGAGCCCCTGCAGCCAGGAACCATCTTCTTCATGAAGAGAACAGGAAATCAATCAGCTTCATAGGAGCATAGGAACAGCAGTAGGCCACTGAGCCCCTCGAGCCTGTTCCAAAATTCCATGAGATCATGGCTGATCTGCGACCTAACTCCATCTACCCGTCTTAGGCCCATATCCCTTAATACCTTTCGTTAACAAAAATCTATCAAAATCTCAAATTTGAAATTAACAATTGATCCAGCATCAATTGCTGTTTGAGGAAGAGAGTTCCAAACGGGCAGCACGGTGGCATAGTGGTTAGCACTGTTGCCTCACAGCGCCAGGGACCCGGGTTCGAATCCGGCCTCGGGTGACTGTCTGTGTGGAGTTTGCACATTCTCCCCGTGTTTGCGTGGGTTTTCTCCGGGTGCTCCGGTTTCCTCCCACAGTCCAAAGATGTGCGGGTTAGGTTGATTGGCCATGATAAAAATTGGCCCTTAGTGTTAGGGGGGATTAAATACGTGGGGTTACGGGGATAGGGCTTGGGTGGGATGGCTGTCGGTTGTTTGGATGATCAGCCATGATCTCGTTGAATGGCGGAGCAGGCTCGAAGGGCCGAATGGCCTACTCCTGCTCCTAGTTTCTATGTTTCTACCACCCTTTGTGTGTAGAAGTGTTTCCTAATTTCACTCCTGAACGGTCTGGCTCTAATTTTTAGACTCTGCCCCCTAGTCCGAGACTCCCCAACCAGCGGAAATAGTTTCTCTCTATCTACCCTATCTGTTCCCCTTAATATCTCGAAAACTTCGATCAGATCATCCCTTAACATTCTAAATTCTAGGGAATACAACCTTAGTTTGTGTAATCTCTCCTCGTAATTTAACCCTTGGAGTCCGGGTATCATTCTGGTAAACCTACGCTGCACTCCCTCCAAGGCCAATATATCCTTCCTAAGGTGTGGTGCCCAGAACTGCTCACAGTGCTCCAGGTGTGGTCTAACCAGGGTTTTGTACAGCTGCAGCATAACTTCTACCCCCTTGTATTCTAGTCCTCCAGATATAAAGGCCAGCATTCCATTAGCCTTTTTGATTATTTTCTGTACCTGTTCATGACATTTTAATGATCTACGTACCTGGACCCATCAAGTCTCTTTGGACCTCCGCTGTTTTTAGCTATTCACGATTTAGAAAATATCCTGTTCTATCCTTGTTAGGTTCAAAGTGGTCCAGAGAGTTTCGTTGCACGTTCATCTGTACTGGCCCCTCCAAATCCCACCACACTATTCTTGGGGAATCTCAAGTATTTTTACCCCCCGCCACACAAATTCAGCAAAAACCAAAAGCTATAAATAACTGAAATGAGCTCTTTCTGCCAGATGTCATTTTGTGTGTAAAACCTACTTCGGTTCACTCAAGGAAATACTTTTCTTTGCTCTTTTCAGGTGGTGGCAGATCTGTGGTGTATTTCCAGAATGTTCTGTTTTTACTTTAGAGTTCCAGCATTATTTTTTTCTTTTTATTTACGCGATTTATTGTCAGCTTAAGATGCGGCGGGTATGTATCTGCTCAATTCCACCCCCCTCCCCACCCCCGCCCCTTTCACCTTCAAACTGAAAACACAGATATGAAACCATTTGATCTTAAGTCAGCGCCTGTAATGATCCGTACCTTCTGTGACTAATGTCAGACACCATGGCAGGGGACTGTTTCTCAAAGGGACACCAGCTCATACTAGGAATAAGGGGGGAAAGGATCAGAACAAGGAAGGAAATAATGACAGAGCAAAGAAGAGATGAGAAGTGCATCCAGAGGAAAAACAGAAACACAGAAGATAGGAGCAGGAGTAGGCCATTCGGCCCCTCAAGCCTGTTCCGCCATTCAATGAGATCATGGCTGATCATCCAAATTCAGTACCCTGTCCCTGCCTTCTCCCCATATCCCTTGATCCCTTTAGCCTTAAGAAATATATCTAACTCCTTCTTGAATATATTTAATGAATTGGCCTCCACTGCCTTCTGTGGTAGAGAATTCCACAGGTTCACCACTCTCTGGGTGAAGAAATTCCTCCTCATCTCAGTCCTAAATGGCTTACCCCTTATCCTTAGACTGTGACCCCCTAGTTCATCGAAAGGCTCGATGCAAGGACACCAAGCTGGGTTCAAGCTCCGAGGTTACATTAAAAATAATTGGTAACCGTTTGCGCACTTGATGGTTTTTCCAGTTTTCAAATAAGGCAGGTTGGCCAAAAATACTCCATCAAATTATATTCGTTTTGTCACTAGGCTTAGCATAGAACATGCTATTTAACAAGTCACATTTAAGCCAGTGTGCTTTTAGTGTTGTGTAATGGTCTTAATCCATCCCTTCAAATTGCTCCCACACCACCACCACCACCACCACCACCACCACCGATAGACCTATAACCATCAGGACTGCAATTTGTTGTTGCTGCTGCAGCACTCTAGTGGATTAAAAAAAGTATACAGGGGAAAATTGGCTCGTGCCCCACTTTGGGGTGCTAACTTCGCGTGCCCTGAAAATGCTAGTGCCCCAAGCAGGAAGCGGAGCACTACTGGAAGCGCTCCCCCTCCCTCTTGGGGCGCTCCAGCTCAACCTCGCGGCGCTACGTGCCGAAGCTCCACGTGCGCCGGCACATCACACCGCGGTACTGCAGGCCCTCCTCCCCTGATTAAAGGGGAGGGGCCTTGCGCAGCGCAAACCTGGGCCCAGCTGTGCCACCGGGGAGCCGGCAAGAGAGCCTGGCACTCAAGAGTGGTGCCAGGCTGCCCGGTCGCGGCCGGAACCCCGCGGGAAGACGACAAAGAGGGCAGGTGCTGGCAGCGGCCAGCAAATAAAATGGCCGCCCGGCACCGCCCCTTTAAATATTGTCGCGTCCGGCAGTACGTCAGGGGCACGAGCGGGGCGCTGCGCACGGAGATGACGTCATCGCCGGAGGCGCTGCGGGGAACTACCGGCTACCGCTAACCTCCTGCTGAATTTCACGGGAGGCGTTAGTGGCGCCGCGCCCGAGCGCTAGTTGCTTTGCGCCTCCTTAGGGCGCTAACGGGAGGCGCAAAGAAACCAAATTTTGTCCCCATGTTCTCTGTATAAGGCAGACGCTGGAATTTATAACCTATGTCAAGCTGCCCTGATAGCTGAGTGACTCGTCCACTTCAGAGTCTGAGACTGGAGCCACTTGTAGGCCAGGCCAGGCTGGGAGGCAGGTTTCCTTCCCCAAAGGCAATTAGTGAGATAGCTGGTCTATTAATAAATGGTCATTTTTTAACCCACAAATTTACCAGATTTGGTAATATCAGATTTATTGAATTGAATTTCATAACTCATCATGGTAGGATTTGAACTCACGACCTCCGGGTTGCTCGTTCAGTACCACAGCCACTACACTACCACACCCATTTTCTAGTGTTATACGGCTCAACTTCTCTAGAGTTTGGAAGGCAGAATCCAGAATTGTGCTGCTGGGCATTTTCCACAGTTCAAGTGGGCCCAGCGTGAAAATTTCACACCCTGACCATCGCACGGGACTGCAATCCTAGTGACAAGACTGATTTGCGTATTTCAAAACGTAAACATGGAACTAAAAGAACCACATTGTGTCGCTGCACATTCCTTCCTTCAAGTGTGTTCCAATTTGTTTTTGGTTAAATAGTGGAGTTGTCAGAAAGTTTTAAAACATGGCAGTAATTAGTTGGGAAACAAAAGCAATGCCAGCGACTGCTGCTGGGAAGATTAGTAAAGCACTTGCAAAGAATAGCCCTGTTCTTGATTAATGAACCCTGTGTGGGGCACAGGCACATACTGTTACAACACTGAAACCTGGACCTCATCAGGCTACTGACCCTTCCTCTCCCTCACCACCCCCAGCACTCCCCATCTCGAGCATGGAAGAGATGGACAACAGAGAGCCACCAGCAGGACAGGGCTTAAGACTCGGAAAGGCACTCAGTAGTTCTATGGGTGCGAGCAGTTCATCAGTCCCTCACCCAGGTGACCATCATATGGGAGCCTAGGCGCTGAATGCTGGCCTGATTCCGCCTCACCAGACCCTACTTTCCAGGAGAGATCCCTGGATTAGCGCTCGGGAACGTGCCAAGTTCAACTGTAGTCATGGCTGAGATCAACTAACTCAGCACAGAGCAAGGGTGTAAAAAGGGATCTTTCCTGGTTTGTATGGGTCAGTCACATGCTACAAACTTGGCCACTGGGACAGTTGACAGTCACCTGTCTGCAACACCCGTTTTTTCCCTACAGCCCCAAGACTTTGGTTCGGAACGAAGTCTATTTAAAGAGTCAGTTTTTGGTCGGTCCCAATAGTAGTGCCATTGAACAGGCTTCAGTGAAATAACATTTATAGAAAAAAAACATCGACTGGAGGTGCAGCCAAACACTCAGTTTGTGTGAAAACAGAGCATGAACAGCCATTTTCTTGGGTTAAAATAAATATTAGTTTGGCTTTATCTTTTACCTTCTTCTATGAATTGGTGGCCTCTTTATGACGTCACCAAGCATTCTCACAGAACTGAAAACAAATTATGAAGATGAACAATCATTCGGTGGAGATAAGAAATGATGCAACAAAAAAAAGGATGAAAAGTTCTGAAGAATGAAAACCAGAAGAATAAAGAAAGCAAAACAATGAATATCAGCGAGGGGCAAAACTCACTGAAGGCACAAATCCTTCATCCAAGCCATCTGAAGGCCAGGATGTAAAATACACTGCAACTAAAACCACCCATTTCCTTCATGTGCTGTGATCCCATACTTCGTAGGCCTTACATGGCATGACAATGAATTTACAGCACAGAAACAGGCCATGCGAACTAACTGGTCCGTGCCAGTGTTTATGCTCCACACCAGCCTCCTCCCACCCTCTTCATCTCACTCCATCAACATATCCTATTCCTTTCTCCCTCATGTACTTATCTCGCTTCCCCTTAAATGCATCGATGCTGTTCGCCTCAACCACTCCCTGTGGGAGTGAGTTCCACATTCTAAACACTCTCTGGGTAAAGAAGTTTTTCCTGAATTCCTTACTGGATTTATTGATGACTGTCTTATATTCATGGCCCCTAGTTTTGGACTCCGCCCACAAGTGGAAACATCTTCTCTATGTCTACCCTATCAAACCACGTCATAATTTTGAAGACCTCTATTAGGTCACCCCCTCAGCCTTCCCTTTTCTAGAGACAAGAGCTCCAGCCTGTTCAATCTTTCCTGTAGTTCTAACCTCTTAGTTCTGGTATCTCTCAGGCCTTGCTGAAGTTAACTTAGTTGAGCATGAATCAGTAACGTTATCCATCGTGATCCCATTACATCATTCACAGCTGCATCACTGTGGTTGGAGTACTCGATCATAAAACTGGAAGGGATTCCATTTCTCTTTTGGTGGTGCGATTGAGCCCCTCCGGCACAGCGCTTGTTTCATGTTACCAAAAGACCGTGCGCACTACCCAATGATCGTGGGCTTGAGTTTCAGGATTTTCCACTCATTTAAACTCTCAGGTTCACGGCAAAACGAGGACCATTTTAATTTGGGACAGACAGCTAGACGGAGGTTCACTCTACTGAGCCTAGTGGATAGCGTAACCCCTTCCCACCACTACCTTGACATTTAAGAACCAAACATTTCCTCGGTAACCGTGGCTGATTCTTCTTCACCTCCTTCCCCAACATCACTTTGAAGGCCACCAAAGTTAAATGAGATGCAGAAGCAGAGAAAAGTGTACTAACGAAATTGAGGACTGCAATCATTTTTTTCCAGTGAATGTTGTATGGTTTAATTTCTTTGGTTGTAAAATGGAGCGCGGTCCGCTCCGAGTTGTAGTTGAATTAACCTATACATTCTGTGCTGCATGGACGTCCGCTCATTGCGAAGCCTTTTATTTTATAATGGCGCCATATTGTCCAATTGAATATTTGTGACTGCTGCTGGGTGGTGTGATGTCCCCCGATCCCCCCCGCCCCAGGACTCCCTTTTCACAGCCTACCTGCGTTGATTGATCTCCGTTTCGCTGCCTGTGTTTTTCCCGGGCCCCCAGCTGTGTCGTCGGAAGGGCGATAGCGACCTGATTAAAGGTCTGAAGGTGGGGGCTCGTGTGGGCACTTCAGCCACGCAGTCCTTTTCCTCTTCAGCCTCGCAGACTACGGGGCAGCCGTCGCCTTGCCCCGCCGACCCTCCACTGCTGTCCATCTCCTCCGTGCTGGAAAGGCTCCGCCTGTCATTATACTCTTTCATTTCCAAGGCAGCACCGGGTGGCAAGAACACGTCAACTTCGAGGGCTGCAGTCACCTCGGAGGGCTCAGAGTCCCCAACGGTTGAACTAGTTGTTGTGACACCACTAATTTCATACACTACATTCTGTGCAGCGTCAAACTGTAACACACAAAAAAAAAGGATATTAAATAAATAGTAGGGAATGGTAGCATTGTGGTTATTTTATTGGCCTAGTAATCCAGAGGCCTGGACTAATGATTCAGAGACATGAGTTCATAACCCCACCATGGCAACTGGGTAATTTAAATTCAGTTAATTAAATAAATCTGGAATTAAAAAGCTAGTGTCAGTAATGGTGACCACGGAACTACCGGATTGTTGTAAAAACCCATCTGGTTCACGAATGCCCTTTAGGGAGGGAAATCTGCCGTCCTCACCCGGTCTGGCCTATATGTGACTCCAGACCCACAGCAATGTGGTTGGCTCTTAACTGCTCTCTGGAATGGCCGAGCGAGTGACTCAGTTTTACCAAACAGCTACGACACACCACACGGACTGCAGTGGTTTAAGAAGGCGTCTCGCCACCACCTTCTCGAGGGCAATCAGGGATGGGCAGTAAATATCAGCCTTAGCAGCGATGCCCACATCCTGTGAATGATGAAAATAAAAAAAAATCTGGGTTCACATTTTTAATTGGTACATGTACTGTATGGTGTGGAACTAAGCCCCACAAGTGCAGAAGGATCCCAGATCCGATCCCTGGTCTGTGCTGATCTCAGCCACGGCAGCAGCTGGGGTGTTAGAATCTGTTTCAGGGCCCCTGGACTACAGAAGATGAAAAGAAATCAGTTGGTTTCTGCTCGATTGCTTTCCAGTGCGCATCCCCTCGCCACCCCCCACCATACTGCACTGAGGTGTCAGCCCAGATTATGTGCCCAAACCCAGTAAGGATTTCAGCAAAATCTAGGCCGACACTTCAGTACAGTACCGAGGGGAGTGCTGCATCGTGGGAGGGACTGTATTTCAGACTGAGACATTAAACCGAACCCCCCTCCGCCCCTTTGCCTTCTCAGGCAGATGTAAAAAGTCCCGGAGCACTATTTAAACAGCAACATGGAAGTTCGCCTGGTGTCCTGGGCAATACTCATCCTTCAACTAACACCATCAGAAAGACATCGCCTGGTTAACATTCAGTTGCCATTTGTGGGACAGTGCTGTGAGCAAATCTGGTTGCTGCGTTTGACAACAAAACAACAGGGACGACACTTCTAAAGTAGTCCACTGGGTGGAAAGCACTTTGGGATGTCCTGCAGATAAGAAAGGACTTGGACAAACGCAACCTCTTCCTTTGTTGAAAGGTGCTGGAGTGGGGGTTGGGGGGAGCAGCTCAACACCCAACGCAATGGCTGCATGACTGAATAGGCTGCTGACAATATCTAGACTCACACATAAAGGACAGTCATTTGGGCAAGACACCAGAGGGCTTTGTCTGAGTGGTCACTCTTCGCGTGTCGAAACATATCACAAGCAAGAGCTGTGGAGGAGGGGGGAGGGGGGAGGAAGAGAGAAATATTAGAGGGAAGTGAAAATGTTCTATTTTTATTTATTAAAAATAAATCAGCTGGACTTAATCTGTCAAACCGAATACCCAGATGTGATCCAGTGCAAGGACGGTGCAAGACAGGCCCAACACACATGAAGTAAGCCTAGATCCAGGTAAAGTCATCAAAATCACACCCTGTCACCAGGAACATCTTAAGTCTGTTGTAATTAGGTAGCACTGTAAAGTAATTAAATCTGATGTGGCTTTAGGACAGGACTGTGCAAACATTGGTCTCCCTGGGCCAAGCAGGTGTGTACTATGGAGTCTTGGGGGCTATATGTCGAGCGGGTATTACCCCTTTGGGGCAGTGTCTGCCCCTCCAACTCCGGCTTGACCCCAATCCATTTTACAGGGTTTGGGGTCATTGAGCATGCAGGGTGTGATCCCCACCAACACCAAGTCAATGAGGCAGTGCTGTAGCGAGACCACCACAGGTGCCAAGAAGTGGCGAGTGACCTTATAGGGGAAGAAAAGCCCCATAGATGGAAAAAGCTCCCTGCTTTGTAGACCTCTGGTGGGTTTGAGGCGGCAAGTCCAGCTCGTAAAGGTCAATTCCTTTGCATAAGAACATAAGAACTAGGAGCAGGAGTGGGCCATACTCAAGACTGCTCCGCCATTCAATAAGATCATGGCTGATCTTTGACCTTAACTCCACTTTCCCGCCCGATCCCCATATCCCTTGATTCCTCTAGAGTCTAAAAATCTATCGATCTCAGCCTTGAATATACTCAAAAGCTCAGCATTCACAGCTCTTTGGGGCAGAGAATTCCAAAGATTCACCACCCTCTGAGTGAAGAGATTCCTCCTCATCTCAGTCCTAAATGGCCAACCCCTTATCCTGAGACTATGCCCCCTAGTTCTAGACTCTCCAGCTAAGGGAAACAACCTCTCAGCATCTACCCTGTCAATTCCCCTCAGAATCTTAAATGTTTCAATGAGATCACCTCTCATTCTTCTAAACTCCAGAGGGTGTCGGCCCAATGTACTCAATCTCTCCTCATAGGACAACCCTCTCGTCCCAGGGATCAATCCAGTGAACCTTCGTTGCACCACCTCGAAGGCACGTATGCACTTTCTCAGATAAGGAAGTACATCTCAAATTACTGATACAGACAGAGCTTGGCATTCTGACTTAGGATTTTCGCACAAATGAGGCAACAGCATTGAAAATAGCCCTTTCTTCAAGGCTCTGAAAATTCAAAACAGGACAAATCAATCAGTAAGAAATCTAAGCACAAACAGAAGCGAGTTCCTTGAGTTTCAATGGCTGGATTGCTATGGTTTCGGGCGGGGGAGGGGAGGAGGGGTGCTACATGTGGCCCACGGGGCGCATGCTGGGAAGCCTCGTTTTAGTACACGTGCTCACATTACGTACACTGCCATCCAGTGCATGAAACTTTACAAGAATGAGAAGATTAAGAACAACGTGCAGTTAAATTGATTATTACCGCTGGAGGGACGTACTTCTACATTATAGATCTGACTTGTAGCTTATCTCAGCCAGGGCAGGAGTGGGGGGGGGGGGGGGGGGGCGGTGCGCGACATTCCACCTCGGAGCAGAAAAACTAAACTCAGCCAGGGGCCCCCGGTTGTATCAGCTCCTGCAGAAAAATGTTGGTACGTTGGGAGGACCAAGATCGGACTCTCTTCCACGGCCACAGCCTGCCAGCACTCCGTGTTTAGGCTGGAGAATGATCACGTCGGTGAGTGCTGATCGTCCCTGTGGAATGGTATTCCAGCAACTTTAGGAAAGGAGAAAAATGGGGATGAGGGAAAAGCCACCTGGAAAGTAACACTTTTAGTGAAAGTGACTGTTGGGAGCTGAAGTGTTGCCCAGAAACAGCTCAAGGAAATGCCTGCATGACTGATGGGCGACACAGAATAACACTGCTGTGGGAAAAAGTTACACTCAGAGTTTCAGACACTATAAAACGCCTCAAGATATATACAGATGAGGAAGATTACTTAACCTATCCTAGCTCAACCCTAGTTTCCTCATTGTAGCACCCAACTGTCCCTTAAATTATTTCAGGGTTTCTGTGCTCCCAAGAAGTCCATTCCACGTGTTGATCACTCCGACATAATCCTAAATTTAATCCTGAATCTGTGCCCCCTTATCCTACTGCCATGCTTTAGTGTGAAGTACCCTTCCAGATTTATTCTCCACCTTGTGACCTTACAATTGGTTTTGAAGTAAAAGTTAAGGACCTGAAACGTCGACTCAGTTTCTCTCTCCACGGAAGCTGCCCTGGGCTGCTGAGTTTTTCCAGCATCTTCTGTTGTTATTTCGCATTTCCAGCATCCGCAGTATTTTACTATTGGAAAATTTGGTTGCTTTGCGCCCCCCGTCAGCGCCCCGAGGGAGGATAGTGCCGGGCTCTTTTGCTGGCACCCTGCTCCCTGGTGGCCCAGCGGGGCCCCAGTGCGCGCTGCGCTAGGCCTCGCTCCTTTAACCAGGGGAGGGAGGCCTGTAGTACCCTGGCGTTACGCGCGTGGCGCTGTTGCACGTCGCGCCGCGATATTCCATGGGAGCGCCCCAAGAGGGAAGGGGAAGCGCTTCCAGTAGTGCCCCGCCTTCTGCTTGGGGCGCTACCATTGCATTTCGGGCACTGGGGTGCTAACTTTTTCAGGGCGCTAAAAGTAGTGCCCCGGCAAAGTTAGCGCCCCAAAGGGGTCGCGAGCCAATTTCCCCCCCACCCCCCCCAAATCCCTTATAAAACACACCCGGCAGTGTAAAAGTCTATAGGCTTCTATCACAAGACGGCGCATATTGGTTACTGGCACTCATGGTCCAGGCTCACACCTGAAGCAAAGTCACCAGAGGGCCTGCCAACACCTGCGGACCCACAACCCAACAACAGTCAATCTCTTGAGGGACGAGAAAAATCTCTCAGCTACGGCAGAATAAAAAACAAACAACTGTAAGTTGAGTTGTACGAATTTGGCCATTTCCCCAGGATTGGCGGCTGTTTTTTTTTTAGTTTTGACAGGAAGTTAGAATGACTCCTGAAGGTCAAAGGTAAACAATATGTTATGGGGTCCTGCACAGGATTAGTCGTTCCGTTTCACCCAGACACTACAGGATTGCGTTAGCCTTCGACCCACGGCAGCAATTCGAACTTCCTGTCAGGATGCAATGAACAGAGCCAAATCAGCTAATGAGAAGTGACTTGTGTGCCACCCTGTGGCTATTTCATGAGGGGGAAGGTCTATCGTTTAAAAGATTAAACTAGATGACAGATTATGGAGTTTGAGAGAAAACACAACTGCGGAGGTCTTATCCACTGTTCACGGTGAGAGCAACATGAGTCAATAACATTAGTGGATTCCCTGTGATTTTGTTCACGGTGACTCAGAGGTTGCTATGTTTCCTGATGTGGGCCAGTTATACCTTGTTGCTGCCCTCCTCCCCCAACAAGTGTTCCCCCTCCAAGAGAGGGAATCGCTAGGTTTTCCAACGCTTCAGGATTGCCCTGGGGTCTCACAGGAATTAAAGATGAATCTCCTGCACACTGCTGTGAGCAACCCAGGAGACAAATCATCAGGGGCATTCAAAAAATGGTGTGTCTTGTTTCCATTGTCTTGGATTGCTTTTGTTTTATTATTTATAAAAGTATTGGCGATTTGGGGGGGGGGGGTGGTGGAGGAGAAAGGCTGGTTGGCAGGGGAGGGCGGCTGGAGGTCACGTGGGATGAAAGCTTCAGGAATGCGGACAACCAGAATTGACAACCCGAGGAATCGAGTGCCCAGTGACTCTAGCTGGAAGGTGCTGGGAGGGTAGGGAGAAAAAGAGTGGGGGGGGGGGCAATGGTGGTATAAGTGCTAGTGAGGAGATTAAAAAAGCCTCGACAGATGGGAGGGAGAACTGGAAGGACAAAAATAAAGACCGTTTTCTGCACCAAGTACTGTAACTGGAGAAGTTAACCTAGAGAGTTAAATGACAAAGCAATTTTACTTCAGTTCTTTTGACGCATTAATACCGATGGCACATCGTCAGGTAATCAACCCACACGAACTGGAACGGTTGTTGTCAAAACAAATAAATGACTAATATTTATGCTTATGCTTTCTACCAACAGAAAACTCATTTTCCAGTGTGTTTTTATTTATGGGGAATTGAAGTTGAACGCTCACTTCAGCTCGGTGCAGCGAAAGCCTCGGTCTGGATCAATAACAATACACAACGGAGACCCAAGATTTCCAGGGAGTGCTAAAAAAAATAACGCTGGTAAGGGCTGCTGCAATTTAACGTCAGTGTCACTCCTGTTTCTACCACATGCAAAGAAGAAGAAAAATAAAATGGGAGCTTCAGAAATGTGTTTCCCTTTATTAGTGTTTAACTGCGTTTCAATTCAAATGCAGCCAACGTTTGCCACCGATGAGAGCATCTCCTCGGCATTTTCCAAATGCTCTTGGCAACCGCACCTGCAGTATAAATGCTGGAATTCCTGAGGCATTGGTTCAAACAATGCAGCACACATCGGGTAGCCCCAACATAGCGACTTTCATTTGTACTGCTCTGTTTATTATTGCTTTGCTATCCTTCTAATCTCCTCTTTTGCTCTCCTCCGTGGGGTGGGGGGAATTAAAAAAAAAATTCGTTCATGGGATGTGGGCGTCGCTGGCAAGGCCAGCATTTATTGCCCATCCCTAATTGCCCTTGACAAGGTGGTGGTGAGCCGCCTTCTTGAACCGCTGCAGTCCGTGTAGTGATGGTGCTCCCATGGCGCTGTTAGGGAGGGAGTTCCAGGATTTTGACCCAGTGACGATAAAGGATCGGCAATATATTTCCAAGTCAGGATGGTGTGTGACTTGGAGGGGAACTTGGAGGTGGTGGTGTTCCCATGCGCCTGCTGCCCTTGTCCTTCTAGGTGGTAGAGGTCGCGGGTTTGGGAGGTGCTGCCGAAGAAGCCTTGGCGAGTTGCTGCAGTGCATCTTGTAGATGGTACACACTGCAGCCACGGTACGCCGGTGGTGGAGGGAGTGAATGTTTAAGGTGGTGGAGGGAGTGAATGTTTAAGGTGGTGGATGGGGTGAATGTTTAAGATGGTGGATGGGCCGCTACTCTTGGCCTCAGCGCCCTTGGGCTAAGGAGAAGAGCCAATTACTACTGAGTGACCCTAATGGAATGGAAGTGCGTGTCCGATCTACGGCTCATAAGCGCTCGTGATTCTGGGACTTAGAGGGTTAAATTATGAGGGCAGGTGGCATAAACTTGTATCCCCCTTGAGTGTAGAAGATTGAGGGGTGATCGGATTGAGGTGTTTAAAATATTAAAGATATTCGATAAGGTAGATATAGAGAAATTACTTCCTCTGATGGGGGAAATCAAGAACGAGGGGACACAATGTTAAAATTAGAGCCAGGCCACTCAGGAGGCAAATCATGAAGCACTTGTACACACAAAGGGTAATAGGAATCTGGAATTCTCTCCCCCAAAAAGCAGTGGCTGTTGGGACAATTGGAGCTTTCAAGACAGACATCGATAGATTTCTGTTGGGTAAAGGTATCAAGAGACATGGGGGGGGGGGGGGTGGTGGGGGTGAAATTCAGTTACACCCGGTTTGGGGGTGGTAACCAAATTAGCACCCGGGGCGACAGTACCGCCCTGGCCGCTAAATTGGGGTTACCGCCTCGGCGAGGAAGCGGAGTGCTATCTTGTGCGCGCCACTTCCTCTCAGGGTGGTGCATGGGGTGCAAAGCGTGGTAGCGCCGGAGCATTACTCGGCCGCGCCTCGCAGCACTGTCGCGTTTCAGCGCCACTCCCCTCCTGTTAAAGGGGAGGGCCGCTGCGCACTCTGCAGGCCGTTTGACGGCCTCCACTAGCCCACCAGGGAGGTGCGGTGTTATGACCGCAGCCCGGCACCGAGACGCAGTGCCAGATGGCGTGATGGGGGCCACGGACCACGCTAAGAGGGGCCGACCAAAATTTAAAATGGCGGCACAGGGCGCAGCCAGACCACCCCTTTAATTAGTGCCCCATCAGCGGTGTGGGGCTCGGCTCGCGACCCGCGAGTCTGTCGCTGACACCGCCCGTGACGACCTCGCGGGGCGCAGCCGAATTTCGGCCGCGGGGCACTAAGGGGTTGCGTCGCTCGCTGATGACGTCATTGCCAGTGGCGCAGCAGCCCGGGGTGGTACTGGCGGGGGTGCGCCACTGTCGGCTAGCGCCTCAGTAGCGCCCCGCCAAATTTCTCGGCAGGCGCCATTAGCGCCCCCGCCCGGGCAATAAGCCCTTAGCACCCAGAGAGGTGCCAACGGTGGGCGCAAAGGAGGCGTTTTTCACCCCCATGGAATCAAGGCGAGTAAATCTTGTTGAGGTACAGATCAGCCATGAGCTAATAGAATGGCGGAGCAGGCTCGAGGGGCTAAATGGCTTACTCCTGTTTCTAATGTTCCTTCGAAATCCAGAAAAAAGTCTTATTGGCTTTTATTTTTCCTTTCGTTCAAATTTTGAGGGGCTAGAGGCTTGGAAAGGGCAGGTTTTAGCATTATTGCCTCAACAGTGTTTAAATCCAAAATCAGGATCGGTTAAAATCAGAAACTCGAGATATACACAAATTAATGGGAACAGGGATTAACACTTTACACGTGGCATCCATGGGTCCAACAATGACAATAACTTGGGACACCTCTAGTGCAGATATCAGGCAAGGAGAGAGTTGGGTTCAGTTATGATGCCCTTCACAGTTGGACTCACTCTCTAGGTTCACATAAGGAATGGGCAGAGTACTGGATGGTAACCTTCATACTCTTGCGTAATTCAGCACCTTTAGGAGAAGAACAAAAAAAAAATCTACCACTAACAGAATGAGGGAAAAGATCTTGAAACCCAATCTCCGAGTTATTTCCAGTCAGCACGGTTAGTAATTTAGTGAATCAGTAGCCAAGCGGACATCTGCATTGCTACTTTCTCCCCCCACGCTTTTAGGAAAATCTTTGCCTCAGCTTACAGAAGGTTCCCACATGAGAATAGTCAGGCAAGTCAGCTGTTGCTACTTCTTGTGCCCATTATTAAAAAAAAAACAGATTTAATAAAAATTGTACAGACAACCTGAGAGTACAGTGAGGTGAATCAAGATCAGTGATATTTTCACAAAGGCACCTCACAAAAGAGGAGATTTCGGGAGAACAACTCACTACTTGTGAAAGAGACTTTTTTAGATGAATATTAGATGGAAGCATTCCCTAAAGGAGCAGTCTGAATGAAGAGTGAAGACACATCTCTGTTAAAAAAAAAAGGAAAGAAATGAAAGAAGGAAAGGAAGGAAGGAAAGGAGAAAGAAAGACTTGCATTTATATAGCCTCTTTCACGACCACTGGACGTCTCAAAGCGCTTTACAGCCAATGAAGTACTTTTTGAAGTGTAGTCACTGTTGTAATGTGGGAAACGCGGCAGCCAATTTGCACACAGCAAGCTCCCACAAACAGCAATGTGATAATGACCAGATCATCTGTTTTATGTGCTGTTGATTGAAGAATAAACATTGGCCAGGACACCGGGGATAATTCCCCTGCTCTTCTTTGAAATAGTGCCGCGGGATCTTTTACGTCCACCCGAGAGAGCAGACGGGGCCTCGGTTGAACATCTCATCCGAAAGACGGCACCTCCGACAGTGCGGCACTCCCTCAGCACTGCACTGGTGTGTCAGCCTAGATTTTTGTGCTCAATGACGCGGGAACTTGAACCCACAACCTTCTGACTCAGAGGCGAGGGTGCTGCCCACTGAGCCACAGCTGACGCCTTAAGATAACTACTTGTACCATCCAATGTTGGGCCTGCATTAATAAGTTGAATTAAAAAATATATACATATATGTATTTCTTTAAGTTCAATCGGAAGAGTGATCCCCATCTGTTTGACATTAAAAGCCACAACTTTCTCTTTCCATTAACACACTGATAGCTTTTCAGGACGGGTTCATAAACTGATGCGACAGCAGCTTGCATTTACATTGCACCTTTAATGTCAAAAAACGTCCTAAGGTGCTTCACAGAGGTGCAATCAAAGAAATAAATGATCAGAGAGACGCAGGAGAAATTAGATGGGGGGTGTGCCCAAAAAAAAAGCTGGGCATAAGAGGTGAGTTTTAAGGAGGGTCTTGAAGAGGGAGGTGGAGAGGCTGAGGGGTTTAGGTATGGAATTCCAGAGCATGGGGCCTATGCAGCTGAAGACACGGCTCCCAATGGAGGGGTGATAGAAGGAGGAGATTCACAAGAATCTGGAGTCAGACAAACTGACTATGGGAGGGGATTGGGGGGGAGGTTTGGAAAGAAGGGAAGGAAGAGCTTGTAGCAGTGGAGTTTGGGACAGGGATGGGACAACGCCATGACGGTGGTTTAAACACTAGGGTGAGTATTTTGAAATTGGGGTGTTGGGTGACCGGGAGCCATTGGAGGTCCACAAGGACAGGAGTGATGGGTAGTGCGGGACAAGACAAGAGCAGTAGAGTTTTGGATGAGCTAATGGTTACAAAGGGCGGAGGATGGCCAGGAGAACATTAGTTGAGTCTGGAGTTGACGAAGGCATGGATGATGGTTCCAGCAGTCGAGAGGCTGAGCAAAGGGGTATAGGCTGCCGATATTCCGGAGGGGGTAAGTGAGCAGTCTCTGTGATGGAGAGGATATGGGCTCGGAAGCTCAGCCTAGGGGTGAACTGAATGCCGAGACTGCGAATAGTCCTGTTCAGCCGGAGACGGTGGCTGGGGATGGGGGGGAACGGAGTTGGTGGCGAGGTTATGGGGTTTGTGTGAAAACTGAAGGCGATAATGCCCCATTTACATTATGAATCTGCTGCCAACAAAATACAACCAGGCTTCTGTTGTCTTGAATGTGTGGACGAGGCAACATTTGTCTACAAACAAGAGGCACTGTACATCATTTATAATTATATGAAGCATTTTGAGACATGTCTGAGAGACTTGATAAGCAGCTCTCTAAACACAAGTCTCTCCCCCCCCCCACTGGAAGTACTTATGATGTTGCATTGCATTGAAAGTACAAAGGCATGTTTATGACCTTCTCTCTCGTGGCTGTGGCTCTAAGATTCTGGGCGATTGGGGGCGGGGGGGGGGGGGGGGGGGTAGGTGAAGAAAGGTCGTACACACCAGTTTAATGGCTGGGAGCTCAGACCCCTCGCCCTTGCCCTCTCCCCCTCCCTTCCTGTGGCTAAAATAATGCCAGTGGCAGCCTTGGCTGTTAGATCCATGCTCCCTCCCCCCCCCACCCCCAGAGGCTGAGCTACAACATAAGTGGGTTATTAAAGCAGTAATCTCTGGATTTCTTGTAAGACTGCCAGTAGCGCAATCTGGTTCTATTATTGCAACCTGCTTTAGATGCACACATGGCTGTTATTAACATAGTTCCTCCCACAACATTCTGGCCTGTCCTAAAACTAGGAACGGCAGCAAGAAGTCGGCTAAATGCATTGATTGAGGCTACACAAAAATAATCATTCTTTCATTTATGCAGCACTTTACACCAGATCATGGAACGCATACGTTGTTGTTTGGTTGGGAAATATGCCGGCAATTCCTCACAAACAGCGTTAATTAAGGAAAGAATTTTGCCAGGACATCAGTATAGAACTCCCTTTAATTGAAAATACTTCTTGCTTTCCCTTTGCGGATATAGTTGAACACCCAGCTAAACAGACCTTCAGCTCCGTGCCTCATTCCAAAGGTGTGTGCTGAAGCACAAAACCAACGACAAGGCAACAGAAGTAGCGCAGGTTCAACCCTCTTGTGCTGCACAATAAAAAGGACTCGCATTTATATAGCGCCTTTCACCACCTCAGGATGTCCCAAAGTGCTTTACAGCCAATGAAGTATTTTTGAAGTGGAGTCACTGTTGTAATGGAGGAAATGCGGCAGCCAATTGGCGCACAGCAAGCTCCCACAAACAGCAATGCTGATAATGACCAGATAATCTGTTTTTGTGATATTGATTGAGGGATAAATATTGGCCCCAGGACATCGGAGATAGCTCCCTTACTCTTCTTCGAAATAGTGCCGTGGGATCTTTTACGTCCACCTGAGAGAGCAGACGGGGCCTCGGTTTAACGTCTCATCTGAAAGACGGCACCTCCGACAGTGCGGCACTCCCTCGGTACTACACTGGAGTGTCAGCTAAGATTTCTGTGCTCAAGTCCCTGGAGGGGGACTTGAACCCACAACCTTCTGACTCAGTGCTACCCACTGAGCCACGGCCAGATACCCAGAGCAAGTGAGGCAAACTGACCAGACATTGGCCAATGCCGCTCTACAACCAGTTTTTAAAGAGGCCGCCACTTAAGTCAGGGATGTGAAAAAGCTACTGAGCCCATCGAAGCTCCTCCTCCTGGCACTTTAAGGCTCCCCTCTCAGCATCCAGCTCTATTTGGAACAACCAGAATATTTTTTGTCTTTACTACATTGCGCACATTTTAAAATCTTTTCCAGGGCACACTCCCAAAACATAGCTTGATAACGAGGTTGAGAGAAGCTAAAAACTTGCCTATGAAAGCAATCGAAATACAAAAGCTGAAGAATGTCGGAGAAAGAAGGAAGAAACTGTCAAAATGTACTTTTGTTAATTTTGATGTATACTCTCCTACCCTGGCCAACACTGAAATAATAACCTGGGTTTACTTTATCTATAACATTTAATATTTCAATGAGGTTCCCATCTTTCCTAGACCGTGAAGCTGAACCTTCTTTAATCTTTCTCCTTCAGATGAGACTTACATAGAAACAGAAGATAGGAGGAGTAGGCCATTCGGCCCCTCAAGCCTGCTCCGCCATTCAATGAGATCATGGCTGATCATCCAAATTCAGTACCCTGTCCCTGCTTTCTCCCCATATCCCTTGATCCCTTTAACCTTAAGAAATATATCCAACTCCTTCTTGAATATATTTAATGAATTGGCCTCAACTGCCTTGAGTGGCAGAGAATTCCACAGGTTCACCACTCTCTAGGTGAAGAAATTCCTCCTCATCTCAGTCCTAAAAGGCTTACCCCTTATGTTTAGACTGTGACCCCTGGTTCTGGACTCCCCCGCCATTGGGATCATCCTTCCTGCATCTAGTCTGTCTAGTCTCATTAGAATTTTATAAGTTTCAATGAGATCATTCTTCTAAACTCCAGCGAATATAAGCCCAATCGACCCAATCTCTCCTCATATGTCATTCCTGCCATCCCAGGTATCAGTCTGGTGAATCTTCACTGCACTCCCTCCATGGCAAGAACATCCTTCCTCAGGTAAGGCGTCCAAAGCTGCACACAATACTCAAGGTGTGGTCTCACCAAGGCCCTGTACAACTGCAGCAAGACATCCTTGTTCCTGTACGCGAATCCTCTCGCTATGAAGGCCAACATACCATTTGCCTTCTTAACCGCCTGCTGCACCTGCATGCTTACCTTCAGCGACTGGTGCACAAGGACACCCAGGTCTCGTTGCACTTCCCCTTCTCCCAATCTATTGCCGTTCAGATAATAATCTGCCTTCCTGTTTTTGCCACCAAAGTGGATAACCTCGCATTTATCCACATTATACTGCATCTGCCAGGCATCTGCCCAATCACCCAACCTGTCCAAATCATACTGGAGTTTCTCGGCATCCTCCTCACAGCACACACGCCCACCCAGCTTTGTGTCGTCTGCAAACTTGGAGCTATTACATCTAGTTCCCTCATCTAGATCATTAATATATATTGTGAATAGCTGAGGTCCTAGCACCGACCCCTGCGATACCCCACTAGTCACTGCCTGCCACTCGGAAAAAGACCCGTTTATTCCAACTCTTTGCTCATGTCTGCCAACCACTTCTCTATCCAAGTCAGTACCTTACCCCCCAATCCCATGTGCTTTAATTTTACATGCTAATCTTGTTGCTCTTTCCTGTATACCTTGGCATAGGTGATCAAAAGGAAACACTAAGGCCTCGAAATTGAGTTTGCGCTGCGCCAGGGCTTTAGCGCCGGAAGTTAGCGCCGGCGCTAAGTCCCTTTGCGCGCGCCAAAAATTCAGTAGCGCCGCGCCCAAATGGCTGCCGGCGCTACTGAAGGGTTTTAGCGCCTGAAAACTGGCGCAATGCGCCGCATTGCGGTGCTATTCCGGCGCTGCGGCGCCCGCTGCGGTGCGGCAGGCTCGGGAAGTGCAGGCCTCCTCCTTCCGTTGAGGAGCTGCCTGCACCCGGCCGCGGCCCGCGCAAATCTCTGCAAAAATGAGCCCGGCACCTCGGACAAGTGCCGGGCTTGCATCTGTTCCGGGGGGGGGGGGGGGGGTGGAGAAGTCCGGGGAGGGAGCTGCGGGCAGGCGGCCGGCGGGAAAGCGGCCGGCCGCCGCGCCTCCTTAAAGCGCCGGCGCAGACTCCGGCAACACTCGTTTGCCGGAGTCTTAGTTGCGGCTGCCACTGGCGAGGCGGCCGCAACTGAATTTCGGCTTGGGGCCAGGTTACCACGGCAACCGGGACGCTGCGCACACCGATGACGTCATCGGTGCCGGCGCAGCGCTACCGGTCTACCGCCGCGGAAGGGCCCCAGGCAATTTAGGAACCGGCGCCAATTGCAGCGCTAGGCCCTCTAGTGCCGCAAAATCGGTGCTAAGGGCACTGAATTTCTAGGCCTAAGTATGGTTAAGAAAAGCGACCTAGCTTCAAAATAGTTCCTTATCACCTCTCTCAAACATTTGAAGTGCTTCGCATCCAAATCACTTTAAAATGCAGTGCGGCAAATGTGGCAACCATGTTGAACACAGCAAGATCCCACATGCAGCAGCGAGATGGATGAACGACCAGTCAATCTGTTTTTTTTGGGTGGCGCTGAGCGAGACGAATGCTGACCAAGACTGCAGGAACAACTCCCTGCTCTTTCTCAAACCAGACTCGAACCGCGTCAGGCTGACCCACATTATAAAGCATCAGCATAACTTATACAGATTTCGAGGCAAAACGTAACCTGGTTAATGGTTGGCAGAGAGCCCACTGGTGCACCAACACACTGGGCCTCTGCACTACCCCAATGAGCTCCTCGCTTTCAAACAGACCCAAGAAGCTGAACTAGTATAGACAGGCAAGGCCTCTATCTCATTCGAAGGACAGGAGATCTCACAATGCAGCATTCTCTCAGAACTACGATAGCAAAATACTGCGGATGCTGGAAATCCGAAATAACAACAGAAGACGCTGGAAAAACTCAGCAGGCCAGGCAACATCCTTGGAGAGAGAAACAGAGTCAACGTTTCGGGTCAAAACCCTTCCACAGAACGGAGAAAAAAAGGCAGGAAATGAAACAGATTAAAAGGCAGTTTGGGGGCTGGGAAATGGGGGAGGGGATGAAAGAAGAGACATTAAGAGATATTCAAGGTGAGACGAGATGGTAATAGGACAGGTAAAGAAACAAACAATGGCTCTAGATGAAGTGTGAAATGCACTGGCAGAGTGAGAGACAGCTGCCATGTGGGAGAGAGAAAGGAAAAGGCACAAAACAAAAGTGGATAAAAAATATAAAAATATAATAGGGGCCGAGGTTATGATCTGAAATTGTTGAACTCGATATTGAGTCCGGAAGGCTGTAAAGTGCCTAATCGGAAGATGAGGTGCTGTTCCTCGAGCTTACGCTGAGCTTCCGTGGAACAATGCAAGAGGCCGAGGATGGTGAGGTCTGAGTGGGACTGGAATGGTGAATTGAAGTGACAGGCGACCGGAAGCTCGGGGTCACCCTTACGGACTGAACGGAGGTGTTCCGCAAAGCGGTCACCCAATCTCAGAACTACACAGACGTGTCAGTCTAGATAATGTGTCTTCGTTATACGGAAAGGTAAATGGAGTAAAATGTTAGAATTATAAAACAACTGAAGAGCATCATTACTGTAACTATTTTCTCATTCGTATTGTTCTTCATTGACTGGAGCAATTATCATTGGCTCAGCATTTTTACCCTCCTCATTAGTACCAGGACTGAAGGTTGGATAGAGTTTTCCATTGAAAGTGTAGGTGAAAGTGTGCAGATGGGACATGGCTCGATTCTGGGGAGTGCAGCTTAAACCTACAATCTTCTGACTCAGAGACACTGAATAGTTCGGGTTGTAGCTGCAGTTCTGAGAGAGTCCTGCATGGTGAGAGTTCCTGTCCTTCAAGTGAGATAGGAGTCCCTGCCCATCTATACTAGTGCTGCTTCTTGGGTCTGTTCACCAGTTCCCCAAGCAAAGTTGTAGGCTCATCTTTTCGTGGGTCTGCCAAGATAAAGGAACCAAATTTAGCAATGTAAGCGTGCATACTGTGAACCAAACTACAGAAGGAGCAACTGTAATAGTGTCTACAGACTTGAACCAAGTCAAGCTGATCTACATTATAAAGCATTAGCTTAATTTTTTATAGACTTGTATTCTGTTCTGGCTACATATCCTACCATTACATTTGTTAATTTAGTCTTGGGAACAAAACCCAGGGCTGGCCAATTGTTGGCAGATAACCCACTAACACTGGTCCCTAGCACCACCACAATGAGATACTAGGACCTAAGAAACAGAACCAAACTAGTTAACACTGCAACTGAAGTTTGCAAAGAATAAGCGCACTGTTTAATGACTTCATCTGCTGCGACCCACGCACCAACTGAAGTTGCCACTTTAAAGAGTTGGCTTGATGAACACAAGGCTTCTTTACCAATAGTAGCATGTTCATTAAGTCAAAGGATAAAAAAAAATTTAAATCTCAAAATGTTTTCATTATCCTTCAAAGTTAGTGATACTGGCTAACTATTTTAGACCGTAGGCGGAATCAGAAAGGAACTGGACTAACACAAGGACCATGGTATGGCCTGCATACAGGTTGACTATCCCTTATCCGAAAACCTTGGGACCAGCTGTGTTTCGGTTTTCGGAAATTTTCGGATTTCAGAAGGTATTATTTCAGACTGGGAAACTCTGAACATTAAATTAATTTGGTAATTAGCATTTGTATTTAATATAAATTTTAAAAGTTCAGGCTACCTCTTGCAACTGTTCCGTGTCTCATTCCCCTTCCTGCTTCTCTGTGCTGCCGCTCCCAGTCTGTTTACAGCTCCCCCTGCTCCGTATCTGAATTCCTTGACTTAGCGGGGGTCTGGGGCTCGACTGCCGCCGCCAGTTGTGGGAAAGCCGGATATCGGCTGACTCCTACGCTAAGCTGGCCCGCAAATCATGTCAGAAAAGCATCGGCCGCGTCGGGTCATGTTTGGCGCCACTCGGGTTATGTCGTGCGCACGACTTACGCTCCACAAAAAAACTTTCGATTTTCAGAAGTGCAGATAAAGGATAGTCTACCTGTACTTGCTCAGCCAGCGACATCAATCGCCTTTAACAGCACAATGTCAGAGAACACAAGCTAAAATTTAAGAAGTTTGGAGTACGAAGGGAACTCACGCAGAACTATTTCACCCAAAGGGCAATAGGTTGTAGAATAAGTTACATGGATCTGTCGGTGCGGAGCAGACCCGACACCCAGCGGCGGGCGACCCAATTCAGGTAATTAGTGGCTTGCTTAGAGCCACTGAAGAATGATTTTCAGTTCACCTTTTGCATTTGACAGCTCACCCATGGGGTCCACGCTGGTCATGGACCATGCCTGTCAAGCTGAGGTGGGAGTTCAGTGGCCATTGAATCAGCTGTTGAGTTGACAGCTTCAAATATAAAGTATAAGCTCCCATTTTAGAGATATCGTCCCTCAGCCACAAGCTGTTCCTCATTGCATTTCCACAACAGATTCCACATGCTGCTAGTCTTTACACAAGTCTCCATCCAGTCTGACCTCATTATCTCTCTCACCATTGACAGATCGCTTCCGTCATCTCTACTTCACCTGCCATCTATTCCATCAGCATGGGTGCCCTTTATACTCCCTCACCTTGGTCCTCAGAATCCCACCACGATCAGCCCCAACACCAGCAGCACCACCAACTTTCTCTGCAATCACCTGATGCTGCACAGGACAGAGGGCATCAACACCCGAGCACATTGCTGCCCAGGAGGCCAGGGCTGGCCTCGCCATGGCCAAATTTACTTTACTTGACGCTGTACACCCTGGCTGCCACATGATGCGCCAGGTTGGCACCACCCCACACCAACACCATAAAGCATCCCTACAATGCCCAAGCCATTCCTTTCACACTCATCAGCATTGCAGGGGGTACCATTATGTCTCACCATTCACTGCAACTCACTAAGCCACTTCCAAAGGTGCACACAAATCTGTCTAACGCAAAGTGTTGAAAATAAAGGTTTCAATGTTTGACACCACATTAACAGAAACTTTACATCAGCATTGCATAAAACACCCTTGTGTGTTGTTAGTTGATATAATTGCACTAGGATGAAGGTGAGTATGAGGGGTGGCTAGTGAGATGGGGATGTGATAATATAGATAGAAAGGGGTGGGTGGAGGTCCAAAGTAAGTTGGTGTGAGTAAAGATGTGCAGGAGTAGGGTAGTGAAGGCAGAGTGATGGGGATGTGATGAGAGGCACAGCAGGATGAGGTTGAGTGTGGCTTTGTACTAATGTTTTGGGATCTACTGAGATCATTGAAAGGTTTGCGCCACTGCAGCCTGGTCCTCCTGACGACATCCTTGCTTGTGCCCTCCTCTGCAATGTGCAACCAGGCTGTGTTGGTCTCCTGGGGAGGTCTCTTCTGCCCATGGGAAGGGAAGAGAACCTCCCTGTATGCTGTGACTCCCTCCATAAGCATATGGAGTCATGGGAGAGCCTGGGTGCAGCCCTGTGCCTTTGTGCAGTCATGGTCAGTGTTTGCAGCACCTCAATGCAGTAGAACACTGACAGCACAAATGTCTAAATAAATTTGGAGAATGGTCCCTTTAAGGAAACCAGCTGATGATGCGTCACCAGACCCGCTTTCTCTAATTGGCCGGGAAATACGTGCTGGGCGGGCTTAACAAGCCCCATCAAGGGAAATTCATTTCACAGAGCGGTATGGAGCTAGCAGCGGGGTCAGGATCCGCCACCGATGTCGCCCACCACGGCCAACAAAATCGCGGCCCATGTGTATGCACCAGACGGAATAACTCAAATTTAATACAACGCAGGAGTGAGAAAATGGCAACTGTTCAAGCTTTGTTCTTGCACTTTATACCATTGTTTCAAACTTTCAAAGAGTTACCCTACACACACACACCTTTCAGTCTACGCCCTACACACACCTTTCAGTCTACGCCCTACACACACACCTTTCAGTCTAAACATTACTTTCCAAGTAACATAATGCAGTTTGTACATCACCCTCCATACATGTTTCATCTCCTGCATTATCGTCAACATAACACGCGCTAACCTGCGCTGTATCCTCATACTTTGATTGAGCGTTATCCTCACGCTCTGCCCGTGTGTTACCCTCCGTGCAAGACGCCGCAGCCTATGCGTTGCCTGCCACGTGACATGCCCCAGCCTGCACGCTACTCTCTACACAACCTTCTCCAGCCCATGTGTTACCCTCCACGTAACACGCCCCAACCTGTGCATTATCCTGTAGAGCAAGAAGATAACATACAAGCAAAGCACGAGGATAACGCACATGTTAGCATGTGTTATGTTGAAGGTAATGCACGGTGTTGCATGGTGGGTGGTGTCTCAGGCCACATTACCCTCCACAAATCAGGCCACAGCCTGCAAACTGCCCTACGACAATAAGAGCTGACCTCTACTCAACAATACCAGCAGCCAGCTATCACAAGACCTACAGCTGAGGCCTCCTGAAGGTTTACATTCATCTCCATCCCCTATTCAGGTAGGCATGGAGACTCTGCTCAGCAATTCCCAACATCAGCATGGCCCAGACTGTAAAGATAGTTGGGGTGGGGGGGAAGAAGAGAAGGATGAATCCACAGCATTTCAAAAGGAAGAGGAGTGGACGAGTTGAAAGCCAAGCTAAGTGAGCAAGAATCGTAGACAGTGAGTCTCACTTCCAAAAACGGAAAAACGGGCTGTTCATTTTTATTTTAAGCTGACTTACCCAGTGCTTGTAAACTTTGAAAATGAACTGTTACTTTCATTTCAGTTTGTAAACATGCCCGTAACCAGTAGAGAGTCCCAGCTGGAGCTACTGCTAATAAACCTTGCAGTATTCCAATGTGTTTCAAGTTTAACTTTCCTATCACTTCTAACAGGAGCATTCAATATTTTTTTTTGTTGGCAATCATGAGCCATTTAGGCACACATCATGAAGCCTTGCAGGCCACTTCAAAGTTTAAATCCATGCTCATATTCATATTTCGGATACAGCGTTAATATCGAGATGGTTAGTGGGACCATGGAAAAGCACCAAGAACAGGCCTTTCCAAATCTTCAAGCCCACAAAATTCAGACAACAGAAAGCAGTGGCAGAGGAGACAATTTGAGACGGAGCAGCCCTAACGTTGCTGGGTATAGAGTCCAAAGGCCCATAGTTGGGGCACCTCCAACTTGTAATCATATAAAACCTATTTAACTTTCTCTATTTGTGCATTAAAGCAAATCCTTGGTTGAAGGGCATTCGAATTTTACTGCGCATGCAACAGTTAGCAGCTCATGGACTTTGAACACATGAAACTCTCCCGAAAACAGGTCAGCTGGCCCTGAACAAATCAGCCAAAAATATGCATTTCGTTAACTAATTGCCTCCAGCCTTTCCGCACAGTGATGACTCCTTGAAGTAACTTTCCAATTTCAACTACAGTATTCAAAGTTTCGAATTCTTACCTTCGGCTTTCTCTCCCTCCCCCATGTTCAGGCACTGAATCTCACTTGCGCCTCTGATACTACCTCTGCCACTGAATGACGTCAGGAACCGAACAGCTCAAACACAAAGAAGAACAAACACCATTTAACCCGTGGGGCGCACCTGACTGCTGCTCAGTAATTTCCCAATGATGGTGCATGTGAGAAGTCACAGGCACGCCACACGCTTATCACGCACAGTGTTGGAACTCCCAAGCCCTGCTTCACCCAGTTAATGAAGATAATTAATTCCCCTGCTAATTAATGAATATCTGCCTGAACTATTTAGTAAATGGGTGCAACAAGCTGCACCTTATGCAAAGGGGAAGGATGCACATCGGCGAGGGAAAGTCTAGCATTAAACAAAGATGATATCACCAAGAAACCAAGCCAAGAACATACACTGCAGTGTTTTATAGTGGCTGGCGGTCATCCCTCCCATTTCACATTTCAACCACACCCTAAACCCAATGACATGACTGCTGAATACCCTGATCCCTGGATGAAAGCCAGGAGACAGACAAAAAATATGAACTTAATTAGGAAAAGAACAGAGTTCATTGCTGCGAGGCATGAAAAAACACACAATATTTAAGGAAGTGTGAAACTGAGGAATAGCAGCAAGTCTGTCAGGTCCATTTCTACCAACAGACCACAAATAACTTGAAGCATCGAGCACTGTGCCCAGTGAGTCCCGTCTCAGGGGAGACGGGTTACCATGGGTCTCCGAGAAGACCAAGCTCGGTGAAACTTTCACTTTTTTATTTATTCAGAAACCAAAGCGAAGGCCCAAGTTTCATGGTGCAGGTCACTGTACACGTTGAAGAGCAAAATTAAACCAAGCTTGAATTTTAAAAGTCTGTTGGTTGTAGAAGAAAAGACTGAGGGCAATAAGGAGTTCCACAGCTTTTAAGAAGCAAATGTTTATAGCATGGCAAGAGGGTGTTCACTATATACGGGGGGGGAACGAACTGTCTATGACCAGGGAGGGGGCTGTACTCAATTTGTACACAATATGTTAATGCTACAGATGAGCCTCATGGAACTGGTGCTTCCCGCACCACTCAAACCATGGTCAATTTTTCTTCCAATTTCAGGGGAAGACACCCTCTCTCAGGAGGATAGGCATTTCTGTGACTTTAGTATGAACACTGTTACAGGGTTAACTGAGAGTAGAGGTGCCTGTTTCAGAGGAAGGTCACTGTGGGAATACTCTCTCACTGACGGGAGACATGCTTTGAGCGCCAGATAAACCCTTCCAACAGTTCACTTAAACACTTATGAGAACAGCCAGCAATAGGTCTCCATTTGTACCTTTTATTACAGCTATAAAATATCATGCGCCAAAAAGACTTGTGTGTAAGTGGAGCTGGGCGCTGACCAGGTTCATCGCCTCATATATTCTGTGCCCCTCGTTCCCTGTTTTGAACTGGTAATGAGTCATTATGGCATACAAGAAATATAATGGCAGTGCCTGCCCACACTCCTTACTGCAGGTGAAACTGCTCTATAAAGGTTAAAGAGCAAGTTCGTTGACACAAACACCAACAATATGCATTTAAATAGGGCCTTTAACATAGTAAAACAGTTCAAGGGCGCTTCACAGGAGCGATTATCAAACAAGATTTGACTCCGAGCCACATATTAGAACAGGTGAACAAAAGCTTGGTCAAAGAGGTAAGCTTAAAGGAGCACCTTAAAGGAAAGAGAGAAAGAGAGAGAGAGAGAGAGAGAGAGAGAGAGAGAGAGAGGCAGGTTTAGGGAGGGAATTCCAGAACTTGGAGCCTAGGCAGCTGAAGGCGTGGCTGCTAATGGTGGCGCAATGAAAATCCGGGATGCACAAGAGGCCAGAAAATGAACACAAGAATGGCTCACAAGATGGAAGCAGAGAATGAGAGAATTGTTGAATTGTTCGTCTGCAATTTGTTCTCCCTAAAATTGGAAGGTTTGACAAACCCCACCAATAGTTTATGGGTAAAGACATTATACAGGGTGGTACAGGAAACTCTTTTTTATCCGGCACAGACGGGACTGGCGTGGTGCCGGTTTATCAAAAAGTCCAGATTAGAGAGAGTTATAGTTAAAAGGTACGAGATCTCGTACACAGCAACAAATCCAAGCTTCCCTGTTGCTTAGCAACAGCTGCAAGAAGCCTGACCACAGACCAAGCGTCCCTGTTGCTTAGCAACAAGTGCAGGAACCTCCCATTACACAGCCAAGAATCAAGACACGGCCACTATTATGAAGAAAAACTTAACTGAACCTACTCCTGAATTTTGCCGGTTAACCGAGATTTCCGGTTGTTTGGGTGCCGGTAAAGCGAGAGTTTCCTGTACTATGCCATGCAGACCAGGACGTTCCTCAGTCCGATCTTCATCGCTGCTAAGCTTAGCTTGTCTCAGCTGGGGAAATACGAGTGCTACAATTGTAGCCTCAATGGTCCTTGGCTGGGGAGGGAAAACCATCAGGCAAAGTTCCCACTCCTGGTGCTGTGCGGTGACCTTGCGAGAAAGGGTGGGCCATCAGGTGAGCAAAAATCAGGCTCAGTTGTGATAACAACAGAAAATGCTGGAAAAACTCAGCAGGCCAGGCAACATCCGTAGAGAGAAAATAGAGTCAACGTTTCGGGTGAAAACCCTTTGTCAAGACTAAAGAAGCACAGGAAATGAAATAGATTAAAAGGCCAGGCTGGGAGAGAACAAAAAAGAGACATTAAGAGGTATTCAAAACGAGACGAGATGGTGATAGGACTAGTGGAGACAAAAGGCGGCTCTAGATTAGGTGTGAAATGCGCTGGCAGAATGGGAGACAGCTGCCATGTGGGAGAGAGAAAAAAAAGAGGGGGGGGGAAAAGGCCAAAACAAAGGTGTGGATAAAAAATATAAGTAAAAATGTAATAGGGGCCGAGGTTATGATCTGAAATTGTTGAACTCGATAGAGAGTCCGGAAGGCTGTATTAAGTGCCTAATCGGAAGATGATTCCTTGTACAATTCAATAGCCGCTGTCTGGGCACCCATATGGAGAATGACCATCTTGGCAAGGTATCAGAGGGATGTTTGAATCTGTGGAACCTCACTCCAGCCACAATATTAAAATATACATCACCCGTGGTACTGATCTACTCAACTGAAAACAAACAGTGATTGGCCACAGTGACCTGAAATATCAACCACAAGAAGGATAAATAGCAAAAAGGAGACTGCACCCTACCTTCATGAACAGGTCATCGGTCTCCGTGGTCTCATCGCTGATCAGTCCATCTGAATGGCACAAGGGATCTCCAGTCACAGGCATCGATGAGGCACACTCAACAAGCAACTGCCGGTCAGACAACTGGCCATATTCTGATAAAATGAAAATGGCAGTCATTAACAATTGTCGATTGGTCCCCGTGCTTCACCATGTGAAACGAGCAGGCAATAATCACAGAAGTTTTCACAACCATAACTAACCCACTTTCAGGCAACCGTCCAAATCCTCAGCGCCTTTCACAACCTCGGGACGTCCCAAAGTGCTTCAGTGTAGTCGCTGGTGTAATGTAGGAAACGCGGCAGCCAATTTGCGCACAGCAAGGTCCCACGAACAGCAATGTGATAAAGGACAAGATATCCTGTCTAAGCGATGTTGGTTGAGGGATAACTTTTGACCAGGACGCCGGGGAGAACTCCCCTGCTCTTCTTCGAAATAGTGGCCATGGGATCTTTCAGGTCCACCTGAGAAGGCAGACGGGGCCTCGGTTTAACGTCTTATCTGAAAGACGGGCACGGAGAAAAGAAGCTGGGGACTGAGGCAACGTCCCACACAAGGGTCTGTCCTGTAAACACACTTGGCAGATAATCAGTCTAGCAGAGCCAAGGCTCTTCATGCTAGACATCACCAAGGTGGAAAAGAGTAGGTGAGAAAATGAGGTAAATCAAGAAACAGTGGTTAGGCGATGCCAACTGCGCACGTTAAAAGATTGTGGAGGGAAAGGTAGACGGATGAAGATAAAGAACTCCACAGCTTTATTAAGAGGGCTTAACACGAATGGTTTGTGTACTTACTGGTTTTTATAAAACACACTTGATCTGTTTAAATAACTTACTTTCTCCACAGCTACCAATGCGGTTTAGTAAGAGGCCGTGGGAGGACATGGATCGGGAAGTAAAATGAATGACATTAAAATAATTGGAACATTCAGCGGCAGCTGTGGGGTGGGGGACAATTCAGCCTCTGCTCTGACTGCCCCCCACAATAGAGAACAGAGACTCGAGACAGATTCACACCTGAAGAATGCACTTTTGGGTGAGAAAGTGTAACCCAGTGCAGAATCCACTCCCTTCACTTGAGCATTATTATTTCCAAAACCGACGTTGTTCCAAGAACTCATTTGAACTTTCGAATATGTAAGATTAGAATTTTCTGAAAGAAAATGGTATGAACCCATTTATTGCAAGTACAGCAACGTTGCAATGCCAAACAGAAGTGACAGCCTCATCCCAAGGGTCAGCTCTTAAGGAGAAAACAGGACCCGTCCCGATGATGGGCGAAACTAGAACTAGGGGGCATAGTCTTAGAATAAGGGGCTGCTCTTTCAAAACTGAGATGAGGAGGAATTACTTCACTCAGAGGGTGGTAGGTCCATGGAATATGCTGCCCCAAAAAGCTGTAGAAGCTACATCATTACATAAATTTAAAACAGAAATAGACAGTTTCCTAGAAGTAAAGGGAATTAAAGGTTACGGGGAGCGGGCAGGAATTTGGACATGAGTCTAGGTTCGGATCGGACATGGCCCTGTGGGTAGCGGAGCGGGCCCAGGGGCCGTGTAGCCTGATCCTGCTCCTATTTCGTGTGTCTAATTCTGTTAGATTCAGGAGATGGTTCTGTGATAGTAGATTGGCGGTTAGGATCAGATCAGCCATGATCTTATTGAATGGCGGAGCAGGCTTGAGGGGTCGATTGGCCTACTCCTGCTCCTATTTCTTATATTCTTATGTCTTTGTCTTTGTGGGTAGCACAGTGGACTCGCCTCGGAGTCAGAAGGTTGTGGGTTCAAGTCCCACTCCAGGGACTTGAGCACAAAAAATCGAGGCTGACACTCCCAGTGCAGTGCTGAGGGAGTGCTGCAGTGTCGGAGGTGCCGTCTTTCGGATGAGACGTTAAACCGAAGCCCCGTCTGCTCTCTCAGGTGAATGTAAAAGATCCCACGGCACTATTTCGAAGAAGAGCAGCGGAGTTACCCCCGGTGTCCTGGCTAATATTTATCCCTTAATCCACATAACAAAAACAGATTATCTGGTCATTATCACATTGCTGTTTGTGGGAGCTTGCTGTGCGCAAATTGGCTGCCGCGTTTCCCACAATACAACAGTGACTACACTTCAAAAATACTTCATTGGCTGTAAGGCACTTTGAGACGTCCGGTGGTCGTGAAAGGCGCTATATAAATGCAAGTCTTTCTTTCTTTCCACTACTCAGAATTATACTCTGTTTATTCACTCATTCGAGCTCCACTCCTGGATTTCAGCGCACACACACACACACCAGGCAGTAATGTCAATGCAGCAGAGAGTTCCGCATTGCCAAACATTAAACCAAAGGCCTGTCTGCCTGCTCCAGTGGTGCTGGTAGATCTTAAAGATCCCACAGCACTATTCAAAGGGGAGCAGGGAGTTCTTCTCGGGTCCGGGCTAACATTCCCCCCTCAACTATCAATTAAAAACAGATTAACTGCTTATTTTTACCCCTTGTACTGTCTGTGGGATCCTGATGCGTACAAATTGGTTACCGCATTTAAATCAACAATGGCAGCACTTCATACAGTAACTAACTGGCAGTGAATCACTCCCGAGAGATGTGATAGGATGTTTCATGATGAATGAAGGGTCTTTCTTCCTTTTGATAAATCTATTAATTCCCCCCCTCCATATTTAGAACTGGAAACACAGTAAAGGCAGATCAAGTGGGCCAACTGTCTGCTATACTTTACACAGCAAAAACCACCAAATGATCCAGAGCCCAGAACTTAGTTCTAACAGACAGCGGCAATGCGTTCAGACGACTGCCCAGCCCTTTCCTACGTCACCTTTCTCTAATTATTTCATTGACACTCTGCAGCCAAATTCTAGTGAATGGGTAAAATTGCTAGGTGAGCAACTACGAAGGAAGCTTCAGAAACCCCAGCGACATAACCATGGAAAAAATGTGCCGCAAAGGTCTGGCAGCATTGCCTTCGCATTGCATTCTGCTTGTTTGGATAATGCGCTCATTGCCTCAAGGAAGAACACTACCCGAGCTGTGCATAACAGGAGGAAACAAGACTCTGATTCACAGCTTTTAACTTGGCGGAGTGCGACTCTCGGTACTCTGCGAACTACAGGACAGTCAAGTCCGACGGCTTCTCTCGCTCTCGCTCCCCTCCGAACGAAAAATTGTGCAGAAAGGGAAGGTGCATGCAGCATTGAAAAAGCATGCAGCGTTCAGGAGTCAGATCCAGGATCGAGAGTGACTGATGATATTTGTGGCTAGTTCCCAGTTTAAAGAAAGAAAAAAAGACTTGTATTTATATAGCGCCTTTCACGACCACCGAACGTCCCAAAGCGCTTTACAGCCAATGAAGTACTTTTGGAGTGTAGTCACTGTTGTAATGTAGGAAACGCGGGAGCCAATTTGTGCACAGCAAGCTCCCACAAACAGCAATGTGATAATGGCCAGATAATCTGTTTTTGGTGATGTTGATTGAAGGATAAATATTGGCCAGGACACCGGGGAGAACTCCCCTGCTCTTCTTCGGAATAGTGCCATGGGATCTTTTACGTCCAACCTGGGAAAGCAGACGGGGCCTCGGTTTAACATTTCATTCGAAAGATGGCACCTCCGACAGTGCCGCACTCCCTCAGTCCTGCACTGGAGTGTCAGCCTAGATTTTTGTGCTCAAATCCCTGGAGTGGGACTCGAAAGTTAAAAGCTTTTAGGTTGCAACACCATACGTTCCAAACTAGCAAAAGTTGACCTACAAGGTTCAGAAAAGCTGACAACTCCCAAATAAAGCTGACTCAAAAATGATGCTGTTACTAAGTGTTGGTACATAGACATAGAAGATAGGAGCAGGAGTAGGCCATTCGGCCCCTCGAGCCTGTTCCGCCATTAATGAGATCATGGCTGATCATCCAAATTCAGTACCCTGTCCCTGCTTTCTCCTCATATCCCTTGATCCCTTTAGCCTTAAGAAATATATCGAACTCCTTCTTGAATATATTTAATGAATTAGCCTCAACTGCCTTCTGTGGTAGAGAATTCCACAGGTTCACCACTCTCTGGGTGAAGAAATTCCTCCTCATCTCAGTCCTAAATGGCTTACCCCTTATCCTTAGACTGTGACCCCTGGTTCTGGACTCCCCCGTCATCGGGAACATCCTTCCTGCATCTAGTCTGTCTAGTCCTGTTAGAATTTTATAAGTTTCAATGAGATCCCCTCTCATTCCTCTAAACTCCAGCGAATATAAGCCGAATCGACCCAATCTCTCCTCATACGTCATTCCTGCCATCCCAGGTATCAGTCTGGTGAATCTTCGCTGCACTCTATCCATGGCAAGGACATCCTTCCTCAGATGTGACCAAAACTGCACACAATACTCAAGGTGTGGTCTCACCAAGGCCCTGTACAACTGCAGCAAGACACCCTTGCTCCTGTACTCGAATCCTCTCACTATGAAGGCCAACATACCATTTGCCTTCTTAACCGCCTGCTGCACCTGCATGCTTACCTTCAGCGACTGGTGCACAAGGACACCCAGGTCTCGTTGCACTTCCCCTTTTCCTGTTTTTGCCACCGAAGTGGATACCCTCGCATTTATCCACATTATACTGCATTTGCCATGCATCTGCCCAATCGCCCAACCTGTCCAAATCATACTGGAGTTTCTCGGCATCCTCCTCACAGCACACACGCCCACCCAGCTTTGTGTCGTCTGCAAACTTGGAGATATTACATCTAGTTCCCTTGTCTAGATCATTTATATATATATTGTGAATAGCTGGGGTCCTAGCACCGATCCCTGCGGTACCCCACTAGTCACTGCCTGCCACTCGGAAAAAGACCTGTATATTCCAACTCTTTGCTTCCTGTCTGCCAACCAGTTCTCTATCCAAGACAGTACCTTACCCCCAATCCCATGTGCTTTAACTTTACACGCTAATCTCTTATGCGGGACCTTATCGAAAGCCTTCTGAAAGTCCAAATACACCACATTCACTGGTTCCCCCTTATCTATTCTACCAGTTACATCCTCAAAAAATTCCAGTAGATTAGTCAAGCATGATTTACCTTTTGTAAATCCATGTTGGCTTTGTCCGATCCTGTCACTGTTTTCCAAGTGCTCTGCTATTACATCTTTTATAATGGACTCTAGCATTTTCCCCACTACCGATGTCAGGCTTACCGGTCGAAAATTCCCTGTTTTCTCTCTACCACCTTTTTTAAATAGTGGGGTTACATTAGCTATCCTCCAATCCATGGGGACTGCACTAGTCAAACAAAAGCTTGACCTAGAACAAGGAACCAGTGCTCAATAGAAAAAGCCAAGTGAAAAATCGCATGTTGATTAAATTAAATAATCCTAAAATGAAATGTTTAACCAATTGACATTTAAATAATTTTTTTTCTCCATAGAAAACACAGTTGTCCAAAAGTATAGCACATAAATACTGGAATGCAAACCATTTGCAGGAGGATCAGAAATAGTCGTCGTCGTACGTGTCTTCACACTGTTCCCTTTGGGGAACTGTATGAAGTGGTGGAAGGATTTCTGGCCGCGATTAACGCTCCTTCCGTGACCGTAACCATCTTCGTACCAGCCATTAGGGTGGTTAGTCCTATGGCGGGAGGGTTTTACGGGCTCCCACAACCCATACGAAGGGGGGGGGGGGGGGCCACCCACACCCACGGACGCAAGTATCCCGCTGGATGTCAACCCAGAATTTAGGGCCAGAGCTCCGACTCCACTTGCCGGGACTGTCTGGAGCGGGGTTCGAAACCCTACACCTTCTGGCCCAGCGGCGGGGATGCTACCGCTACGCCAAAGGCCCACTCCATCAGAAATAGTGGAAGCAACCTTCAATAAATGAACTGAAACACTGCTGGGAATGCATAAAAACATTCTCTGCTGCCATAAAGCATAAACAGTTCATGGGGCACATATCGAATATTTGGGGGGGGGGGGGGTGTTGAAAGATGCACAGACGTTAGTTTTTTCCCCCCTAATAGGTATGGTCCAAAGTAGGGAAATGTAACAGAAACCAGCTTCTACACTACCTGAATTAATAGGGCTCGCTCCATCCATCACCATTTACTGCTGCATTGACAGAAAAGCAACTGTTTTCTTTAACTCGAGTTATAGGATCCAGTAAACAAAATTATCAATTTTGGCAAACACAATTCTTTGGAAGGAAGTTTGCATCTAGGGTTAGCACTGTTTTCAATACAACCAACCTTCCAAAAAGATGACAGACAGACAGACAGACACACACACACACACAAACCGACTCTTTCATGGAGTTGTTTCCCCAGGGCATCCTCTAACCTTGCTGAGAGAGGGTGGGTGGTCGGCTCGTGCACAGCCACCAGTAGAAGCTTGCTTCAGACATCCCACTTTAAGCTCTCTTTACCTTAAAGCTGCAGCCCTGGTAGCAGTTCCCCTCACTGTACCGCGGAGCCCTGCCCGTACTGCCCAGCGTAATCTTTGCTGAAGATTCTCCCGGCGACTGCCTGTTTCAGGGGTGGGTACGCTGTGCGGGTGATGGGGATTACCACCTCTCTGCTTGTGGGAGCTCGCCAGTTGCTCTACGATTTTGATATTTGAAAACTACAGAGTTTTTTTTTAAACCATTTGCTGCGTGAATGGTCTCCTGTCCCATGCATGCACAAACACAGCAAATGAACTCAAAATATATGTTACCCCGCCCTTCCCTCCCAATCCAGTTTTGCTCTAGGCAATCAGTGGCAGCCCTAGTTTTATATACTCAGGCAATGGACTGTACCTGCAGAGATACTGGTTCGATCTCACTAAGGGGCATCCGTTTTATGCTGTACCAAAAAAATAAAACCAGCAGCAAAATACTGCGAACGCTGGAAATCTGCAATAAAATCTGAAAATGTTGGAAACACTCAGCAGGTCAGGCAACATCTGTGGAGAGAGAAACAGAGTTAACGTTTCAGGTCAATTGACTTGAAACTTTAACTCGGTTTCTCTCTTCACAGATGCTGTTTGGCCTGCTGAGTGTTTCCAGCATTGTCTGTTTTTATTTTAAAGAATACACACGCACACCCCAAATCTACAGGAATTTTTAAATAAATTCCATTTGAAACTTTACAGAAAAATAAATTCCACATGAAGTCATACAAAAAAAAATGTCACAGGGGAGGCACTGGGCTGCAGAAGGGAGCCGCAAGACTGATTCCTGGCATCAGAGGAACTTGGGTTATTCTACCTTGAAAGGGGGGGACTAAGAGATGACGTTATACAAAGTCAGCCGTGACTCAGTGGGTAGCACTCTTGTCTCCAAGTCAGAAGGTTGTGGGTTCAAGTCCCACTCCAAAAACTTCAGCACAAACAGCTCGGCTGACACTCCCAGTGCAGTGCTGAGGGGGGCGCTGCACTGTCGGAGGTGCCGTCTTTCAGATGAGACGTTAAACCGAGGCCCCGTCTGCTCTCTCAGGTGGACGTAAAAGATCCCGTGGCACCATTTCGAAGAAGAGTAGGGGACTTCTCCCCGGTGTCCTGACCAATATTTATTCCTCAAACCAACATCACTAAAAGCAGATTATCTGGTCATTATCACATTGCTGTTTGTGGGAGCTTGCTGTGCGTAAATTGGCTGCCGCGTTTCCTACGTTAGAACAGTGACGACACTACAAAAGCACTTCATTGGCTGTAAAGCGCTTTGGGACGTCCTGAGGTTGTGAATGGCGTGGTATAAATGCAAGTCTTTTTTTTTTTTTTTAATTGTGTATTGCACTCAATTTCTGTAAGCTTCAGATGGATTTCCCTCTACTCAACGCATCCACTGGCACGGTGCTGCCGCCACAGAAGATCGGATTTATATTCACACAGATATAAAGTATAGAAAAGGTACATCGGAGATGCAACTCCAAATTAAGCTCCGACAGTAGTACAAGAGGGAACAGATTCAAATTTAGAACTCATTGCAGAAGTACTTCTTCACACCGAGCGTGCAATGCGCGGAATGGAATCCTAGTTAAGGTAACGGAGACAAAATTATTGGAATCATTTAAAAAAAAAGAAACATTTGATGGGAAAGTGGAGGTTTTTTTTTTCCGGGATGGATGACCGGCTTCCCTCAACCACATCGATCTTGTAATTTTGAACTTCACCCAATTTGGTCTGCCCAGTGTAGCATAGACATGTTCATCACCGCCTAATGGCTTGTTTAATGTTCAGTGTTTTTTTGCAGAGTAATTATGCATCAGGCAGCTCAAACTAAGAACTTGTCAAAACAGAAAAGGTTTAGTCAAGTTTAAATTGAAGGTTCTGTCCTGTGCTGTTTGTGTACACCAGGAAGGGGTGTATTAGTTTGCAGTAAACAGGAATTAGATCACCAGGTGCAGCCCAGCTAAAAGCTATAACTGCAGTTGTCATAACAAGGTTTAAACACTGAATCCTATCAAGATTCATTTCTGTGTATAGCATTAAATATGGTCTCTTCAAAGTTGTCAGTCTTATTCATTTAAAGGGACATCGCCACTTCTAAAGAGTTGTATTGAAAAGCTTTGAATATTTTCTGTAAACTCATGACAAATAACCCATCACTCTATAAAGTCCATCTAATGCTGCTCCAATATCTGGGGAGACCCCAGTGCCTTTCTCGACTCCTGCACAGGATATAGGAAAAGGTTTGTTGATAGTGGAGCCCTCTCTTGCCTCCCCTTGATGGAGGTCAACATGGTCAGTGCTCCCCTGGATTTAGTTTGTTGCTACCAAGCGGCAAATACATTATCCTTACATCCTTTATCTCTGCCTCCTTACTGTGTTTAAATCAAGACTCATGCCTGTAATGTCAATGTTAGCACTGGACATTTTTCATGCTTCTGATAGAAACCTTGGTTTCGAAGATCTTTTTGCTTCTTCTTCTCGTTGACACGGTAGGGTGGGCCAATCAGAAACGACAGCATGGCAAGCAGCCATTTAGCCCATTGCAGCGGTGCCAGTACTAGCTCTTCATCTATCCTAATCCCATTTTTTTCCCCCAGCACAGAGGGAGGCTATTCGGCCTGTCGAGCCCATGCCTGCTCTCTGCAAGAGCACTTCACAGCTAGTCCCACTCCCCTGCAGCCCTGCAAATTGTTTTCCTTCGGGTACCTATCCAATTCCCTTTTGAAAGCCACGATTGAGTCTGCCTCCACCACCCTTTCAGGTAGTGCATTCCAGATCCTAACCACTCGCTGCGGTTTCGCCATATCCTTTTATAGTCTTCATTTTCAACTACTTATCCAATTCCCTTTTGGATGATGCTCTGGTCTCTGTCTCATAATACACTTGTGATGAAGTATTCCATGTTCTAATAACCCCTCCATGTGAAACGGTTTTTATTTTCTAACTTCATTCTTCTTCTGATAATCCTGTGTCCATGCCGCTTGTTTCTGATTCATCAAACAATGGAAAACAATCCTTCCTTTTTTTTTTACTTTCATAAGCCACTTACTTCCTAACTGCCCCTTATTGGCGTTCTTTGCCGCCAATCCAGGGGCACATGGGCACGACTGGGTGGAGATAGCCCTGCCAAAGCTGGAAGCTCCACAGATTGCAAGGGTAGAACATTCATTCAAACTGGAATACCGCCGTGTTGCCGTACCCTTTAAGAAAATAGGTCAGCAAGTACTTCTCCGGTGGACTACAAGACAGGTTCAGATGGAGAATGCCAGTTAAGCTCACTGGATTCCGGTATACCAACCCTGCCATCTTTCCATTCTACCTTTAACATTCAGCTGGATGGAATCTTGATTAAACATCGCGCCTGAAGGACAGCTCTTAGATTGCGCACTCAATTGCTGGTGTGGGATTTAAACTCACAAGCTTCAGACCCAGGGGCAAGACCATTAAGCTAGCACCTGAGCCATGCTAGTACTACTCTCCAATTTCTATATTGGTTGGTGTTGATGAACTCTTTCTGCAAATACGACCCTTATCCTACTCAGGACACAACATGTCAACATCCAATTTGAGGTCCAATGTTCATCACTGAGAATGTGTACACAAGGCAACAACTGGAATTTTACCTCCTCAACAAAGAGGCTGGAATTTAAGAGAAGGGTTTATGGTGCAGTGTTTGGGTGTATAATCGACGCAAAAGTGGCAGTATAACGTGGGTGACTAAATCCAAGTCACCGGGTCTCGTACACTCGGCACTCTCTCAAACCGGTAACATAACTCCAGCCAAAGATTGGCTGAGCATGTAGTGCGCGATGTAGAACAAACATAAGTGAAGGATCAGATAATAAAGTCCTCCTGTCTCCCTGTTCCAGTAGTTTTGGTTTAACAGAAAAAATCCCATGGCTCTATTTGAAGTACAGCCACTTCTATTCTATGATACCTTATGTCATAAATGTCATCATCAAGAAACTACTCGTGAAATAACGCTGGACGGCCAGCTGGTGGCGCCGTCCAAGGAATATAAATACTCGGGCGTTGGCCCCAGCTTGCCAGGGACGTTTTGTAAAGACAAGGAACTAGTGAATACAACTAGACTTCCATGTTCTGAAACAAGTTGATTAAAGCCTTGCTTTATACTCAAACCAAGTGCGTAGTGAGTTTTATTACGTCACCTTATATAGAGAAGATAAACATGATGATAATTAAAGTATCAGTTCCATCCTCCGCCTTCCCAGTTGTTGCACTCCAGAAGCCCAATTCTTTTCAAGATTTAACATTTAAAAAAAAACTTTGCTGTGCTCACATCTGGTTTTCGAATATTTGTTTCATGCTTACTCATCGGACCTCAGCTTCCTACAACTACTCCACCCAAAGGAGTTCCTCCATAGATGGAGGGAGTGGAAGGAAGAAGTCGTCACAGGCCTCAGTACACAGGGCGGCGCATCAAACAGGAAGACATTTCGATGACTGTCTGCAGGAAAACAGGAGTTTGTATTGGCAGCCCAAAGTTGGCCTCCTAATATTCAACGGGAAAATCTGACCCGTTTTAAGAAATGTTAAATTACAACAAAATCTTATCGTTTGAACCACTGCATCTGGTGTGCAACCAAAGAAATACTACAGCTTCCATCTGACTGCGCATTTTGGGTGGAAGGACATAACCAGGGCCTTCCTTCTACTCTTCAGCAGTACATAAAATTATCAAACTCACAAGTTGTAACAAAATTAACATACTTTCCAAGATAAAGTTCTACAGCTCAGCTGTAGACCAGCTGGAGATTCTACCTCAAACACACTGCAGAAAGGAGAAGCAGCACCACCCTCTGCTGGTAAAAACAATGTCCATGTCCGATCCCACCAACTCAGTCACTGGAGGAGGATTAGGTTCAGAAGTTGACGAATAAGGTGCATCATTTGATAAAATGGGTAGCATTTCACTTCAATCAGTCCATTACTGAAGTTGTTACATTCATTACTTCTTAACAAACCTTCACTTTATAAAAGCCATGAAATACAAAGGAGATGATCTAGCAAGAGATTCAATGCAGAACGCAAAGCCTGGTGCCTTCAGAGCCAAGCTCTTCAACCTCAAAAGAATAATGGTCCTCGTCGTGAGTTATAGAAACATAGAAGATAGGAGCAGGAGTAGGCCATTCGGCCCCTTGAGCCCGCTCCGCCATTCAATGAGATCATGGCTGATCATCCAAACTCAGTACCCTATCCCTGCCTTCTCCCCATATCCCTTTAGCCTTAAGAAATATATCTAACTCCTTCTTGAATATATTTAATGAATTGGCCTCAACTGCCTTCTGTGGTAGAGAATTCCACAGGTTCACCACTCTCTGGGTGAATAAATTCCTCCTCATCTCTGTCCTAAATGGCTTACCCCTTATCCTTAGACTGTGACCCCTGGTTCTGGACTCCCCCACCATCAGGAACATCCTTCCTGCATCTAGTCCTGTTAGAATTTAGTTTCAATGAGATCCCCTCTCATTCTTCTAAACTCCAGCGAGTATAAGCCCAATCAACCCAATCTCTCCTCATACGTCATTCCTGCCATCCCAGGTATCAGTCTGGTTCATGCATAAGTGGACCCTGTGATGCAGTAGAGCCATAAAGTCCAGGAACATTCACAGAGTCTGTGTTGAGTTAGCTCATCACAGCGGAGGCTGTAGTGCTGGTATGATAATTGGCCTCCTAGACCTGGTGGTGTTTTGGGCACAGAGTAGTCAACTAGGGATCCTACTCATGATCGCTCTCAAATGACCCCCATCGGAAAGCACACGTGTATGGATGATGGGTAACAGCAGCATCAGGCTCTGCTGGAAGCAACCATTCCCTACCCACAAAAATAGTTGAACAGTGTGCCAACACTAACTGCCTAGACTAGCATGTGAAGGTGGGCAGTTGGGAAAGGTTCCTACCACCCATGGAACCATGCACCAACACGAGTAACCGCCTTCATCAAAGGAAGGGAGAAAACAGAGGTCAGGAAGGAGTTGTGGAAGAAGGGAGGGGGAAGTACGTAACATATAATAGGGCACTCCAAACAACATAGTGTTTCATGACGACAATAAGACTTACTCATTGCCACTTTTATGTATTACAGTCAATGATTATCACATCTATGACATTTCTAGCTGCTGCGAGCATAATTATTTTGATTAAGTAGTTTGGTCCAATTTTAACATTCACAAAGCTTTGAGAGTTGATCATGCGAGCCTGCATCTAGTGGGCTGAATACTGTGGGAATGTGTAACTGGCACTCGGCCTGTACTGCAGCAAACCTGGCTCTTCCACAGGATAGGGTGGGGATGGGGAGGAGGATGCAATAATTGGAGGTTTAGGACTTGTGCCAGACCCTGGCTGCAAACGATGACAAAGCTAGAAAAATATAGAAGTGGGTTTTCATTCTAAGGAATGAATAACTTTGCTTTCCCTCTTTTTTGGCACCCTTAGTTTTTTTTGTAAATGAAGAAACCTGGAACAAGAGCCAAGGCCCATAGTGTAGGACATCACCACTTTTTGCCTCCTCGAAAAAGTGTAACATCCCCATCGACACCTGGGAGCCCTGGGTCAAGACCGCACAAAGTGGAGGAGAAGCATCCCAGGAAGGCGCCGAACACCTCGAGTCTCTTCGCCGGGAGCAAGCGGAAGCCAAGCGCAGGCAGCGCAAGGAGAGCACGTCAACCCAAGCACCCCACCCACCCGTCCCTTCAACCACCGTCTGCCCCACCTGTGACAAGAGACTGTAGGTCCCACATTGGACTCATCAGTCACCTGCGAACTCATTTTTAATGTGGAAGCAAGTCATCCTCGGTTTCGAGGGACTGCCTAAGAAGAAGAAGAAGGACATCACCGAGGTTGTAAAGAGTCGGAGGGGTGATGAGGTAAATTAAGCAATGGTGGTTAGGTGATGCCAAACTCGTGTTTTATAAGCCTGTGAATTGAAGAAGGAAGAGAAGATTGAGGTAAAGAGCTTCACAGTTTGATGCCCTGGGAAATGATAAATTAGGGTAGGAACCATTGCAATGAGTCTTGATTTGACCACTGCGAGGATGCAGGGAGAAGGAAGAGTGCGTAGGATAGCTTTTTAGATCTTGGCAGTTAAATTACATCGTCAGCTGTGGCTCAGTGGTAGCACTTCTACCAGTCAGAAGACCATGGGTTCAAGTCCCACTCCAGGGACTTGAGCACAGAATCTAGGCCGACACCCCAGTGCTGTACTGAGGGAGGGCTGCACTGTCTGAGGGGCTGCCTTTCGGATAAGACGTTAAACCGAGGCTCGGTCTGCTCTCTCAGACGGACATAAAAGATCCCACGGCACTATTTTGAAGAGCGGGGGAGTTCTCCCCGGTGTCCTGGTGATATTTATCCCTGAACTAGCATCAGTAAAACAGATGATCTGGTCATGATCACATTGCTGTTTGTGGGAGCTTGCTGTGTGGAAATTGGGTGGTGTGATTCCTACATTACGACAGTGACTCCACTTCAAAAAGTACTTCATTGGCTGTAAAGCACTTTGGGACGTCCTGAGGCCGTGAAAGGCGCTATATAAATGCAAGTCTGTCTTTCTTCCCTCTAATTTTGAATATAAATTTCTGGACTGTGTTCCGCAAAGGTACACAATACACAAAGTAATGTAGGTACATTCAATTTCTTTGATGCTTTTAACTGGCACACTTTTTTCCTACCCTATCACAGGAGCAAAAACGACCACCTGTAAATTTAATGCATAATATTTAAAAACAGAATATAGGAGTACCTGATATCTGCACAACTTTCAGAATCACACCACAGCGCTATAAATCACGGCCAAATTCAGGGCTCAACCTGTTAAAGCTACAGCAATCTGATTAGCATACACGAAAAGGCACGTCTAACGAGTGATGCTTTTCTCATGCCTGGCTTTTCCTTTCACTCTCACCGCTATTTAAATTGATACTAAAAGGGTCACTGGCCCTCTGGCCTTTCCCTCAGACTCTTTCTAAGCTACAAATAGAATGTACAGCACAGAAGGAGGCCATTCAGCCCATCTTTCCAGTGCCGGCTCTTTGAAGGAGATATCCAATTTTCCAATGAGAGCCATTTCTCTGCCCTTTCTCCAATAGCCCTGCAATTCCGTCCCTTGCAAGTATTTATCCAATTCCCCCTTTGAAAGTTACTACAGGAAACTTTCGATTAACCGGCCCCTAAATAACCGGAACGCTCTATCCACCGGCAAAATTCAGGAGTTGGTTCAGATAACTTTTATTACTTTTTAAACTCCAGTTGTTGCTGTGCAAGGGTGTAGCTGAAGCTGTTGCTAAGCTACAGAGACACTTGCAACTTGTGCCGATTGTTTTGAAGCTGTGGTTTGTTGCTTTATACGGAGCTCTGAGCTCCGTATCTTTTACTATAGCGTTCAGTTATCCGGAATTGTTGATGAACCGGCACCACGTCGGTCCCGTCCGTGCCGGATACCAGAAAGTTTCCTGTATTGAATCTGCTTCCACCACCCGATCAGGTAGTGCGTTCCAGATCATAACAACTTGCTGTGCAACAAAATATTCTCATCTCGCCATTCTACAAGCTCTTTCTCTCATCCGCATCTTCACTGTAAAGTCAAGACTTGACGCACTGTCTCCTATTTGAACTTCCCAGGACCTCAGAACTGTGACATTCCTCACCTGCCCCAGACTTCCCTGGCTCGAAGCACAGAGCTATGCCACGAAACAAATATTCGTATGTAATTTATGTACATTTCCAGCGTGCTTTTGACTTGACACACCACAAGCGTGACTGTGTGCCAGGGAGGAAATGGCTTCACAAAAAAACTGCTAGAAGTTGAAAGATCTATTTTCTCCTGCACAGGCCTGCAATAAGTGCAAGGTGACTAGGGCTACTGGCGCATCTGTGGTACCAGGGTCAGTCAGAGGTGTATACAGGTCAACTGTCCCCTTTCTGGGGGCCCACCAATGCCAGTCATACCCCCATGTCCCGCTGCTACTTTGGGATTCAAGCCACTGTCCACTGTATGCAGGAATTCTCACAAGAAGGCAAACACTGCTGCGAGTGGCTGTCTGGGGTGAATGAAGGAGAGTGCCAGTTTAACTTAGACAGAGGAGAAGCAAGGGATAGTTCCAGCATTAACAGAAAGGGAGGGGAAGGACAGAGTGCTGCCATTAGCTGAATTCTTACAGTGCGCAGCTTAAATCACCAAGTACCTGCAGGAGTGACAATGAGAGGGGTGGGGGGGGGGGGGGTGGGGGAGATGAAGGGGAGAAATAAGGGGGCAGAAACTGAGGAGCAGTGGTGGAGTGGCGCAGGGGGAAGGAACACAGCTGCGAGTGGCGGTCTGGGGCGAATGAAGGAGAGTGCCAGTCTAACTTAGGCAGAGGAGAAGCAAGGGATACTTCCAGCATTAACAGAAAGAGAGGGGAGGACAGAGTGCCGCCATTAGCTGACGTGAGGGGGCAAGAACTGGGGCAGAGGCAAGAAGGGCAGCATTAACTGAAGGGGCAGTGAGAAAGGAGTGCCAACATGAACAGAGGGCGGAAGACGAATACCAGCTTGAACTTTAAGGGTTGAAGGAAGAGAGTGCATCGCTGAACAGAGTGGGGAAGTAGATGGGTACAAACTCTCCGATCTGGGTCTGGAGGGGTTCAGTGCCTTTGTGAACTGGGATAGAACACGGGACAAGAAGGGAAGGGATAGTCTGTTAAAAACCCAAACTTTTTTTGTTTTTCCACATCAATTATGACGTCTAACAAATAACTAGAATACACTTCTGAAATGTAGAAATTCAAAATGTTATAATTATCAAAAGTTCGTATCATAGAAACCTACAGCACAGGAGGAGGCAATTGGTGCACTGTACACTTGGAAGGAGTGCACAGTTCTGAATTAAGCTATCTACACTCCTGACCTCAATGATCCCATCGTCAATTAGACTATTTGCTGGGATGTGTTTTTTTTCCACTATAAAGAGCAAAATTAAAACTTTTCTCCCAGTAATAGATTATCTGCTGCTCCCGCTAGAAACTTCAAAATATAAAGATAACTCATTCATTCCCAAAATGGCGACGACAATGCTGTTTTCAATAAAATGCAGCCAATGCTCATTCTTACAAGAAAAAATTGCAATGGGCACATTCACGGTAGATTACAAATACTGGCAGATGTGCGAGTGGACACTGCATTTCTGTGGGGCGCACGAGCCAGAATCCCCCGAGGAAATACAACTTGTGCCTTCAACGGTAATACTTTCCCCTTTGTGTCTTTTTCCTCCAATACAAGTTAAGGAATGCTGGATCTACCTACACCTTCATTTAGCAGCCCATGTAATGACTTGCTTTCACACGTCGCAGACATATAATCAGGACCTTCTATTCAGTTGTCAGCTTTTTGGAGGAGGGGTGCTTGAAGCTGATCAGCTTTTAGCAGTTTTCTACACTGGCGTGTGTGGGAGGTACGCAGGTTTAAAAAAAAATTATTGCGAATGTCTTTGTGTAGCTCCACTGTTAACTGACAGCGCGGAGTCATTTGAAAATTAAATGACACTGGAGGTTGTCTGTGCCATCTCCGGCGCTGCCGATATTTGCACACTAGAAAGATGCCACACGATGGCCGATCGCAGGCAAGACAACAAGGCAGAGCACAGAAACACTGGAAATTCACAGGCGGTCAGTCAGCAACAGAAAGGGAAAGTCAGGTTAACATTACGAGTTGGACCCAGTTAACAAATCGACTGTCATAAATCTCATCATCGAGAAACTACCTATGAAATAACACTGGGCGGCCAGCTGGTGGCGCCGTCCAAGGAGTATAAATACTCGGGCGTGGGCCCAGCTTGCCCAGGACATTGTGTAAACAGGAACTAGTGAAGTACAACTAGACCTCCATGTTCTGAAACAAGTTGATTAAAGCCTTGCTTTATACTCAAACCAAGTGTGTAGTGAGTTTTATTACGTCAGTGACCCCTTCCTCTTCTCTTTTGTGACTGCTCGTTTCCCTAAATCAGTTTATATTACTGCGCCATTTCATCACCCGCTACTGGCTATGACTTATTCCACAAGGTTCTCCGGTGACAGAAAGATCGTGCCCAATATGCCAACCTGTCTTCCATCTTTTGACCAGCTGTACGTTTGTAGCATTTTCTGGTTTTAAGTGAAGATTTCCATCACTTGCTTTTTTCTCTCTCTCCAATGAATCCCAATCAAAATAAAGGCAAATGGTTTGTGTGTCTCCTGTGAGGTGAAGGACACCACGTGTGCAATTTGGCAGCTTCACTCGGTTGATATTGATCACCAGATGTCGGCCTCAAGTGCGGTTCATCAGTGGGGGGGGGGGGGGGGGGAGGTACCAATTAGCAGTAGCTTGGGAAGCTGATTAGCAGCGGATGCATTGCGGACCCAGGCAGTAAACTGCATGGAGAAATAGTGTTTCTTCATAACCATAAACTGTTGGGAGGCCTAGATTATCGCTCTTGTATAAAGCTCTGCACTTCCATCATTTGCAGTCTTCAGTCAAAGCACAAAAGTCACAAAGCCTGCATCTACACAGATTCATTTTGAATTTTAAAAAAAATATATGATGTAACATTCAATAATGGAATGGGATGTAGTCAGAATTTTAAAAGTTTTGATTTAAGAACAACAATGAATCTCTGGGGATGGGCAGGAAGAATTCACTTCGGGCTCTGTGGATGGGACAGTGAACCCAGGTATCACCCATTCAAGGGGATGTTAAACGCTGTAATAGGTAGGCACGAGGGCTGGTATACTGAAAGTATGAAATCAAATGGGCTGAAGGGACTTCTTCATTCGAACTTACCTTGGCACTGTGTGAGGTCTTGAAGTTAGGGAGTTAAAAAAAAGGTATTTTATTTAAGACTGCAGGACTTGAAAACGTTGAATGAATTACACCTCCATTAGTGGTTTTTAGATGTCCCATATAGCTTATCCCAACACCTCTGATTTCCAGATTCCTGATCTGGTTATTCATTCATACCACCTGGAGTCTGGTTTATAGAGTTTGTAAAAAACAAAAATCCCTCAAAATGTTTATAAAAATTCCTTCTCGCCTTCCTCTGATCTAATTCTCACAGTTATGTGTAAACTTCATTAATCTCCCTGCTTCTTTCTTCATGCTGCAGTTTTAGGCTACAGCAAAGTGCTTAATGCAACATACGTACCCAATCTGATGCGTGGTACTGACAGTCCTGCTTATTATTGCGCTACTTTTTTGGAAGAACTTTGTGCTCCAGGTGAGGGATGCTAGTCCAGGGGGTGATTTTGCCAATGGGGAGCTTTTGGAGGCGGGACTCCCACTTGCCGGGTTTCAGTCCCGCCTCCATCAACTTCTGGCCAACCCACGCTATTTTCTCTTGTTTGACCTTGTTAAGCCTGCCCAGCAAAAAAATTGACAGATGAATTGTCATCATTTGACAGTTCTGTGAAGCTGTCAAACACTGACATTCTCTGTAGTTTGATGAGGTCTTAAATTCATTACCTCATCAAACCTCTTTCTTTTGCAGAAATTAGATGGTTGTTGCATTGGAGAACGCAGCAGCCATCTGTCATCTCTACCGCGGTGGTGCGAGACTCTCCGCATACCCACCGACTGTAGCCTCAGGAAGAAACAAAGGTAAGTACACTTTTTCTAACACTTTCCACTTACCTCAGATACTCGCCTCTCCACACTTGCACCCATCACTTACCTTCACAGCACACTTTTGGACCCCTGACCCCCGCAGACCCACTACTCGCCTCGGTGACCTGGCGGGTTTCGGGGCACTTGAGGGCAACAAGGGGATAATCCTATTTTCTACCTGTTAACAGGCAGTTAAGTGGCTTTAATCCCTTCCCGCCTCCAAGGAGACGGGACCCAATGCGGGACGGCTACCCGCCTCCTGGCAAGATGGCATGGAGGTGGGTTGGGTACCCGCCCCCAAATTCTGCCATTTTCCTGGCAGTCCCGCCTCCCCAGGGCTGGCAAAATCGCCCCCCCGCCCTCCCCCCAGTGTTACCATCAAGCGCTCCCACTCAGCTGTAACATGGGTTAGATGCAGAGTAAAGCTTCCTTCTATACTGCACCAACAATGGGACCGAGCACCAACCTCAGAGGAGCACCCCTACTGCATCAGTTTGACATTTTATTATTGCTCGCATCTCTCAGTGAGATTGCCCATTACTCGGATGGTACAGTATTTCCTAAATCTTGCAATGGACTGTCAGCCTGAATGCTGCAATTTTTCAGTATTGTACGGGAGTGCTAGCCGAGATTGTGTGCAGAAGTCATTGTGTGAGGCTTGCACCTGTAATCTTCTGACCCAGAGGTCATAGTACAAATGACTTCACCATGCTGACACTCATTTAGGATCATCTGATCCCATGCTTTAAAATCTCTCTCTAGGGACATTTACTTCCCGAGACATGCTAATAGGTTAAGGTACGCTGTTAAGCAAACCGCCCCCCACCCCCACAAGTGCCATCATCTTCAATGCAGGATGAACAGTAGTTGAGGCAAAGAGCACAGATGCATTGAAGGGGAAGCTCAGTAACCACATGAGGGAGAAAGGGATAGAAGGACACGTTGATAGGGTGAGATGAAATAGGGTGGGAGAAGGCTCGTGTGGATCATAAACGCTGGCACTGACCAGTTGGGCCAAATGGTCTCATTCTGTGCTGTATACTCGATGTAACAAGGAAGATACATCAACATATTAGATGTTCAACAAGTTTGGACCGTGACACTTTCACTCCAACAGACCAGAAAGGTCCCCGGTTCAATCCCTGGGCCGTGCTGAATTAACTCTCCATTAGAGCAGGGCTGTTTCAATTGGCCTCAGAACCCTGGGCTGGTGGGAAAGAGAAGCCTGGGTTTCTGCTCTAGATCACTAACCAGTCTCTCCTGCTGAAAAGTGGCCACGTGCTTGGATGCCAGGCAAGGGCAAGATCAAGCTCCGTCATGGTGTCCTCCATGGTTAAAGAGCTTGTTGATGCTACCTAGGTTCACACATGAAGAATGGCTAGAAAGAAAGAAAGAAAGGAAGACTTGCATTTATACAGCACCTTTCACAACCTCAGGACGTCCCAAAGCGCTTTACAGCCAATGAAGTACTTTTTGAAGTGTACTCACTGTTGTAATGTAGGTTGCTTAGGCTGAGGTACAGGAAGGATATTGGCTTCTACAAAACTGTAACTTAGCCCGGGCCTACACCTTTAGAACAGAGAATGAGGGGGAGTGGGGGGGGGGAAGAAAAGAGAAGGAAACCTGAAAGAGAAGCCTACAAAGAGAAACACTTTCTCTTCTCTTCCTGGTTTCACCTGAAGCTACAGGTGTTAGAAACCGTGCCACCAATTAAAGCAGCTGAATGGCACCCCTGTCCTAAAAATAAATCTGGCTTTGTACGTAGTTTTTCTTTAACTGATCTGTAAATATTGGCACCTATCCAGTCAAAACAGTGAGGTTCTAATCCTTTGAGAATGGAATTTCTTTTTGAAACTTGGACCACACAAACCTTAAAATAACCTCAGGGAAATAAATCTACGACAGCCAGTGTGATTTGATATGGATAGAATGAGAGTATTTATTTATATAATGTGTGTTGTCTGGGAACCGTGGAGATATCTTTCCACATCCACGAGCTTGCGCGCCTGGTAAACTCATCCGATAAAACAGAATCCGTTCCAACAGAAGGGAGCTGTATAGAACTTTTGATGGTTGGAAGTAAATAGGTTTGTATTTTAATTTGGGTTGGGCGGGAGAGGCGGCGTGATAACACAGACCGCAAACCTGGGCTGACTTACTGACCTCATCCAAACCTGGACATTACAGCCTGCTACCTGCCCGCCACTCACTGACAGTACCGCTAGGAACTTGGTAGGGTATAAAGATGACTGTGAGAAGCTTTCCATGATGTCCCTTCAAATTGTAGAAAAAACGATACAGATACAGAGTACAGGCTGCGTCCTAAATGTATCTGGAGAGCGCGTTATATAACCTGTGTGTCAGCTGTGGCTCAGTGGGTAGCACACTCACCTCCGAGTCAGAAGGTTGTGGGTTCAAGTCCCCACTCCAGTGGAGTGCTGCACTGTCGGTGATGTCGTCTTTCGGATGAGACGTTAAACCGAGGCCCCGTCCGCTCTCTCAGGTGGACGTAAAAGATCCCACGGCACTATTTCGAAGAAGAGCAGGGGAGTTCTCCCCAGTGTCCTGGGCCAATATTTATCCCTCAATCAACATCACAAAAACAGATTATCTGGTCATCGTCACATTGCTGTTTGTGGGAGCTTGCTGTGTGCAAATTGGCTGCCGCGTTTCCTATATTACAACAGTGGCTACACTCCAAAAAAGTACTTCATTGGCTGTAAAGCGCTTTGAGACGTCCGGTGGTCGTGAAAGGTGCTATATAAACGCAAGTCTTTCTTTGACACAAGGCTGAAGAACTTGTTGCTACGTTAGTTACTGCTAGGAGCAGTTGGAGGTGATGTATTAAGAGCGTTGCACAACATTAAGTGTATTGACCTATAATTTTGCACCACCACCCCACCCCCATTCCATATTTGTATCGACACAAGTCTTGTAACACACATTTGGATCTCATTTTAAAACAATTCCAATGGTTAAAAGCAGCCCATTATCATCACAAGAACCAAACCATGCAGCTTAAAGCAAAATTACAAGGGGAATTATGAGGCCTGTATGTCATATTGACTAAATATCCAACTCATGAATTGGACCACATTTCATCCATGGCCGAGTTATCTGATCAGCTTCACGTGTGAATCTGTGATAAGTATCTCACTGTTAGCCAGGCCTTATTCTAACCATTCCCAGTACAGGAAACTTTGGTTTATCCGGAGGTTGTATGTCCGGAAACCTCGATCTAACGGCAGAAATCAGCAGCTGTTTTGGTTAGGGTTTTTTTTCTTCTCCTAGCATTTTTTTTTTTTTTTTTTTATAAAAACAGTCAGGCTCTGGAAAGCGTCTCTGTAGCTTAGCAACAGCTTCAGAGACGCTTCCAAGGTACGGGCCGAGTGTTTACAAGCTGTTGCTAAGCAACAGTGTTTGTTGTCAGATACGGAGATGAAAACCTCCGTATCCTTCAACATTAGCGCTGGTCTATCCGGAAGTTTTGATAGATCGGCAGCAGCTCGGTCCCGTTGGTGCCGGATATCGCGAAGTTTCCTGTACAAGTGTTGTACAGTCCGAATGACTGGAAAGCTACCAGAAGTGCTTTCTGTCTCCGCACTACAGAAGGGTTTATTGTTAATTGAGCAAATTCGGATTCTTTCATCGCTGTCCTACTCCCAATCCTTCCCTTCCAACATACAATACTATCTAACAGGACTTACTTAAATCAGCTCAACACTTGAACTGTATTTGAGAGTTGGGATGACTCGATTAAACTATTTTCGGAACCCAGCAAGGCCTAAATTGGGCTTGCCGAGTTAATTCGTACAGCAGTCAAATTTGGCCCAACTAGATTTTTGCGCCATCGCGATGGTCGTCAAGGAAGTGCGACAAGGCTGAAGCCACAATAAAACATGTAAAATAATTTACAAAGAGCACCTATAAATTTACATGTGATTATATATAATTATGGGTAAGAAAGTGGTGTGCGGTATATGCCCGAGTCAGCCCGATTCCTTACTCAAACTCGTAGCGTATATGAAACCAGCACCCAACTGTGGCTTCAGGAAACGTTCGAAAAAAAAACAAAACACATCCAAAAGCAGAATGGACTTCAACATTTATCCATTCTTCAACTGTTCAAAAACTTTACATCCAGCTTTCTTCCATGACTTGATGGTGGAAAGAAAATTGAAATCACATGACAGTTTATGCGCACTGTAACCAGCATTAAAAAAAATAAAACTGGACCAGCTCCAAAGTACTGCTCAGTTTTGAAAATTCTGAAATAACTATTCATGAGATCATTCCACGGTGAGACTGATACTCCCAGGGGTCAGGGTGGCAACTGCACGGTTTGAACACAATCCTCTCACGACAATAATGGGTCCAGCCCCAGTCCAGACTAAAAGTCAGCTCTGTTTGTAAGAATCCCACTTGAAACGAGATTGAGCAGTTTTAAACGCCAGGCTTCATCCCCCACTAAAAAAAAAATGCTAAACAATTTGCTAACTTCAGAGACAATTGGGAAATGGTGCCGCTGGTGTGGGAGGGGTTTGATCGGCTGAGAATGGGCTTGAGATGCATTGTTGGAGCAGATTGGAGGAAGGTTTACATCAAGATAGGGTGTCAGCAGTGGGAAAAGTGTTCGTTTCTTAACCTTAAAAAAACCTCAAAAAAACAAATGTCCTCCCCAGCATACGCAATTTAATTTAAAATGGCTGCCTCCATTCCATTCAATCTATTCCAAGAAATTCACGTGTTTTCCTTAATTAGTTGTGTAATACTGCAGTCATTCCCTCAAAACTGAATTGCGCCTCATTTGGATTTCAAATTTTATTGGGGGGAGGGGACAAAGAAGGGGAAGGGGGGGGGGGTGGGGGGGAGATAAATTGTAGTGTTTTACCACCTGACATGGGAGTGGCGACATGACCTGTTGCACCAGTTTTTGAAGTACATTTCAGTTTTAAACACCCCTCCAGTCCAAACATTCAATATCACAGCCTTGCTATTTTTTCAAAATGCACCAACTCAAACTTCTCATGTAGCTTAGGGTCGGCACTGGGAAGCATTGGGATAGAGCGAAGGGGGAATTTACTGGGCTATCCTGAAATTTTTTAACGGTCTTGTAGATTTCAATTTACGGTCTCAGGTTATCGACCCAGCAACTGTTTGCAGTTGTTCAGGTTTTTGATGAAATCAGCAAAGCAGATTTCTGAACACAAGCCGTCATCCCCTTCTACCCGCTGTCCAATTTTATTCTGGGCAAAAGGTGCCACCCATTGTTGACTTACTTACCGGCTGTTTCAGAACTCTGTTTCGGTTGCACCAACGTGGGATCAGGACACCATCTCTCTCGACTAATCTGAAATGTGAAGGCAGACACAGTCAGAATGAAACACTCTCCGCGAGGGAATAATTCACTTTAAGACAGGACGCCAAGCCCGGTGAGTTCTCAGGCAATCAAATGGTTTTACAACAGCAACAGCCACAACCTCCAGCTCAAGCTAAAGTTGCACTGGTACTAATAGATACGGTACAGTTTCAACAAAGGGAAGTTTTGCATTTGTTAATTATAAACAGCTCGAGAGCCAACTTTGCCTTTAAATCAAAAAAAATCTAAAGTGTACATCAGGTCAACTGGCCTCAAAGTGAAAGATGGGCCCATGGTTTGAGCATGATTCAGAGCTCTAATAACCAGCACATTCTATTTTTAATCCAGATTTCCAGCCATTGTTTTTTTTTCTATCTGCTTTTCAAATATCACTCTGTAAAATCTTTGCGGGGGCGGGGGGGGGGGGGGCGCGCGGGGAATGAATATATTTGAGATTCAGCACACACATCCCTTTAGCTGTCTGGCAAACTGGAATCTAGCTCAAATTTCCAGACTTCAGAGCTTCGAGTCCCTCAGTTAAAGTCCACCCACAACACGGTCTCCAAGCAGTTGTATTAGATAGGGCCAATTCAGCGTCAAACACAGGACTGACTCACATTATTTTCCAACTACAGCTCTCAGCCTCCGTACAAGAGCTGCTCAAATTGCACAATTGAAGAGGGGATGCGCACATACAGACCGCTATCCCTTTGGTATTTTCTGGTGTCTCTCTAGTTTGGCTATATAGTACTTGTTGAGTCCGTCCCTGAAGTTTCTGTACTTATCTTGCCGATAGAACAGTCACTCCAGTGTAATTCATTGTACGTGAAGCATTTTGAGAAGTTTAAGAGATGTGATAAGAAAGCTCCAAATACACCGCCTTACCTGCTGCGTCCTCCTCCCTGAGCTCACTGTGCTGAAACAAAAATTCTTTGCATCGCCTCCTAATCTTAGCTCATTATTTCCCAGAAGCTCAGAACTGTGGAACCCCTCAACTCCCTTTCCTCTCATCATTGACTGGTCTTTTAGACTCGAGCTTGGTGTCATCCGACTGCTAACTTTTATGATTTCCCTCCTCTTTTCCCCCATTCTTTCTGATCTTGGCGGAGACCTGCACCGTGGGCCTTGGCCCTTCTTCAAGGCAAGATTAAGGGAGGCAGGGAGTTCGGCAGCTTTGTGGTTCTTTAATTTTTGGCTGAAGTTCTTTTGCACTCAAAGGGAGAGATGCAGGTGTTATCAAATGAAGTGGGAGTTGGGGTGGGAATTACCAACAGCTGGGATTGAATTCTGGTGCTGAAACCAATGGATAGAAGCAATGAAGAACAATATATTTTCAGGTCTTATGAGTGACTCCATTTTCCTCTTTCACATCAACAACTGTTCAAGGAAAGTCCGTGGACCAGACGGTTTGAACCCTGGCTGAAGGAGGAGGAAATTTGGCCACAGCCAATAATGTAAAAAAAAGTTGCATTTATAGATCATGCACTCAATCCTTTAATTCCAATTAATTGTGTGTGTTTTTTTAAACATGTGTAGTCACTATTATGTAGGCAATGTGGGAGCCAAATTTAACAGATAGTGTTATGGGCAATGTTCCCCATACGTAATTTTTTTTTGGTGCGTGGGCCCTTTAACTGGTTGTGTGGCCTATTCAATTTTTCATGCGTGCGCAGTTATTTCAATTGAAAAGCTGACGAGTGGCCTGCGCAGGACCTCCAGACCGCTCCACGGCCACGCAGCTTAGCGGGAACATTGGTTATGGGGTCTTTAATTGTCACCTGAACCATTAGAAGAGATAAACAGGGCTTTGGTTTTACGTCTCACGTGAAAGAGGACACCTCTGACAGTTCAGCACTTCCTCAGCACTGCACTCGATGATCAGCCTAGATTATGGCCCGGAATTTCCGATCGGGGGCTTCCTGCGGGCGGATGCCGCCGATCGGAAAGAAATTCTACGAACCTACCTGCTGGCTCCGTAGATCCCGAGGCTTTCGCTCCTGGGCCTCTCCTCTTGGAAATGTGCAGGGGTCCGCATATCCCGGGGGCGCATGCGGTTCGCAAACGCCCCTGGGATCACATGGGCCAGCTCAACCAATGGAAGAGGAGAATCCCCCTTCATACTTTTGACAGTTCCGTTCGCACAGAACTGTCAGAAGTATGAGTGGGGATGACTGCAAAAATGCACCAACACATTGAAATAACTAAAGAAAAACTATTACATATATAAAAATTAATTAAAATGGCATTTAATTAAATATATTAAACAAAAATTAATTTTTTAAAATACGTTTTTAATGAGACTTAATATAACTACCTTATTGGACAGGGTTTTTAATTTATAAGTGAGTGATAAAATCTTATTTTTCTATTTTTAAAAATTCTTATATGCTGGTAGAAGCAGGCCGTATGCCTGCTTTTACCAGGCATAAGAATGCCACGGCCTTTCAGCGGGCGGAAGTTGAGCAAGTAGCACAACTCTCCACCCGCAGAGGCACTTTTCTTGGGCATGCGTTGGATCTGTCGAGAGAATTCTTGACAGATCGCAAGTTCCGGGTTTCAGTGCATGCGCTTCGCACGGCTAAACCCGGAACTTGCGGGGCCCCTATGGGCGCGCACGCACCTCGTACACACCCATGGGGGGTCAGAAATTCAGGGCCATTGTGTTCATGTCCCGGGGTGAGGTTTGAACCCATAAGTTTGAGTCAAGAGGCGAGATCGCAACCAACTGAACCAAGCTTATATTTAATCTAAGGAATGGGTGTGGGGGTGGGAAAAGAGGAAACTCTCATGCATATAAAATTGTAAAAATTACACTCAAGTGATTAAAGACGTAATGGAAAAAAATACCTAAACTAGCTTCCCAAATAAGGTCATCAATTCTGGAGTAAATTGGAAAAAAGGTTCCTGTTGGTCTCTTTCATGAGATGAAAAAGATTTTCCTCACAGTCAATAGATGTCATTCGCAATGTTCCTTCCTTTATTGGTTGCTACAGGATACTGTCAGACCCTCAACAAAACATGCTCCATTACGACCTTCTCACTTGACAGAACACGCATTGTTTACACTGACTGAATCAAGAATCTGTCAATAAAACCTTCCCTTCAACAAGCTTTCTTGCAATAGTTTCCAAAACAATTCTGAGTCGGGGCACGGCTTTTAGCCTCAGTGCCACTGGGCTGAAGGGGGTTCTCACTTCTGCATGTTACCTTCGCTGGACATCACCGGCTGTGATGCCCGCAGCTTGCGACACTCAGCGGTAATCCTCACTAATAAAGAATGGAACTTTGCCAAGGTACAAGGGGACAGTTGGCATGTGTGAAACTGTACCCCACTGAGGGAAGAACTTTGGAGAAACCAGTTTAAGTTGTAGGTTTCTGTAAACTTTAGAACATTAAGAATTAGGAGCAGGAGTAGGCCATTCGGCCCCTCGAGCCTGTTCTGCCATTCAATAAGATCATGGCTGATGATCTACTTCAACTCCACTTTCCTGCCTTATCCCTAGATTCCCTTAGTGCCCAAAAAATCTATCGATCTTGTTGTGTATGTAATATGTGTGCTACTTTGAACCTATGGACAGGACTGCACTACTTGTAGGGCGTAGTGATACGCAGTACCACTCCTGGCCATAGGGGTATAAATAGTACTGTGGGTACTGATCTCCCCTCAGTTCCCGCCTGCGGGCATGAAGTAAAGACCTATGTATAGTCCCTACCTCCAACCAGTAAAGACCTGCTTTATTGTTACTCATTAGTCTGTGTCTTAATTAACTAAATAACTCACAGACTTAACACTGGCGACGAGTCAGGTTCTTACCCTGCGGCAGTTATTCCACGGCGGTTGAAGAGAGGTTTCAAACCACACCACCCCACTGGAAGCGACAGGCATTAGGACCCTGAAGCCTCCATCAGCTTGTGAACCGGAGTAGAAGACAGGGCTGGGGAAGACACAGGTACAGGGCGATAGCGATCGGCAGATAAGGGCCGGGCCGCTTTGAAGTGAGGGGCGCAGCCGGGCCATCGATCGCAACCACCGATAAGGGCCGCACTCGGGCTGAAAGGGCAGCGGCTGCAGAAATTGAAGGCGCGAGAGCCGCGGTGCACAGCGCGGGCCATCGATCGCGATCAGGAGATAAGGGCTTTGGAGTGCGAGGCGCAGCCGGGCCATCGATCGCAAGCACTGATAAGGGCCGGGCCGCTTTCAAGTGCGAGGCGCAGCCGGGCCATCGATCGCATCCGCTGATAAGGGCCGCACTCGGGCGATCGCGGCGAAGATAAGGGCCGCACTCGGGGGCTGAAGGGAGACGGCGTCGGGGGACGGGTGAAGACCGCCAAGCGCGGGAAAACCGCCATTTTGTGGGCGGAGGACGACGGCAAGAGCGGGAAGCCGCCATCTTGGATAACAAGTAAACAAAATAAAATCTGAGAAATTGCAAATCTACAATGCCTAAACACGGGAATATTAGCACCTTTGATAGTGACCTCGAAGATTGGGCCATATATGTTGAAAGAGTAAAAAATTATTGTAAGGCCAATAAAATTAGTGACCAAGATAAAGCTCTAACATTATTAAATTTAATGGGTGCGAAGACATACGGGCAATTGAAACACCTGTTATCACCAGATGAACCGGCGGATAAGACGTTCGATGAGATTGTTACTGTCCTGAAAGATCATCTAAACCCCACGCCGCTGATGCTAGCGGAACGATTTAAATTTTACGACAGAAGGCAGCTACAGCATGAAAGCAATGCTGAATATTTGCTGGAATTGCGTAAATTAGCGAAATATTGCCAGTTTGGAACGGGACTGACAGATGCACTACGAGACAAATTTGTGTGTGGTTTATTTAAACAGGATACACAAAAGCGACTGCTCGAGGAGAATGAGCTGACGCTTGAGAAGGCGGTCACTATGGCAGCAGCACACGAAGCCGCAGCGAGAGGCACGGCAGTAATGCAGCTACGGGCACCGGAGCTCAGTGCACACAAATTGGGTGTGAGTTCTGGCAAATGTTATCGTTGTGGAAAGACAACGCATGATCAGAACCAGTGTTGGTTTAAAAACCAAGAATGTAGAACTTGTGGTAGGCTTGGACATATAGCTAGAGTATGCAGGTCAGGGAAGAAGACCAGCAACAAGAAGTCACCGCAAGGAAAATACGCAAAGGTACACAAGGTGACCGAACAGGAGTCCGATTCAGACGCTAGCAGTAATGAACTGGCTAGCTTAAGCTGTAATGAACTGGCTAGCTTAAGAGTACTCAACGCTGGTAAGGGTGCAGACCTCCAGACAATTTGGGTCACTCTTCAGATAGAAGGAGTCCAAGTAAAACTGGAATTGGACACTGGCTCGGCATTGACGGTCATAAATAAGAAAGATTACGGAAAGTTATTCCAACATATTCCCCTACAGGATACGCAGTACCACTCCTGGCCATAGGGGTATAAATAGTACTGTGGGTACTGATCTCCCCTCAGTTCCCGCCTGTGGGCATGAAGTAAAGACCTACGTATAGTCCCTACCTCCAACCAGTAAAGACCTGTTTTATTGTTACTCATTAGTCTGTGTCTTAATTAACTAAATAACTCACAGACTTAACAGATCTGAGTCTTGAATATACTCAACGACTCAGCATCCACAGCCCTCTGGGGTAGAGCACTCCAGGATTCACAACCCTCTGAGTGAAGAAGTTTCTCCTCATCTTGGTCTTAAAACAGCCGACCCCTTATCCTGAGACTATGACCCCCCTAGTTCTGGACTCTCCAGCCAGGGGTAAACAGCCTCTTAGCATCTACCCTGTCAAGCCCTCGAAGAATTTTAGATGTTTCAATGAGATCACCTCTCATTTCTTCTAAACTCCAGAGAACATAGGCACACTCTACTCAATCTCTCCTCATAGGACAACCCTCTCATCCCAGGATTCAGTCTAGTGACCCTTTGTTGCACTTCCTCCAAGTCAAGTATATCCTTCCTTAGGTAAGGAGACCAAAACTGTACACAGTACTCCAGGTGTGGTCTCACCAGGGCCCTATATAATTGCACCAAGACTTCCTTACTCTTATACTCCAACCCTCACTGCAATAAAGGCCAACATACAATTTGCCTTCCTAATTGCTTGCTGTACCTGAATGTTAACTTTCTGCAGGTTAACGATTAGAATGTCAGAACGATTAATGCTCATGGATTCACAGGTGGCAGCTCCTAATGAGTCAACATTTAAAACAAATTCAGACTCGGTAAGAAGTCAGTTCAGGTTTGTGAAAATGTTAGGAATATTATTTAAACATTTTAAAGTGACAAGTCTACGTTTAGGGAAGAGTGCAAACTGAAGCACGAACTGTGGAAGGAAACCTTCACTTCGTCAAACCTGCGCCTTCCACAGACTATCTATGGGTTTATTTCAGGTACATTTTTCTTCACGAATGTGGGCAGAAAAAGTTAATGACCAGAGAGAAAATATACTCCATGGGCTCCTGCGCAAGCCAACCAATTGCAGAAAAAACTTCAACCTTAAGGTAACTGATTGAAACTACAGGATACCCAACTAACATTGCAAGCCTACAATGCTCCAACCCAACAGAATGCATACAGACAATGTTTCCACAGGGTATATGGGATCAAGAGATAATTAGGTATATTTCTGGAAGATCCAGAAGGGATCGAGTGAGAAGGTGAGCAGGTAGACTTGATCAACGGTGAAGGTCTTGTTGGGCATAATGGACTTTTGCTGTCTCCAATAGTTCCTCATTAGGCTCTTATTCATGATAAAACAGCATTAGTGCTGTCGGGGTTTATATGGCAAACTCTAACCCGCCACCCCCTGAAGACATCATCTCCTGCTCTGGTACACTTCAAAGGGCAGAAATTATCCTCCATTACTTTGCCTAAGTGGCCATTCTTCATGTAGAGGCCTAGTGAGTGTGGACAGGCTACTCAACCAAGTGGCCACACCCTGGCACTTTCTATCGGCAGGGGGTCACTTAGCAGACATCATAAATCATGATTCATTTCTTTTCCCCACTCTAGCCCAGGGCCACTCCCCCAACAAAAATAAGCTAACGCAGCACAGAATGGGGCTTAAACTTAGGGCCTTCTGCTGTGCATGGTTCAGGTGCACCTTGTGACTACCGAGCGAGCCATCAATATACAGCTAGCCACGATGCTCACCCATCACACGTGCTCACTGACCTACACTGGCTCCCCGGTCCGGCAACGCCTCAATTTTAAAAGTCTCAGCCCCGTGTTCAAATCCCTCCATGGTCTCGCCCCCTCCCCATCTCTGTAACCTCCTCCAAGCCTACTGGTCTCCGAGATCTCTGCGCTCCTCCAATTCCGGCCTCTTGCACATCCCCCAATTTCCTTTGCTCCTACCTTTGGCGGCCGTGCCTTCAGCTGCCTGGGCCCTAAACTCTGGAATTTCCCCCCTAAACCTCGCCGCCTTTCCCTCCTCAAAACCTACCTCTTTGACCAAGCTTTTGGTCACCTGTCCTAATATCTCGTGGCTCGGTGTCAGATTTTGTCCTGCGACGCGCCTCGCGACCTTTTACTACATTAAAAGGTGCTATATAAATGTAAGTTGTTGCTGTAACTAGATGCAGATGAAATCAATCACCACTTCGCTCTAATTTCTCAATAAGCGTTATTCAGCTACAGCTCCAGACCAGGGGATTTCAAACGTTAACAGTGTGGTGGCCCCCAGCATTTCGTGGAACTCGTTGCCCTAACCTTTGAAAGACAATGTCAGCTACTCCAAAGGAAAACAGTGTCCTCAAATCGCTGAAACCATTCTTTATTGGTGCACAACGACAGCACCAACACGCCCGCAACGCCACAAATATAGAAATCTGACAACCTCACAGGCCCGCTGGGAACCCCTCGAGTCTGAGGAGCCCAGTCTGAAAAATCTTTGTTCTAAACTCAAAACCCAGTGTCTAAATGGTTCCTATAAAAACCAGGAATGTTTCCGTTGGAATGTTCAGCCAATGAATCAGTGCCGGAGAATTTTCTTTTAAACAAATGCTGCCAGTGACAGGGTGGCCTTCATTCAGTGTGTACTGTACCTGACCAGTGTTTGCACAGATGTAACCTGAAGCGTCTGCATCACTGACAATAGATGTGCTGAAGGCTTGTGGAAAACAAGCGAACGCTCTTCGGAGAAGAGGCTTTTTTTTTGCAGGACGTTCCGCAGGAGGCTGCAGGTGTCTTCAGCGCTCAGCAGGGGAGCTTTGCAATTCCACCCATCTTTAGAAGGGTTCTGAAATACGGTATTAAGCCCAAAATATCGAGTGCCCGCTCTCCGCGCAGACTGACCCACTGCCTGCTTCCAGCATTCTCGGTTTTGATTTCAGATTTCTAATATTTTGTTTTTGGTTTGCAGAGTAGAATCTGACCTTTGGTCATCTTGAATCGGTGAATTGAAAGCCAGGACCATTCGGGTTAAATCATTTCGTGCAGAATTGTCCAATGCTGGTGTACAAGGTTTTAATTTTTAAAACTGCATCGCCCCTTTCACTGCGCCCCTGAGCAAATACTGAAATATTTAGAGAAAAATACACACTGCGGCCTTTATGATTTTCGATTTAATTTGTTTTGCGGGACTGATATGACACAAAGTGGTAGGGCAGAGGACAGAGCCAGCAATTCTCCAAACACGGAGTTGGGGTGGAGGGAAAATCACCATCACTGGGCTGTTCCCCACCTTCACTGAAGCCGCTGGAGATATCAGCACATGCAACTTATCAGTGCTCTTTTTCTCTACAGTCCTTGAGGCGCCATGCCCTGTAAGGTCAATAGATGGGCATCCTCGACAAGCCTTACTTTTTCCCCACACTTTTGTGATGCTACGGGCTTATCATAAAAGCAAGAAAGACCGACTTGCATTTCTACAGCGTCTTCCACGACCTAAGGACGTCCCAAAGCGCTTTACAGCCAATGAAGTGCTTTTCTGAAGCATAGTTACTGTTGTAATGTAGGAAACGCGGCAACCAATTTGCGCACAGCAAGATCCCACAAACAGCAATGTGACAATGACCAGAGAATCTGTTTTTAGTGATGCTGATTGAGGGAGAAACATTGGGCCCAGGACACCGGGGGAGAACTCCCCCCATGCTCTTCTTCGAAATCGTGCATATCGTGAAATAGTGAACATCATGGTTACTTTACAATATTTTCTGGTCACAGCAGGTGAAGCCAGAGCCTCTTATTAATTATTTATAAACACAAATAAACAAGAGAAAGGCCAAAATGACAACAGAAAATGCTGGAAAAACTCAGCAGGCCAGGCAACATCCATTGGGAGAGAGAAATAGAGTCAACGTTTCAGGTCGAAACCCTTCGTCAGGACTGAAAAAGCACAGGAAATGAAACAGATTAAAAGGCCAGTTTGGGGGTTGGGAATTGGGGATGAGAGAACAAGAGAGAAGTGAAGAGACATTAAGAGGTATTCAAAACGAGACGAGATGGTGATAGGACAGTGGAGACAAAAGACGGCTCTAGATTAGGTGTGAAATGCACTGGCAGAATGGGAGACAGCTGCCATGTGGGAGAGAAAAAAAGGGGGGAAGGGCACAAAACAAAGGTGTGTTGGCCACTTGTTTGTTCACGGTGTGATTGAGTGTCAACCCAGGCTGACAGTGGGCATCACTCTGTGGGCAAATCAACAGTAACTGCAGCAAGCTGGGGGGGGGGGGGGGGGGGTTCCCAGCTTTGGTCCACTCCAAAACCGAATGAGACTTTGGGCAGATGCAACCCACCCACCCCCACCTCCAGCTCCAGCTTAACTGGTAAGCTTCTGGGTGAGCAGCTTGTGGGAACCTTCCCTTGATGTCTTGGCTGACATTCTTCCCTTAACCAATACCAAGAATATACTGACTGGCCATTAATCTTGTTACTGTCTGTGGGATCTGGCTGTGCACTTATTAGCTGCTGTGTTGGCTTACCAAACAGTCAACGCAGTTCAAACAAAAAGGACTTCTGAAGGGTCTGAGAGGCAAGCAAGTGAGTCCTCAGGTCATCAGATTTCTGTCAGTGACTCCAGTTCAAAAAGTACTTCATTGGCTGTAAAGCGCTTTGAGAAGTCTGGTGGTCGTGAAAGGCGCGATAGAAATGCAAGTCTTTCTTTCTACCCGAGGTTTGGATATTGCATACTGCAAGCACGTTGTCTCAAGAATTCCGTCACTCTTGAACTACTAGCATCTTACTTCTGCTGCTGGTCAGATTCAAAACATATACTTTCTGCAACAATAGCCTTGTTTTGCTTGGGTAGTGGTCACTATTTGAAGTTGGAATGCTGGGGGAGGGACGAAGGGGCAGACAGGAATTTGCAGCAATGCGTCACTGTTTAGGGGAGTCCCGAGAAGCATGTCACCTTCTAGAATGGGGGCCATCTTGGCACACTGCCATGTGGGGAGGGTCTGCCAGAGCGTGTTTATGTCTGTGGTATTCCCCAGGAAGGGGGGAGGTTGGAAGGGGGACCCTACAGGGAAACACTAAAATAAACACTGTTCCAAATACTAAATTCTATTTTTTTTGTGAACAGAGTTATAATTTTAACAATATACTTTGGCTACTGCCCAGTTCCCTTTTTTCTATTAAATTGTGTTTTCCAGCTAAAATATATACTGTAATAATTTCAAAGATAATTATACCTTTCTGCTATAAATGGGATAAGCACTCACTTTTCCCCCCCTAACTTTTAGAAATAAAAATTGAAATCATGTGCGGTACGTTCTCACCCTTTGGTTAGATGTTTAACGGAAAGACCATCTGTTTTGATAGACAGTGAAAGATTTCACGGTACATTTGAAAAGCAGGGAGTTCACTTGGGGCCCTGTCCAACATTCCTCCCCCAACCAAAAACCACCAGAAAGAAAACGATTAAACGGTAATTCATTTTATCGCTCTTTTGTGCGATCTTGCCGTTAGCAAAATGGCTGCGTCATTTGCCGAAATAACAGTCATTTCAGAGTAATTCATTGTATGTGACGTGCTTCGAGCTGTTCGAGAGATGCAATAATACGCTATATAAATACAAGTCTTTCTCTTGCTAGTGATTAGGTTGGCATGAAAAAGAAAAGACTTGCATTTATATAGCGCCTTTCATGACCACTGGAAGCCTCAAAGCGCTTTACAGCCAATGAAGTACTTTTGAAGTAGAGTCACTGTTGTAATTTGTGCTCACAAACTCCCACAAACAGCGATGTGATAATGACCAGATAATCTGTTTTTAGTGATGTTGATTGAGGGATAAATATTGGTCAGAACACTGGGTATAACTCCCCTGATCATCTTCCAATAGTGCCACAGGATCTTTTACGTCCACCTGAGAGAGCAGACTGGGCCTCGGTTTAACGTCTTATCCGAAAGACGGCACCTCCAACAGTGCAGCACTCCCTCAGCACTGCACTGGAGTGTCGGCCTAGATTAATGTACTCAAGTCCCTGGAGTGGGACTTGAACCCACGACCTTCTGACTCAGAGGCGAGGGTGCTGCCCACTGAGCCACAGCTGACACCGAGTGATAAAAGTGGGCAAACCTGCTACATATTCACTCCAACTATTTTACTAACACAGACAACTTTCTCTTCAAGTGACTTCCAATCATACACACCACTTTATGAACAAGGACGGTTTTGCACAAAGCACAATAAACTTCCTGACAAAGAGCCTGCAACCTTGCAAGAAGTTTTAAAAAAAATGCAGTTGATGTAATTTATCTAGATTTTCCAAAAGGCCTTCGATGAATAATGTCAGAGAATGCGGAGTCAGGGGACAAGTAGCAAAATGGATTGCTGGCTGGCTTCAGGACAAAAATCAGAGAGTAGGGGTAAAGGGTAGCTATTCACAGTGGCAGAAGGTGGGTAGTGGTGTTCCACAAGAATCAGTGCTGGGACCACTGCTGTTCACAATTTACATTAACGATTTAGACTTTGGAATCAAAAACACAATTTCTAAATTTGCAGATGACACCAAATTTTTTTGGGAGGGGGGGGGTGGTATAGTCAATACAGAGGAGGACTGCAACAAATTACAGGAGGACATTAATAAACTTGCAGAATGGGCATATAATTGGCAAATGAAGCTCAACACAGATAAATGTGAGGTACAGGAAACTTTTTTTTATCCGGCACCGACGTGGTGCCAGTTCATCAAAAATTCCGGATAACCGAAAGCTATAGTAAAAGATAGGGAGAGCTGACAGCTCCGTATAAAGCAACAAACCCTGTTGCTTAGCAACAAGTGCAGAACAATGTCCACAAGTTCCAAGCGTCTCTGTAGCTTAGCAACAGCTGCAGCCACACCCTTGCACAGCAACAGATGAGGAAGGCAAGTACAATATGAAGTAAAACTTACCTGAACCTACTCCTGAATTTTGCCGGTTAACCGAGATTTCCGGTTACAGGAAACTTTGTGCTATCCGGCACCGACGGGACCGAGCTGTTGCCGTTCCCTCAAAACTGCCGGACAAACCAGCGCTAATGTTGAAAGATACGGAAGCTTTTGAGCTCCGTATCTGTCAACAAACCCTGTTGCTTAGCAACAGCTTCTAAACAGTCCAAGCGTCTCTGTAGCTTGGCAACAGCTTCAGCAGACCTTGCAGAGCTTGACTGTTGAGAAAAAAGCAATGAGAAGAAAAAAAACTAACGAAAACGGCTCCTGATTTTTGCCGGTGGCTCGAGCATTCCGGACAGTTAGCCTCCGGATAACACAAAGTTTCCTGTATTACATTTTGTAGGAAGAATAGGGAGGTCGCTTATCACTTGGAGAGTGCGAGTCTGGGTGGGGTAGAGGAACAAAGGGATCTCGGAGTACAAATACACAAATCACTAAAAGTAGCGACACAGGTTAACAAGGCCATAAAAAAAGCAAACCAAGCACTAGGGTTTATTTCTAGAGGGATAGAATTGAAAAGTAGGGAAGTTATGCTAAACCTGTATCGAACCTTGGTTCGACCACACTTGGAGTACTGGATCCAATTCTGGTCGCCATATTATAAAAAGGATATAGAGAAAGGATGATCTGACTGGGTCTTTTTTCGCTTGAAAGGCGGCGGAGGGGTGACCTAATAGAGGTCTTTAAAATTATGAAAGGTTTTGATAGAGTGGATACAGAGAGAATGTTTCCACTTGTGGGGAAGAGCATAACTAGAGGCTATCAATATAAGATAGTCACCAAGAAATCCAATAGTGAATTCAGAAGAAACTTCTTTATCCAAAGAGTGGTGAGAATGTGGAACTCGCTACCACAGGGAGTGGTTGAAGCGAATAGTATAAATGCATTTAAGGGGAGGCTAGACAAGCATATGAGGGAGAAGGGAATAGAGGCTCGAGTGGCGGCATGGGCTGGCCGGGCCGAATGGCCTGTTTCTGTGCTGTATATCCTATGTAAAAAAAAAAGACGACAATTTACACAATCAAATGTGGGCATGATCATCATCTTCCATGCGAATACTTTATTCGCCCGCCAAGCTGGACTTAAGACTATGGAAGTGCAGTCAACAGCTGAAACAGGTACAACAGACAAAATCCCATTCACAGCGCTCACCAGGTTGTGACTTAACATATACAAAAGCAAAATACTGCAGATGCTGGAAATCTGAAACAACAACAAAAAATGCTGGAAACACTCAGCAGGCCAGGCAGTATCCACGGATGCTGCCTGGCCTGCTGAGTATTTCCAGCATTTTCTGTTGTGATTAGTGACTTAACTTATGTCTATTTATTAATATTCAGAGTGTCATTGTGAGGCAAAGTGCACTAATGAGAAAGACCAAAGACTCCCTCCTTGCACCCCCACCAAGGGATCGGTCCCCTTTTTGCAAGAAGTTATTTGCAGAGAAATAAGGCTTTACCCCCACTTTCCATCAAATTTACCAGGAAGCGAGCGGAGTCCGAAACAGTAAAAAACAGTCCAGCACGACCAAACTCCCACACTGAGCTCCAAGATTTACCCCTCTCGCAAACACAAATAATGGTCGATAAAGACTGGTTAACAAACTAAAAATCTTTCGACATTTTTATATTTAAATGCGTAGTCTGCAGAAATCAACATACCTTGAGCAGAACAACATCAACGCCTCTGCCATGTTTTGAGATGCCAGATAAGCTATACCGCCTTCTGTGCCGTTCGTACATTTTGTCGGAGTAACACAAAACAAGGCAAATTCCACAGCATGGACTCCAGACTGCAGTTTACGGGACATGGAAAACCGAGGCACCAAAACTCTCTCGCACACGTGTGCGTGTGTGTGTGTGTGTGTGTGTGTGTGTGTGTGTGTGTGTGTGTGTGGCTGATTTCCTTTGAATTGCTCCTGAACTGCAGGAAGAAATCCTCGCAGCCGAGACCGTCGGACAAACGCCCTCCTTTCAAAAATCAAACACAAGGAAAGCCACACACACAAAAAAAAAAGGCAGCAATTGTCAGAGGGAGAAAAAAAAAATTGACGAAATGCTTTCCAAGTAGTTTGTGAAGTGAAAATAGCAGGCTGCAGTTTCCGCCCCCCCGCACCCCCCCTACTTCTTTTTCCTTAAAAGTAACAGCACAGAGTCACTCTGTGCAAGCAGATGGATTGCACACCCGTCAATGGTCTTATTCAGATCAGCTGGGCTTTACGCACACTGCCACATAGCTGCTTCCTGCGTCTGTGCCTCACAGTCTCCCCGGGATAGAACACTCTCTTTCTCTCCACTTCCTCTTCCCTCCTATTAACGCATCCAGTTGTAACAGCCACTTTATTCAGCAGCAACAAGGCACAATGTTGTAAACGCTCGAGGCCGCTCGTTTGCCCCCAGGACTTTAATTACACAAGGAGCAGAGGCACAAGGCTTTGTGCTGAAGGGCTAATTACAGCAAAGAGACAAAACTCTTCTCACAGAAATTAAAGCTTTAAATCTATCCTAATCAAACTCGATGCAACAGAAGTGTAAATTATGTAAGTTCTTATGAAGGACTCTCATTGTATTACAAGGTGGAATATCAAGTCTGCCTCAACGCTTCAACAGTTCGCCGATATTAAACTAATGGTTGGGGTCAACCAAAGTGGTGTTTAAAATAGCACCAGGGCAGTGCCCCAGCAAATGAACTTCAATGTAGCTAAGTGTGAGGTGGTACATCTTGGTCGGAAGAATAAGGAGGCCGCATACTCCTTGGAAAATGAGGCCTAGAAATGCGTCACGGGCGGTATCCGATCAGCCGCCGGTTATACGCAATGGAACGGAATACCCGGCGCTGCGTATAACGGGACGCCGATCCAATACCGCCCGTGACGAATATCTAGCCCCGAGTGTCTAAATGGGGCAGAGGAGCAGAGGGATCTGAAGGTACAGATACACAGATCACTAAGAGTAGTGACTCGGGTTAATAAGGCCATTAAAGAAAGCAAACCAAGCACTGGGCTTCATTTCTAGAGGGATAGAATTGAAGAGCAGGGAAGTTCTGTTAAACTCGTACAGAACCTTGGTTAGACCTCACTTGGAGCACTGTGCGCAGTTCTGGTCTCCATATTATAAAAAGGATATAGAGGCACTGGAGAAGGTGCAACAAAGATTTACTAGAATGATACCAGAACTAAGCGGCTATACCCATCAGGGAAGTTTGAACAGGCTGGGGCTCTTTTCTCCAGAAAAAAGGCTGAGGGGTGACCTGATAGAGGTCGTTAAGATTATGAAAGGGTTTGAGATGTTTCCACATGCAGGGGAGGCCAGAACTAGGGCACATAAATATAAGATAGTCACTAATAAATCCAATAGGGAATTCAGGAGACACTTCTTCACATAGAGAGTGGTTAGAATGTGGAACTTGCTGCCACAAGGAGTGGTTGAGGCAAATAGCAGAGATGCATTTAAGGGGAAGCTCAATAAAGATATGGGGGAGAAAGGAATAGGAGGATATGTTGATGGGGCAGATGAAGAAGGTTGAGGAGGCTTGTGTGGAACATAAACACCGGCATGGACCAGTTGGACCGAATGGCCTGATTCTGTGCTGTAAATACGATGCAAGTCGACGTTAAGAATCATGGCCGTCTCCTTTCTTTACTGGTGTGCTGCTGATTGGTGTGCTGTCTGGAGGGAGGGATAACAGAACAAGAGGCCCGTGTTGGGCACTGGCCTGGACTGCAGTTCTCAGCACTCAGGAAAAGTCAAGCCCTGCAGTCTGCCTCCTTTCCCAGGATAATACACAGTCGGCCTTGGAATTGGCGTGCGGCCACTGCCAGCAGCACGTTATCCATGTAAAAATACTAGATTGCGCTAGACCTTAATCTCCAGCGCAAAGTGCAACATATCCCTTTATAGTTATCTTGTGCCAATATGATTAAATCACTCTGAAAGGACTCTAGGCTTCAACTCAGGGTAACGCCCACATTTCAGTTCCATGAACTAGAAAGGAAGGGGGAGGGAGGGGAAGATTCAGGGCACTAACTTCCAATGGGGCGCTACTTTTAGCACCCCGAAAAAGTTAGCGCCCCGGCACCTGTAATTCACTGGTAGCACCCCAAGAGGGAGGCGGGGGCGCTACTGGAAGCGCTCCCACTCCCTCTTGGGGCGCTACCAGGGAAGATTGCGGTGGTACATCGCTCCGTGGTACTGCAGGCCTTCCTCCTCTTATTAAAGGGGAGGGCCTTGCTCATCCTGACCCGGGGCCCAGCTGGTATCGGGGTGCCGGTCAGCTCCCCGCAAGGGGGGGGGGGGGGCGGGGTTGTTGCATCGGAGGCTGGGGACGGCAACGAGGGCAGCGGCCAGCAACAAAAATGGCCGCCCGGCACCCCCCCTTTAATTATCGCCGGGCGCAAAGTAACCGAATTTTGCCCCCGAAAGGCTCAAAGATACCAACATTTTTCAAATAAACCCATCAGCCAAAGGATCATTGCACCGTTCCTGCAAATCCCAGCTGCAACATCACCTCCCCCCGACCCCCCCTGCCCAAGAGCTAGTGCACAAACAAAGCAGTCTAGTTATTGAGGTCATATAATCGAGATATCATCTGTTGGAATGGACTCTATTTACAAACTTTACTGGGCCTTTTTTTTAAAAACAGATTGCGATTCTCCCCCAATCTTCTAATGTTTTTAGGTTTCTGTAGTTCTACAGTGTTGCACTGTAGTCCCGGGTACAGCTGATGATAGACGAGCCAGCATGGGCTACTGATGGCATGTGGAATTGCAGACCCATTACTGAACTCACGCGAAAGCTCAGAAACCAACGTGGGAAGAGGTAGTGTGGTCCCAACCGGACAAGCAGGGGGAAGGTGACCAGTGCGCTGCCTTGGCAAGCCGTGCCATTTTAGCCATTTTAACTCCAGCAGTATTCCTGCACACACTTCAGGGTCTCCAAGCTTTACCTCTTGGCTAACCTGGCCCGGAGTTCTCTGGACTTAGGCCAGTCAGATATGTCCTTACAGGGAGAGCGCGTACATGCCAAACCAGGTAAACCGAGATGCTACTGAAGTGGGCTTCTCAATAGTTTACTTAGAAGATTGTGAAACACGGTGGTGGGTTTCTACGGGCACATCCAGGGGAAGACCCAGGCTTGTGATAACGCACATATTGAACACACGGGGCCAAATCTTCCTGGGAAAATAAACGGCAAGTTAACGTTGCACGCCATTAATAATGCGCGAAACGGCCAGTGAGTTCAGGGGATGAAGAGATACGCCGTGAGTCGTGAATCTCCAGAATCTGCCACTCGATTTACGTATCTCCGCCGTTTGCTTCGCCCAGCCTCCTCGTTATTTTTAAGAACTTGCTGGATTTGCACATTGATTGCTCATTAAACCCACCGCACAAAGTTAGGGATCAATCTCTCCGGTCCAGAAAGAAAACAATTTAACCTGGAGTCTTATTCCTGTATGTAGTAAATTGTTGTTGGAGATTTTGAAAATGTCAAATTTAATTTTTTTTAAAACTTTTCCATTGTATCTTTTTTCTCTCTGTCTTAATCCAATCTTTCTTTCCCTCTCTATTTCTGTATCTGATTTAACTCTAATTCACCTTCCTTCTCTCCATAACTCTGCTTTAAAAAAAAAAAATTAGTTCATGGGATGTGGACGTCGCTGGCAATGCCAGCATTTATTGCCCATCCCTAGTTGCTCGAGAAGGTGGTGGTGAGCTGCCTTCTTGAACCGCTGCAGTCCGTGTGGTGAAGGTATTCCCACAGTGCTGTTAGGGAGGGAGTTCCAGGATTTTGACCCAGCGACGATGAAGGATCGGCGAAATACTTTCAAGTCAGGATGATGTGTGACTTGGAGGGGAGCTTGGAGGTGATGGTGTTCCCACACCTGCTGCCCTTGTCCTTCTAGGTGGAAGAGGTCGCGGGTTTAGGAGGTGCTGTTGAAGAAACCTTGGTGAGTTGCTGCAGTGCATCTTGTAGATGGTACACACTGCAGCCACGGTACGCTGTTGGTGGAGGGAGTGAATGTTTAAGGTGGTGGATGGGGTGCCAATCAAGCGGGCTGCTTTGTCCTGGATGGTGTCGAGCTTCTCGAGTGTTGTTGGAGCTGCACTCATCCAGGCAAGTGGAGAGTATTCCATCACACTCCTGACTTGTGCCTTGTAGATGGTGGAAATGCTTTGGGGAGTCAGGAGGTGAGACACTCGATCCTTAAATCTCATGAGTTAAGGAGATAGACTGTTGGTCCCGTCAATCACTAAGGTCCCAGATGTCCCCATTGTCCTCACTGTGCCATTATCAGCTCGCACTTCCAGCAAGTTACGTAGCAAAAAATTTTTGCGCTGAAGGGCGTTGGAAAAAGTCGAACTAACGGCATGCACCGCGAGATGCCCTGCACCAGCAAGATTTGGCCCACTGAATATATTTAGATTGCTACAACAACCACTTGCATTTACAGAGCGCCTCGTGCAGGAAGACAGCTCAGAGATTTTTTTATAAGGAGGAAATGGACGTGGCGGACAACAAGCATGGGAAAAAAGGGAGGGGAATGGAAAGGCTAGGAGGGAAGCTGAAAAGGTCCAAGAGGAGGGCTTTTCAGATAGGGAGGGAGTTGGTAAGGCGGAAAGAAATGGGAAATCTGCAGAGGACAGGTGCGCAGTGCCGGCAATGTTCCTGCGAAGGAGGCCACGCAGTAATCGGCAAGGTCCCGCGGAAGCCGCTCACCGGCTTTTACACGGTAAATACCACGCGTGCGCAGAAGTTTAAAGGGACCACGCATTAAAAGAAACAGGCCGCGCAGAACAGCGCGAACATCGAGTGGCAACAATAACAAATACCCAACGTGAGCTCCGAGAACCCACAGGGAGTACCGAGGCAGATAATCGCCTTTTATACTTTATACGGTAATTCATTGAACATGAAACTCAGACATGACAACATTAACCCAGGTCACTCGCAACTACTGCATTAGTCCATGTAAAATCCACAGACGCACGGCCAGTGCAAAAGTCGATGAAGAATTTCTTTATTTTTTTAAAAAAGAAAATGTCACTAATTTAAGAATGCTAAAATGGCAGAAGTTCAGTATCTTGCTGAACTGTAACATTTTGTAGATAAACAAGGAAGATCTTTCTCCAATAACTCCATACTCTTTTCCGACACATGTTAAGACTTAGGGCATCACTCCTGTCTGCTACACCTGTATTTAATTTATGTAATGGCTCCCCTAATCACACCGGACGACCTGCGGTTGCTCCATTAACTTCACATAAGCCGCGGGCCTTTAAAATGGTTGCGGGCTTCTTTTCATATATAGAGCCACCCCTCCCCACATGATTAAACAGGCCTTAAATTTCATTGGCTGCAGCACCAGGGCTCTCTGACTCCGCAACCTCAGCCAAATGAGCCTCTTTTCTTCCAAACTTACTTTTTCCAAAACAATAAAACCCAAGCCAAGTTATTACTTCTTTTGTTTGCTGCCAATTTGCCCCTCCCTTGTCTCCTAAATGCACCGATTTATTTGGTACTTAGCCACTTTTTACAGGGAACATGAGCAGGCGATTCCACGGCGGCCGAGCCCAGTCCTGCTCTCGCACTCGCTTTCGAGCAGCAGTCCAGATACAATCAACTCCCGAGCTGAGTATTCCGAACTGCCCTCATAGCGCCCCTACTGCCAGCCCAGCTGGAATCAGCCAACTCAGCACAGGCAGAGGACTGAAACTACCTGATCAATGCGGCTTAACTACTCACTAACTTAAACAGACAGACAGACACAGACAGACAGACAGACAGACAGACAGACAGACAGACAGACAGACACACACACACACACACACACACACACACAGGAGAGGGCGACAGAAAGTGATAAAGAGAGCGAGCGGCAGAGAGCGCGAGCGACAGAAAGAGAGAGCGAGCGAGCGACAGAAAGAGAGCGCGAGCGAGCGACAGAAAGAGAGAGCGCGAGCGAGCGACAGAAAGAGAGAGCGCGAGCGAGCGACAGAAAGAGAGAGAGAGCGACAGAGAGCGAGCGCGCGACAGAGAGAGCGAGCGCGCGACAGAGAGCGAGCGCGCGACAGAGAGAGCGAGCGCGCGACAGAGAGCGAGCGCGCGACATAGAGAGCGAGCGCGCGACAGAGAGAGCGAGCGCGCGACAGAGAGAGCGAGCGCGCGACAGAGAGAGAGCGAGCGCGCGACAGAGAGAGAGCGAGCGCGCGACAGAGAGAGCGCGAGCGCGCGACAGAGAGAGCGAGCGCGCGACAGAGAGAGAGCGAGCGCGCGACAGAGAGAGAGCGAGCGCGCGACAGAGAGAGAGCGAGCGCGCGACAGAGAGAGCGAGCGCGCGACAGAGAGAGAGCGAGCGCGCGACAGAGAGAGAGCGAAGCGCGCGACAGAGAGAGAGCGAGCGCGCGACAGAGAGAGCGAGCGCGCGACAGAGAGAGCGAGCGCGCGACAGAGAGAGAGCGAGCGCGCGACAGAGAGAGCGAGCGCGCGACAGAGAGAGAGCGAGCGCGCGACAGAGAGAGAGCGAGCGCGCGACAGAGAGAGAGCGAGCGCGCGACAGAGAGAGAGCGAGCGCGCGACAGAGAGAGAGCGAGCGCGCGACAGAGAGAGAGCGAGCGCGCGACAGAGAGAGAGCGAGCGCGCGACAGAGAGAGCGAGCGCGCGACAGAGAGAGCGAGCGCGCGACAGAGAGAGCGAGCGCGCGACAGAGAGAGCGAGCGCGCGACAGAGAGAGCGAGCGCGCGACAGAGAGAGAGCGAGCGCGCGACAGAGAGAGAGCGAGCGCGCGACAGAGAGAGAGCGAGCGCGCGACAGAGAGAGCGAGCGAGCGACAGAAAGAGAGAGCGAGCGAGCGACAGAAAGAGAGCGCGAGCGAGCGACAGAAAGAGAGCGAGCGAGCGACAGAGAGAGCGAGCGAGCGAGCGACAGAAAGAGAGCGAGCGCGCGCGACAGAGAGAGCGAGCGCGCGACAGAGAGAGAGCGAGCGCGCGACAGAGAGAGAGCGAGCGCGCGACAGAGAGAGCGAGCGCGCGACAGAGAGAGAGCGAGCGCGCGACAGAGAGAGAGCGAGCGCGCGACAGAGAGAGCGAGCGCGCGACAGAGAGAGCGAGCGCGCGACAGAGAGAGCGAGCGCGCGACAGAGAGAGAGCGAGCGCGCGACAGAGAGAGAGCGAGCGCGCGACAGAGAGAGAGCGAGCGCGCGACAGAGAGAGAGCGAGCGCGCGACAGAGAGCGAGCGCGCGACAGAGAGAGAGCGAGCGCGCGACAGAGAGCGAGCGCGCGACAGAGAGAGCGAGCGCGCGACAGAGAGAGCGAGCGCGCGACAGAGAGAGCGAGCGCGCGACAGAGAGAGCGAGCGCGCGACAGAGAGAGCGAGCGCGCGACAGAGAGAGCGAGCGCGCGACAGAGAGAGAGCGAGCGCGCGACAGAGAGAGAGCGAGCGCGCGACAGAGCGCGCGACAGAGAGAGAGAGAGCGCGCGACAGAGAGAGAGCGCGCGACAGAGAGAGCGCGCGACAGAGAGAGAGAGCGCGCGACAGAGAGAGAGAGCGCGCGACAGAGAGAGAGAGCGCGCGACAGAGAGAGAGAGCGCGCGACAGAGAGAGAGAGCGCGCGACAGAGAGAGAGAGCGCGCGACAGAGAGAGAGAGCGCGCGACAGAGAGAGAGAGCGCGCGACAGAGAGAGAGAGAGCGAGCGACAGAAAGAGAGAGCGAGCGAGCGACAGAAAGAGAGAGCGAGCGAGCGACAGAAAGAGAGAGCGAGCGAGCGACAGAAAGAGAGAGCGAGCGAGCGACAGAAAGAGAGAGCGAGCGAGCGACAGAAAGAGAGCGAGCGAGCGACAGAAAGAGAGAGCGAGCGAGCGACAGAAAGAGAGAGCGAGCGAGCGACAGAAAGAGAGCGCGAGCGAGCGACAGAAAGAGAGCGCGAGCGAGCGACAGAAAGAGCGAGCGAGCGACAGAAAGAGAGCGCGAGCGAGCGACAGAAAGAGAGCGCGAGCGAGCGACAGAAAGAGCGAGCGAGCGACAGAAAGAGAGCGAGCGAGCGACAGAAAGAGAGCGAGCGAGCGACAGAAAGAGAGCGAGCGAGCGACAGAAAGAGAGCGAGCGAGCGACAGAAAGAGAGCGAGCGAGCGACAGAAAGAGAGCGAGCGCGCGACAGAGCGAGCGCGCGACAGAGCGAGCGCGCGAGAGAGCGCGCGCAACAGAGAGCGCGCGACAGAGAGCGCGCGACAGAGAGCGCGCGACAGAGAGCGCGCGACAGAGAGCGCGCGACAGAGAGCGCGCGACAGAAAGAGCGCGACAGAAAGAGCGAGCGAGCGACAGAAAGAGCGAGCGAGCGACAGAAAGAGAGCGAGCGAGCGACAGAAAGAGAGTGATGCGCCATCAATTACTCAAAAGACTGAGGTTGAGCGAGTAACAATCAGGCTTTTATTAACTAAAGAATGAAGGTCTAGTCTCGAGTGGTCGACCCGTCCAGAATACTAAGGGACTGGGAGGTAGTCACTTATATACCTGGAATAGTGGGAGGAGTCAGCCGAGGCATGTCCAGACCTGTACCTAGTGGAATACACATACAGACACAGACAGGTTATAACAGTGGTTTACCACATTCACCCCTTGTTTAAAAATGAGTCCGGCGGGGTGAAGTGTATTTAAAAGTTCGTGTATTGGAGTCTCTCCGGAGGTCTTGTCTGCCGCTGTGATCGACGTGGCGACGGCAGGGGTGGTGGAGCTTCCGGCGTCGCGTCCCGTGTAGGCTGGGGCCCTGGAGTGTAGTCCTCGTGGGTGATGGTCCAAGGCGAGCCGGCTGCTGGGGTTGGATATCGGGTCGTGGGGGGGGGGTGGTAATGGGTAGTGGGTTACAGCGGTCCCCGAGGGTGCGAGGTCTCGTATGGAGACTGTGTCCTCCCGCCCGTCCGGGTACGCAATGTAAGCGTACTGGGGGTTGGCGTGGAGGAGGTCGACCCTCTCGACCAGGGGGTCCGTTTTATTGGCCCTCACGTGTCTTCTCAGTAGTACCGGCCCTGGGGACGTCAGCCATGGCGGTAACGATGTCCCCGATGTGGACTTCCTTGGGAAGACAAACATTTTCTCGTGAGGGGTGGCATTGGTGGCAGTGCAGAGAAGTGACCGAATCGAGTGGAGCGCATCGGGGAGCACCTCCTGCCAGCGGGAGGTCGGGAGGCCCCTAGACTTTAAGGCTAGTAGGGCGGCCTTCCAAACAGTTGCATTCTCTCTTTCCACCTGTCCGTTCCCCCGGGGGTTGTAACTGGTGGTCCTGCTTGTGGGAGATTTAATGACCGTGGCACTGGTCATGTCCGGGCAGGGGATAGCGAACGGGAACCGGGAGTACTCGTCAATGATGTTGAGGAAGTACACATTGCGGTCGGAGGAGGGGAGAGGCCCTTTGAAATCGATGCTCAGGCGTTCGAAAGGGCGAGTGGCTTTTATCAGGTGGGCTCTGTCTGGTCTATAAAAGTGCGGTTTGCACTCAGCGCAGACTTGGCAGTTCTTGGTCATGGTCCTGACCTCCTCGATGGAGTAAGGCAGGTTGCGGGCCTTGATGAAGTGGAAGAACCTGGTGACCCCCGGGTGGCAGAGGTCATTGTGGAGGGCCCTCAGCCTATCGATCTGCGCGCTGGCGCAGGTGCCACGCGATAGGGCATCTGGGGGTTCATTGAGCTTCCCAGGCCGGTACAAGATCTCGTAATTGTAGGTGGAAAGTTCGATTCTCCACCTCAAGATCTTGTCATTTTTGATTTTGCCCCTCTGCTTGTTGTTGAACATAAAAGCAACTGAACGCTGGTCAGTGAGCAGGGTAAATCGTTTTCCGGCCAGGTAGTGCCTCCAATGACGCACAGCCTCCACGATAGCCTGGGCCTCCTTCTCGACCGCGGAGTGTCTGGTCTCCGGGCCCTGGAGGGTTCGTGAGAAGAATGCCACAGGTCTCCCCGCCTGATTAAGGGTGGCGGCCAGAGCGAAGTCAGATGCATCGCTTTCCACCTGGAAGGGAATGGATTCGTCCACTGCGTGCATGGTGGCTTTGGCAATGTCTTCCTTGATACGGTGGAAGGCTAAGCGGGCCTCTGCCGTCACGGGAAAAGAGGTGGACTTGATCAGCGGACGGGCTTTGTCTGCATAGTAGGGGACCCACTGAGCGTAGTAGGAAAAAAACCCTAGGCACCTCTTCAGAGCTTTTAGGCAGTGGGGCAGTGGGAGTTCCATAAGGGGACGCATCCGGTCCGGGTCGGGACCGATGACCCCGTGTTCTACAACACAGCCAAGGATGGCGAGGCGGTCTGTGCGGAATATGCACTTCTCCTTGTTATATGTCAGGTTCAGGAGTTGGGCGGTGCGGAGGAATTTCTCGAGGTTTGCGTCATGGTCCTGCAAGTCATGGCCGCAGATGGTCACATTATCTAGGTAAGGGAAAGTGGCCTGCAGCTCGTTTTGATCGACCATCCGGTCCATCTCCCTTTGGAAGACGGAGACCCCGTTGGTAACGCCGAAGGGAACCCTAAGGAAGTGATAGAGGCGGCCGTTTGCCTCAAAAGCAGTATACTGGCGGTCTTCAGGGCTGATGGGGAGCTGGTGGTACGCTGATTTCAGGTCAATGGTCGAAAAGACGCGGTACTGCGCGATCTGGTTGACCATGTCAGCTATGCGGGGGAGTGGGTAGGCGTCCAGCAGGGTGTAGCGGTTTATTGTTTGGCTGTAGTCGATGACCAGGCGTTGTTTCTCGCCGGTCTTAACGACCACAACCTGGGCTCGCCAGGGGCTGGAGCTGCCCTCAATAATCCCCTCCTTCAGGAGCCGTTCCACTTCGGTTTTGATGAAAACCCTGTACCCGGCACTGTATCGCCTGCTCTTTGTGGCGATGGGCTTACAGTCGGGGGTGAGGTTAGCAAACAGTGGGGGGGGGTGGGACTCTGAGTGTGGAGAGGTTGCATCTGGTGCGCGGCGGGCAATTTGGTGGCTGCTGGCTGCGGACTGTGAGTGGGGGGAGGGGGCCACCGTATGCCATCGTAACGCTTTTGAGGTGGCACTGGAAATCCAACCCCAGTAGAACGGCAGCGCAGAGGTCGGGCAGGACCAGGAGTTTAAAATTATTGAACACAGTCCCGTCTACTACTAGTGTCACCACGCAGTAGCCGCCAATGTCCGCTGACTGGGACTCGGAGGCCATAGAAATCCGCTGGTGCGCAGGCAGGACTGGGAGAGAGCAACGCCGCACCGTGTCGGGGTGGATGAAGCTCTCTGTGCTCCCGGAGTCAAAAAGGCAGTTTATTGCATGGCCGTTTACCTTAACGTCCATTTTGGACCGAGCTAGCTGGTGCGGTCTCGTTTGGTCCAGCGTCACAGAGGCCAGCGTAGGGGTCGGTGTGTCGCTGCGAGTATCAGATGGGGGGGGGGGGTTGGCGGTCTGCTGCGTCCCGGCTGGTGTCCAAGATGGCGGCGTCCATGATTCCCATGTGGCTGGAGTCGTCCAAGATGGCTGCTGCTGCGGTGGCTCGCACATGGCTGGGGAGGCCCAAGATGGCGGCTCGCACGGCCCACACGCGGCGCTGCTGGCGTTCGGGGTGGCTTTGGCCTTGCAGACGCTGGCGTAGTGTCCCTTTTTCCCGCAGCCCGAGCAGGTCGCATTCTTCGCCGGGCAGCGCGCTCTGGGGTGTTTGGCCTGGCCACAGAAGTAGCATTTCTGGCCTTGGGATACTGCTGTCTGGCTTTGGGACACTGCTGCGGTAGTTGGGCCGTTGTTGGGCTGTGGCTGGGGTGGCACGGTGCTATGGGGCTGTCCTACCGTGTCCCAGGTTGTCGTTCCCCGCGGCGTCCACGGTGCAGAGGAGTAGGCATCCATGCCCCGGAAGGCTGCGTCCAGCGTTAGTGCGATGTCGGAGGCTTTGTCGAGGGTGAGGTCACTCTGCTCCAGCAGTCGCTGTCGGGTGTAGTTGGACCTGTGGCCCGCTACGAAAGCATCCCGGATCAGTTCCTCCGTGTACTTAGTGGGCGTTACCGCCTTACACCCACAGGCCCGGCCAAGCACGGACAGTGCTTGGAGGTATTCCTCAGTCGATTCCCCAGGTTGTTGCTTGCGACTCCCCAGAAGGTGCCTAGCGTATACTTCGTTCACAGGGCGCGTGTACTGGGTCTTGAGGAGCTGGAGGGCGGCTGTGTACGAGGTCGCGTCCCGGATGACTGAGTACACTCGGTGGTTCACCTTGGAGAACAGGACAGACAGTTTGTCCGCATCCGTTTCGACCGCAGTGGAGGCAGTCAGGAATGTCTCGAAGCACGTGAGCCAGTGAGCAAACTTGGTGGAAGCGTCCGCTTCCCGACTGTCCAGGTCCAGGCATGCTGGTGTGAGGATCTTCTCCATTATAAAAAATTTAGTTAATAAAATTGATGCGCCATCAATTACTCAAAAGACTGAGGTTGAGCGAGTAACAATCAGGCTTTTATTAACTAAAGAATGAAGGTCTAGTCTCGAGTGGTCGACCCGTCCAGAATACTAAGGGACTGGGAGGTAGTCACTTATATACCTGGAATAGTGGGAGGAGTCAGCCGAGGCATGTCCAGACCTGTACCTAGTGGAATACACATACAGACACAGACAGGTTATAACAGTGGTTTACCACAGAGAGCGAGCGAGCGACAGAAAGAGAGCGAGCGAGCGACAGAGAGCGAGCGCGCGACAGAGAGAGCGCGCGACAGAGAGAGCGCGCGACAGAGAGAGCGCGCGACAGAGAGCGCGCGACAGAGAGAGAGCGACAGAGAGAGAGCGAGCGACAGAGAGAGAGAGAGCGAGCGACAGAGAGAGAGAGCGAGCGACAGAAAGAGAGAGAGAGCGAGCGAGCGACAGAGAGAGAGAGCGAGCGACAGAGAGAGAGAGCGAGCGACAGAAAGAGAGAGAGAGCGAGCGAGCAAAAGAGAGAGAGCGAGCGACAGAAAGAGAGAGAGAGAGAGAGAGAGAGAGAGACAGAAAGAGAGAGAGAGAGCGAGCGACAAAGAAAAACCTGCTGGTACATTCTGACAAAAAAGAAAATCTTGTGAAAGGGACAGTGGTGTTCGTGGCCAACATAACTGCACACAGAGGGTAGGTGGGTATTGGGGAATGTGTCTCCCAGGTACTCAAGGCTCCGAGAGGAATTTCCAAGAATCTTTTCCTACATTGGCCTAGAAGTCACTTTATAGAACAGGTATAATGAACCATCTGCTCCTTTTCTGTCCTTTGTTTTTTCATGTTGGTAAAATCTCACACTTCGAGCTTTGTTAGTGAACAGAGACAACTACTAAACAACAACAACTTGTATTTAGGATCGCAAGCTTCATCAACTCTTGGACACCAACGCCCCTCCGGAACCTTCTTCCCCTTCACTTTCCTCTGACCCCCCTTCTCCTAATCTCACCCCCTGCTGCGTTTTCACTATCCCCTCTGACCTTCCACTCTCTGACCCTGAACGATCAGTCCTCAGCAAAGGCCTGAGCTTCATCCCCTTACGCCCCCACCTCAATGAATTTCGAGCTCGGCACGATGTTGAGCTCTTTTTCCGCCGCCTTCGTCTCCGTGCCCACTTCTCTGGCCAGGAGTCTTCCCCCCGCACAACTGACCCTTTCTCCCGCTTGCAGAATTCCCGTTCTACCTGGACCCCTCGCCCTGGCCTCTTACCCTCTCTAGATCTTTTCATCGCTAACTGCCGCCGTGACATCGGCCGTCTCCATTTCTCTGCTCCCCTCACTCACTCCAACCTACCTCCCTCTGAACTTGCAGCACTCCATTCTCTTAGATCCAACCCTGACATTGTCATTAAACCCGCTGACAAGGGTGGTGCTGTTGTTGTTTGGCGTACTGACCTCTACCTAGCGGAAGCTGAACGCCAACTCTCCGACACCTCCTCCTACCTCCACCTGGACCATGACCCCACTACCGAACATCAAACCACCGTTTCCAAGACTGTCACTGACCTCATCTCCTCTGGAGATCTTCCCCCCGCTGCCACCAACCTCATAGTTCCCCAACCCCGCACAGCCCATTTCTACCTCCTTCCCAAGATCCATAAACAGGACTGCCCTGGTAGACCCATCGTTTCAGCCTGTTCTTGCCCCACGGAACTTATCTCTTCCTATCTTGACACTATCTTTTCTCCCCTTGTCCAGTCTCTTCCCACCTACATCCGCGACTCTTCGGACGCCCTCCGCCACTTTAACAGTTTCCAGTTTCCTGGCCCCAACCGCTTCCTTTTCACCATGGACGTACAATCCCTCTACACCTCCATCCCCCACCCGGATGGCCTGAGGGCGCTCCGCTTCTTCCTTGAACAGAGGCCTGACCAGTCCCCATCCACCACGACCCTCCTCCGCCTGGCTGAAGTTGTTATCACATTGAACAACTTCTCCTTTAACTCCACTCATTTCCTCCAAATCAAAGGTGTTGCCATGGGTACCCGCATGGGTCCTAGCTATGCCTGCCTTTTCGTGGGCTATGTGGAACAATCTTTGTTCCAGTCCTACTCGGGTCCCCTCCCTCACCTCTTTTTCCGATACATTGATGACTGTATCGGTGCCGTTTCCTGCTCTCGCCCCGAACTTGACAATTTCATTCACTTTGCCTCTAATTTCCACCCTTCCCTCACCTTCACATGGTCCATCGCTGACTCTTCCCTTCCCTTCCTCGACTTCTCCATCTCCATCTCTGGGGATAGGTTATTGACCAATATTCACTACAAGCCCACTGACTCCCACAGCTACCTGGACTACACTTCCTCCCACCCCGCTTTCTGTAAGGACTCTATTCCATTCTCCCAGTTTCTCCGTCTCCGCCGTATCTGCTCCGACGATGCCACCTTCCACACCAGTGCTTCAGACATGTCTTCCTTTTTCCGCAACCGAGGATTCCCCTCTACCGTGGTTAACACTGCCCTCGACCGTGTCAGTTCTATCTCCCGCACTTCTGCCCTCACCCCTGCCCCTCCCTCCCGGAACCACGATAGGGTTCCCCTTGTCCTCACCTTTCACCCCACCAGCCTCCACATTCAACGGATCATCCTCCGGCATTTCCGCTACCTCCAAAGTGATCCCACCACCAAACGTATCTTCCCCTCCCCTTCCCTTTCAGCATTCCGCAGGGACCGCTCCCTCCGAGACACCCTAGTCCACTCCTCTATCACCCCAAACAGCCCTTCCCCTTCGCCTGGCACCTTCCCGTGCAAGCGGAGATGTAACACCTGCCCCTATACCTCCCCCCTTCCCACTGTCCAGGGCCCCAAACACCCCTTCCAGGTGAAACAGCGATTTACTTGTACTTCTCGCAATCTAGTATACTGTATTCGCTGCTCACGATGCGGTCTCCTCTACATTGGGGAGACCAAACGCAGATTGGGTGACCGCTTTGCGGAACACCTGCGTTCAGTCCGTAAGGGTGACCCCGAGCTTCCGGTCGCCTGTCATTTTAATTCACCGCTCCATTCCCACTCGGACCTCACCGTCCTTGGCCTCTTGTATTGTTCCACGGAAGCTCAACGTAAACTCGAGGAACAGCACCTCATCTTCCGATTAGGCACTCTGCAGCCTTCCGGACTCAATATCGAGTTCAACAATTTCAGATCATAAGCTCTGCCCCCATTTCATTTTTTCTTGTAATTTTTCCACTCCTTTCCCCCCCCCCCTTTCCTTTTGTTTCTCTCTCACACCTGGCAGCTATCTTTTGCCCTGCCAGTACACTTTACACCTAATCTCAGCCTATTACCATCTCGTCTAGCTTCTAATCTCTTTTACTTCTTTTGTTTCTTTTATTCTTTTGTCCGATCGCAGCCCTGCCTTCGATCTAGTTTCTTTTCTTTCCAGTTCTGAAGAAGGGTTCGACCCGAAACGTCAACTCAAATTTCTCTCCACGGATGTTGCCTGACCTGCTGAGTTTTTCCAGCATTTTCTGTTGTTATTTTGTATTTATATAGCGCCTTTAATGTAGTAAAACATCCCAAGGCGTTTCACAGGAGTATTTTAAGACAAAAAATTTGACACTGAGCCACATAAGGAGAAATTAGGGCAGGTGACCAAAAGCTTGACCAAAGAGGTAGGTTTTAAGGATCATCTTAAAAGAGGAAAGAGAGGTAGAGAGGTTTAGGCAGGGAATTCCAGAGCTTAGGGCCTTGGCAACAGAAGGCACGGCCACCAATGGTTGAGCGATTATAATCAGGGATCCTCAAGAGCGCAGAATTAGAGGAGCGCAGATATCTCGGGGGGTTGTGGGGCTGGAGGAGATTAGAGATAGGGAGGGGTGAGGCCATGGAGGAATTTGAAAACAAGGATGAGAATTTTGAAATCGAGGCGTTGCTTAACCGGGAGCCAATGTAGGTCAGCGAGCACTGGGGAGATGGGTGAACGGGACTTGGTGCGAGTTAGGACACGGGCAGCTGAGTTTTGGATGACCTCAAGTTTACGGAGGGTGGAATGTGGGGAGACTGGGAAAGCAACTCGTTTCTATTCCTGACAATGACTTTTACAATTCACTTGTCACTACACTGCACAGTGAACACCTCCTAAGCTGAAGTGGCAGATTGCGTATTCCAAGATGCTTTACCCAGTGGCCACTATACACGATTCCAGTATACGGTTAATGTGCTCCCTCCCCTGGTAGCATACATGGGGAATTGGACAGATGTGGGATTTTTTTTTTTTTTTTTAAACCTGTTTTTTTTGCTGAGAATTGTGTGTTCGACAGGGCGAGGGGGTAGTGCCAGGAAATAGAACATTTTCTATTTCGGGCTCCTAGCAGCAAACACTCCCAGGTTAGGTATAGTTCAGTTAAAATGGAGAGTAAAGCTCCTGCTGCACTGCCTCAACAAGCATCCAGGTCTGGCACGGGTTAAAGGGAAAGCTAACGCTCCTTCCACGCTGCCCCCATCAATCACTCCCAGGTCAGGTACAGCACGGTCCGACAACTGGCAGTGCTAGCAGATAAGGCAGGCATACTTGTAAAAGGGCAGAAAATCTGCAGGTAGTTATTCAGCAGAGGGCACAGTCTGTGGTTTATAGGTTAATTTATGAGGGCTCTCAGCACTAGAATCTAAACATCTGTTTAGTTGTTTGTATAATTAGTTGCAGAATTTGGTTTGTACCGAAATAAGCTACAAACATTATATCTTAACCCTTACAGTGCCAACAGCTCCAGGGAATTTCAGTCTCACTGAAGCAGCCTTTCTTTTTTGTTGCTAGCTCATAGGATTTAGGACTGAGGTGAGCAGAAATGTCTTCACTTGGAGGGTGGTGAACCTGTGGAATTCTCTACCACAGAAGGCTGTGGAGGCCAAGTCACTGAATATATTTAAGAAGGAGATAGATAGATTTCTAGACACAAAAGGCATCAAGGGGTATGGGGGAGAGAGCGGGAATATGGTATTGAGATAGAGGATTAGCCATGATCATATTGAATGGTAGAGCAGGCTCGAAGGGCTGAATGGTCTACTCCTGCTCCTATTTTTCTATGTCTATGTTTCCATACAGCACAAAGGGAGGCCATTCGGCCCATCATGCATGTGCCAGCTCTTTGAAAGTCCCCGCTCTTTCCCCTGTAGCCCTGCAAATGTTTCCTTTTCAAGTATTTATCCAATTCCCCTTTTGAAAGTTACCATTGAATCCGCTTCCACCGCCCTTTCAGATAGAAAGAAAGACTTGCATTTATATAACGCCTTTCACGACCACCGGACGTCTCAAAGCGCTTTACAGCCAATGAAATACTTTTTGAAGTGTAGTAACGTGGGAATGTTGTAATGATTTTTTTCCCTCATCGCCCCTCTGGTGCTTTTGCCAATTATCTTAAATCTGTGCCCTCTGGTTACCGACCCTGCCAGTGGAAACAATTTCTCACCATTTACTCGATCAAATTACCTTCATAATTTTGAGCACCTTTATTAAGTCTCCACTTAACCTTCTCTGCTCTAAGGAGAGCAAATCCAGTTTCTCTCGTCTCTCCACATAACTGAAGTCCCTCATCCTGCTACCATTCCAGTAAATCGCCTCTGCCATCCTCTCTAGGGCCTTGACATCCTTCCTAAAGTGTGGTGCCCAGAATTGGACACAATACTCCAGCTGAGGCCTAAGAGTTATGTCTGTTGTTGTTGTTGTTGTTGTTGAAGATTTCAATTCCATGAGACTAAATAAAGTATTTGAATATAATATAGGAAGAATTTTCAAAACTAGAAACAGAAAATGTGTTCAAATTAACTAAAAGCTAAAAATTGGATGAACCAAGGTTTGTGACGGTGTGACACTTGTTCAAATTATGGTCGCTGTAGTTCAGTAGAAAGTGACCGCAGGGCAGTTACACCACTGACAGTGAGCAAGTGACTTTATTAACTTCAACTGTACATTTTCCTTTTATAATCTCACATGGTACAACATTGCCTCCCTTGTTACACCATTCAAAACATCTCAAAGCACTTTGCATAATTAATTACTTTGAAGCATAGTAGCTGTTAAGCAGGCAAATGGGGCAGCCTCATTGCACAGAGCAACATCTCATGAGCCTCAATCAGATGAATGATGAGTCAACTGATTTCGGAGACATTGGACGAGGGGCAAATGTTGGTCAGGATACCAGGAGAAGTGGCTGTTCTTCAAATAGAGCCATGGGATTTTTCTGTTAAACCAAAACTACTGGAACAGGGAGACAGGAGGACTTTATTATCTGATCCTTCACTTATGTTTATTATACATCACGCACTACATGCTCAATCTTTGGCTGGAGTTATGTTACCGGTTTGAGATAGTGCCGCGTGTACGAGACCAGGTGACTTGGATTTAGTCACCCACGTTATACTGCCACTTTTGCGTCGATTATCCACCCAAACACTGCACCATAAACCCGTCTCTTAAATTCCAGTCTCTTTGTTGAGGAGGTAAAATTCCAGTTGTTGAAACACAATATAGGTTCAAGACAAGTTCGAGACCAATTACTGGTCAACATCACAATACCACCAGCCGACAGAGGAATCTACACGCGATTAAAGGCTAATTTATCAGCTTCCAGCTAACCCAAGGTCACACACTTTCTTCTCTTCTCAAAAAGATTTGTTGCCAACAGGGAGAAATGTCTTTGAAGTAAAGCACTTCTACAACGTGACCTAGAGTAGCCTAAACTGCAAGACGCTTGAGAATACGACAAATTGACAAGCTGGACCTGTACAAGGACATATCCAAGACAGCAGGAAACATATGGTAAATGCTGGGTGCTATGGCCACTTCATCTTCTAATTTATGGCTACAATAATCTGATTTTTCCATCCCATTTTCCTAAATTTCCTCTTCCTTTCTCCCAACTGTTGCCCAGGCTTGGTCCCATGGGTTCTGGCAACCTTCCCGAGTCTTGGCCAGGTATCCATTCACTAAGAGTGAAGCTTCAAGCAGCAGGCTTTTAGGTGTTGGGGAGCATTACTATCTTCATGTGAAGTCCACACAAGCACATTTTGCAGCAGGGGTTTCTCGATGGTGATCAGGAGTGAGAACCTTAGCCGGTTTTCCCCTTTTCGCCGCCCTGGATGCGGAGACCAACTGTCGCGTCCCGATTGCTGCCTGGCTAAAATCAGCTAACTCAGCACAGACTGGGAATCGAACCTAGGGCCTTCTGGTCTGCGCGGCTTAGGAGTGGAGTAGGCAGTCTCCTCAATCAGCAGGGAATCCATAATTTAAGTGACATAGGATATACGGCACAGAAACAGGCCATTCGGCCCATCTAGTCCATGCCGGTGTTTATGCTCCACTCGAGCCTCCTCCCGTCTTTCCTCATCTAACTCGATCAGCATAACCCTCTATTCCCTTCTCCCCTTAAATGCATCTATACTATTCGCTTCACCCACTCCCTGTGGCAGTGAGTTCCACATTCTCACCACTCCCTGGGTAAAGAAGTTTCTTCTGAATTCCCTATTTGATTTCTTGGTGACTATCTTATATTGATGGCCTTTAGTTTTGCTCTTCCTCACAAGTGGAAACATTCTCTCTGTATCACGCTGTCAAAATCGTTCATGATTTTAAAGACCTCTATTAGGTCACCCCTCAGCCTTCTCTTTTCAAGAGAAAAGAGACCCAGCCTGTTCATCCTTTCCTGATAGCTATACCCTCGCATTTCTGGTATCATCCTTGTAAATCTTCTCTGCACCTTCTCCAGTGCCTCTATATCCTTTTTATAATATGGCGACCAGAACTGTACGCAGTACTCCAAGTGTGGTCTAACCATGGTGTTAATTGTTCAATACTCGAGTAGAACATTTACAGGCATGTTGTTCATAACATCCATGTTTGGAAAGGAAACTTGAGGAGGTGGTGGTGATATAATTTGTGAAGCTTGGTAATAATCCAAATGAAGGAGAGTAAAACAGCATTCACATTGCCTTCTTTGTACCTTCTTTCCAGCTCTGTATGCCATATTTAAATGAGGTTGCAAATACACAGTTCCTGTCCAGCATCGCTCGTATACTGGCCAAAGCCAACACTACACTGAAAAAAACCCAAGTGCTTGATAAGTGGAGGACACTAAAGAAAGCTGGTCGAAATATGTAGAGACAGATAGTCGAAGACACCTTTGAAACAAGTTTGTTGTATCTCATTTAACTTGTGAAACAGCAGCATTTTTTGGCATGTTAAAAATTGGTTCCTGTACCCTTGGGCTAGAGGGATGGGGTGGGGCGAGAGAAAAAACAACAGCCAGGGTAAACTCGAGGAACAGCACCTCATCTTCCGATTAGGCACCTTGCAGCCTTCTGGACTCAATATCGAGTTCAACAATTTCAGATCATAACCTCGGCCCCCATTAATTTTTTACCTGTAATTTTTCCACTCCTTCCCCCCCCCCGCCGCCCTCCCTTTTGTTTCTCTCTCCCACCTGGCAGCTATCTCTTGCCCTGCCAGTACACTTCACACCTAATCTCAGCCTATTACCATCTCGTCTGGCTTCGAACACCTTTTATTGTCTCTTCTACTTCTTTTGTCTCTTTCACTTCTTTTGTCCAATCGCAACCCTGCCTTCGATCTATTTTCTTTTCTTTCCAGTTTTGAAGAAGGGTTCGACCCGAAACGTCAACTCAAATTTCTCTCCACGGATGTTGCCTGACCTGCTGAGTTTTTCCAGCATTTTCTGTTGTTATTTTGGATTTCCAACATCTGCAGTATTTTGCTATCGTAGCCAGGGTTCCTGCCTCTCGCCACAACACCCCTTATGGAAAGTGCGCATGTATGGACACTGGGCAAGAACAGGATCAGGCTTGGCTTGACACCCTCCACTAGCTGTGCCCAAGACTTACTGTCCAGGCCTACACATGATGGATGACCTGGGTGAGGCATTACAGGGTTGGGGGAGCCACTGAAACTTGACCCCAGTACAGCCTTCAGGAGACAGGGGGGCGGGGGGGAAGGAAAGAAGATCAGCCACATCACCCAACAGGTGTTACACGCAGACAGAACCAATTAACAGCAATCACACGCACCAAGTCAGTCTCTGGAGAACAGCTTTTCCTTCAGGAAATGTGCGAGGCCAGGAAATTAGTGCCTTGCTGTGGCATATGATGCCCAATAAAGTTCTTAGAACCACCGCTTTCTACCTCGGTACCTCCCTCCACTTACAGGATTTACCAGCACCTAAATAACCGGAAATCTCGGTTAACCGGCAAAATTCAGGAGTAGGTTCAGGTAAGTTTTATTACTTTTTTTTACTCCATTTGTTGCTGTGCAAGGGTGTGGCTGCAGCTGTTGCTAAGCTACAGAGACGCTTGCAACTTGTGCCCATTGTTCTGAAGCTATTGCTAAGCAACAGGGTTTGTTGCTTTATACGGAGCTCTCAGCTCCGTATCTTTTACTATAGCGTTCGGTTATCCGGAATTTTTGATGAACCGGCACCACGTCGGTCCCGTCCGTGCCGGATAAAAAAAAGTTTCCTGTATCACACATGGCTTTTTTTCTGGCTTACAGCGATAAAATGTGAAGGAAAGAAAAATACATGCAGCTCTTAAAACCAGCTGAAGCAGTCAAAATGCAACTTATGGTGCTTCAACGAAAGGCCATTAGAAACTACAGATCCCACTTGGCTTACTCAAAGCATCTTTGGTCATTACTAATTTAAAAGGGAGAAGAAAACAAACACAACTGCATCTCCAGCTTCCTGTCGGAGAGGTACCACAGCAATTATTCACGGGCCAGTACAGCTGAAAGGACTTGGCGAAAGTCTTGCTCCATATTCCAACCACGTCGGTCCCTTAATAACTGCCCTGATTCAATATCAGACCAGCTGAAGCGGTGCTTACGTCAGAAGCTTATTGCTCCCAGATGCTTCTCAATTAGAAATGAGTTGAACAGCGAGTAATGGAGTCCGCTGGGAAAAGAACAGTTAATTTGCAAACAGGCCCGCGCCAGCTGGATTGCAACCCATAACGGTTCCTTAAAGAAGGATTGCCAGTTCCCACGAAGACCCTGTACATAAAGACACACGGTGCAACAATGAGCCGTGCATTGCAGGCTCAGCCACTGCTTGCTGCTACTGTTGGCCTCAGTGCTTTCTGTGCTGGGCAGAGTAGTGGGGGGGGGGGGGGGGGGAATGAAAAAAATGGGCCAGAGTTCCTGCTCCTGATTGATACATATTGAGCCCTGCTGGGGGTGTGTTGGGAGTGTCAAGTGTCGACCTTGATTAGGAGGTCCTGCCCTCACCGTCAAACAGCCCAACATGCTGTGTCTAGGCTCACGCACAAAGAATGGCCACTTGGGCAAGGTATCAGAGAGCTGCCGATGCCCGAGAGACCAAACCTCGGCAAGAGTCAGTGACTCCGGTAGAGCAGAAAATTGGGAGGGAAAAACATCTGAAGAGAGAAATAGATAGAGAGAGAGAGAAACAGAAAAAGAAAGTGTGAGATAGCGAGAAAGAGCGAGAGGAGAGAGAGAAACAGAGAAAGTGTGAGATAGAGAGAGAGAGAGAGAAACAGAAAAAGAGAGAAAGTGCAAGATAGCGAGAAAGAGCGAGAGGAGAGAGAGAAACAGAAAAAGAGAGAAGTGTGAGATAGCGAGAGGAGAGAGAGAGAAACAGAAAAAGAGAGAAAGTAAGTGTGAGATAGCGAGAGGAGAGAGAGAGAGAGAGAGAGAAACAGAAAGAGAAAGTGTGAGATAGCGAGAAAGAGTGAGGAGAGAGAGAGAGAGAGAGTCTCCATTAAAGCTATAGTTGAAGGAGGCAATCGTGAACTCATTATAGATTTTAATTTCATGTCTCTAAACACTCAAGCAACAACATCTTAAACCTCCAATCATGAGGCTGGATTGTAAAGTTAGCTGCCTGGGAAACAAAGCTCAACGGTAGCTTAAATCAAAACAATTTGCAGATTAAACATTAAGGAGGCTGATTAGTGGCAGTTTGAAATCAGGTTCAAAGTCAAGCAATTTTCATGGTTAATTGAAGTGTGCGTATTATATAATTATGCACAAGTTGGAACCCAACCGTTGCTGAGCTGACTACTGCCTCCTCAACTGTAGCTTTGATGGGACCGGTCACGCCAGTGAAGATAACCAGCCAAGGATGTATTACTTAGAGTGCCAGGTTACAGATGCTCTGAAGATTTGCCTAACGAGTCTTTAAGTTCACAGGACATCAAATGAGTTGGGTTGGGTTCTGATAATGTGGACATCACATTGTCTGTGGAAAGAATCAGCTTGGGCTGAAGGGCCTTTTTGTTGTTCAATGCTTTCATGTTCTCATTTTTCCACTTGCTTTAATCATTAAAAAGTGCCATTTCTTCCAAGCTTGCTCATTTCCTTCCCACTCAGATTTTCTCCCCCTCTCTGCTGAAGGAGCTGACTGCTGCTGGTTAGATATGGCTTCCTGGAGTCTCTCCTGTATCTAAGAGGGCTCTCTTCGACCTCGAGAAGTATTACAGCTAGGCCTGACCCAGACGGTATATTTCTCATCGGGGGCTACTGGTTAAAAGACAGACTTGCATTTCTATAGCCCCTTTCACGACCACCGGACGTCTCAAAGCACTTTACAGCCAATGAAGTACTTTTTGGAGTGTAGTCACTGTTGTAATGTTAGGGACAAGGAATAGGAAGCTGGACTGATCTTTCCCTTACCCAGCCCAAGGAGCACTGAAACCACTGCACATGCAGACAAGTGTGCTGAAGCATGCAGGGTTTTATTTATTTATTGGTTTATTTATTTAAATTTTTTTTTTTTTTTTTTTATAAACACACAGTTTTTCAACCTGCCTGATTTTGTAGAATTGCACAGCAAAGCCAGTGGGCTAATTCCCTCAGAGCGAATTTTGACTGCAAGATGGCTGAATCACTTGTTAATCCTGCTGCTGCCTGAAATGAAAGACTTGCTTTTATGCGGTGCCTCGCTCAGAAACATCTCAAAGCTTCCCCTTAATGAATTACTTTTGAAATGCAGTGTGTGTTGCGCAGTTAAATGCGACGGCCATCCTGCACCGTTTGGCCAAAAGCAACGGATGACCAGTTAATCCGTTTTTAAAGGGAGAGTTTGGCAGGACACCAGGAGAATCCCCCTGCTCTTCTTTGTCAAGTGTTGTGGGCTTTTTCCGTGTCCACCTGCACAGGCAGAAGGGACCTTGGGTCTCAGACAAACAACAAAAGGGATAAATCCCCATCATTCAGTAATCGTACACAGTCAGTTTGAAGTTTTCTTCAGTGAATAAGTGAAGACTGTGGTTAACAACAACAACTTGCATTTATATAGCGCCTTTAACATAGAGAGGTAGAGGGGTTTAGGGAGGGAATTCCAGAGCTTAGGGCCGAGGCTTTTAAACATAGCTTTTGGGTGCCTTTGCGACAAAGAAGTTGTTGGAGCAACCACAGTATGTTCAACTGTTTCCATTTTCCTCCTCGCATATGGGTTTTTGGCAGTAACATTTGACTGACCAAGGACATCCATTGTTCTACTCTCTGAAGTCCTTTTTTTCCTCAAAAAAAGTACAAGTTCCAATAGCACAAGCTCGCAAAATGAAATGTTGAGAGTTTTTGGGGAGGGGATGGGATAAAGAGGTTTCCGCACCAGGTTCTACTTTGTGGAGCAAAGCCTTTGCCTCGGTGGACTCTGCAGTCTTTACCCTTCTAAACTGCTCAATGCATCCAGTAATGGCTCAGTTGGAAGCACTCTCGCCTCGGAGTCAAAAAGATCGTGGGTTCAAGTCCCACTCGACTTGGCTTGAGCACAAAATCCAGCTGACACTCCCAGTGCAGTACGGTCGGAGGTGCCGTCATTCGGATGAGGCGTTAAACCGAGGCCCCGTCTGCCCTCTCGGGTGGATGTAAAAGGCCCCATGGCCACTATTTTGAAGAGGAGCTGGTGCGTCATCCCTGGTGTCCTGGTCAATATTTATTCCTCAACCAACAGATTGCCAGGCCATTATCACACTGCTGCTTGTGGGAGCTTGCTGTGCACAAATTGGCTGCCGTGTTTCCTACATTACAACAGTGACCACACTTCAGAAGTTGGCTGTAAAGCGCTTTGAGACGTCCCGAGCTCGTGAATGATGTTATAGAAATGCAAGCCTGCCTTTCTTTCTTGGATGAACTAATTTGTTGTACCCTGGCTTTGTTCAGCAGATGGCTCCTTCTATATCTGCTGTGTATAGGTGCAATTCTCTCCTCCAGTTGTCCAGGGCCCAGGGTTTGCAAGTGAGGGGTCACTGCATGGCAAAATGTAGCAACAAAGGTACCTGCCTTTGAGAATACACTGAACTAAATTTTCATATGCAAATCAAATTTGTAGTGCACACTCCAACTGAATATCTTCTGCCTCAACGTACACAGAAATATTCTTTTCAACTTTTAGGGTCCTTTGTAATCAAAAGGAGGAAAAAAATGTGAGGAATGAAATAAATACTGGAGCACACAGCAGGTCAGAACAAAACAAAAATGGAATTATTTTTCAAAAAAGATCTTGGATGCAGAAGCAGCGAGCAGTTGCATTTGTAAACGGAAAATAAATCGTGCAGGAGATTTTAATCGCAGCAGCCCTGTATGCAGTGCATTTTCCACTCTGGTGCAATTCCCCATCTGCCAAGGTTTCAACAACACTTCAATGACTTGCCCGGAAAAGCAACAGAAAACTCACCCAAGTCTTCTGGGGAAGCACAGTTCTGCCTCAGGTTATAACGCCAAACTGGACCAGAAATTTCTTTCAACAACAAAGGCCCGATTATTTAAGGCTCAAGCAGCGTGACACACTGCCTAAAATAAAACCCAATCTGTGCTCGACAGGAACAAAACTGGTGCAAACAGCAAACATTGCCTTTTACTTGAAAACGCCCAGAAATTACTCAGAAATAATGTACTTTGTGAAGCAATATTGGGCTGATGACTGATGCTTCTATTGTTCGTCAAAAAGCAATCAACTCTCCGCTCATGGGCTGACCAGGTTGAACCCAGCAACCAATCATTTTGTTTTTACTTGAGCTACAGTTACTTAAAGAAAAGGTGTGTCCGTCCGTGAGTCAAGTAGGATATAGAATGACCAGTTTAAAAGACACTCTCCACAGACATCCCAGGCCTTGCCTTTTTCATTTCAAATTACATTGCTAAGCACCCGTGTATCTAACTCTACTCCCTTTCACATCAGGCAGTACACGCAATGAACCATGCACTATGCTGAATACAAATAGGGATGGTGCAAATCAAATTGAGGTTAGTGTCAAATCAAAAGTCTTGCACGATAGTTGATCCTTCTCTGATTACTAGCTTCCAATTGAAGTCTTCTTGGCCAACGTTCTTACCGTGGCCAATAATCCTCTCAACTAACACCACAAAAACAGGTCAGTTGGCCATTTGTGCAATCTTGCCGTGCATAAAGTGACTACATATCGGCCTACATAACAGTTTTCGGCACTTCAACGTAATGACTCATATGAAAAGTGCTTAGAGGTGTTTGAGATGTGAGCCTTCTTTTGTTTTTCTCAGTCATAACCTTTCTTTTTGTTTCAAAAACACACGATCATTACTCCTCCGAACTTCGTCCTTTTATTCTTTGAGCTCCAATATGCCCTCATCTTCCTCCATGCATTCCCAGTGTGTTGGAATTGAAACTCACTGCAACATCTCCTGCCCCAACTCGTTCTTTTCCAGGATCTCAAAAATTCAATCTCCTTACTTCACTCGGCCTTCCTTCCCTCCTACAATCTGCAGTTTTCTAAAACCCATGTTTTGGCATCACCCAGTCACTACTTCTTACTTTCTCTCCTAGTGTCAGCCGTGGCTCAGTGGGCAGCACACTCGCCTGAGTCAGAAGATTGTGGGTTCAAGTCCAACTCCAGGGACTTGAGCACATAAAGCTAGACTGACACTCCAGTGTAGTACTGAGGGAGTGCTGCACTGTCAGAGGTGCTGTCTTTCGGATGAGATGTTAAACCAAGGCCCCATCTGCTCTCTCAGGTGGACGTAAAAGATCCCATGGCACTATTTGGAAGTGCAGCAGGGGGGTTTTATCCCCGATGTCCTGCCCAATATTTATCCTTCAACCAACATAACAAAAACATATTATCTGGTCATTATCACATCGCTGTTTGTGGGAGCTTGCTGTGCGCAAATTGGCTGCCGCGTTTCCTACATTACAACAGTGACTACACTTCAAAAGTAAGGTGCTTTGAGATGTCCAGTGGACCGAGGCCTCATCTGCTCTCTCAGGTGGACGTAAAAGATTCCATGGCACTATATTGAAGAAGAGCAGGGGAGTTCTCCCCAGTGTCCTGGGGCCAATATTTATCCCTCAACCAACATAACTAAAACAGATTAACTGGTCATTATCACTCTGCTGTTTGTGGGAGCTTGCTGTGCGCAAATTGGCTGCTGCGTTTCCTACATTACAACAGTGACTACACTTCAAAAAGTACTTCATTGGCTGTAAAGCGCTTTGAGACATCCAGTGGTCGTGAAAGGCGCTATATAAATGCAAGTCTTTCTTTCTCTCAACTTCTCCCTTAAGATTTTTCAACCTTGGTGGGCTTCCGCCAATATGGGCCTTGGGTGTCGCGCAGCAGCTTTGGGTTACAACAAAAAGAAATCTCTGTGGTTTGAGTAACATGAGAATGACCCAAAATAGATCAGGTGGGTTCGAGAGTCCATCTGTAACCAACCCATACCTGGAGCAGCGTCAGAAAATGTTCTTTGCTGAAGTGCCACCAGGCCATCAAGTATATGACTCAGTATCTTGCTGTGGCACAATCGAGGGCTCTTTTTCAACAAGATTTTATAATGAACTCAATTATTTTCTAATGTTTACAATGATACAATCAACAAGTCCCAGTTCCAGCAACCTTGCAATACAACATTGCATTTCAAGTCAACTAACTTATCTCCCAAGTATTTTCAAACAACAGCTTTAAGAGTTTGTGCAACGACCTTGTTCCTTTTTAATTATACTATTGAATTGTCCTGGCCAATATTATCCCTCAACCAACACCTCACGAGAGATTATCTGGTCATTATCACATTGCTGTGCTGTGCACAAATTAACTGCTGCGTTTCCTACATTACAACAGTGACCACACTTCAAAAAATACTTCATTGGTTGTAAAGCGCTTTGGGACATCCTGAGGTCATGAAAGGTGCTGTAGAAATGCAAGTTCGTTCTTTCTTCTCCCTAGTGAAGTTTGTGCTTCATTGATTTGCGACACATTACAAGGTTCACCCTAAACTGCGGGCACCTTTGAACAAGTTCGTGGGGCAAACAGCTTTCCTTATGACAGATGGGGGACTTACTGCAGTCGTTTCAAGCTTGTGGTTTGAGGCAGAGAGGCCTTGTGCAAATATCCACACTCCCGGGGACCCCACCACCCGCAAAAGATTGTGAGAGCGCTAACCAAAGGAAAATATCACCTGGGGGGGTTTACTACAAATCTAAGGATTAGTCCTTCTCCAAATGCACTGAGGTGGACCCATTAAAGACTAGGGGCTCAACCTGTCCAGATTTCGAGTGGGAGTTCGAGAAATTTTTAGGATGGAAAGCAAACACTAAAACATCATGGCCTAGAAATTGGGTTGGGGCGCCAAACTGGCGCCAAGTTCGCCTGAGCGCAGGATTTAGCGCAGTGTTCGCATCTTCAGCGATCGTCCGATATTCAGTTTCATTGCCCCTAGAGGGAGACGGGGGCGAGGCTCGAGGCGCTCCGCGTCCCTCTTAGGGCGCTGAAACTGATTATCTCAGCGCAACGTGCGGCAGCGCCACACGTTGCGGCATGGCACGCTGCGGTACTACAGGCCTTCCTCCCATTGTTAAGGGAGAGGGGCCTGCAACAGCGCGATCCCTGATCGCGAATGCCGGCAAACGAGGAGAAGTGCCGGGCTCTTGGGAAACAGCCGGCAATGCCGCGGGGGGGGGGGGGTGGGGGAGGCCGGGGACGGAGGTGCTGGCAGGCGGCCGCCGAAAAAGGCAGCCAACCCGCACCTCCACCTTAACTTGCGCCGCTGCCGGCACAGTAAGGCCCCGTGAACCGGGCGCGGGTAGCGAACGGCGCAACTGCAGCGTTCGCAACCGCGGCGTTCGCAACCAAATATCGTGAACGGGGCGCGAATGGGGCGCTGCGCACACCGATGACGTCATCGGTGGCGGCGCAGCGCAAAAGGCTAACGCCACCATTATCGCCCCAACTCAATATCGCAGAGAGGCACAGCCACTGCCTGCCTCTTCAGGCGCTAATAAGTGGCGCTACTCACCCAATTTCTCCCCCCTATACTCAAAAGCAAAATACTGGCCCAGAAATTCGGGTCTCCACGGGTGAGTATGCACGGGGTACTCACCCGTAAGCCCAATGGAAGTGCCGGTTTCCTGCATGCACTGCGCATGCGCGGGAAACCGGCACTTCCATTCCCCGGAAAGAAGGGGTTCAGAGGTGGAACGCGTGCGCAGGAGAGGTTGCGCGTGCGCATCGAACTTACGGTTTTTTTTGCAGGTTTTCCTGGGAGAGTAAGTCTCCAGAAGTTAGACATGTAAAAAGCAGTCGCAAGGCAAGTGGTGAATTAATTAAAATTAAAAAAATTCTCACAGGTTTATTACTTTTAAATACTTTAAAGAAAGGGAAGTTTATTTTTAGCCCCGTTAGAAAATAAAATTATTTTTTTCAAAAATTTAAATCATTGTTTAAAATAGTTATTTCATGTAATTTATAGTTTATTTTAAAAATGTGATTTAAAAAAAATTTATTTGAAGATTTAGTGATGTTTTGGGGCTTATAGTATTTATAGGTTTGACAGACCTTCCTGTCAAACTTATGAATGAAGCATTCCCTGCTACCATTGGCTCTCCATGGCCCACGTGATCCCAGGGGACGCTTCGAACTAACTGCACCCCTGGGATACGCAAGCACTGCGCGCCGGCAGTTGGAGGCGGCCCAGGATCAGAATTCCACGGGGGCCCACAGCACAATGGCCGGCGCGCTAGGTAAGTGCAGGTCGGAGGCTTGCACCCGCGGGAAGCCTCCGACCCGAATTTCTGGGCCACTGTGGATGCTGGAGATCTGAAATAAAAACAGGAAATGCTGGAGAAACTCAGCAGGTCAGGCAGCATCTGTGGAGAGAGAAACAGAGTTAACATTTCAGGTCGATGACCCTTCATCAGAACCCTTCTGACCAAAGGTCATGGACCCGAAACGTTAACTCTGTTTCTATCTCCGCAGATGCTGCCTGACCGGTTGAGTATTTTCAGCATTTGCTGTTTCTTTACTAAAAAGTTGTCTTTTTAAAAAAAAAAACACTTAAGAAAAAACCTTTATTTCTCATGATGTACAAACACTGCTCAAGATTTCTGATGATTTTATCTTTGTAAAATCAAATCTCAGAAACCAAGCCACAGTCCCACCTCACTTGGTGGGAGTTTGCGATTGGCAAAAAGTGGTAAAAAAATCTAGCGCAGATTTACCAGACATAGGCACAAGCTCCTGCAATGCAAAAAAAAAAATGAAATGCAATCATAATGCTACAGTTACTAAGAAGCATTTTATATCTTTAATATTAGTTTTTGCAGCTGGTTCCACTCCAACAGCTGGAGGACAAGCCTTTTTTTTTTAGTAACAACTAAACAGCCAAAAGGCATCCACAACCTTTGGAGCTACTCCAAGTGAAAGGGGTGAGAAAGATACACGGGGCAAAGTGACCCGTTTGGTTGACACACGAGGTCAGTAAGATTTGAAACGCATCCCTGGTCACTCCGCCTTTACAGACATTTCCCGCTCCCTCCCCTTCCTCCCAAATCAATTGACGAGTTAGGAGTAAACACAATCGCAGGTTGGTTTGCGTTGGCAGCTCTCACGATGCATGGCCCCTCTCACAATCCGTGAAGTCACTGAGGCCACTCCCAAGGGCGAAGGCGGTGACGTGCAATTGTTACGGGAATGTACAAAATAAGACGGGCAGGAAGCGACCAGCTGGTCCATCAAGCCAGCCCCCCACACACCACGATGGCCGGGGTATCGCGACCAAACACTTCATCCCTCCTTCCCCCCACTGCAGACACGTAATCTCCTGGGAGAGGCAGAGAGAGAAAACACACCCAGGGCCAAGGGGAGAGAAGAAAAACCACCCTGGAAAATTCCTCTCTGACCTGCTCAGGTAATTGAAACCAGTTCAGAAGATCCAGGAACACCATAATGACCGGAGTACATTGCGACACTCCAAAACAGCAAGGCTTGGTTTAAAAAAAAATAAAGCTTGTATAAACTGCAGCCTTGAATTGTTTAATTTACTGTCAAGTTAAGAACTGTTCAACAGCAAGAGATGTTTTTCCATTTGTTCAATCCAGGTCACAGTTGGCGTCCAGGGTGCAAGAGATGTAAATCTGTGCAGTGGGACCTCGCAAGTGCTTTCGCTGCAGCTGGTGTCTTCGACAGTCCAGGAAGAAATCTACAAGACAGATCTGGGAGGCTCTGTCACAAGTGCAGTGTCCAGAAAGTAATAATGCCATTTACAGCACTAGAAGGTAAATGATGGAGGCAGAGGTCTCCGGCAGGCCTTCGTGCTCGCCATGTCTGCTGTGGCCAATGATAGATTCTGATAGCCAGCCTTTGGAGAAAGTCTGGCCGCCAGAATTGAAGTCTCGAACTATAATGTTTAAACAGCTGCAAATGCATAAGCTGGCTTTGGCACAGTTTAGTATCCGTATTTCAAGTTCTGTGAGACTGTCCCTCTAAGGGGTAATCTAGAACCCCTTCTACTTGAACCAATTCTGTAAAAAAAAGACACTTTTACATTATAACTTGGCAGCCAAGGCGAATATATGGTCCTCTTGCTATTAGTTACTGGTGTCCGTGCGGCTCAGTTGTCGAGCCAGACTCCAGGACTTTGGTACATAATCCTGGGCTAATACCTTGTTGAAGTAGAATCTTACAGCACAGAAGGAGGCCATTTGATCCATCGTGCCTATGCTGGCTCTCTGAAAGAGCTATCCGATTAGTCCCACTCCCCTGCTCTTTCCCCGTAGCTCTGCATTGTTTTTCCTTTTCCGATCATTCCAGATACAGGAAACTTTCGTTTATCTACCGGCAAAATTCAGGAGTCGGTTCAGGTAAGTTTTTTTTCTTTTCGTTGCTTCTTTTCTCCAGTCCTGGCTCTGCAAGCGTCTCTGTAGCTAAGCAACAGCTTCAGCTAGACGCTTGCAAGCTGCGCCGACTGTTTTGAAGCTGTTTCTAAGCAACAGGGTTTGTTGCTTCACATGGAGCTCTGAGCTCCGTATGTTTTAACATTAGCGCTGATTTCTACGGCAGTTTTGATCTAACGGCACCAGCTCGGTCCCGTCAGTGCCGGATACCAGAAAGTTTCCTGTAATAACAACTCACTGCATAATTTTTCCACATCTCCCCCCTGGTTCTTTTGCCAATGATCTCAAATCTGTGTCCTCTGGTTATCGACCCTCCTGCCAGTGGAAACAGTTTTCCCCCCATCTACTGGTGCAGTGCGGCATTGTCAGAAGTTCTATAGGTATGTAAATAGGAAAAGATTAGTGAAAGTAAACGTGGGCCCATTAGAGGCAGAGACAGGAGAAATTATAATGGGCAACAAGGAAATTGCAGAGACATTAAACAAATACTTTGAATCTCTCTTCACGGTAGAAGACACAAAAAACATTCCGGAAATAATGGAGAGCCAAAGGTATAGAGAGAATGAGGAACTTAAAGAAATCAGTATATGTAAAGACATAGGCCTAGAAATTCAGTTTGGGCCCGCCAGCTCGCTTGCGCCCAGAAGTTACCGCTGCGCGCGGAGCCACTTGCGCCCGCCGGAAATTCAGTTTCAGCGCCCCACGTCGAAGCCGGCCGCTATTCAAGGGTTTCGGCGCCCCCGCTTGGGGCACTGAAACTGAATATCGGCGCGCTAGGTGCCGCAGCGCCACCCGCTGCGGAGCGGCAGGCTGCGGTACTGCAGGCCTTCCTCCCTCTCTTAAGGGGGAGGTGCCTGCAACAGCGAGATCGCCGCTCGCTAGTGCCGGCAAATGAGCCCGGCACCACGGAGAAGTGTCAGGCTCCCGGAAAACAGCCGGCAATGCCGCGGGGGGGTGGAGGAGGCCGGGGAAGGAGGTGCGGGCAGGCGGCCGCTTGGCCGCACATCCGCCTTAACTCGCCCCACTAACGCTACAGTACGGCCCCGTTTTCTGATCGCTGTTTGCGGCCGCAACTCAATATGGCGGTTGGGGCGGTAGCGGGGCACTGCGCACACCGATGACGTCATCGGTGGCGGCGCAGCGCTACTGGCTAACGCCGCCATTACCGCAGCGCTGAATATCGGCGAAAGCTCAGCAAGTGGCGCAAAAGCCCTCTTTGGGCGAAAACTGGGCGCAAAGCCTACTGAATTTCTAGCCCATAGTACTGGAAAAATTAATGGTACTAAGTGGCGACAAATCCCCTGGACCAGACGACCCAAATCCTAGGGTTTTAAAAGAGGGAGCTGCAGAGATAGTGAATGCACTGGTATTAATCTTCCAGAATTCCTTAGATTCTAGAACAGTCCCCAAGGATTGGAAGGTAGCAAACATAACCCCGCTATTTAAGAAAGGAGGAAGAGGAAAAAACGGGGAACTACAGGCCAGTTAGCCTGACATCGGTAGTAGGCAAAATGCTAGACTCTATTGTAGGGACGCGGTAACAGGGTGCCTAGAAAATCATAATATGATTAGTCAGAGTCAACATGGTTTTATGAAAGGGAAACTGTGTTTGACAAACCTGTTATGGAGTTTTTTGAAGATGTAACTAGTGGGATGGATAAGGGGGAACCGGTGGATGTAGTTTATTTGGATTTTCAAAAAGCTTTCGATAAAATGCCACACAAGAGGTTATTACAAAAAATTAGGACTCATGGGATTGGGGGTAATATATTAGCATGGATTGAGGGTTGGTTAATGGACAGAAAACAGAGTAGGAATAAACGGGACTTTTTTGGGTTGGCAGGCTCGAACTAGCCGAGTACCGCAAGGTTCAGTGCTTGGGCCTCAGCTAGTTACAATCTATATTAATGACTTAGATGAAGGGACTGAGTGCAATGTATCCAAGTTTGCTGATGATACAAAGTTAGGTGGGAAAGTAATCTGCGAGGAGGATGCAAAGAGGCTGCAGTGAGATATAGACAGGTTGACTGAGTGGGCAAGAACATGTCAAATGTAATACAATGTGGGGAAGTGTGAAGTTATCCACTTCGGTAGGAAAAACAAAAAAGCAGAATATTTTTTGAATGTTGAGAGACTGGGAAATGTTTGCATTCAGAGGGACCTGGGTGTCCTTGTAAAATGAATCACAGAAAGTTAACATGCAGGTACAGCAAGCAATTAGGAAAGCAAATGGTATGTTAGCTTTTGTTACAAAGGAATTAGAATTCAAGAGTAAAGAAGTCTTACTACAATTATACAGGGCATTGGTGAGGCCACACCTGGAGTACTGTGTACAGTTCTGGTCTCTTTACCTAAGGAAAGGCATACTTGCCTTAGTGGGAGTGCAACAAAGATTCACTAGACTGGTTCCTGGGATGAGGGGATTGCCCTATGAGGAGAGGTTGAGTAGACTAGGCCTATATTCCCTAGAGTTTAGAAGAATGAGAGGTGATCTAATTGAAACATATAAAATTCTTAAGGGGCTTGACAGGGTTAAGGTTGAGAAAATGTTTCCCCCGACTGGGGAATCTAGAACACGGGGTCACAGTCTCAGAATAAAGGATCAGCTATTTAGGACTGAGATGAGGAGAAATTTCTTCACTCAAAGGGTTGTGAATCTTTGGAATTCTCTACCCCAGAGAGCTGTGGCTGCTCAGTCGTCGAGTATATTCAAGACAGAGGTCAATAAATTTTCGGAAACCAAGGGAATTAAGGGATATGGGGATAGTGCAGGAAGGTGGATTTGAGGTCAAAGATCAGCCATGATCTTGTTGAATGGTGGAGCAGGCTCGAAGGGCCAAGTGGCCGACTCCAGCTCCTATTTCTTATGTTCTATCCTCAGATGAGATATTAAACTGAGATCCCATGGTTTACTTCCGCCTCAACAACATCACCCGCTTCAGCCCTTGCCGCAGCCCATCTGCCACTGAAGCCCTCCTCAGTGCCTTTGCCACCTCCAGACAGGACTATTCCATTGCTCTCCTGGGTGGCCTCCCGCACCCCCCACCGCCCCATTCAGCTCCACTCGTTCAAAACTCTGTTGCCCATATCCTTTCCTGCACCAGATCCCTCTCGGCCATCACCCCCGTCTTTGCAAACCTACATTGCACCAGATCCACCCAAACACCTCCAATTTAAAATTCCCCTCCTTGTGTTTAAATGTGTTTATCTCCGTAACCTCCTCCAGCCCTACAATACCCCAAACTCGATTTCACTGACTCTGACCTTCTGTGCAGCGCCCCGCCCCCTTGCCCACCATTGGCAGCTGCGCTTTCAGCCGTCTCGGCCCCATGCTCTGGAATTCCCTCCCTGAACCCCTGCCTTATAGTCCTGGGTGCACTCGCCACTGCTCGAACACTTGTTCAGCCACTCCACTCCTGCCGTCTAGAATTCTGCTCGGTTTCCATCACCAAGCCGCTTCCCTCCCTGCTCCCAAAAAACCCTCCTCTTTGACTGTGGCTTAGTTTTCCCATCTCGGCCTCTCCACCTCCGTCCTTCTTTCCCCAGGCTCAGCGCCCACTCCATCCCTTTTCTCCTCAGTATAAAGTGCTCAGAGACCCCTCCATTACACAAGGAACACTATATAAACTTTAAGTTATCATTAGCCAGTTAGTGATGGAGCACATTTTCACTACAATTGGGGTACTCAACTATGGCGCTTACAATTCTACCACAGGTCCTCTTAACCCGGCCTAAATCGGCTTTGGCTTTTTTGCACTGCCATTTCTGAACTTTGTAGTACGAGGCTTTTTAATAACACCCTTTAGTCATTGGTTAGGTTTGCCAATTATGTCCTTTTGTACATCAACCAGAATTACTACATGCGAACAAGTTTGGTTTGTGGCAGTACCCTGGCAAATGGCATTGTCCGCCACTAAAATGATGCCGCTTGTCCCAATCGGAGGTGGTTTATCCCATTGTGGGCTTCGGATTAAATTGGGCCGAGGCCACGGATACCTGTTTGTAATTTTTACAGCTGTAATAAAAAGGAGGCAACATCCGGCTGGATTCGAATGCGAGTCGTCATTCTTATATATAAAAAAAACAGACTTGCTACAAAAACCAGAATGAATGAATTATGAAGGAGAACATAAAATGCTGGCAACACACAACGGGTCAGTCAGCATCCGGAGAGAAACTGGAGTCTTCACTTCCCAACTGAAGGGTTTATCTTTTCCAATGTCTGTGATTTCACTTTTTTTTGAAAGATCTTCTGTAGAAAGAATTGCTTCTCATCAGATAGGGCAGTGATTCTCCAATTTTTATGCTGGGAGCCAGAACTGATAAATAATTGAAGGGGGAAACATTGTAGGTCTATGGGGAAAGAGCAGGGGAATGGGACTAACTGGAGCCAGCATAGGCACGATGGGCCAAATGGCCTCCTTCTGTGCTGTAAGATGCTATGAACTGATAACGAGAGGTGCAGCAAGGAGCTAGAATGGGCGCCCCCTCCCCTCCTCTAATGGGCGCCCATTCCCCTCCTCTAATGGGCGCCCCCTCCCCTCCTCTAATGGGCGCCCCCTCCCCTCCTCTAGGGGTTATGACCAACACGCTGAGAACCACGGAGATACAATATACAGTGGATAAAGATTACAAATGGCAAAACGCACCTTTAACACAATCCGTTCGAAAATTTACGTAGCGAATGGATCGCTTTTAATCTCAGCTCCTGAACGAACTCCAACATTTTAATAAACAGAAAAGAAAACTCGCCATGAGTGAGGGAAGGAGTTTACGTGGCAGCTTGTGACTAGTTTACAGGCTGCCAACGTGCCTCAGTTACTGGCTTAACAACACCGCTGCTGCTCAAACAACGTCCTGCTGCTTGGCAAGAGCACCGAGTTTGGGAGGTAACCGTAACACTATAGACTCAACAATGATTCAATTCAGAAAGACCGAAATATGATACTTTCAGAGTATTAAACACTATTTACGTATAAACTGCCCAGGCTTAAACATGGAAAAATTTGTCTTCTTAGCAAAATGCTCCAACAACCACCCCCCCCCCGCCCACCTCCCTCGCACCCCCCCCAAACCGTACAAAATACTACCCCCCGAGGACCCCAAAAAATTCTACTTCTAGCCCAAAAAAATGCACGTGCTGTCCTTTCTTCTATTTAATGCTGTTTCCAAATACAGCAACTGTTTAATGTTTTAGGTGCCTGAATGTTTGTGGGGAAGATGGAGCCTTTTCAAACACTTTAAATTTCAGAGAGCATCTCACAGGAGTGCGATATGCATGTTGGCTCTCTCAACAACTCTCGCCCCCCCCGCCACCCCCTCCTCAACTCCTCACAGCTTTTGGGGGACTCCACACAACACCTGCAGCTCGACTCATGGATGTAGGGAGTGCTGAAGCGGGGAAAGTGGCACCGACAGTCAGTGAAGCCGAGGACGTTTCAAATTTGGTAAAACATAAAAGGAGACTTTTATCCAAACCAAAATGAAACTTAAAGATATCGGGGGGAAAATTCAGTAGCGCCCCGTTTGGGGCGCCATTATCGGCCGTGCGCAAAGTTTAGCGCTTGCCGCTAATTATCACCTCCGACGGCAAACTTGGCTTCTATCGCCCCTGGAGGTGATTGGAGCGCTAAATCAGGCGCTTCACACCTGTCTTAAGGCGCAAAGGCCGAGGAGTGAGGCGCTACCTCAGAGCGCTGGTGAAGCAAGGAAGGGCAAATCAAAATGAACCTGCAAAGTGCTGCTCAGTACTCAAAACTCCTTCACACAGCATTGAATCTCGCCAGAAGTCTCTCTCTCTCTCAGAATGCGTGGTGCAAAAATGTCACCAACAAAAAAAGGCAGGAAGCGGTCGCCTTTAAATAGCGCACCCCCAGTCCCTTCCCGACTGCAAAACGCTCCCCTCAACCTGTCGTTGCTAGCGGTAAGGCAGGGGGCGCCACTCAATATCTGGTCCCGGGCGCTACTGGGGCGTTGTGCACTCGACTGACATCACGATCTGTCGGCGCAGGAGATTGTGGCGGTAGTGTTTAGCGCAGCCACAAAGTGTCTAGTTAATTTCGCGAGCGGCGCAAATATCGCCGCGCCCGGGCGCTAGTTGCTTTGCGCCCCATTAGCGCCCTCTTAAGGCGCCGACGGGAGGCGCAAACAACTGAATTTTTCCCCCATCAAGTTTTGTGGAGAATGGCTTGAAAAGAGAATTGCTTTGGCTGGGGAGGGGGCATGATGAGCAAGGTGGAAGAGGAACTCAAACCTCAGGTTCAGTTGCATTCATAACTTCCACAACCTACATCTCTGCAGCACCTACCCTGTATGGAAAGACATCTTGGACTGTTTTTCTGGTCGGAGGACAAAAATGGACATCCGATCTAGAGGGAAAGAGGAACAGGATGGGGGGTTGTGGGGAAGAGGCAGGGTGAAAGTGACCTATTCAGGATCACAAAGCAACTATCCGAAGAGCCAAACACAATTTGTAGTTTCTACTGTTAATGTACCGGTCGATAGGTGAATGCATTGCGCAGGGTGCGACTGAGCCACACACAGACCAGGAAGGTCCCAGGATCCAGCAGTGGTTTGCAGATCTCAGCATCTTCAGAACATCAGTAGGGACATGAAACTTTCTCAAGCATTCACTCATTGAGCCATCAGGGACTCGTTCACTTTCAGAAGTGTTTTTAGGTTCATCTAGAATCGATCAATTCAAGCATTGATGTGTCTCCTCCTGCTGCTCAGCATCTTGATCAGGATGTATCCAACTCCTCCAAAGATACTTTTTTAAATTCAAAACGCAGAAGACAAATTTTAGAAAGAAAAGAAAGACTTGCATTTCTATAGCGCCTTTCACGTCCACCGGATGTCCCAAAGCGCTTTACAGCCAATGAGGTGCTTTTGAAGTGTAGGCACTGTTGTAATGTAGGAAACGCAGCAGCCAATTTGCGCACAGCAAGCTCCCACAAGCAGCAATGTGATAATGAGCAGATAATCTGTTTTTGTTATGTTGGTTGAGGGATAAATATTGGCCAGGACACTGGGGAGAACTCCCCTGCTCTTCTTCGAAATAGTGGCATGGGATCCTTTACATCAACCTGAAAGAGCAGACGGGGCCTCGGTTTAACATCTCATCCAAAAGACGGCACCTCCGACAGTGCAGCACTCCCTCAGCACTGCACTGGAGTGTCAGCCTAGATTTATGTGCTCGAGTCCCTGGAGTGGGACTTGAACCCACGACCTTCTGACTCATTTAAAATTAAGCACTGCAGATGGAACCCCTCATCTCGGACATTCCCAAAAAAATAATAATTACACCCCAAAATGGATTCCAATTGATGCTGTTTTTAAGTGTGACACTCTCCTGGTTGCAATCTACAACAGCTTCAGCTGTAAGGCAGGAGGGAGGCATTGGCTAAGGCTGACATTTTTGCCTCAATGCCCCCTCCCCTAAAGTAATGGAGGTCAGCGACAAATCAGTCCACTTAGAAAACCAAAATATCTATTTGTTTATTGGAAATAAGAAAAGAAAATTAAATTTGAATTTCTGTAGTTGTGCAGAACTTGCTGACTGTTACAAAGTGTCCTGAACATTAAGGTGTTTTTCACCTTCATCCGTCAAAATAACTATGTATACCAATCACAAACCAAGTTAGTTAACATAACATAAGAACATAAGAAATAGGAGCAGGAGTCGGCCATTTGGCCCTTCGAGCCTGCTCCGCCATTCAATAAGATCATGGCTGATCTTCTACCTCATCTCCACTTTCCCGCACTATCCCCATATCCCTCGATTCCCTTAATATTCAAAAATCTATCAATCTCTGTCTTGAATATACTCAATGACCGAGCCTCCGCAGCTCTCTTGGGGGTAGAGAGCTCCAAAGATTCATAACCCTCTGAGTTGGCAAGTGAGTATTAAATCGATTAACTTCTTCAGAAGTGTGAATGGTTCGAAGGCTGGATCAGTATTTGGTGTAACCTTGTATCCAGTCAAGTATAGAAAGATCCCTCACTGTTCCCTGCACTGTGGAAGCATGACTAACAGCTGCATGCAGTTAGTTGAAAATGGACGATCACCAAAAAGCACATTTTTAGGTTATAAAGTTTTTTTCTCATTTGTTATCGGCTGACGTTAATAACAAATACTACGTTGTGTCAGATTCAACAAACTACTTCCACTTCTATCAGAACGTTCTAAAAGGCGATACAGAAAGTTGGGGGGGGGGGGGAAGGAATATATTTGAAACCAGAAAACCTAGAGTTCCTTGTGCTTTAAAGCTCACCACTCTGGACTGATCACTTGCAGGTCGTGTGTGGATTTGTTTGACTGAATCATGCTGAGTGACTGTTTCAGCAGAAGTAATAATCAAGATGTTCAGGATCAGGAATGCAGCCATTCTCAGCAAAACTAGAGTTGGCAGGTGTGAACAAGCAAGCCACTGGAAAAGCTTCAGGAGAATATGGGACAACCAGGAGATTCATCACATCTCATTAAGCAGCTAAGAGAGTTCAGAAGTGCGACTCTCATTACCCGATGCCAGCTACCTTTGCATCACCAGTTAGGAGGCACAGATGATGCTGCATATCTTTTGGAACGTTCCCGGCTCCTGAAGAATTTCACAGAAGAATTCACGAGGTATTGGAGAGTCAGGGAGGGGCTGGCTGGCGTGAGAGAAGACATTCTAATCTGTTGGAGAGCCAGGATCACAAAATTGGAAACTGGAAGTCCTGTTGAAGTGATGCCAACAAAAAAGGTATCACGCTGATCGAGGATAAAACAAGTGAAATTGGTGGATCATCATCTCTCTGAAGGACTAAGACCAGGTCCTGCTGAAGTTTAAGCAGTGCTGACGATGCCTTCTCTCACCTATTATAATATAAAGGTATCCACAGAATGCCTGGGATAACTATCTGCATCGGTTTGCTACCAAGTTCTCAGAGGTAACTGGTCCGCTTCGTGACTTACTGAAAAACGCTGACTCTACATGGGACCATCAATAGGAGAGGTGCCTGGATGAGACCTAGAAGATCACCGCTGAAGCACCAGGATGAAAATACCTTAGCGTCAGTTGGGATGCAGTTCTACAATGAGATATATACAATGTGAAAGAGGACAATAGCCTATTTTATGCAGGAAGGTCAGCAGGCAGCTTACGCTTTGAGATCTCTCACAAAAACGAGAGATAAATTGTGTTGTGTGGTTTGCAGAAATTCAAATAGCACATCTATGGAAAGAAAATCACCATGAAATGTGATTGAACAGCTTGAAACCATTCTGAAAGAGTCTAACTAGCGCATCCAAAGGCTCTGGAGAATTATACTGCATCTTCAAAATTACAAATTTGACGCGGTTTCCAAGAGCAGCAAGGAAATGGTCCTGGCCGACAAGCTGAGCCACCTCACGTGACCAGAAGGGTTGACGATGAGGAAGTGATTTCCTGGCCTCTGGTGAACAAGGAGACGGAGACTTGGTATGATATATGCAAGAAGTTTCAAGCGAAACAGAAAGGAATTGCTTATTGTCCAAATACCAAAAAGGCCAGTGATTTCTTTGAAATAGATAGACTGTCCAATAAAAGAGGGATGAAAACTCATTCACAACTGTTCCAAATATGGTTATAGTCAACTAGACCGCCAGTTAACTCAAGGGAGTTCCAAAAGTTTGCACAATAAGCTCAGTCGCGTTGCCAGCTCAGCAAGGTATTTAGTCAACTGTTTAGGTGAAAAACTCTTAAAATTGTCAAGGCACTCCTTTAATTAAACAAAGCACACAAGTCCAGGCGCCTCTTTCCTTGCTCTTCTTGGCAGGCACAATACACAAAATGGGATGCTTCAACTGTTGAACTTCATAACACATACAAATGTTATACTTGTTATTGACCAAGTTCTCTTAATGAAAGGTCCATCTTCATTTGAGGAGGCAGATGTACTGCGATGGGTGTAACGTTGTAACCACAATCAAGTATGTGAAATTGCTTGACTCTGCCCTCTGACTGAGGAGTGTTTGTATGAGTGACAGCTGTATGCAGTTAGTTGAAAATAGTTGCACATTAAATACCTAATGAGAAGGAGGAACTGAAAGAAATCAGTATTTGTAGGGAAATGGTGTTGGGGAAGTTGACGGGATTGAAGGCCAATAAATCCTCAGGGCCTGATAATCTACATCCTAGGGTACTTAAGGAAGTGGCCCTAGAGATAGTAGATGCATTGCTGGTCATCTTCCAGAACTCGACAGACTTTGGAACAGTACCCATGGATTGGAGGGTAGCTAATGTTACCCCACTATTCAAAAAAGGTGGTAGAGAAAAAGCGGGGAATTATAGACCGGTAAGCCTGACATCGGTAGTGGGGAAAATGCTAGAGTCTATTATAAAAGTTTGTAATAGCAGAGCACTTGGAAAGCAGTGACAGGATCGGACAAAGTCAACATGGATTTACAAAAGGTAAATCGTGCTTGACTAACCTACTGGAATTTTTTGAGGATGTAACTGGTAAAATAGATAAGGGAGAACCAGTGGATGTAGTGTATTTGGCCTTTCAGAAGGCTTTCGATAAGGTCCCGCATAAGAGATTAGCTTGTAAAATTAAGGCACATGGGATTGGGGGCAAGGTATTGACTTGGATAGAGAACTGGTTGGCAGACAGAAAGCAAAGAGTTGGAATAAACGGTCGTTTTCCGAGTGGCAGGCAGTGACTAGTGGGGTACCGCAAGGATCAGTCCTAGGACCCCAGCTGTTCACAATATATATTAATGATGATCTGGACGAGGGAATTGGATATAGTATCTCCAAATTTGCAGACGACACAAAGCTGGGTGGGAGGGTATGCTGTGAGGAGGATGTCGTGAAACTCCAGTACGATTTGGACAGGTTGGGTGATTGGGCAGAAACATGGCAAATGCACTATAATGTGGATAAATGTGAGGTTATCCACTTTGGTGGCAAAAACAGGAAGGCAGATTATTATTTGAATGGCAATAGATTGGGAGAAGGGGAAGTGCAAAGAGACCTGGGTATTCTTGTGCACCAGTCGCTGAAGGTAAGCATGCAGGTGCAGCAGGCGGTTAAGAAGGCAAATGGTATGTTGGCCTTCGTAGCAAGAGGGTTCGAGTACAGGAACAAGGATGTCTTGCTGCAGTTGTACAGGGCCTTGGTGAGACCGCACCTTGAGTATTGTGTGCAGTTTTGGTCGCCTTATCTGAGGAAGGATGTTCTTGCCATGGAAGGAGTGCAGCGAAGATTCACCAGGCTGATACCTGGGATGGCAGGAATGACGTATGAGTAGAGATTGGGTCGATTGGGCTTGTACTCACTGGAGTTTAGAAGATTGAGAGGGGATCTCATCGAAACCTATAAAATTCTGTCAGGCCTGGACAGACTAGATGCAGGAAGGATGTTCCCGATGGCCGGGGAGTCCAGAACTAGGGGTCATCGTCTAAGGATAAGGGGTAAGCCATTTAGGACTGAGATGAGGAGGAATTTCTTCACCGAGAGTGGTGAACCTGTGGAATCACTGTCTTCTGTGGCAGAGAATTCGAGGCCAATTCATTAAATATATTCAAGAAGGAGTTGGATATATTTCTTAAGGCTAAAGGGATCAAGGGATATGGGAAGAAGGCAGGGACAGGGTACTGAATTTGGATGATCAGCCATGATCTCATTGAATGGTGGAGCAGGCTCGTGGGGCCGAATGGCCTATTCCTGCTCCTATCTTCTATGTTTCTATGTTTAAGTTCTGGTTGCCACAGTACAAAAATTATATTGCAGCTATTGAAAGGATGCAGAAGAGAGTGATCAGAATGAATGAGGGGATGGAGGGATTGGATTATGAGGAGCGATTATGTAAAGTGGGCATGTTCTCACTGGAGAAGAGACGGTTGAGAGGTGACAGGATTGTTGTTTTAGGATTCTAAAGGGACCAGATAATGTAGACCATGGCTCGCTATTACACCTTGTACAGAATGGTAGAACCAGAGGACACGGCTGGAGCTTGAAGTGGGGGCTAAATTCAAAACTAATCTACGGAAACAATATTCTAGTGAGCGAGTGGTCAATCTATGGAACAGGCTCCCTAGGGAGCGAGTGGTCAATCTGTGGAACAGGCTCCCTAGGGAGCGAGTGGTCAATCTATGGAACAGGCTCCCGAGGGAGCGAGTGGTCAATCTATGGAACAGGCTCCCTAGGGAGCGAGTGGTCAATCTATGGAACAGGCTCCCTAGGGAGCGAGTGGTCAATCTATGGAACAGGCTCCCTAGGGAGAGAGTGGAAGCTGTTGATTCATTTGAATGGAAATTCGATAGATTTCATCCATATCTAGGTTTATCTAGGTCCTGATGAAGGATCTTTGACCTGAAACGTTAACTCTGTTTCCCTCTCCACGGATGTTGCCTGGCCTGCTGAGTTTCTCCAGCGTTTTCTGTTGTTATTCTAGGTTTATCCTTATTTTTGAAAATAACATTTTGGGATACAGCACGAGCAATTTGAGACACGACATGTGCAAGTGCAGCGTGCTCGGGAGGAACAGGTTACTTTGGACCTATGGTTCCCAAAGCTCTCCATCACTGGGTTTTTCTCGCGTCATGACTGGGTCTGTTGTAGACTAATTGATAGCTACAATTAGTCAACAACTCCATTATCGTTGTATCATGCGACAACCAGGATAGTAGATGGTGAACCAGATGGACCTTGGCCTTTTTTTTGTCTAGCAATTCCGATGTTCCGGCAAAATCTTTTCATGTTTGTTACTGATTGATCCTAATAACATACGCTAAAATAAGGATAAACCTAGATATGGATGATTAAATAGTTTATGGGACACAGTGTCCATAAACACTGCACCTCCTGGGTTCAGTTTCCAGTCAAGTATTCTGCTGTCCATGAGAGAGTTATTTCAGAATCAGGTTGGGCACGAATGCTGGATTTACACAGCAACAATACAACTACAGTTGTACTGAAAATGCAGCCTAAATGTAACATTTGCCGATAAGAGATCTGGAGTCCTTGCACTCTGCGCAAATGTTTTCTTATTCTTTACACAGATAAGTCCAGGTTTCACGACAATTCAAATCAATTATTTACTGGACACAGCGTTTGAGAGACAGATGAGGAATGAAAATGTTGAAACCTGGCAGACAAGGCAAGGTTTGCACATTCAAGGTTTGCACATTCAAGGTCACCACTTGTCTGGTTTGGGGCCAGACAACTTTTGTTTATTGCACGGACTGCCCAGAAATCTCAGAATATGCAAACTGGACACTAATTGCCCATTTTTTTTTCTTTCCACCTACTGCTGTGCCATAAGAACATAAGAAATAAGAGCAGGAGTAGGCCATACAGCCCCTCGAGCCTGCTCCGCCATTCAATAAGATCATGGCTGATCATCGACCTCAACTCCACTTTCCCGCCCGATCTCCATATCCCTCGATTCCCCTAGAGTCCAAAAATCTATCGATCTCAGCCTTGAAGATACTTGAAGACTCAGCATTCGCAGCCCTCTGGGGCAGAGAATTCCAAAGATTCACAACTCTGAGTGAAGAAATTCCTTCTCATCTTGGTCTTAAATGGCCTACCCCTTATCCTGAGACTATGCCCCCTTAGTTCTAGACACTGCAGCCGGGGAAACAACCTCTCAGCATCTACCCTGTCAATCCCCTTCAGAATCTTATATGTTTCAATGAGATCACCTCTCATTCTTCTAAACTCCAGAGAGTATCGGCCCATTCTACACAATCTCTCCTCATAGGACAGTCCTCTCATCCCAGGAATCAATCTAGTGAACCTTTGTTGCACCGTCTCCAAGGCAAGTATATCCTTCTTTAGGTAAGGAGACCAAAACTGTGCACAGTACTCCAGGTGTGGTCTCACCAAGGCCCTGTACAATTGTAGCAAGACTTCCTCACTCTTATACTCCAACCCCCTTGCAATAAAGGCCAACATGCCATTTGCCTTCCTTATTGCTTGCTGTACCTGCATGCGAGCTTTCTGTGTTTCTTGCATGAGGATTATATTCCATCTGCCACCTTACTGCCCACTCACTTAGTCTATTTATATGCCTTTGCAGACTCTGCGTTCTCCTCACAGCTTACTGTCCCACCTAGCTTTGTATAATCAGCAAACTTGGATACAATACACTTGGTCCCTTCATCTAGGTCATTAATATAGATTGCAAATAGCTGAAGCCCCAACACTGATCCTTGCGGCACCCCACTAGTTACAGCCTGCCAACCTGAAAAAGATCTGTTTTCTGTCCGTTAACCAATCCTCTATCCATGCTACTATATTACCCACAACCCCATAAGCCTTAATCTTGTGTAATAACCTTTTATGTGGCACCTTATCGAATGCCTTTTGGAAATCCAAATATACTACATCCACTGGTTCCCCTTTATCTACCCTGCTAGTTACATCCTCAAAAAACTCAAATAAATTTGTCAAACACGATTTCCCTTTCATAAAACCATGTTGACTCTGCCTAATCATGTTATGATTTTCTAAGTGCCCTGATACCACTTCCTTAACAATGGATTCCAGCATTTTCCCCGACGACTGATGTCAGGCTAACTGGCCTGTAGTTCCCTGTTTTTTCTCTCCCTCCTTTCTTGAATAGCAGTGTTACATTTGCGACCTTCCAATCCGCTGGGACCATTCTAGAATCTCGGAAATTTTGGAAGATCAAAACCAATGCAATCACTCTCTCTTCAGCCACCTCTTTCAGAACCCTAGGATGTAGGCGTCAGGTCCAGGGGATTTGCCGGCTTGTCGTCCCATTAGTTTCTCTAGTACTTTTTTTCTATTTATATTAATTATGATAAGTTCCTCACCCTCATTAGACCCTTGGTTCCCCACCATTTTTGATATGCTTTATGTGTCTTCTACTGTGAAGACAGATACAAAATATTTGTTTAATGTTTCTGCCATTTCCTTATTCCCCATAATAATTTCTCCCGTCTCAGCCTCTAAGGGACCAATGTTTACTTTTGCTACTCTCTTCCTTTTTACATACTTGTAGAAGCTCTTACAATCTGCTTTTATATTTCTTGCTAGTTTTCTCTCTCATTCTATTTTTTCCCTTTTTATCAATTCTTTGGTCAACCTTTGCTGGTTTCTGAAACTCTCCCAATCCTCAGGCTTACTATTATTCTTTGCAACATTATAAGCTTCTTTAAATCTAATGCTATCCTTAACTTCTTTATTTAGCCACGGTTGGATCACTTTTCCCGTGGCGCGGATATACTCGTTATTAAGTTTGTAAAGAATTTTCGCCAGAAATAACAACAACAACTTGTATTTATATAGCGCCTTTAACGTAGTAAAATATCCCAAGGTGCTTCACAGGGTATTAAAAGACAAAAAATTTGACTCCGAGCCACATAAGGAAAAATTAGAGCAGGTGACCAAAAGCTTGGTCAAAGAGGTAGGTTTTATGGAGCGCCTTAAAGGAGGAAAGAGAGGTAGCGAGGCGGAGAGGTTTCGGCAGGGAATTCCAGAGCTTAGGGCCCAGGCAACAGAAGGCACGGCCACCAATGGTTGAGTGATTATAATCAGGGATGCTCAAGAGGGCAGAATTAGAGGAGCGCAGATATCTCGGGGGGGGGGTTGTGGGACTGGAGGAGATTTCAGAGATCGAGGCGCTTCTTAACCGGGAGCCAATATAGGTCAGCGAGCACAGGGGTGATGGGCGAATGGGACTTGGTGCAAGTCAAGACATGGGCAGCCGAGTTTTGGATGACCTCAAGTTTTCGTAGCATAGAATGTGCAAGGCCAGCCAGGAGTGCATTGGAATAGTCAAGTCTAGAAATAAAGCAAACAGTGGAACTCGAACCAGAATCCCACTCCCTGCCCCCATCCAGACTTAGAAGATGGAGGGAGACTCATTTAGCTCTCATCCGAACGTGAATTCCCTGTTGTGCACAACTCTGGTACTATGGCAGAGATCCCCCACCAACACACCACACCCAGATCCAAAGGGGCAGATCTGAAGGAGACTTTGTGTCTCTCTCTTTCACCCCCCCCCCCCCCGCCCCCCCCCTCCCCAAATGGCCTCTGTTGTATTAGGATCTATCAGAATAGATTCAGGCAAAGAGCAAGATATTATCAACAGTACTGTACTTGATTCCCTGGAGTTTTTCCCTCAAGGTTTCCCTTCATGTCCCCGGTGTTGTACGTTCTCCTCATAAGCAGTCCCTGATGTAATAAAACTCACTGCGCACTTGGTTTGAGTATAAAGCAAGGCTTTAATCAACTTGTTTCAGAACATGGAGGTCTAGTTGTACTTCACTAGTTCCTTGTCTTACAAAATGTCGCTGGAAAGCTGGGGCCCACACCCGAGTATTTATACTCCTTGGACGGCGCCACCAGCTGGCCATCCAGCGTTATTTCAGAAGTAATTTCTTGATGATGAGATTTATATCTACTCTCACTCAGCAATCTCCCTCCCGGCCTCCTCTTCCAATCTTGAATCCATCACATAACCCTACACGCACCCGAGGGCGTAAAAGGAAGAACGCCTCTTCATTTTTGTAAAATGTCATAGCACAGAGAATATCCATATTGTGAAAGGCGGCGAAGGAAATAGAGAAGTGAAAAAAGAGTTAAGTATTTCATTTTCAGACTCTCTGCATGAATAGGCTGTGAGTCAAGGCCATATGGACGTCTGAGTATTAAGAACAACTTACAGTAAACCAGTCATTTGAAACGGCTCCACCTTATTAATGACTGGGAATACAGATGGGGAAAGGATTACTCAAGGAAATGAAGAGGGACATAACCATTATGCGGCATGCCCAGTCCATCATTCATTGGTTCCATGAATCCCATCCTACTGCAAAAAAGTATTGAAGAGAACTGCATTGATGCCCACTTAGCTGGAAAGTTAATTTGGATACCAGTCTCTGTTGATCAAAGGATTGGGAGGGGGGAAGGAACTCAAAATAAACCAGAACAGCAAAATAAAGCATAACATTGGAGCTACTGCATGAAATGTCTAAATGGATTAAAGGCAATGCCTAACTGCACCAAACCAGCCAGAAACGTCCCAGGTTGAATCCCCAGTTTGTACTGAATTTGCTGATCTTGGCTGGAGTGATGGCAGGGGTGCTCCAATTGGGCTCCGTACACCAGGTTAGAGAGAGGGGAAAATCAATTAGACCCCCCGCCCCCACCCACCCCCCTCTACTGGAAACCATGCACGTTTGGCGGAGAACACAATCAGGCTGTAATGTGATACTCCGCTCCCTTCTTAAGGCTAAAGGGATCAAGGGATATGGGGAGAAGGCAGGGACAGGGTACTGAATTTGGATGATCAGCCATGATCTCATTGAATGGCGGAGCAGGCTCGAGGGGCCAAATGGCCTACTCCTGCTCCTATGTTTCTATAGTTGAATAGCCTGCAACACAGTCTATTTTCACATGAAGAAGAAACACTTTAAGGAGTTACTGGAGGGCACCTGGTGGTCACTATACGTCAGTGCCTTCAAGAGAGAAGGGGAGAAAATTGTAAAACTTTCCCCCGCCTCCCAGAAAAAAAATGTCCTGAATTCATATTACTAGAGTAACGCATTTATCACGAGGCTGCAGGAACACCAGGCTCTAGCTGGGGGGGGGGGGGTTGATGCTGGGACAAGGGAAATTCAAAATAAAATGGTACCAGAAAATAAAGAGGTCAGTTACCATCTGATAAAATACAGGATGACGTGACCAGGTTTGCAAAGTGGGCGGTATAAACGGCAAATTAATTTCAATGCAGCCAAGTGCGAGATGGTTCATTTTGGTGGGAGGAATAAGGCGGCCACCTACTCCTTGGAAAATAAGCGTCCACATGGGGCAGAGGAACAAAAAGATCTGGGAATACAGAAACATGAATCATTGAAAATCACAAGTTAATAAGGTCATCGAGAGAGCAAAATGCTGGGGTTCATTTTTAGAGGAATAGAATATAAAAGCCGGGAGATAATGTTAAGTTTATATCGAACCTTGGTTCGACCACACTTGGGAGTACTGTGTGCTCTTCCAATCTCCATGCAACATAAAGGATATTGAAGCACTGGAGAACACGCAGAAAAGATTTACAAGGATGTTAGCAGAATGGAGAGGATGCAACTATCAGGAAAGATTGAAGAAGACGACAACTTGCATTTCTATCGCGCCTTGCACAACCTCAGGACGTCCCAAAGCGCTTTACAGCCAATGAAGTGCTTTTTGAAGCGTAGTCACTGTTGTAATGTAGGAAACGTAGCAGCCAATTTGCACACAGCAAGCTCCCACAAACAGCAATGTGATAATCTATTTATTTTTAAGTGATGTTGATTGAGGGATTTATATTGGTCAGGGCACCAGGGAGAACTACCCTGCTCTCCTTCAAAATAGTGTTATGGGGTTTTTTACGCGGCAGTCAAATTGCGCACAGCAAGCTCCCACAAACAGCCATGTGATAATGGCCAGATCATCTGTTTTTGTTATGTTGGTTGAGGGATAAATATTGGCCAAGTCACCGGGGATAACTCCCCATCTCTTCTTCAAAATAGTGTAATGGGGTTTTTTATGTCTACCTGAGAGAGCAGACAGGGCCTCGGTTTAACATCTCCTCCGAAAGACGGCACCTCCAACAGTGCAGCACTCCCTCAGCTCTGCACTGGTGTGTCAGCCTAGATTTTTGCGCTCAAGACTCTGGAGTGAGACTCGAACCCACAACCTTCTGACTCAGAGGGGAGTGCGCTACCCACTGAGCCACGGCTGACACCCGAGCAGGCGGGGGCACTTTTCTCTGGAAAAGAGAAGACTACGAGAAGGTCATTAAAATTATGAAAGGGTTTGATTGGGTGGATGTGGAGAAACTGTTTCTGCATGTTTGAGAGTCCAGAACAAGGTGGTATACATGTAAGATAGCCACTAACCAATCAATTTAGGTGAACCTGTGGAATTCTCTACCACAGAAGGCAGTTGAGGCCAATTCATTAAATATATTCAAGAAGGAGTTAGATATATTTCTTAAGGCTAAAGGGATCAAGGGATATGGGGAGAAAGCAGGGACAAGGTACTGAATTTTGCCATTCCCATTTGCAACATTTTCACAGCATGTTCTTTCAATTCCTTCCTCCCCTCCTAAACCCCTCCCCCCGTCTCTGCTCCTGCTTAAAATCTGTTACATTTCCAGCTTTTTCCAGTTCTGATGAAGGGTCCCAGACCTGAAACGTTAACTCTGTTTCTCTCTCCACGGATGCTGCCTGGCCTGCTGAGTATTTCCAGCATTTTCTGTTGTTATTTCAGATTTCCAGCATCCGCAGTATTTTGCTATTATATTACTGAATTTGGATGATCAGCCATGATCTCATTGAATGGTGGAGCAGGCTCGAGGGGCCGAATGGCCTACTCCTGCTCCTATCTTCTATGTTTCTATGACATTCTTTACCAGAGTGGTAAGAACGTGAAACTCAATGCTACATGGAGTGGTTGAAGCAGATAGCATTGCTTATTGAAGGGGAGGCTTGATGCAGACATGGGGTAGAAGGGATGGACAGGGTGGGATGAGGTAATTAGAGTAGGTGGAGCCTCACATGGAGCATTAACGCCGGCTCAGGCCAGTTGGGCCCAACGGCATGTTTCTGTAGATTTCATGTAACTGGATAAGTTCATGTTCATCAGAAACGTGACCAGTGCTGATGGAGGATCCCACCCAAAACGATAACGTGCCTTTTCTCTTTCAGATGCTGATCAACTTGCTGTGCTTTGATGACATTTTCTGCCTTTAGTTCAGAATTCCAGCAGCCCCACTCTTTTCCTGAGCGAAATAGCAACATGCGTCATTCAAGTACTAATTATACTCCATCTGCCACCTTACTGCCCACTCGCTTAGTCTATCTATGTCCCTGCAATAGAAAACACACTACCATCACTCACGGTGAATGACTGCACCAACCTGCCCAGGCAAAGTTAAAAAATGAGGAATTTAGAAGTGAATAGAAAAGTCAGACACAACCTTTAAATCCAAGCGGTCAGATTTGTGGAACGAGGTATTATGGAAAGACACAAGAGCAGACAGTACAAATTGGTTCAAGTGGCAATGAGATGAGTTTCTGGAATGAAAAGCAACTGAGGGTATGTGGGGTTAGCCAATGAAAGAGCGATGGTCCCACTGGGCTTCAGAGGCTTTTCCTGTTGCTAAAGATCCTTATTTTTTTTACATGAACTGTTTTATGTAACAGCATAAAAACAACAGGTGGTTGGGGATGCGTTACAGATGTGCATGAGGGAGGGGAAGGGGGAATCTCCTGAGAATTTGGGGTTTGATGAACGCCACTCCCAAAGTCGTCGCGGGATTGCGTCCACAGCTGTAAATGCCGTTCCTTAACACACGCACTCGTGCTTTGTGTTCCTGCAGCAGGAAAAAGAAACTGATTTAAAGGTGGCTTTTACCACACTATTGGCAGGCTGCTGCCCTCCCTCCCGCCCTCCCAACCGTGCATCCTACCAATTGGCTCTAGGCCAATATAGGCCGTGGTCTGTGAGTAGCTCATCCTCTCTAAGCAACACAAGGCGTGTGGCCCAGCAAGGCTGGGCAGGGAGAAAGAGCACAAGGTCAAGGCGACGTAAGTAAACTACTAGGCACTTGGTCTAAGCGTTAAACAAAGCTTTAATCAACTGTTTTACAACATGGAGGTCTAGTTGTGTCCTTCGCTAGTTCCTGTAAAAGAATGTCCTGCGCAAGCTGGGCCCATGCCCGAATATTTATACTCTCCCTGGACAGCGCCGCCAGCAGGCCGCCCAGTATTATTTCATAAGTCATTTCCACATGAATGACAAGATTCATGTCACAAGGTACCCTTAAAAAAACCCAAATAGGATCTTTCTCCACCCCTTCGATTTCCTCAGCTGACTCAATCCAGCGGACGGTTGCACAGATGCTGGCCGTCTCCTGGCGCCTTTTCCAAGGTGGCCGTTCCTCATAAACGAGTGCATTGAGTCAACATGCTCAAGAATGTATACCGGTACACACTGCATACTAGAACAGAGATAGGATCGCCACTAAATTATTAAATAGCGTAAAACACCACATGCCAAGTCAAAACTTTAGCCTCTGCTCTCTTCCAGGTGCTGCCGTTTCCATCATTTTCTCCTTTAATTTTTTTTTAAAAGAAGAGTTGGTGTTAGACGAGCGGCTGGAGTGGAGATGGTTTCTTTATAGAACTTCTCTGCTGAATCAGGTTACACGTTCTTGGCAGGAGCCTCCCACAGCTCAGGCACAGATTGATCTTCACCACTCCCTAGATCACCATCAACCCAGACAGACTGCAACTCCCCCAAATAGGACTTAGCTGAGCAGCTTCTACTTCGCCACTTTCACTTTTTTTCTACGATACAACTGGCAAGATTTCTTTCCGCCACCCGCCCCCAAGCTCGGTTCCTTCTGGGCTCTATTTTCATTTTTCTTGGTCTGTTCCTTTTCCTCACTCTTCCCCATCAGCTGATCATCTGCTTTCTCTCTCTCGGCACAGACAGTGTTGCTGCCTGTATAAAATGATACGGAGTTAAACAGGTCAGATTAAGTTATTACGGTATCATTGCAGCAATTGGGGGGGGGGGGGGGGGGGGGGGGGAGAGATACAGTCTTGGCCGACAAAGATTGGCACGCCGCCAGGCTGGGAATGGAGAATTCTGAAAAAATAAAATAGGCAATCTAAAAATGCCTAAAATGACTTGGGATCAGGAAAATTGGCTTCAAATTCTTGTTTCCACACGGCTGTCTAGCCAATGAAAATGGAGCACTGCATATTTAACTGTTGGTTCAGTGTTAATATGACGGGGCAGTTGGCTTTTAATGTTGAAAACTGATGTTGAATTAACAGACTGGGAGCTTTCTAAACTTGGCTGGTTGGTGGTTACAGATATAGGATAGCCCGTGCCATGTAGTAGTGATATGAAACTACATCAACTCCTCTAACAACCCAACTTGCACCCTCAGGGCCTCCGATGCTGACCGACTACATGTCCCCAACCCTATTCTCTCCACCATCAATGACAGACTGCAGCCATCACCCTCTGGTCTGAAATTATCTTCCTAAACACTTGCATCCTTAAAAACCCTCTTCTTCAAATCACGCCGTTGGTCAACTCCCTCAACGCCTCCTCTAACCTTAGCTCAAAGACCTTTTCATCACGCCCCATCTTTGTGAAGCACCTTGGGACATTTTGCGGTATTAAAGAGGCAATATAACTGCAAGTTGTTGTCCAAGTACAACTTGAGATGATTACATAGAACGACATGGTATCTCCAACACAGAGAGGGGCCATTCGGCCCAACTGGTCTATGTCAGTGTTCATGCTCCGCACGAGCCTCCTCCAACCTTAGTTCATCTAATCACATCAGCAGAACCGCGATCCCTTTCTCCCTCGTGCTTATGTAGCTTCCCCTTTAATGCATCTATGCAATTCATCTGAACTACTCCTTGTGGTAGCAAGTTCCACATTCTAAACACTCTCTGGGTATAGGTTTCACATTCAAGTTATGCCACACTCTGCACTGATGCCACAGTAAAGCAGCTTTGCTTCAAAGTAAATATGTGTAGGATCACGGTCCCATTTATGTAATGGGTTAAACAGCAGGTTTGGTAAAGAACAGCACCAGAAAAGCCTCATTGTGTGTGTCAGTTTCAACGCTGCAATTAATATTGTCAAATGTATTTGGGATTAATACGTGTAGAAGCCTGGAGCAGTGAAGTCACCTTCAATGTGTCTTCAGCTATTCATCCAACACTGTCCAATAGGACTTTGCTTTGGAAAGCCAGCCAGTACGGCTGGATCCAAGGTGTGCAACTTACTTCAGTGCGAGTGCAGCAGACTTCGGTCGTCACCCAGGAATGGCGTCATTTCAGTCGGAGTGAAGGCGCACGTGAGGCGCAGCAAGCAATCCACACACAATGGGGAACTAGCCATCCCTGCGCACGCCACGAGTTACAACTAGAGCATCCATGCGACAGCCACTTACCAGTTCGGAGACCAAGTCAGTAAGGTCTTCGGGATGTTCCGAGGCACCGTCATCTTCATCCTCTGGTGGTCCTTCTGTAATTAGGGGAAAAAAAAGAGATCTCTCCATCACTCACCTTCTAGACAACAGAATGGATGTGTTAAATACAGCCACACAAGAGTGGGAACAAACATATAATCCAGCAAGTGAGACAAGGTCTGCATCACAAAAGTAACTGCACAATGCCGTACAGCCAACTGAAGTGCCAACCCTTCGCGATTCAGTTGGCCTTTATTGTGCAGTAGGAACTTTGTTTTAGTGTTTCATCAAGCTAGCTCAATCCAGGCTCAAGTATGGTCTGCATCACGAGCGTAACTACAATGCAGTACAGGCAACTGAAGTCCCAACCCTACCACGCCAATGAATAAGGTCCATCCGGTCTCCTTCCTCCTCTCCCATCCCCATCCCCCCAAGCTGACTCAGTGATTCCACATTGCAAGTTCTTCGAGTCAGCCCACTGGAGGTTGTTCACTCCCAATAGAGCGGAAGGTCTGGGGAAGGGAAAAAAGCGGAACAGGTCATTACCTCCATGCCAGTCATTAAGACAAGCCATTGGTAGAGGCCTTTGAATAGGTCAGTGACTCACTCTTCTGCAATCAGTTCAGCAGAGGATGCAAGATAATAAAAGAGGAAATACTACATACTGTGGCAACAAGAGCAGGTCAGAGGCTGGGTATTCTGCGTCGAGTGTCTCACCTCCTGACTCCCCAAAGCCTTTCCACCACCTACAAGGCACAAGTCAGGAGTGTGATGGAATACTCTTCACTTGGCTGGGTGAGTGCAGCTCCAACAACACTCAAGAAGCTCGACACCATCCAGGACAAAGCAGCCCGCTTGATTGGCACCCCATCCACCACCTTAAACATTCACTCCCTCCACCACCGGTGTACCGTGGCTGCAGTGTGTACCATCTACAAGATGCACTGCAGCAACTCGCCAAGGCTTCTTCGGCAGCACCTCCCAAACCCGCGACCTCTACCACCTAGAAGGACAAGGGCAGCAGGCGCATGGGAACACCACCACCTCCAAGTTCCCCTCCAAGACACTACCCTGACTTGGAAATATATCGCCGAGCCTTCATTGTCACTGGGTCACCTGGAATTCCCTCCCTAGCAGCACTGTGGGCGTACCTTCACCACACGGACTGCAGCGGTTCAAGACGGCTCACCACCACCTTCTGGAGGGCAACTAGGTAGGGAAGGGCAATAAATGCTGGTCCTGCCAGCGACGCCCACATCCCAGGAACGAATAAAAAGAGAGCATATTCATGTTAATGAACATAAGGCAATATGGTGATCTGAAGACCCACTCCTTTCACGGATCTTGTACAATCTACCCCAACATGGACGCCATCGCATCCATTTGATCTCCGGAGGGGAAACGTAAACAGGTTAATAAATAGTGCAGACTGGGCGAGAAACAGGAAGACACCCTGCTTCGTCCACATTGACCTGCCAACATGTACGTTCATTGCTCACCAGACACCAGTGACCACTCTGTCACTGAAGACAAAGGAACAAACCTGCATTTGTATAAAGCTTCATCTTAGAAAGCCTGATCTTATTGAATGGCGGAGCAGGCTCGAGGGGCCGTACGGTCTACTCCTGCTCCGATTTCATATGTTCTTTTCATGCTCTCATGAGGTCCCAACGTGCTTCACCGCCAACTAATTATTTTTGAAGTGTAGTCACAGTTGTTTTGCAGGCAAACTCCTGCCAACATCCATGTTTACCAACTCACCGAGCAGTTTTATTACCAGTCAACCGTGTTGCCAACTGGCCCGCTACAATTTAAAACCAGATTATAGCCCGTGCGCAGAAACCCGTTCACTTCAGGGGGGGCCAGCGTTAAATGTGAAGTTCTACGGTGGGTTTTTTTTTCTTCCATGTTTGCATCATCGTAAGAAATTTCCATTAGCTCAATGTTTGGGCAAAAAATGTGTCAGATCCTCAAAAACAAGCTTCCATCGTGCTCTGTAAATGCCCGGTCTCTGTGTTTACAAAGATAGAACCGAGTGGAGGGGATCAAAAGAGGCGAGACAAAAGAATTCAGACAATTTATTGCACAATTGTCAGGGCCCAGCATTTGCACTTTGATGACACAGCACAGAGGCAACACGCCGTCAAGTTTTGTCACAGTTTCCCTCGCAGACTGAGATTCTGATATGACTGAACCATTCCTTTTTTGACAAGATGGGGGGGGGAAAAGACGAGATAGAAAAAAGAGCACAGGCAACAACGCACCTATGCAGAAGGGCACGAGTGTGCCCGCTAAACAGTGTCGGACACTTCCGAGCATGCAGTTCAAGACTCGGGTTCCTACAGGAAGATTGCTAGCGAAAAAGAAAAGACTTACATTTATATAGCGCCTTTCACAACCTCAGGCCGTCCCAAAGTGTTTTACGGCCAATTAAGTACTTTTTTTTTTTGAAGTGTGGTCGCTGTTGTAATGACGGAAACGCGGCAGCCAATTTGTGCACAGCAAGCTCCCACAAACAGCAATGTGATAATGACCAGATAATCTGTTTTAGGGATGTTGGTTGAAGGATAAATATTGGCCCAGGACACCGGGGATAACTCCCCTGCTCTTCTGCGAAATAGTGCTACGGGATCTTTTACGTCCACCCGAGAGAGCAGACGGGGCCTCGGTTTAATGTCTCATTCGAAAGACGGCACCTCCGACAATGCAGCGCTCCCTCAGCACTGGAGTGGGAGTGTCAGCCTAGATTTTGGTGCTTAAGTCTCTGGAGTGGGACTTGAACCCACAATCTTCTGACTGAGAGGTGAGGGTGCTACCCTCTGAGCCACGACTGACACTGAAAAAGGTTTAATTTCTGAAAAGGGCATATTATCTAAAAGGAGACCAGTTTCAGCAGTTTAGCATGCAAATACAATGGGGGGGGGGGGGGAAATTCAGTCAAGCCCCCTTGGGGGGTATTACAGGCCTCCCTTCCCTGATTAAAGGGGTAGGGCCTAGCGCATCGGGGTCCTGCTGGGGGAGCGGGGTGCAGGGAAAAGAGCCCAGCACTCAAGAGGAGCGCCGGGCTGACCGATCGCAGCCAGCACCCCGCAGGAGGAGGCCAGGTGTTGGCAGGCGGCCCCCAAAAAATGGCCACCCGGCACCTCCTGATCCTGTCGGACATATCGTCCGGCGGTAGGTCAGGGGTCGCAACTGAAGTTTGCGGGCGGGGAGCTGCGCATGGTGATGGCGTCATCGCCGGAGGCGCAGCACCGCGGGGCACTACCGGCTACCGCCACCGCTAAATTCCACGGGAGGCATTAGCTGTGCTGCGCCCAGGCGCAAAGCAACCCAATTTTTCCCTCAATGTGTTTTTGGAATATTAGCTTAATGCCAACGAAACTACCTGTCCAAAACTGCAACAAGGGCAGACACACAGTGTCCCTCCAACTCTCAGCTGAAAATTAAAATCTTACCATAGGGATGTGGTGCATAAATGTTACCAAGTGTTCAATCTCATAACCCTCTCCAATACAGCACATGGAAATATGAACACTTGGTGCTGCTATTTCATGGTGCATTGTATAGGAATTCGGAGACTGTAGAACTCATCATGACCACCAGGTGGCTTTGTAGTAAAGCTAATCCACATTAGCAGCTGGGAGCAAGTTATTCAGCAACTAGAGAGGCAAGGGTCAGAGGGAAGGAGCGAGGGAGCGAGAGCGAGCGAGGGGGGGGGGGAAAAAAGGAGAGCGAGCGAGCGAGGGGGGGGAAAGGAGAGCGAGCGAGGGGGGGGGAAAGGAGAGCGAGCGAGGGGGGGGGAAAGGAGAGCGAGCGAGGGGGGGGGAAAGGAGAGCGAGCGAGGGGGGGGAAAGGAGAGCGAGCGAGGGGGGGGAAAGGAGAGCGAGCGAGGGGGGGGAAAGGAGAGCGAGCGAGGGGGGGGAAAGGAGAGCGAGCGAGGGGGGGGAAAGGAGAGCGAGCGAGGGGGGGGAAAGGAGAGCGAGCGAGGGGGGGGAAAGGAGAGCGAGCGAGGGGGGGGAAAGGAGAGCGAGCGAGGGGGGGGAAAGGAGAGCGAGCGAGGGGGGGGGAAAGGAGAGCGAGCGAGGGGGGGGAAAGGAGAGCGAGCGAGGGGGGGGAAAGGAGAGCGAGCGAGGGGGGGGGAAAGGAGAGCGAGCGAGGGGGGGAAAGGAGAGCGAGCGAGGGGGGGGAAAGGAGAGCGAGCGAGGGGGGGGAAAGGAGAGCGAGCGAGGGGGGGAAAGGAGAGCGAGCGAGGGGGGGAAAGGAGAGCGAGCGAGGGGGGGGAAAGGAGAGCGAGCGAGGGGGGGGAAAGGAGAGCGAGCGAGGGGGGGGAAAGGAGAGCGAGCGAGGGGGGGGAAAGGAGAGCGAGCGAGGGGGGGGAAAGGAGAGCGAGCGAGGGGGGGGAAAGGAGAGCGAGCGAGGGGGGGGAAAGGAGAGCGAGCGAGGGGGGGGAAAGGAGAGCGAGCGAGGGGGGGGAAAGGAGAGCGAGCGAGGGGGGGGAAAGGAGAGCGAGCGAGGGGGGGGAAAGGAGAGCGAGCGAGGGGGGGGAAAGGAGAGCGAGCGAGGGGGGGGGAAAGGAGAGCGAGCGAGGGGGGGGAAAGGAGAGCGAGCGAGGGGGGGGGAAAGGAGAGCGAGCGAGGGGGGGGAAAGGAGAGCGAGCGAGGGGGGGGAAAGGAGAGCGAGCGAGGGGGGGGAAAGGAGAGCGAGCGAGGGGGGGGAAAGGAGAGCGAGCGAGGGGGGGAAAGGAGAGCGAGCGAGGGGGGGAAAGGAGAGCGAGCGAGGGGGGGAAAGGAGAGCGAGCGAGGGGGGGAAAGGAGAGCGAGCGAGGGGGGGAAAGGAGAGCGAGCGAGGGGGGGGAAAGGAGAGCGAGCGAGGGGGGGGAAAGGAGAGCGAGCGAGGGGGGGGAAAGGAGAGCGAGCGAGGGGGGGGAAAGGAGAGCGAGCGAGGGGGGGGAAAGGAGAGCGAGCGAGGGGGGGGAAAGGAGAGCGAGCGAGGGGGGGAAAGGAGAGCGAGCGAGGGGGGGGAAAGGAGAGCGAGCGAGGGGGGGAAAGGAGAGCGAGCGAGGGGGGGGAAAGGAGAGCGAGCGAGGGGGGGGAAAGGAGAGCGAGCGAGGGGGGGAAAGGAGAGCGAGCGAGGGGGGGAAAGGAGAGCGAGCGAGGGGGGGGAAAGGAGAGCGAGCGAGGGGGGGAAAGGAGAGCGAGCGAGGGGGGGAAAGGAGAGCGAGCGAGGGGGGGAAAGGAGAGCGAGCGAGGGGGGGAAAGGAGAGCGAGCGAGGGGGGGAAAGGAGAGCGAGCGAGGGGGGGGAAAGGAGAGCGAGCGAGGGGGGGGAAAGGAGAGCGAGCGAGGGGGGGAAAGGAGAGCGAGCGAGGGGGGGGAAAGGAGAGCGAGCGAGGGGGGGGAAAGGAGAGCGAGCGAGGGGGGGGAAAGGAGAGCGAGCGAGGGGGGGGAAAGGAGAGCGAGCGAGGGGGGGAAAGGAGAGCGAGCGAGGGGGGGAAAGGAGAGCGAGCGAGGGGGGGGAAAGGAGAGCGAGCGAGGGGGGGGAAAAGGAGAGCGAGCGAGGGGGGGGGGGGAAAGGAGAGCGAGCGAGGGGGGGAAAGGAGAGCGAGAGAGAGAGAGAGAGAGAGAGAGAGAGAGAGAGAGAGAGAGAGGGGGAGAGGGAAAGGGAGAGAGAGAGAGAGAGAGAGAGAGAGAGAGGGAAGGAGAGAGAGAGAGAGAGAGAGAGAAGGAGAGAGGGGGGGGAAGGAGAGAGAGGGGGGGAAGGAGAGAGAGAGAGCGAGAGCGAGGGGGGAAGGAGAGCGAGGGGGGAAGGAGAGCGAGGGGGGAAGGAGAGCGAGGGGGGAAGGAGAGCGAGGGGGGAAGGAGAGCGAGGGGGGAAGGAGAGCGAGGGGGGAAGGAGAGCGAGGGGGGAAGGAGAGCGAGGGGGGAAGGAGAGCGAGGGGGGAAGGAGAGCGAGGGGGGAAGGAGAGCGAGGGGGGAAGGAGAGCGAGGGGGGAAGGAGAGCGAGGGGGGAAGGAGAGCGAGGGGGGAAGGAGAGCGAGGGGGGAAGGAGAGCGAGGGGGGGGAAGGAGAGCGAGGGGGGGGAAGGAGAGCGAGGGGGGGAAGGAGAGCGAGGGGGGGAAGGAGAGCGAGGGGGGGAAGGAGAGCGAGGGGGGGAAGGAGAGCGAGGGGGGGAAGGAGAGCGAGGGGGGGAAGGAGAGCGAGGGGGGGAAGGAGAGCGAGGGGGGGAAGGAGAGAGGGGGGGAAGGAGAGAGAGGGGGGAAGGATGTATAGTCTGTGGGTTGTACGGTTAATAACGACACAGACTTCAGGAGTAACAAACAAACAGGTCTTTACTATTCGAAGGTCAGGGCGAATCTGCCCCAGCAAATCCTGCCACAACACTTATATACTGGTGTGGTCACTATCGGTATTACAGTATACAGAAGCCAAACAAATAGTGCCACACCTAAAGTAGTTCTCTTAAAGGTGAACGGTTACATTCAATAGTTCCCTTAAAGATAGACGGGTACATACACTACAATCCTCCCTTTTTAGCTTATTACTTACAGAGTCCCCGTTAAACATACATATCTTCAACTTCCTATAAAACAAATTACAGATATAATCTCGGTGGAGTCAATGTCATATAAAACAATTTACAGATATAATCTTGGTGGGAACAGTTCACAGGTTCAGTCTCTGCGGAAACAGTTCATAGATTCAGTCTCTGATCTTGACTCGTTCCAAACAACATCTCTTTGGTGTAGCCGGTTCACATGGCTAGCGTGACTCCTCCATAGCCTTTTTCTTGACGTAACAGCTTGAACTTTCGTCCTGTTGAACCAGCAGTGCGGACTTTTACAACCAACTGGCTGTCTTGATATTTTCCAGTTTTTCAACTAATTTAGTTCCTTTCGTAGTGTCCCGCCTGAGATGGTAGAAGTGCTAATATTTTAGACAGTTATTATCTTCTGCTTCTTCTTTTTCTTTTCTGCCTTTTTGACACTCTCGGAGCTCCTTTCTCGGCTGCCAGCTGTAGCGCCACCAACTCTCTATGTTCCTTAGACCTTAAGTGCTTCATCCGGATTTCAGCACTTTGGGAGTTTTCATCACAAACTGAGCAGACCAGATCCTCGTAATATTCAGTGTCACTCAACAGGTCATGGTAATATTCGGGGTCGTCCTGAGTTAGGCCAGTGAGAGGCCCTTCTACTTCCTTCTTATCCATCTGGACGTTAGCCGACGGTGGTTCCTTCCCTAACCATCTTTCTTGAAAAGACTTCTTCAAACATTCATATTCATTCCGCTCTTCCGGGGATGT